>NC_141361.1:4900791-5500791 GCF_057382095.1 Aulonocara sp. 'chitande type north' Nkhata Bay | reverse complement strand
AAGAGGTTACCTTAACAGACCGCTACTCAAAAATCACTTAACAAAAACATAACTCAAACTGACCTGCCCAAATGAGAAACAGCTCCAGTTATATAGCAAATGAATAAACCATTATATAAACCAAAGGTGAAAACTAAAGGGATAACAGATAACCATCATTCAAGAAGAACCCCATTCCCCCTGCATGATCACAATAGATGGTCCAGTCCACTTTATTGGCTTCTGCATTTAAACCAGCTCCACCCTCAGCCTCCTCTTTCAGCCAAACCAGGAAGGACTGGAGCGGAGGTCAGGTAACTGAGAAAGAGCAGAAATATAATCAATATAACATACCTATATAAAATAACAAACAATGCAAAGCAAAGTCTATGCTAGTGATGGGCAGATGAAGCTTCGTGAAGCACTGAAGCTTTTCATCCAATTGGTTCACCCCAGCGCAAAGCTTCTTGAAGCTTCATTTGCTCTAGTAGGACACCTACTGGACGTAAAAATAATAGCTGGCATGAATTTGAAGAGTGTGGCCTTTTGCACACAGCCTGTAAATGTCAACAACAAAAGGAGTGTGTAAAACATGTATATTGTAGTGATGGCAGTATACTGTGTATATTTATACTGGCAGTATGGAAAATGATTATTTGGAAATGCTTAAAATGCAAATGATCATTTACTGTGAGGTGAGGTGTGGTTGGGGTGTGGACAGTGGTTGTGCGGTTGTAACGTTGAGGTATGGACAGCTACACAGTCCTGCCTGTTCACATTTTATTCTGTAAAAACTAAATTTTCACTGCTTTTATGACCTTTTTAGTGGGGAGAACATAGCTAGGATTTAATGATTTAACACATCTTTTGAATCCTTTGTCCTCCACAATGCTAAATGGCTGGGAGTCCTCAATCACCATGCTGACCAGGTCTTCATCTATTTGAGATTGTTCTCCTGAGGAAAGACAATAAAGACAAAGCACAAATATAAATATCACACACGTAACTTATTACAATTGTATAATATTGTTATATCATTTAGTAACATTACTGCATGCTATATTATCATTGCATTTGATGGCTCACCTGGTCTTGCTCCACAATCGGTGTTCCCCTTATTGTCATGCAAAGCTCTGTAGTGCCTAAGCATGGATGAGGTGTTGTTGTTATAGCCCAGCTCCCTGGCACATAGCAAACACTTCACCTTGTACAAAAGTCAAGACAGCTCAACATAAATTGTATTGCACCATCAGGATTATGAAAATACATCTTCTGTAGAAATTTACATACCTTGTTGGGAGGAATAAAATCACAATGTTCCCACACAGGGGAGGACATCCTCCTCTTCTTAGCTGGCTCCATTCTCTCCTGACTTTCTCTCCTCACTCTCATAAACCTCCAAACTGTCTCCAAACTCTCACTAACCGCAACTCTCCATCAAACACCCACATTTTGAATGAAGTCTGAGGGCTTTATATCGCTGTCATATCTCGCGGCAAAGTTCGAACCACTTCATGAACCAGTCACGTGGTACAGCCGGGCAGCGAGGCTTCGGACGTCATCATTTTCAGCTCCTCCCATAAATGAAGCAAGCCTCGATACGCGCATCGCGGAAACGCCCCCTCAATTACCCGACACACGCTCCGAAGCCTCGATACAGAACGTCACATCACTACAGGTAACCTCAAAACGTCAAATTAGTTAACTTATGATCACAGAAACTTTAAAGCATAACGTAAACATAAGACAAAAGACCAAATGAATATTACTAAGTGTCTCAGTTGTGTGGTTGCATGCACCCATCACAGTGACCATCACAGTTTTACACACCTGTTCTGTATGACTTTGTCTCAGGTTTGCGGTGATATCCAGCACTCTGAGCTGATGGCAGATCTGGTCAGTCCACAGTAGCTTCAACCACTAAATTATCTCTAACACATCACCAAACCAAAGTCTTCCAGCTAAGAGTACATCAAAGGTGAAAAGCGAGCCTAGAATGTCATCATTTCTGCTCTCCTCTTTCTTCTTCTTCTACTTCTGGACCGCACACATCTGTCGCTGCCCTACTCAGGTCGATCTAATGAAAATCAGCCAGAAATAATAATCAGAAATCCAAATGTAGAATTTATAGTTCCCCATTGATGCAATTTGGTTATTAAATTTAAGAAGCAGTCTGTAATGCTCACCCCAGCATAGTTGAAGCAGATCATCAAAGCATGCTGAACACTTTCTACCATTCCACATGTGCATTTTCTATCCAGGTACTCAACAGCACCAAACCATAATTGTGAATCCATGGCTTTGATCTGGTGAAAATCACCCTACCCCTACTGTTCATCTTTACACACAACAGATGGTGTTTCTGTATCTTAATATATGACTGAATGAAAAGTAATGACAACCGTTATTTTCAATCTTCCATTGCTTCTACCTGTTGTTTCTCTGTATTATTGTCGGATCTTTACCTTCAAATAAAGTGCCTTCAATATAAACTGCCTCGAGGTAACTTGTTGTAATTTGGTGTTTTATTAAGAAAATTGAACTATTGTGGCAGAAAAGTTGGATGCAAACCAAGACTAAAAGTCCTCAGGCAGGAGTCATAGCTGGGCTTTAGCATCTGGGTCACCCACTTTACCCAGGGAGCTAAACCAGCATCTCCAACAGGTGATTTGTTTGTCTGGCAGTTTCAGGCTGGGAAAGCTTGTTAAACTTTAACAAAACATTATTTGGCACCAACGTGAATGATTTGGGTCATGTTTATCACGTCTGAGTCAGGGAGCAAAGGTCACCTCCTTTATGCAGGATTTCACCTTATGCCAACAGGGGAAAAAAATCACGAGTTCTTAAACAAGCTGTAGGTCATGTTACTACACACATTTCAATATGTAAGCATTTCATCATGTTTTAGAGTCTCAGAGTTATTTCAGCCTCATCTTCACATATTTTCACAAATATTCACATTATCTCCGAGATCCAGTTGTGAAATTTTTTCCCTCAGTGTAACCGATTGCAACACAACAAATGACTGACCAGTGATTAGTGTTTTACAGTGATTACGACAGACAGCCTGTTTCTGCCACTGCTGCCAAGCATTTGCTCTTTTCAGCTTGTTCAATTGTGGAGGTTTTTACATTCTTTACCTTACAATATAAAGCACCTTGAGGCAACTGTTGTTTTTTGGCACTATATATAAATATAAATGAATTGAACTGGTAGCAACTTTATGAATGAGAAAATGAAAACAAGTGTCAGTCAGCTGGTTCATGTCCAGCAGGTGGGGAGGAATCAGTGAGTCTGTTACTCCAGTTACTTACTCAGAGGTAAAGTTAAAGAAAACGAGTTTCCTTCATCGCACTAAACCTGCCCACTAAACATGACCCTGAATGAACCCATATGTAAAGGACTGTAGGTTTTAAGCAGGCTCAGGTAATGGCAACACAATAGATGAGGAAAGTGGGGGAACTCTGACGACATCTAGTGGACATCTTGAAGATGACGGGTCTGAACAGAGAGCAATGCAGGTCTGTGGAGAAGATTGCAGCACACTGTGAAATATGAACTATGAATAATATCTACATCTGTAATGATGTAATCAAAATAGGCTCCATGTAGTTTAAGTTCTGTTACTGTACTTATGAAGCAAACTGCACACACAGAGTTGGCAAACATTGAGTTTACTTGCATTTAGGCAAAATGATATAAACACTTATCATGAGCCAATATAGCACATTTAACTGCTTTTATTTAGCAGGGATTACACAATACACAAAATAAGTCACAAACATTTTTAATCAAATCTTGCAACATGTTGCTAAGAAGAACCAGGACAACCAGGTCAAAGCCATGCTGAAGTATAACCTTCATTAACATAAATCACAAAGAAAACATATTTAAATAAAAATTGTATACTTGTCTTGAACTTTTTTTAAATCTTTAGTCCTGTGTATCAAAACTTATTTATTGGCTGATAAAAAGGAATCACATCATGGTTGTTACAAGGAACAAGTGATGAAAAACTCATTTTCATGTTTGTTTTCTTCTATACTGAAGAAGAAATACAAGTTTCTGTGGTAAATATTAAAAGAGCATCCATGTTCAATAAATATTTGTGTCACCTTTAAAGACCAATAAAAAAAATATCAAACTTAGAGAAACATAAAGTCAGGGCTGGAACAAACAACATAGAGTGCCCTTCACTGCTGTGGACAGGAAATGTACCGTGACTTGGAGCATGAGGTCATTTTCTACCTCGGGTGCTGCAGTGATTTGGTTTGTCACTCAGGTGGATCCTTAGATGAAAATTCAGTCCTGATTTCCAACTGAATCTTTCCCCACAGGAGCTACAAATATATGGTTTCTCACCTGTGTGGATCCTTCTGTGACTTTTCATAGTCGACAAGTCTCTAAACTCTTTCCTACAGACGTTGCAAGAATACGCTTTCTCACCGGTGTGGATTCTCAAATGAGTTTCTAGTCCTGATTTCTTACCAAATCTTTTCCCACATGTGCTACAGAAATACGGCTTCTCGCCTGTGTGGATTCTCACGTGACTTTCAAATCCTGATTTCCAAATGAATCTTTTCCCACAGGTGCTACAAGAATGTGGCTTCTCACTTGTGTGAACTCTCATGTGTCTCGTCAGGTTGGATTTACACTGAAAAGTTTTTCCACAAGTGTCACAGCTTACAGATTTTTTACTTGTATCAGTTTCACTCCGAGACTTATCTGTTCGGTTTTTGTGACGTCTCCTTTTCTTCAGCTCCGCATTTCTAGTTGATCCCGAGTCCACATGCTGGTTTTCTTCCTGTTCCTCAAGCTCTGGTTCAGGAAAGTTAAGAGCAAGGAGCTGGTCATCGTTTGGTTCTGATTCACTGAGGTCACTTTCCTCAAAACTAGAAGTCACCATAAAACTATTGATCTCCTGCTTCAGTACAATCTCCTCCAGCTCCTGACTGGTGCAGAGTTCCTCCTGTTCCTCTTTAATCTGTGGAGGATCTGGGTCCTCCTGGTCCAGACTTGAGTTCCTCTCCTGCTGATTGGCGACAAACTCCTCCTCCTTACAGGCAGTTTGCTGGTGGAGGTCTAAACGAACAATAAAAAAAATGTAATTATAGAAAAACACTTCTGAGAAGATAAAGTTTTAGTTAAAGTCTGTAATGAGGGCATGTTGCTCACATTTGCAGGTGAAATTAAAAGTGTGTAAAAATGAAGTTATTTGTGCACTCTGATGCAAATGAGAACTTGAGTTCTGACATTTTTCAGCAACATTAAGAGTAAAAAAAACCTTTCAAACAAAAAAGAACTCACTTATTACTGACTGACTGATGATCTATTTTGGAGTTGATCTCGAAACTGATCTACATCTTGATATTTTTCAAAATAATCTTCACTATTGGGGGTGGCTGTAGCTCAGGCGGTAGAGCAGATCATCTACTGATCGGTTCGATTCCCGGCTTCACCTAGTCTGCATTTCAAATATCCTTGGGCAAGATACTAACTCCAAGTTGCCTCAAGTTGCTCTTTGATCTGTGGAATGTGTGTCTGAATGTTGGTAGAAAGCACTAAGAAAAATGTGCTTGTGCGAATGGGAGTGAGTGGGTGAATGCACAAGTTTTGTAAAGCGCTTTGAGTGCTCAAGATTGAGTAGAAAAGCGCTATATAAGAACCAGTCCATTTAAAACTCCCTGTCATGTTTTCACGAATACACATTAAATAGATCTGACTGATACAAACTGTAGGTTTAATATTAATGTTAACACTTCAGAAAAGCGATTACAGTTTTACCGCTGGTCTGTAAATCTTTCTCAGGTTTCCAGATGTTATGCAGCTGTCTGAGCCGCTCTTCCCCGCTCCAGACGACGATGCCTTCATCCTCGTGTTTCACTACAAGCTGTTCTCCCTCTTGACTGATGCAGAGTTCCTCCTGTTCCTCTTTGATCTGTGGGGGATCTGTGTCCTCCTGGTCCAGATTGAAGTTCCTCTCCTGCTTCCAGACCTGCTGGCCAGCCAGATCTTCCTCCTCCTTACACTTCATGTTGATGTGGGACTTGAGGAACAAAGTAAAAAGAAAAAGATTAGACAGGTAAAGGTGCAGCCTCAGTCAGCAGGGCTGTACACTGTGAGCATGTTGCTCACATATGTGAGAGAGGTTTGTACAAATGTTTCAGAAGCACCATGTGACTCCCTCTCTTTGTTGGAAAGTCTTATTAATTCACTTTATAACTATTACTTTGAAGATAAATTTCTACCATCACAAAAATATTATGACCTCTTTAAAAACAAACAACGGCAACTACATGACTTAAATTCCATGTTTAGATGAAGGTAATGGTCAATGCCTTTTGACAGGGGAAAAACCTCCACACAGAAGAATCTTACTTGGCTGAATCATAAATTATTCACCATGATTAAAACTGCAGATGAGCAATAATCTGCATTTTATTTTAGCCAAAGAGGAATGTTTCTGTTTGTCTGTGATCTGACTTTTTCTGCTGGCTCCAAATTTCATTTTATCCTGTGTAAGTTTGTTTCTCTTCCTGTTAACTAGCAAAGTCAAAATCACCTTGATTCATTTAACTTTAATTCAATTATAAATGTAATCATTTTATTGAACAATTAATTTCATTTCAATGAAAAACAATTACTTAAAAGAAAGAGATTAAGTTGGAGAGAGACATGTGGCCATCTTTTAGTGAGTTAGACCCTGATTAAGGGGTATTTTTAAAAGTAAAGCCCATCTCTCAAAGTCCCTGCCGGCCTGCCTCCACCTCGGGAAGTCTGTGGGTGCAGACGGAGGTGAGGAGCACCACAGGCGGCAGAGAACTGTCTGTAGCCCCGGAGTGAGGCGTCGTGAACCGAAGCAGACAGCGAACTGTGGCACAGTGCAGAAAACCGAAGCTTTCCCTCCCTGTTTGGTTTTGATGTGTCTCATGAAAGTCTATTGTTAAAAGTTTACCTTTAAAAAAAACGGACGCACTTGTTTGATTAGCTGCTCTCTGATTTTAGCCTGTTAGCTTACAGACTGAGCTCAGATCGTTCCTGTGTTAGTTCATTGAGAACATCACAGTTTTACATACCTGCTGCGTGACTTCATCTCGGGTCTCCGGCTGATATACAGCAGTCTGAGCCAGTGGCGGATCTCATCATCCTGGACGACTGTTTTTAATGTTTTTAACCACGGAGATTTCTTCTGCATCATCAGTCTCTCATTGTTAAACTCTCCCAGAAACTGAAGACAGTTGTGCCATTTCCGCGCTTCTTCTTCTTCTATTGAGTAGACGGCAGACTACACATGTCCAAGGGTAATACTGTCCTCCTCAGGCCATTGGCATCAAGTCAAAGCCTTAAAGTCTGGTACTTTGCGCATGGTCATTTTTTACGAACAGCAGAATCACAAGACAAAGCGTGCCAATGTTTATACTTTTCACTGTGACTGCCAAATAGATGAAAAAGTAGATGTTAAAAAACAACTTATAGTTTTGTCATTGGGCTGGTAGAAAGCTATGAGTTTCTGTCCCTTTGTCTGACCTTAGAGACTTATTTTAAAAGGAAACATTACAATCCTTTAAAGCAAGTATTTTCACCTCTGTCCCCCCCTCTGTACTTAGCTTTTTTGTTGTCATGTCAGTAATTGTCCAGTTGATGGCTCCCTTGGATCACAAGCCTGTCTCATGAGTCCAAGTGAATATATTCTTAATAAACAGCTTTGAAGAATTTGTGACCAACTTTGTTTAATTCGGAACATCATCATCATGAGTCAAACTCACTCTTGGATCTACAAAATATTGAACAAAAACAAACATCACTGAATCATAAGGTATTTGCTCCAACTCTTAGTCCAGAAACACATGAGTGAACTAGATCAGCTGCTCCTCCAGTTCAGCTGTGGATTTATATCATTATTTATATTTGTAAAGTGGATATGCAGTTTTTCAGTACTAATATAAGCATTTTATATCATTGCTTTATTGACAGATGTTTGGTGTTCAAGGTCAGGCATCAGTTTGAAAAAAACAAACAAACACACTGAGTTGAACTTGAACTTCCTACTGACAAAAACTAAAATTGGTGCAAAAATAACCAGAAACATATAAGAAGCATCCTGGAGGTGCTGCAGACAAGATAGGACCAATAACATGTCAACAGGAAATCCTTTTTACTAATTTGTTTATTTCTTTTTAGATTTTTACTCTCCATTTTAAGCCATGATGTTTGCTGATACTGTGTTCCTACTGTTTGTTCTCATTAATAGTTCTGTTTTTAACATTCTGTGCTGAAGCTGGAGGAAATGTTTCTACAGTGTCAGATGATACAGCTCCAAACTAAATAAGTGACTAACTAACGATGCTTTAATACACTTTACTATAAATTATGATATAGTGCACTTTCTTAAAATTTCTTATTGCTCTGTAATTAATTGTTTTCTTTATAAATGTACAAATGAGAATAAAATCTGTGTGATAAAGGAAGGTCTGTAGACTTCTCTGTTAAGATCAGTGAAGAGAAACAACAACATACAAATACCTAAGAAAAATATTCAGTAAACATTTAGAAGATAGAGAAGTTTATGTTGTCATGTGGAGAAATTTTTCAAATAAAAATATCCATAAGCATTGATAGTCTCCATGGCTGAACAGACACAGGAAAGAGCTCCACCTATAAAACGTAAAAACATCAAGACAACATGTTGAAGATGTCGAGGTACTGCCCATAATGTTTGACTGACATCTGATTTATGTGCAGCACATAAATACCACAATAATGATGGAGAGAAACTAAAAGGGAACTAAAATACAGATTTAAACTTACAACAATATGAAAGACTTCAGTCTATTTCACTTTAATCAACTCAGCAGTGGTTCCATAACAGTAAAGACCAGCATAGAGCGGCTGAGTGAATGTGGTCTGGACTCTGTGGAGGAGAGTCATGGTTTCAGAGACGCTGTAGAAGGACAAAATACCTGCTCTGTGATCCAGGTACACTCCTACTCTGGAGGAACGAGGACCTGAGACACGAGTGTGGATGTTGTTGTACGAAAATGTAAAACTGTTGTTGTCACAATATAATGACCAAGATTTGTCATTATGTCCAAAAACACATTCATTACCATATCCTTTTCTGCTGATATTCTTGTATGCGACTGCTACTCGAACTCCTCCCCCTCTCCACTCCACCTCCCAGTAACAACGTCCAGTCAGACTCTCTCTACTCAGGACCTGACACCTGTTAGTGAATCTGTCTGGATGATCAGAATAAGACTGTTGTTGTTTCATAAATGTTACTTTTCTGTTCCCCTCTGATAATAACAGCCATGTGTTTGCTGTGTTTGGATCCAGTGTGATTTCACATGAATATTTTAAGAATCCAGCTCTGGTCTTTGGCTCTGGTGGATCTGACAGTGAAACATCCACTTCAGTGACTGTCAGTGAGATGTTTGTCCGTTCCTCTCTCAGAATGTCCTGTAGTTTATCTCTGACCTCTGACACAGCTGCTGTCACATCCTCAAAGTAGCTCAGAGGACGGATATTGATGCTGGATGAGTCTGTAGACTCACTGAGTGCTGACAGTGAGGGGTAGTTGTGTAGAAACTGGATGTGATCCTCTGTGTGTGAGAGCTGCTTCAGCTCAGCATCTTTCCTCTTCAGCTCAGTGATCTCCTGCTCCAGCTTCTCCTGAAGCTCTTTGACTCGACTCACTTCAGTTTCCTGCTGGGATCTGATCTGCTGCTTCACATCAGAGCTTCTTTTCTGGATGAGATGGATCAGCTCAGTGAAGATCTTCTCACTGTGCTCCACTGTTTGATCAGCAGACTGATTGATGGCCTCCACCTCCTGTTGAAGCAGCTTCACATCTTTCTCTCTGTCCTGGATTCTCTGCTGGATGTTTTGTCGACTCACCTCCAGCTCTCTCTGCCTCTCAGTCCTTTCTGCTGCAGCTGAGACTGTGTCGTGGCCTTTATGTTCATCCACAGAGCAGAGATAACAGATACTCTGCTGATCAGTACGGCAGAACATCTTCATCACCTCATCATGACGAGAGCAGATGTTCTCCTGGAGCTTCTTGGAGGGCTCCACCAGCTTGTGTTTCTTTAATTGAACCACATCATAATGAGGCTGAAGGTGTTTCTCACAGTAAGAGACCAAACACATCAAACAGGACTTCATTGCTTTGATTTTTCTTCCAGTGCAGACATCACAGGTCACATCTTCAGGTCCAGCATAGCAGTGATCAGCAGGAGCAGCTTGGAGTCCAGTCTTCTTCAGCTCCTCCACTAAAACTGCTAACATGGTGTTTTTCACCAGGACAGGCCTCGCTGTGAAAGTCTGTCTGCACTGAGGGCAGCTGTAGATTTTCTTCTTTTCCTCTTCATCCCAGAAGCTTTCAATACACTTCATGCAGTAGCTGTGTCCACAGGGAATAGCCACCGGATTCTTCAGTAGATCCAAACAGATCGAACAAGAGAAGGTTTCTCGGTCCAGCTGAACACTTTTCTGCGCCATTTCACCCAACAGTGTCAGTGACTGTGTGAGTTTCACTTCCTCAGAACTGAAACTGCTCTGATCTAAACAACATAGGTTTCTGTAGCGAATGGGATCTGTCAGCTCTTATACGTCACCACATGTTGGTTGCACCCATCTTCAAACTGCAGATCAGAAGGGGAGGGAACAAGGGAACATGTGGACAGAGAGGAGGTGCTGAGTTAGAGAGCAGGAAGAGGGAGGGTTATCAGACACTAATTCAATCCTGGAACATGTGAGCCTGTGAGTTTTTCATTTAAAAATAGCACTGCTCAGCCTTTAAAGTTGTTAAATAACCTTAACATTTAAAAGACAATCTTTTTATGTAAATTAGTTTAAATTATCATTTTAGTCATTACAGGATATCAAATACTGCAGCTGAACTAAGAAATTGTTGTAGAAAAAAGCAATAAAAGGTCGTTCCCCCTCTGTCCCCTCCTGGTCACCTGTGCCTCAATTTTATGAGATGAGATGGATCAGCTCAGTGAAGATCTTCTCACTGTGCTCACTGTTTTATCAGCAGACTGATTTTATTCCACAACCTAGACATCCACATTACTCACACTCTCATAACACATACATATAGGGCCTTGGGATCGGGCATGTTATACGGTGTCCAGAGGACAGTCTTTGTATTCAACCTCACCTCTGGCGCCGGTGCCCACCTCTCAGTTTTAAATGCATGTAGACATTGAGGGTTCTCAGGAGGGGCCGTGCTGTACAGTACATGTACAGTGTCCATTTGTGTCTGTATCCAGGTTGGATGAGCGCCGAGTATTTGTATATGTGTGTGTAACAGGGCAGCCCTTAGCGGCTGGAAACACAGTGAGACAGACCAAGGCAAGTGTAGTGGAACAAAGTATTTATTTACTCTATGGCTCTCCTTACAACAATTAACTTGTCGAGCTTCTTCACAGCACAAAAAATCCACCTCTAATGACAACTGGCAGCCTTAAATATGTTCAGCTGTCACAGACTTAACCATTATTCCACTCTCAGGTAAATTCTTAAATCCCAACCTTCCACCACAGTATACAATATATCAATAAGAATAAATAAATACATAAATACATCTTCACATTTACATATTAATAAATATTTCACACTTTAATGTTACACCAAACCCAATATTATAAAAACCCAGAAACCCAAGCACAAAAAGATTCACCACACTCTCTTTACCAATGGTCTCTCCCGGAACCTTTAAATGGTGTCTGGACCCCCGGGGAAACATTTGCCCAAACACCTTGAAGAGGACACAGGCAAGAAAGGTGAGTAATCATTAACTTACAAACACTTATTTGCACCACTTTTATCCCTAGATTTCACACACACATTTGCCTTAGTTTTCCTTCTTGGTAAACCTTAATCACAATCTCAATCACCATTCTTCTCTCCTGACAGACAACCACCACATTCCTTGACGAGGAGCAGCTGTGCAGGATCTGAAATAAGGCTACCAACTGATTTTAAAATTCCCAATAAATAGACAATAAATATTTAAACTGCTTGTGTGCAAATCCATGCTTAAAGTGCAATGCTCATAAAGTGCTTGATAAGGTGCTTTTAATAAAGTGAAAGGTGTGCTCTAAAGTGCTATACATATAATATAAATAAATGCAGTAAGGGAGTCCTCTTCCTTACATTTCCTCCTCCCTCTCTTAAGCGCGAAGTGCTTCAGTCCTCTGTCATCCTAGATAAACAATCAGCAACCACATTTGACTTGCCCGGCCTATACTGGACCGTAAAGTCATAAGGCTGCAGAGACATGCGGGCATTCGCATCCCTCATGCGGTTCAACCACTGGAGGGCACGATGATCAGTCTCCAGAGTGAAGTGACGTCCCAGAAGATAATACCTCAAGGCCTCAATAGCCCATTTCATGGCCAAGCACTCTTTCTCCACCGTCGAGTACCTCGTCTCCCTGTCGAGTAGTTTCCGACTCAGAAACACCACAGGCCTTCTTTCACCATCCACCTCTTGCTGAAGGACAGCACCAAGGCCAACTCCCGAAGCATCAGTTTGCAAGATGAATGGCTTGTTGAAGTCTGGACTGTGTAGAACTGGATGTGTGCAAACTGCTTCCTTGAGGTCTCTGAATGCTCGCTCACAGTCTTCCGTCCAACGCACTTTGTTAGGGGCTGAGCCTTTTGTGAGGTTATTAAGTACAGTGGATCGCTCTGCAAAAGAAGGTATGAATTTCCGGTACCAGCCTACTAGACCCAGAAAACCTCTCACCTTCCTTTTTGTTGTCGGAACTGGGAAGGACTGAATTGCTTCAATCTTTCCAACCTGCGGCTTTATCTTCCCAGAGCCAACTACAAAGCCCAAGTACTCCACTTCTCTCTTGGCTATGGAGCACTTCTTGGGATTGATAGTCAGTCCAGCCATTCTGATGGAGTGTAGCACCTTCTGTAGGTGAATGACATGCTCTTCCCAGGACTGGCTGTACACCACCACGTCATCCAGATATGCTGCAGAGAATGCTGACACATCTCTCAGTACATGGTCCATTAATCGCTGGAATGTCGCTGGTGCACCTTGAAGCCCAAATGGCATGACTTTAAATTGGTACATACCAAAAGGAGTTTTGAAGGCTGTCAGCTCTCTCGCTTCTGGTGCCAAAGCCACTTGCCAGTATCCTTTACACAAATCAAGTGTTGTAATGTACGTTGCTGATCCAACTCTCTCCAGCAGGTCATCCACCCTGGGCATTGGGTAGGGATCAAACTTGGATACTGCATTCAAATATCTGAAATCAATACAGAATCTCAGGGTGTCATCTTTCTTTGGTACCAAAACAATCGGGCTGCACCACTCACTACTTGACACCTCAATGATTCCCAGGTCCAACATCAGTTTTATTTCTTTCTGCAGCACTGGCACCAACCGTTCAGGAATTCTGTAACTCTTTTGTCGAACGGGTGCATCCTCCTTCACCCGTATCTTATGCTGAACCAGTGATGTGAAGCCTGGTGTTTCTCGAAAGAGCTGTGGGTCCACGAGTGGTTTTATATCAGCCTGCTCAGTAGGAGACAAATGAGAAAGGTCAACTGAAGCACAAACTTGAATGTTAGTTGGAAAGAACTTCTCAGTCACCTCCTCATCCTTAACTGAACGCACCAGTAACTGATAGACCGGCTCTTGTCGGCTGTGGAATTCCTTCAACAAGTTCACGTGAAATGTCTGATATTTTTTAACTCTTTCTGGCATATTCAGCTCATAAGTGACTTTACTCACTTGTCTGACGATCTCGTATGGTCCATGCCATTTTGTCAGCAACTTGTTATCGCTGGTGGGAAGCAATAACAGTACTTTCTGACCTGGAAGGAAGACCCTATCCCTGGCCTTCTGATCATACCAAGTCTTGTGATGTTTTTGTGCAGCTTTCATGTTGTCTTGCATCAATGATGCCATTTTCTCCAACCTCTCTCTCATGGTGATGACGTAGGCTGCGATGTTTTCGCCCTCTGCTTTGGATTCCTCCCAGCAGTCCTTAAGCAGATCCAGGGGGCCTCTCACTTGGTGACCGTATAAAAGTTCAAAAGGCGAGAAGCCAGTGGAAACCTGCGGGACCTCCCGGTAGGCGAACAGAAGGTATGGCAGCCATTGATCCCAGTCAGCACCTGTGTCAGAGACAAACTTTCGCAGCATACTTTTGAGAGTCTGGTTGTATCTCTCCACTAGCCCGTCCGTTTGGGGGTGATACGGGGTGGTCTTAAGTCCCTTTATCCCTAACAGCTTATAAACCTGCTGCAACAACTTGGATAGAAAGTTCGTTCCACAGTCCGTCAGAATTTCTCTTGGTATGCCTACCCTAGAGAAAAGCTGCAGAAGACAATTAGCAATGTGACGAGCTTTAATTGATCTGAGTGGGAAGGCCTCAGGAAACCGTGTTGCATAGTCACATATGACTAATATGTAGCGATGACCTGTGGAGCTCCTCTCTAAAGGGCCCACAATATCCATGCCTAGCCTCTCAAATGGTGTTTCAATAATTGGCAGTGGTTGCAACTGGGCTCGCGCTACTCCTTTGCCTGAGGTCAACTGACATTTTTCACAGGAACGGCAAAACTCAGAAACGTGGACATACATCCCTGGCCAAACAAAACGGCTGCTGATCCTATTCAGTGTTTTGTGAAAAGCCATATGACCTGCCCATGGAATTGAATGACCCAAATCCATAACTTTGTCTCTGAACTGTTGTGGGAGTGCCACAGCTTCGCACTTCCCCTTTCTCTGGTACAAGATGCCTCCTTTAATCAAGTAAACAGTGTCTGCAAGACAGCTTACCTGACCTTGACTAGCCCCCTCTACCTCTGTTACCTTCTCAAACCAGGGTTTTAGAGTAGGGTCGCTTCTTTGGAGTGCACCTAAATCTGAGGGAACATCAAACTCAAGTTGGTTATTTGGCTTAGGGAACAATGCTGTACCTTTTTCCCCTGAGCCTTTGAACTTTTCTCTTCTTTTCTGAGCCCTAGACTTCCTAATCTTCCCTGGCTCCGTTTCGAGAGACTCCTCAAAAAAGGGCAGTTCTTGCATCCTTTCCTTTGCACTTTGTGCTCTTGTGACTACATGACAGGGTTTAAATGGTTCAACTGTCATATCTAGAGGAAGTGAGCTTCCAGATTCATCACCTAAGCCTTGAATGTCTTTCTCAGCACTCACTTGAGGGTCATAATCTGACTGGTGTATTAGATCAAAAAGAGTGGGGATGTCATTACCAAGTATCACTGAATATGGCAAACTGGGAACAACAGCTACCACTAACAAGTAGGTTTGACCTCCTACTGTCAGGTAAACCTCAGCAGTGGGGTACCTGTGTTCGTCTCCATGCACACAACTTATTGTAGCCCCAACCCCACTTAGCTTTTCTCCTGAAATTATGCTAGAGTGTACAAGAGTCTGAAAGCACCCAGAGTCAAGCAAAGCTTCCTCTTTACGCCCATTAATTAAAACAGGGACAGTACAAGCTTTCTTTCCTACTGGCTCTGTGGCTGGTCTTGGAACTGCACACAAAAGAGATGGTTTTGACTTAAGTGCAGGGCAAAATTGTTGTGTATGGCCAAAGTTATGACAGTGATAACATTTAATATCCTGAACTGAAGACTTAAAGGATTTCTTCACATTGTGAGGTCTATGGGAAGGGAGCTGCCTAGAACTAGAAAGATTTCTAGCCTGAACTTGACCAGAACCCTGTTCACCCCCAATGGACTTACTTGGTTGGGCGTAGTGGGTCTCCCGGCTGAAGTAGGTGCTCTTGCTTCCTTTTCTGGCTGAAGTGAAAACCTCTGCGAGGCTAGCTGCTTCCTTTGCAGTCTTCGGGTCATGCTCACGTATCCAAATCTCCAGCTCTGGATTAACCATTCTCAAAAACTGCTCCAGAATTATCTGCTCAGATATTTCTTCTACAGTTGATTTTTCAGGTTTAATCCATCTTGAAAACAGGTCTTTCAATCTTACATAAAGTTCACGTGGCGTCTCACCTGGCTCAACTTTCAGAGATCTGAAGCGGCGTCTGTAGGTGTCAGCAGTGATCTCATATTTTGCCAGAATTGCCTCTTTCACCTTATCATAATTCTCAGAGTCTGTTAAATCCATAAGAATGTAGGCTGTGCGGGCTCTACCTGTCAACAGGGGAACCAGACGAATAGCCCACTCATCTCTGGGCCATCGACACACGTTTGCCATTCTTTCAAACGTAGTCAGAAAATGTTCAATGTCATCTTCTGGTGACAGAGGGAAAAGTTTTGGTTCAATTAAAGACCTGGACCCACTGGCCACTGGAATGTCTTCACCATTGAATCCAAGTTCTTGTTCTTCAGATGTTGTAGGGGGCGCTGGCGCCTCTGGTGGGTCAGGCTTATCAGTTACAGCGTTAACTTGTAGCTGGATTTGCTGAAATTGATGCTGCATGCCTTTCCACCTTTGCTCCTGACGTGACAAATCCTTCTCCCACTTTTGGTCTCTGGCTGCTTGAGACCGCATAAGAGATTTCACCAACCCTGTCAACTCCTCCAATTTGTCCTCAGGGCTTGTTGCTGCCATGGCCTCTAGCTCAGATGAAGCTCCAACTCCTTCATCAGGCTGCTCCTCTTGGCCTGGCTTTCTTCCACCTCTTGTCATCATCTTCTCACTGTGGCATGAGTGACACACTTCTGACACCACTTGTAACAGGGCAGCCCTTAGCGGCTGGAAACACAGTGAGACAGACCAAGGCAAGTGTAGTGGAACAAAGTATTTATTTGCTCTATGGCTCTCCTTACAACAATTAACTTGTCGAGCTTCTTCACAGCACAAAAAATCCATCCTCTAATGACAACTGGCAGCCTTAAATATGTTCAGCTGTCACAGACTTAACCATTATTCCACTCTCAGGTAAATTCTTAAATCCCAACCTTCCACCACAGTATACAATATATCAATAAGAATAAATAAATACATCTTCACATTTACATATTAATAAATATTTCACACTTTAATGTTACACCAAACCCAATATTATAAAAACCCAGAAACCCAAGCACAAAAAGATTCACCACACTCTCTTTACCAATGGTCTCTCCCGGAACCTTTAAATGGTGTCTGGACCCCTGGGGAAACATTTGCCCAAACACCTTGAAGAGGACACAGGCAAGAAAGGTGAGTAATCATTAACTTACAAACACTTATTTGCACCACTTTTATCCCTAGATTTCACACACACATTTGCCTTAGTTTTCCTTCTTGGTAAACCTTAATCACAATCTCAATCACCATTCTTCTCTCCTGACAGACAACCACCACATTCCTTGACGAGGAGCAGCTGTGCAGGATCTGAAATAAGGCTACCAACTGATTTTAAAATTCCCAATAAATAGACAATAAATATTTAAACTGCTTGTGTGCAAATCCATGCTTAAAGTGCAATGCTCATAAAGTGCTTGATAAGGTGCTTTTAATAAAGTGAAAGGTGTGCTCTAAAGTGCTATACATATAATATAAATAAATGCAGTAAGGGAGTCCTCTTCCTTACAGTGTGCATGAGGGTGGGAATGCATGTTTAGGTCTGTGTGCGCCTATTCGTCTGTGTCTATATGTCAGCTCGGGTCTTACACTCCACCCCCTTGGAACATCTCAGGCCCTCCAAGGTATGGAGGCTTATTTCCCCTCACCACACTCCCTGCTGGTGGCTGATGCCCTCAGACATCGGTGCGTTCTTGGTGTCCAGGGCTGGACGCTCAGGTTTGTACCAGCTTACTCCCCGGTACGGCTGCTTGGTGGGGCCTGGTGCCCGTGGCTCGGTCGGGCCCCTTGCGGGGGCTCGATTCACTCTGGCACAGCTGACTGCCGGCAGAGCCCGCGTGTACGTCACTGCAGCCCCCTCTGGCTTCTGCTCTGTGGCTGTTGGGTGACCCCTCATCTGGGGTTCTCCTCAGCTCTTCCCAGGAAGGTGGCACGGTTGCCCCTCCGGTGGTCCTCTTTGGGCGCTCGCACTCTGGGGGCCTCTGGATGTCTGGGGCCTGGATCTCCTCCATGCCTGCTTCATGCCCTGGGGGACGGGGCTGTGGCTCCCCACACCTTCTAGCAGATCGTTACATGGAGAAGCCTTTTGAATAGACGAGCACTCATCCACACAGGTGTTCACACACACAAGCTACACCTTTCTTGGCTGCTACCTCAAACCACATTATGCGATGTCAATCTTGCGTGCTGCACAATCACATTCAGTATTTAATATTTACTGTTATTTACACTTAGCTAGATTATTGCAATGGTGTTGTGTTATTATGTTGCTCTCTTTTTTGCTTGTTTTCTCTTATTTTCTTCTCTCAACAGGTGACCTGGGAGATATTTTTTAAGTGCCCTTTCTCACTGTCCCTCTTCCCCTTTTCTTTCTTTCTTTCTTTCCCCCAGTCATGTCTGTCCTATCTGTAACAACTGAAAATAAATTAAAATAAATAAATAATAACAAAGGTTGATCAAATGGACCAATATGGCAAGGCCGTGATGGTCCATTTGGTAAATTAAGTTAGTTGGGCATCTTTTTTGGCCTTCAGACAATAATTCTGATGGCTAAAAAACGAAACGGGACAACAACAAGAAAAGAAAGAAAGAAAAAAGTAATAAAAATGTATCTAAAACATATTTTAAGATGAATCTTTTTATGACTGAGTAAAAAAAAATGCTAAAATTCGAGTGCAGTGTTGAGTAAAATGGTTTTATTAAAATTTAATTGACCCTTTGAAATTATTTGTTGGAAGTCTTAAATCCCACTGAACAGGGGAAGAGAAAGAGACAGAGACACAAAGATAGCAACACAGAGGTAAATAAACATGGAGACAAGACACTGAGAATAAGACAGAAGGGGAAATGCCCAAAGTCTCATATCTCTGACAAGTTAAGTCACTTTTATTCATAAAAAAACCCAGAACTTAAATATAATTATAAACCCCACATAAACATAATCATAGAACAATTAAAAGTAAAACATACCAAAAACACATCAAATGGAGAGTGAAGCAAATATTATTAATAACAACAAATGCACATATTAATAATATAAACCAAAATCCTTCAATAAAAAGGCTACAAACAGAAACAACAATTTGAAACAGCAATAAGAAAACAGTGAAAGTGACTACAGATATAGACCTTCCTAGGGAGGCCTGAAGTGCAAACATACCCTCTACACTCCCTTCATAAAACAGGGGACCATGATTACCACCATAGTTGGCCGGTCTGAAGGCACTGACCTCAACTTCCATACAATGTTTGAGCAGGACAACCAGGACAGACCCACAACATACAGAGCCTTAAGTGACCGCAGGCAAATCTCATCCACCCCACCACCACAGTGATGGGCAAGTCTCCCTGCCCACTGTACAAAATGTGCTTCACAGACGTTGTTTCATGTTGTAAAGATTGTGCCTTAAAAAAATAGCCACAAGAAGTTTTAAAGAAATCTTTATTTCACTTTTAAGACACATAACCAACACCAACATACGAATCAACAGGATGAGCACATGCTGAAATTCAGTCTTCATGAAAATCAAGATTAAATCACAAAATGTTTGGTCTCATGTGTGTTTCTTTCCAGCTTTGACTCTGTGGAGTAAAACCTCTCCACTAAACAAAAAAATAAAACATCTCAGCAACTTTTTTGTCACCTCCACAGCTCAACACGATACAAATATCACATCAAATGAATGTAAATACGTGTTTCATCTTCATTACAGGTTTTAATGGAATATGCAACAAACAGAATTAGGGCTGTGACATATCATATGATCTGCAATAATACTGGTATAAATGTTTACAAAAAAGTGTGTTTAGAGGAACATCATGTGTTTGCATTCACCCCAATGAGTCAACCCCAGTCATGTCTCACAGCCAGAGCCATATGTCGGGCTCCAGTCACAGTTTGGTAGCTGAATGTTCGCAAAATATGCAAGAAAACTTTTCCCACTGAAAGTGAAAAAAGCAAACCTGTTACAACACTTTAAGCAAAAACACACTTGAGTACAACCGGGCTGTGAAGGCACGTGAGCAGGAGATACTAGCAGCAGTGATGTGCGACCCAAAGGTAAACAAATGATTCAACCATGCATCACTGGAGCACTCGCGAGTTACATTTCATATAACAGCAAGAGCAGTCAGTGGATGGAAATTACTGATGTGCTACACGGTGGAAAAGCAGGAGGTTAAAAAGCTCGACCCAAGATGAAACAAACCAGGTAGAATTTCTTTTCCTTATATGACAGAATTGTGCAGGCTCCGCATTACAAGGTTATTTTGGATATTAAGCTAGAGTGTAAGCACTTGTAATACACTTTTCTTAAAACTTCCAGGAAAAACACCCCTGAGGATACTTATGTGCTCATATTTCATGTATGCCGTGTCACTAACATTGCACTATAATGTTGTTCATAGAGTATTTAAAGGTAGAATGGGAGGCAGAGCCTTCAGCTTTTAAGATTAGACTTAAAACTTTCCTTGTTGCAGATGGGGGTCCCTCCCTGAGCCTGGTTCTGCTGGAGGTTTCTTCCTGTTAAAAAGGAGTTTTTCCTTCCCACTGTCGCCAAAACGCTTGCTAATAGGGGGTCATATGACTGTTTGGGTTTTCTCTGTTTTCATTGTATTATTGTTGGGTCTTTACCTTACAATATCAAGCACCTTGAGGTGGCCACATTTTCACACTTTGAATTAGCTAAGCTGTCATCAGTGACAGCAGCTCACTGGAAGAGAAAGATGGAAAATCCATCATTTACTTACACATATAAATGCTGCTGCCTGCCGAGCTGATAAAATGTACATTATTTTTTTTAAATGTAAGTTTCTTGAAATATTATTTTGAGGCTATATCTCCCACCCCTACATACAATAAACAATACAGAGTTTTTTAAGGAAGGAGGTCATCTGATCTGCTCTGATCTGGCTTCTCAGTGGACTGCTTCATCTGACAGTTCTCCCACTTTTAACTAGTGTGAATCCTCATGTGTCTTTGTAACTGTATCCTCTGAATGAAGCTTCTCACCTGTGTGGATTCTCATGTGAGTTTTCAAGTTTATCATCAGGCTGAATCTTTTTCCGCAGGTGCTGCAAGAATGTGGCTTCTCACCTGTGTGAACCCTCATATGTCTCGTTAGTTTGGATCTGTACTCAAAGGTTTTTCCACAAATCTCACATTTCACAAACTTTTTACTTGTGTCAGTTTTACGCTGACTCTCTGACACAGGAAAGTTGTCTTGCTGATCTCTGCTCTCTGGTTCAGGAGAGCTGGAAGAAAGGAGATGTTCACTGTCCAGCTCTGGCTCACTTTCCTCATAAGTAGGAGCCACCATGAAGATAATAATGCCTTCAGTCTCCTGCTTCACTACAAGCTGATCTACGTCCTGACTGGTGCAAGGTTCCTCCTCTTCCTCTTTTATCTGTGGAAGCTCCGGATCCTCCTGGTCGAGGCTGAAGTTTCTCTCCTGGTCCCCAAAAACCAGTTCCTCCTCACATTCATGCTGTTGTGGGAAAGCTGAGGTGACAAATGGACAAAATTACTTGTCTTAGATAAATATAGAAGTATAACAAGAATGACTACTCGGCAGTGGTGTCTACAGCTGTCCATTTCCAACTCTACAACAGAGTTTAATCAAAATATCATCCGAAATATCATCATATCATTTACCCAGACCTGGAAACTGTTAAAATAAGATTTCATGCACTCACTTCTAACACGTTAGTAAATTTCTATGCACCAATCACAGTTTGTCCACCAATTACTGTTGGAAAGATGTTTATGTAAATGATAAGACAAACATCAGACAGAAGGGGAAATTTAAAAGTAGGATTAAAATATGGGGATAAAAAGCAGCGAAGCTCTCAGAAAACCTCGACTAACAATCAGCTGAGTTTATTTAAACACTGGCCTTGAAGAACTCTGATGTGTTTCCAAAATATCTTTATTGAATGAATTAAAGTCATATTAATTTTTAGGTAAGACCATTACGGTTTTACATACCCCTGCTGTGTAAGTTCATTTCAGGTTTCCAGATGTTATCCAGCTGTCTGAGCTGCTCTTCTTCAGTCCAGATGAGGCCTTCATCCTCCTGTTTGAGTACAATCTTTTCTACGTCATCGCTGATGCAGAGTTCCTCCTCTTCCTCTTTGATCTGTGGAGGATCTGGGCCCTCCTGGTCCAGACTGGAGTTCCTCTCCTGGTTGGAGACCTGCTGGTCATACAGGCCCTCCTCTTCCTCACACTTCATGTTAGGGGGAGATCTTGAGGAACAAAAGGTCACTGAGGAAAAAGGTTAATAATGTGATGACAGGAAAACACATCTGAGCAAATATAGTCCACTCTGAGCATGTCCTCATATGGGAGTGAAATTTAAACTGTACAAATGTGAAAAATGAAAGTGTAAGTTACTCTCGAGCTCTGATACTCTTATTAGGAAAGTTCAGAGTACAAATCATTCAGGTAGCTGCTGCCAGCTTCACGCTGCAAGTAAATGTTTGTCATTGTTGTAGATTAAACTGAAAATCTCACAGTGCCATAGCAGATAAGTACCAGTCAGGTTTCACAGCCAGTCATTGCACAGAATCAACCCAACTAAAGTCATCAGTGATCTGAAGATTATTAGGGACTCAGAGTTTCAGTCTTAGTTCTATTTGATCTCATTGCTGCCTTTGATACTGTTGATCATGACATTTTAAATCAAAGGTTTCATCATTTAGTTGGTTTAACTGGACAGTTCTCAATTGGCTCTCGACCTTTGACCCAGTTAAACCTCTCAGGTCATCAGGTTCAGATCTGTTAACTGTTCCCAAAATCAGATGTAAGTGTGCTAAGAGTGTGTTCAGTTACTGTGCTCCTGTTCTTTGGAGCATGCAGCCATAGTTTGCCTGCTGTGGCTGCATTCAAAACTAACAACTATGTTTCCATGCTTTGTGAATAACACTGACATCTGTGAGATTTGAGCTGATTTAGTTCGAGTTAAGACTGTTTATTAGAACATTACAAAGTTATTTTAAAAACTTCATCATTTTCTTGAACCCAAATATAATTCAGTTGAAAAATATACATTTTAAAATGAGGTGAGGATGGTGGGGGAGGCACGATGGTCTTGTAGGGTTAGACCCTGATTAAAGGGTAGTTTTGAAAGTAAAGCCCATCTCTCAAAGTCCCTGCCGGCCTGCCTCCACCTCGGGAAGTCTGTGGGTGCAGACGGAGGTGAGGAGCACCACAGGCGGCAGAGGACTGTCTGTAGCCCCGGAGTGAGGGTCAGAGAGCCGAAGCAGACAGCGAACTGTGGCACAGTGCAGAAAACAGAAGCTTTCCCTCCCTGCCTCCTTTATCTTAATCTTCTAAATAAATCTTCTATAAAGGCACTTTCTCTCGGTCTCAAGGTTTGTTTAATGCTAAAAGTTTACCGTAAAAAAGAGACGCACTTGTGTGATTAGCCGCTCCCTGATTTCAGTATGTTAGCCTACAAGCTGAGCTCTGATCAGGTCCTACATGAGTTGTATTCTTGTGTTAGTCCACTGAGACCATCGCAGTTTTACCTGTTATGCGTAACTTTATCTCGGGTTTCCGGCTGATATCCAGCAGTCTCTGCTGAAGGTTGATCTCATACTGGACGATCAGACGTTCTGTTAACCTCAGAGCAGATTTCTTCTGCAGCAGTCAGCCGGTCTCTCCACTATTGCTTCTAAACGAACAATAAAAAAAATGTAATTATAGAAAAACACTTCTGAGAAGATAAAGTTTTAGTTAAAGTCTGTAATGAGGGCATGTTGCTCACATTTGCAGGTGAAATTAAAAGTGTGTAAAAATGAAGTTATTTGTGCACTCTGATGCAAATGAGAACTTGAGTTCTGACATTTTTCAGCAACATTAAGAGTAAAAAAAACCTTTCAAACAAAAAAGAACTCACTTATTACTGACTGACTGATGATCTATTTTGGAGTTGATCTCGAAACTGATCTACATCTTGATATTTTTCAAAATAATCTTCACTATTGGGGGTGGCTGTAGCTCAGGCGGTAGAGCAGATCATCTACTGATCGGTTCGATTCCCGGCTTCACCTAGTCTGCATTTCAAATATCCTTGGGCAAGATACTAACTCCAAGTTGCCTCAAGTTGCTCTTTGATCTGTGGAATGTGTGTCTGAATGTTGGTAGAAAGCACTAAGAAAAATGTGCTTGTGCGAATGGGAGTGAGTGGGTGAATGCACAAGTTTTGTAAAGCACTTTGAGTGCTCAAGATTGAGTAGAAATAATGTAGACGACGCCATCAACATGGCCCTACACTTCATCCTGCAGCATCTGGACTCCCCAGGAACCTGCGCCAGGATCCTGTTTGTGGACTTCAGCTCTGCCTTCAACACCATCCTTCCAGACCATCTCCGAGGCAAGCTTTCCCAGATGAATGTGCCTGATCCCATCTGCCGGTGGATCACTGACTTCCTGACGGACAGGAAGCAGCACGTGAGGCTGGGAAAGAATGTCTCGGACTCCCGGACCATCAGCACCGGCTCCCCTCAGGGCTGTGTTCTTTCTCCTCTGCTCTTCTCCCTGTACACCAACTGCTGCACCTCCACCCACCAGTCTGTCAAGCTAATCAAGTTCGCAGATGACACCACCGTCATTGGGCTCATCTCTGACGGGAATGAGTCTGCCTACAGGAGGGAGGTTGAACGTCTGGTGTCCTGGTGCAGCCACAACAACCTGGTGCTGAATGCCCAGAAGACAGTGGAGATTATTGTGGACTTCAGGAAGCACACAGCTCCACATTCCCCCCCATCATCCTGACTGACACCCCCATCACCTCTGTGGACTCATTCCGCTTCCTGGGTACCACCATCACCCAGGACCTGAAGTGGGAGCCCACCATCACCTCCGTCATCAAGAAAGCCCAGCAGAGGATGTACTTCCTGAGGCAGCTGAAGAAATTCAACCTGCCAACACGGACGATGATGCAATCCTACACTGCAATCATCGAGTCCATCCTCACCTCCTCCATCACTGTGTGGTACGCTGGAGCCACTATCAGGGACAAACAGAGACTGCAGCGTGTTGTGCGCTCTGCTGAGAAGGTGATTGGCTGCAGACTCCCATCTCTGCAGGACCTGTACACCTCCAGGACACTGGGGCGTGCAGCCCGGATCTCAGCTGACCCTTCTCACCCTGGACACAGTCTGTTTGACCTGCTCCCCTCAGGCAGGAGGCTCCGGTCCATTCGCACCAGAACCTCTCGCCATAAGAACAGTTTCTTCCCCTCTGCTGTTGGACACATGAACAATAACCGTATGACTGTTCCCACCACTAACACATGACCCTATGCTGTGTCACTGCATCATTCCATGTTTGGCACTGATCACCACCTGCACTCATGTATATATCTTTCTACGTAGCACTCTTAATTCTTATTCTCATGTATATATCTCATGTATATCTCATGCACATATCTTTCTTTCTACATAGCACTTTAATTCTTATTGTTTGCACTGAAGCACCGCAGCAAATTCCTAATGTTGTAAACCTCAACATCTGGCAATAAACCCATTCTGATTCTGATTCTGATTCTGAAAAGCGCTATATAAGAACCAGTCCATTTAAAACTCCCTGTCATGTTTTCACGAATACACATTAAATAGATCTGACTGATACAAACTGTAGGTTTAATATTAATGTTAACACTTCAGAAAAGCCATTACAGTTTTACCGCTGGTCTGTAAATCTTTCTCAGGTTTCCAGATGTTATGCAGCTGTCTGAGCCGCTCTTCCCCGCTCCAGACGACGATGCCTTCATCCTCGTGTTTCACTACAAGCTGTTCTCCCTCTTGACTGATGCAGAGTTCCTCCTGTTCCTCTTTGATCTGTGGGGGATCTGTGTCCTCCTGGTCCAGATTGAAGTTCCTCTCCTGCTTCCAGACCTGCTGACCAGCCAGATCTTCCTCCTCCTTACACTTCATGTTGATGTGGGACTTGAGGAACAAAGTAAAAAGAAAAAGATTAGACAGGTAAAGGTGCAGCCTCAGTCAGCAGGGCTGTACACTGTGAGCATGTTGCTCACATATGTGAGAGAGGTTTGTACAAATGTTTCAGAAGCACCATGTGACTCCCTCTCTTTGTTGGAAAGTCTTATTAATTCACTTTATAACTATTACTTTGAAGATAAATTTCTACCATCACAAAAATATTATGACCTCTTTAAAAACAAACAACGGCAACTACATGACTTAAATTCCATGTTTAGATGAAGGTAATGGTCAATGCCTTTTGACAGGGGAAAAACCTCCACACAGAAGAATCTTACTTGGCTGAATCATAAATTATTCACCATGATTAAAACTGCAGATGAGCAATAATCTGCATTTTATTTTAGCCAAAGAGGAATGTTTCTGTTTGTCTGTGATCTGACTTTTTCTGCTGGCTCCAAATTTCATTTTATCCTGTGTAAGTTTGTTTCTCTTCCTGTTAACTAGCAAAGTCAAAATCACCTTGATTCATTTAACTTTAATTCAATTATAAATGTAATCATTTTATTGAACAATTCATTTCATTTCAATGAAAAACAATTACTTAAAAGAAAGAGATTAAGTTGGAGAGAGACATGTGGCCATCTTTTAGTGAGTTAGACCCTGATTAAGGGCTATTTTTAAAAGTAAAGCCCATCTCTCAAAGTCCCTGCCGGCCTGCCTCCACCTCGGGAAGTCTGTGGGTGCAGACGGAGGTGAGGAGCACCACAGGCGGCAGAGAACTGTCTGTAGCCCCGGAGTGAGGCGTCGTGAACCGAAGCAGACAGCGAACTGTGGCACAGTGCAGAAAACCGAAGCTTTCCCTCCCTGTTTGGTTTTGATGTGTCTCATGAAAGTCTATTGTTAAAAGTTGACCTTTAAAAAAAACGGACGCACTTGTTTGATTAGCTGCTCTCTGATTTTAGCCTGTTAGCTTACAGACTGAGCTCAGATCGTTCCTGTGTTAGTTCATTGAGAACATCACAGTTTTACATACCTGCTGCGTGACTTCATCTCGGGTCTCCGGCTGATATACAGCAGTCTGAGCCAGTGGCGGATCTCATCATCCTGGACGACTGTTTTTAATGTTTTTAACCACGGAGATTTCTTCTGCATCATCAGTCTCTCATTGTTAAACTCTCCCAGAAACTGAAGACAGTTGTGCCATTTCCGCGCTTCTTGTTCTTCTATTGAGTAGACGGCAGACTACACATGTCCAAGGGTAATACTGTCCTCCTCAGGCCATTGGCATCAAGTCAAAGCCTTAAAGTCTGGTACTTTGCGCATGGTCATTTTTTACGAACAGCAGAATCACAAGACAAAGCGTGCCAATGTTTATACTTTTCACTGTGACTGCCAAATAGATGAAAAAGTAGATGTTAAAAAACAACTTATAGTTTTGTCATTGGGCTGGTAGAAAGCTATGAGTTTCTGTCCCTTTGTCTGACCTTAGAGACTTATTTTAAAAGGAAACATTACAATCCTTTAAAGCAAGTATTTTCACCTCTGTTCCCCCCTCTGTACTTAGCTTTTTTGTTGTCATGTCAGTAATTGTCCAGTTGATGGCTCCCTTGGATCACAAGCCTGTCTCATGAGTCCAAGTGAATATATTCTTAATAAACAGCTTTGAAGAATTTGTGACCAACTTTGTTTAATTCGGAACATCATCATCATGAGTCAAACTCACTCTTGGATCTACAAAATATTTAACAAAAACAAACATCACTGAATCATAAGGTATTTGCTCCAACTCTTAGTCCAGAAACACATGAGTGAACTAGATCAGCTGCTCCTCCAGTTCAGCTGTGGATTTATATCATTATTTATATTTGTAAAGTGGATATGCAGTTTTTCAGTACTAATATAAGCATTTTATATCATTGCTTTATTGACAGATGTTTGGTGTTCAAGGTCAGGCATCAGTTTGAAAAAAACAAACAAACACACTGAGTTGAACTTGAACTTCCTACTGACAAAAACTAAAATTGGTGCAAAAATAACCAGAAACATATAAGAAGCATCCTGGAGGTGCTGCAGACAAGATAGGACCAATAACATGTCAACAGGAAATCCTTTTTACTAATTTGTTTATTTCTTTTTAGATTTTTACTCTCCATTTTAAGCCATGATGTTTGCTGATACTGTGTTCCTACTGTTTGTTCTCATTAATAGTTCTGTTTTTAACATTCTGTGCTGAAGCTGGAGGAAATGTTTCTACAGTGTCAGATGATACAGCTCCAAACTAAATAAGTGACTAACTAACGATGCTTTAATACACTTTACTATAAATTATGATATAGTGCACTTTCTTAAAATTTCTTATTGCTCTGTAATTAATTGTTTTCTTTATAAATGTACAAATGAGAATAAAATCTGTGTGATAAAGGAAGGTCTGTAGACTTCTCTGTTAAGATCAGTGAAGAGAAACAACAACATACAAATACCTAAGAAAACTATTCAGTAAACATTTAGAAGATAGAGAAGTTTATGTTGTCATGTGGAGAAATTTTTCAAATAAAAATATCCATAAGCATTGATAGTCTCCATGGCTGAACAGACACAGGAAAGAGCTCCACCTATAAAACGTAAAAACATCAAGACAACATGTTGAAGATGTCGAGGTACTGCCCATAATGTTTGACTGACATCTGATTTATGTGCAGCACATAAATACCACAATAATGATGGAGAGAAACTAAAAGGGAACTAAAATACAGATTTAAACTTACAACAATATGAAAGACTTCAGTCTATTTCACTTTAATCAACTCAGCAGTGTCTCCATAATTACAGTAAACCAACAGTCCAGCATAGAGCGGCTGAGTGAATGTGGTCTGGACTCTGTGGAGGAGAGTCATGGTTTCAGAGACGCTGTAGAAGGACAAAATACCTGCTCTGTGATCCAGGTACACTCCTACTCTGGAGGAACGAGGACCTGAGACACGAGTTTGGATGTTGTTGTACGAAAATGTAAAACTGTTGTTGTTACAATATAATGACCAAGATTTGTCATTCCATCCAAATAAACATTCACTATCTCCTTCTCTGCTGATATTCTTGTATGCGACTGCTACATCAACTCCTCCCCCTCTCCACTCCACCTCCCAGTAACAACGTCCAGTCAGACTCTCTCTACTCAGGACCTGTTTATACGAAGTAAATCTGTCTGGATGATCAGAATAAGACTGGTGTTGTTCCATAAATGTTGCTTTTCTGTTCCCCTCTGATAATAACAGCTGTTTGTTTGCTGTGTTTGGATCCAGTGTGATTTCACATGAATATTTTAAGAATCCAGCTCTGGTCTTTGGCTCTGGTTGTGACAGTAAAACATCCACTTCAGTGACTGTCAGTGAGATGTTTGTCCATTCCTCTCTCAGAATGTCCTGTAGTTTATCTCTGACCTCTGACACAGCTGCTGTCACATCCTCAAAGTAGCTCAGAGGACGGATATTGATGCTGGATGAGTCTGTAGACTCACTGAGTGCTGACAGTGAGGGGTAGTTGTGTAGAAACTGGATGTGATCCTCTGTGTGTGAGAGCTGCTTCAGCTCAGCATCTTTCCTCTTCAGCTCAGTGATCTCCTGCTCCAGCTTCTCCTGAAGCTCTTTGACTCGACTCACTTCAGTTTCCTGCTGGGATCTGATCTGCTGCTTCACATCAGAGCTTCTTTTCTGGATGAGATGGATCAGCTCAGTGAAGATCTTCTCACTGTGCTCCACTGTTTGATCAGCAGACTGATTGATGGCCTCCACCTCCTGTTGAAGCAGCTTCACATCTTTCTCTCTGTCCTGGATTCTCTGCTGGATGTTTTGTCGACTCACCTCCAGCTCTCTCTGCCTCTCAGTCCTTTCTGCTGCAGCTGAGACTGTGTCGTGGCCTTTATGTTCATCCACAGAGCAGAGATAACAGATACTCTGCTGATCAGTACGGCAGAACATCTTCATCACCTCATCATGACGAGAGCAGATGTTCTCCTGGAGCTTCTTGGAGGGCTCCACCAGCTTGTGTTTCTTTAATGGAGCCACATCATAATGAGGCTGAAGGTGTTTCTCACAGTAAGATGCCAGACAGACTAAACAGGACTTGAAGGCTTTCATTTTTCTTCCAGTGCAGACATCACAGGCCACATCTTCAGGTCCAGCATAGCAGTGATCAGCAGGAGCAGCTTGGAGTCCAGTCTTCTTCAGCTGCTCCACTAAAACTGCTAACATGGTGCTTTTCACCAGGACAGGCCTCGCTGTGAAAGTCTGTCTGCACTGAGGGCAGCTGTAGATTTTCTTCTTTTCCTCTTCATCCCAGAAGCTTTCAATACACTTCATGCAGTAGCTGTGTCCACAGGGAATAGTCACCGGATCCTTCAGTAGATCCAAACAGATCGAACAAGAGAAGGTTTCTCGGTCTAGCTGAACTCCTTTCTGCGCCATTTCTCCTCTCAGTGTCAGTGACTGTGTAAGTTTCACTTCCTTAATATAGAAACTGGTCTGATCTGAACAACAAGTGTTGCTGCTGTGAATGGGGCCTGCCAGCTCTAACACATGTTGGTTACACCCATCTTCATAATGTAGATCTAAAGGGGAGGGAACACAGAACGATATGGACAGACAGGAGGTGCTGAGCTAGAGAGCAGGAAGAAGAGGAAGGGTTTTCATGCTGTGATTCATTCCAGAAAGCAGGAAGAGGCTCTGTGTTTAATTGTTCTCTGTTCAAACCTTTAACTAAATAATATAAATGTCAATAACTGGATGCCTCTCTATTCTTTTTGTTAATCTGCTAAATGAATAGTTTGTTTCTTTTAACAATTCAAATAGCAGAAATGAACAGCTGACAGCTTGTCAGACTCAGACTGTAAACCATAGAGACAGTTTATATATACATTTAGTCAGGGCAGTGCAGAGATGTTTAAAGGGGCGGGTGCTCACAGTTAAAAAGGGCACATAGAAGCAGGCTGAAGAACAACAACCCACATTCATCAAGAATCTAATATGGAATCACATCACACTACATCACTGTCATCAGGTGGGCACAATGCAAAGCAAACGTAGCCCATTTTTTACCTGATGGGTACAATGTTGCTGTTTGGGGGGTTGCTTCTGCTCTTGCTGCTGATAGTGCTGGAGGGCAGGGCTGTGTTGATCTGAGACTGTAGAGATTAAACAGTCCACAGGAGAGAGGGTAGCTGATTAAACAAGTGTTATGAGATAATAATAAAACGCAAAGATTGGTCACGGCGCTTGGAACCATAAGGCAACAAAACTGGGAAATAAACTAAGCTCTGCCTGTGAATCACTCTTTGCCTCTCTTCTTCCTTCCATCTCCTCATCTCATCTATCACATTCCACTTGCTGTCCATCTGAGAACGAGGCACAGTTTGCTATTGAATTCATCTATTATTTAATTATACATTTTAACAACTCTTGCACCTAATCCCCTTAGGCAGAGCAATGAAATGCACAGCTTTGGAGAACCGATCGATGATGGTCAGAATAACTGTTACCTGAGGATGGTGGGAGACCAGTGATGAAGTCCAGTGCGATATGAGACCAGGGGCATCTAGGAACGGGCGAAGGAGGCCAGCAGGAGGTGAAACCTAAACTGGAAAAAACTAACACAACACAGAACTGAAACCTAAAATGGAGATGCAGGGAGACGACACAGAATGATGCAGGAAAAAACACAGATGAACCGGCGAGGAGCACACGAGGACACATAGTATAAATACACACAGGGGGAGACATGGAATGGCAAAGACACAGCTGATCCTAATTGACTACACGAGACAGGGGAAATGTGAACAGAACACACTAACATAAGACATGGACCTTCACAATAAAACAGGAAATGCACAGAGACACGGTACAGACACTAAATAGAGGGGAACACAGAAACCAAAGTCTAAGAACTAACTAAGGCTACATTCACACTGCAGGCGAAAGCGCATTAAATCCGATTTTTTTGACCCTATGCGACCCTATATCCGATCATGCTACGACAGTGTGAACGGCACAAATCCAATATTTTCAAATCTGATCTGGGTCACTTTCACATGTGGTACTGAATACTGAATCTGAATATGCAAATTAGGGGAAATTTACATCAAATTAAATGAGTAATGGCTGATTTGATGACCAAAATCAATGATGGTACTTAGAAACACATGACATTACACATTACATTTTCATGCAGTTAGAAGTTTGAACCTGCAGCTTTATTAAATGAACACCTGGTATCCAACAAGAGTTTAGTTTAAACTTTAGGAACAAAAAAGTAAGAACCAACAGAATTAAACAAAGAACCAACAGCACAGGAAAGTTTAATCTTCATGAAAAACACATGCAGTGACTTCAACGTCCACAATAACACAATGTGTTTGGGCTTATGTGTGTCAGTTTCCAGCTTTAATCTTATGTAACAAGACCTCTTTATAGGTCAATAGAGGAATGAAGTCATTGTTGAACTACAGCTTGTGTGTGTGTCACCTCCACAACCTACAACAATAAAATATGATCTTTGAGTAGTGATATGGGAGTAAAATATACCATACTGATGTGAATAGGAGGTCATCTTTTCCCTCGGCTGTTAGGGTACCTGGGTCGTTGACCCAGTGTTTTGTGTTTGTGGTTTTTTGAGTCTTGTTTAATCATTATTCTGTTCTCTGTGTATCTTATGTTTCCTAGTTATCAGAATCAGAATACTTTATTAATCCTTCAGGATTAATAAAGTATTCTGATTTACTTTATTAAATCAGAATTCAAGGGCTTACGCTCTTGAATTTATTCAGTATTTGTTGTTTAGGTTGTCTTGGTTAGTATTTGGTCCCGTTCATGTCTTTGTCTCGTGTCTTCTCTCGTCCCTTGCTCTCTGTCCTTTTTGCTCTGCTGCAAACAGAAGCAGAGAAAACTGGAGCTTCTGGTCTTGGCCAGATCTCTTTTGAAAAAGACATTTTAAAGTCAATGAGACTTTTTACCAGATAAATAAATAAAGAATATAAAAGTCTTCTACTTTATGATGGAAATGTTCTTCCTGGCTCAAAATGACATCATTTATCTGAATCTGTAGAAGAAGAAACAATCTCGGAAAGTCACTTTACTCTGTGTCTCACTGGATGTTCAAAGTTTTTAACAAAAGAGAAAACGGAACGGTTCGCAGCCGAGTGTGAAGCAGCGGGAATGAGGATCAGCACCTCCAAATCTGAGGCCATGGTTCTCAGCCGGAAAAGGGTGGAGTGCCCACTCCGGGTCGGGGATGAGTTCCTGCCCCAAGTGGAGGAGTTCAAGTATCTCGGGGTCTTGTTCGCGAGTGATGGGAGAAGGGAGCCGGAGATCGACAGACGGATTGGGGCTGCAGCTGCAGTAATGCGGACGCTGCACCGGTCCGTCGTGGTGAAGAGGGAGCTGAGTGTAAAAGCGAAGCTCTCAATTTACCGGTCGATCTACGTCCCTACCCTCACCTATGGCCACGAGCTGTGGGTAGTGACCGAAAGAACGAGATCGCGGATACAAGCGGCGGAAATGAGCTTCCTCCGAAGGGTGGCTGGCCTCTCCCTTAGAGATAGGGTGAGAAGTTCGGCCATCCGGGAGGGGCTCAGAGTAGAGCCGCTGCTGCTCCACATCGAAAGGAGCCAGCTGAGGTGGTTCTAGCATCTGACAAGGATGCCCCCTGGGCGCCTCCTGGGTGAGGTGTTCCAGGCATGTCCCACCGGGAGGAGGCCCCGGGGCAGACCCAGGACACGCTGGAGAGATTATATCTCTCGGCTGGCCTGGGAACGCCTTGGTATTCCCCCGGATAAGCTGGAGGAGGTGGCTGGGGAGAGGGAGGTCTGGGCCTCTTTGCTTAGGCTGCTGCCCCCGCGACCCGGCCTCGGATAAGCGGTTGAAGATGGATGGATGGATGGAGAAAAAGAGAAGCATTCTTTGATTTTAGTCTGTTAGCCCACAAGCTGAGTTTTTATCAGAGTCCTGCATGAGTCAGTGTTATTTCACTGACACCATCACAGTTTTACACACCTGTTCTGTATGACTTTGTCTCAGGTTTGCGGTGATATCCAGCACTCTGAGCTGATGGCAGATCTGGTCAGTCCACAGTAGCTTCAACCACTAAATTATCTCTAACACATCACCAAACCAAAGTCTTCCTGCTAAGAGTACATCAAAGGTGAAAAGCGAGCCTAGAATGTCATCATTTCTGCTCTCCTCTTTCTTCTTCTTCTACTTCTGGACCGCACACATCTGTCGCTGCCCTACTCAGGTCGATCTAATGAAAATCAGCCAGAAATAATAATCAGAAATCCAAATGTAGAATTTATAGTTCCCCATTGATGCAATTTGGTTATTAAATTTAAGAAGCAGTCTGTAATGCTCACCCCAGCATAGTTGAAGCAGATCATCAAAGCATGCTGAACACTTTCTACCATTCCACATGTGCATTTTCTATCCAGGTACTCAACAGCACCAAACCATAATTGTGAATCCATGGCTTTGATCTGGTGAAAATCACCCTACCCCTACTGTTCATCTTTACACACAACAGATGGTGTTTCTGTATCTTATGACTGAATGAAAAGTAATGACAACCGTTATTTTCAATCTTCCATTGCTTCTACCTGTTGTTTCTCTGTATTATTGTCGGATCTTTACCTTCGAATAAAGTGCCTTCAATATAAACTGCCTCGAGGTAACTTGTTGTAATTTGGTGTTTTATTAAGAAAATTGAACTATTGTGGCAGAAAAGTTGGATGCAAACCAAGACTAAAAGTCCTCAGGCAGGAGTCATAGCTGGGCTTTAGCATCTGGGTCACCCACTTTACCCAGGGAGCTAAACCAGCATCTCCAACAGGTGATTTGTTTGTCTGGCAGTTTCAGGCTGGGAAAGCTTGTTAAACTTTAACAAAACATTATTTGGCACCAACGTGAATGATTTGGGTCATGTTTATCACGTCTGAGTCAGGGAGCAAAGGTCACCTCCTTTATGCAGGATTTCACCTTATGCCAACAGGGGAAAAAATCACGAGTTCTTAAACAAGCTGTAGGTCATGTTACTACACACATTTCAATATGTAAGCATTTCATCATGTTTTAGAGTCTCAGAGTTATTTCAGCCTCATCTTCACATATTTTCACAAATATTCACATTATCTCCGAGATCCAGTTGTGAAATTTTTTCCCTCAGTGTAACCGATTGCAACACAACAAATGACTGACCAGTGATTAGTGTTTTACAGTGATTACGACAGACAGCCTGTTTCTGCCACTGCTGCCAAGCATTTGCTCTTTTCAGCTTGTTCAATTGTGGAGGTTTTTACATTCTTTACCTTACAATATAAAGCACCTTGAGGCAACTGTTGTTTTTTGGCACTATATATAAATATAAATGAATTGAACTGGTAGCAACTTTATGAATGAGAAAATGAAAACAAGTGTCAGTCAGCTGGTTCATGTCCAGCAGGTGGGGAGGAATCAGTGAGTCTGTTACTCCAGTTACTTACTGAGAGGTAAAGTTAAAGAAAACGAGTTTCCTTCATCGCACTAAACCTGCCCACTAAACATGACCCTGAATGAACCCATATGTAAAGGACTGTAGGTTTTAAGCAGGCTCAGGTAATGGCAACACAATAGATGAGGAAAGTGGGGGAACTCTGACGACATCTAGTGGACATCTTGAAGATGACGGGTCTGAACAGAGAGCAATGCAGGTCTGTGGAGAAGATTGCAGCACACTGTGAAATATGAACTATGAATAATATCTACATCTGTAATGATGTAATCAAAATAGGCTCCATGTAGTTTAAGTTCTGTTACTGTACTTATGAAGCAAACTGCACACACAGAGTTGGCAAACATTGAGTTTACTTGCATTTAGGCAAAATGATATAAACACTTATCATGAGCCAATATAGCACATTTAACTGCTTTTATTTAGCAGGGATTACACAATACACAAAATAAGTCACAAACATTTTTAATCAAATCTTGCAACATGTTGCTAAGAAGAACCAGGACAACCAGGTCAAAGCCATGCTGAAGTATAACCTTCATTAACATAAATCACAAAGAAAACATATTTAAATAAAAATTGTATACTTGTCTTGAACTTTTTTAAATCTTTAGTCCTGTGTATCAAAACTTATTTATTGGCTGATAAAAAGGAATCACATCATGGTTGTTACAAGGAACAAGTGATGAAAAACTCATTTTCATGTTTGTTTTCTTCTATACTGAAGAAGAAATACAAGTTTCTGTGGTAAATATTAAAAGAGCATCCATGTTCAATAAATATTTGTGTCACCTTTAAAGACCAATAAAAAAAATATCAAGCTTAGAGAAACATAAAGTCAGGGCTGGAACAAACAACATAGAGTGCCCTTCACTGCTGTGGACAGGAAATGTACCGTGACTTGGAGCATGAGGTCATTTTCTACCTCGGGTGCTGCAGTGATTTGGTTTGTCACTCAGGTGGATCCTTAGATGAAAATTCAGTCCTGATTTCCAACTGAATCTTTCCCCACAGGAGCTACAAATATATGGTTTCTCACCTGTGTGGATCCTTCTGTGACTTTTCATAGTCGACAAGTCTCTAAACTCTTTCCTACAGACGTTGCAAGAATACGCTTTCTCACCGGTGTGGATTCTCAAATGAGTTTCTAGTCCTGATTTCTTACCAAATCTTTTCCCACATGTGCTACAGAAATACGGCTTCTCGCCTGTGTGGATTCTCACGTGACTTTCAAATCCGGATTTCTTATTAAATCTTTTCCCACAGGTGATGCAAAAATATGGCTTCTCGCCTGTGTGGATCCTTACGTGAGTTTCCAATCCTGATTTCCAAATGAATCTTTTCCCACAGGTGCTACAAGAATGTGGCTTCTCACTTGTGTGAACTCTCATGTGTCTCGTCAGGTTGGATTTACACTGAAAAGTTTTTCCACAAGTGTCACAGCTTACAGATTTTTTACTTGTATCAGTTTCACTCCGAGACTTATCTGTTCGGTTTTTGTGACGTCTCCTTTTCTTCAGCTCCGCATTTCTAGTTGATCCCGAGTCCACATGCTGGTTTTCTTCCTGTTCCTCAAGCTCTGGTTCAGGAAAGTTAAGAGCAAGGAGCTGGTCATCGTTTGGTTCTGATTCACTGAGGTCACTTTCCTCAAAACTAGAAGTCACCATAAAACTATTGATCTCCTGCTTCAGTACAATCTCCTCCAGCTCCTGACTGGTGCAGAGTTCCTCCTGTTCCTCTTTAATCTGTGGAGGATCTGGGTCCTCCTGGTCCAGACTTGAGTTCCTCTCCTGCTGATTGGCGACAAACTCCTCCTCCTTACAGGCAGTTTGCTGGTGGAGGTCTAAACGAACAATAAAAAAAATGTAATTATAGAAAAACACTTCTGAGAAGATAAAGTTTTAGTTAAAGTCTGTAATGAGGGCATGTTGCTCACATTTGCAGGTGAAATTAAAAGTGTGTAAAAATGAAGTTATTTGTGCACTCTGATGCAAATGAGAACTTGAGTTCTGACATTTTTCAGCAACATTAAGAGTAAAAAAAACCTTTCAAACAAAAAAGAACTCACTTATTACTGACTGACTGATGATCTATTTTGGAGTTGATCTCGAAACTTATCTACATCTTGATATTTTTCAAAATAATCTTCACTATTGGGGGTGGCTGTAGCTCAGGCGGTAGAGCAGATCATCTACTGATCGGTTCGATTCCCGGCTTCACCTAGTCTGCATTTCAAATATCCTTGGGCAAGATACTAACTCCAAGTTGCCTCAAGTTGCTCTTTGATCTGTGGAATGTGTGTCTGAATGTTGGTAGAAAGCACTAAGAAAAATGTGCTTGTGCGAATGGGAGTGAGTGGGTGAATGCACAAGTTTTGTAAAGCGCTTTGAGTGCTCAAGATTGAGTAGAAAAGCGCTATATAAGAACCAGTCCATTTAAAACTCCCTGTCATGTTTTCACGAATACACATTAAATAGATCTGACTTTTTTTAAAATTGTATTCTTTATTACTTTTCCATCAACCAAAAAAAAACAAAAAACTGAGTATATAATAATGATTTATGTACATCGTAAATGATTAATGTTAGGAGGACACAGAGATATATTATATATACTCTCCCATGAAAATCATTCATATATTATTTCAGAAAAATATATGCAACCCAAAATAACCCCCCAACAACAAAAGAAAAAAAAAAAGACCCTGAAGCAAAGGTTTACAGATAGTGCTCCAGAGAGAAAAAAAAAAATCAAGCAAGTATAACATTCCAGGGTTTCGGGCTGAAGTTTAATCCAAGGATATCATGTTAGAGAGGCATCCAGATTAGTGGTTGCAATGATAAGCTGCGTCCTCTTCCGTTTCCAATCCATTTAATTTCACGTCCCTTCTCCTGTCCTTCTATTTAGCAGACCAGCAATCGCAGGTTCCCCAGGTTTTCTTTAGCAGCTGTGACGTTACTTCTCCATACAGGTTAAATAGATAGAATCATTTCTGTACATTATCGATCATTTCCTCACCTTCCAAAAATAACAAAAAATTTCCCCACATTTTTTTGAAGGAAGCATGTTTACCCTTTATCATAGACGTAAGTTTCTCCAGAGCAAGGGTTTTTGACAATGTCGATAACCAAATTCTCACGTGTGGTCTACTAGTGGATCTCCATGATTTGGCTATACTGTATTTCGCCTGTAGCAGGCAGAAGGTTGTGGTTTTTTGGTTAGCTTTGCTCAGCTGGATTTCAGCGGGGAAAATTCCTAGGATGCATAATTTAGGACATGGATCCAATTTGACACTTGTAATATGTGCAATTATTTCTAAAACTTCCTTCCAAAACTTTTGAATTTCTGAGCATTCCCATAGGCAGTGCATCAGTGTGCCCTTTTCCCCACATTTAACACATATGTCCGGAGTTTTGGGGTCAAATTTATTTAATAATGTTGGGGTAATATATGTTCTCATTAACCATTTGTACTGGATTAGTTTAAATTGAGTGTTTATAGATTGTGTTTGAGCTTTCAAGCAAGCTTTTTGCCATTCCTCTGTAGTTATACTACACTCTAAGTCTTGACACCATGCGCGTCTTTCTTTTTCTGAGGATATTTGAGAGCCGTCTCTAAGGTTATTGTAGAAGCGAGAAATTAAACCCTTCTTCAGCTGATGGTTTATTGCTATATCCTCTAATGAGTTTAGGGTGGGCGGTGTTAGAGATTTTTGAGTTTTTGAAATGAAGCTTCTGATTTGAAGAAATTTAAAGAAATGTTTGGTTGGAATGTCAAATTTCTGAGTCAAGCCATTGAAACATATTAAGGTGTCCTTGTCAAATAGATCTGCAACTTTGCACAGGCCTCTGTCGGCCCATATTTTAAAGCCCAAATCTTTCCAACCGGGTTTAAAGGCCTTATTGCCCCAGATAGGTGAGAATTGGGATAGTGCTGGCATTTCATTTTTAAACTCGAGTGCCTCGAACCGCACACGAATAGTATTTTTAACAAAGAGGTTTGATGTATCTTTCATCAGATCTTTATATTTTGCAGAGTACAGATAAGTGCTGAGTGGTAAGGGGGTAGTACTTGACCTTTCTAAATTTACCCAGGGTAGGGTAGTTGTTGAGAACCAGCATGAGGCCGCAGAGAGTTGGGCAGCCCAGTAGTACCATTTGAGGTTTGGAACACAGAGACCTCCTCTGTCATACGGAAGATATAGTAGCGAAAGACGCAGTCTAGCTCGTCTGTTATTCCAAATGAATTTACTGAATATTGTTTTTGTCTTTGTGAAGAAGTCATCTGGAGGGTTGAGAGGAATGACTCGGAAGAGATATAGAAATTTTGGAAGGATGTTCATTTTGAGAATATTTACACGTCCAATCATCGAGATTGGTAGCATAGACCATCTATTGATTAAGCCAACAACAGAGTTGATAGTAGGAGAATAATTTGCGTTAATTTTTGGAGTGATTTTTATACCTAGATAAGTGAGACTGTCTCTGGCAATTTGAAACGTTGTTTGAATAGGTGGTTTAGTTCTTTCAGAATGATTAAAAAAGAGGATGGCCGATTTGGATTCATTAATTTTATAACCGGAGATATTGCCAAAGAAGTTAATTGTTTTAAGTAGCTGAGGAATTGAACTCTTTAATTTAGACAGCATTAAAATAATATCATCTGCAAATAATCCAATTTTAGACTCAATATTATTTGTTCTAATGCCAGAGATGTTTTGGTTGTTCCTTATCGCAATAGCCAGTGGTTCTATTGCTAGGACGAAAAGAAGAGGTGAGAGGGGACAGCCTTGACGTGTACCTCTACCTAGATAGAATGGTCTAGATATAATATTGTTGGTTCTAACTGAGGCTATAGGTTTATTATATAATATTTTAACCCAGGTCATGAAGTAATTGCCAAAGCCGAATTGAGATAGTACCTTATAGAGATAATTATGTTCGACCCTATCGAAAGCTTTTTCTGCGTCTAAGGAAAGCAGAGCCATGTCTAGTTGTTCTGAGTTTGTGTAAAGTACATTCAGTACTCTGCGAATCCCATGCTGCGTTTGTCGGCCTTTTACAAACCCATTTTGGTCATTATCAACAAGAAGATGAAGGTACCGTTCAAGTCTGTTTGCCAGTACTTTGCTTATTATCTTGGCATCAGAGTTTATTAGTGAAATTGGTCTATAAGATTCACATTTTGTAGGCGGTTTCCCAGGCTTAGGGAATACCGTTATAAGTGCATTTCGCAAGGAGGGGGGAAGCTCTTTTGAATCATAGCTTTCCACCAGCATGTCGTACAGAGGGAATATTAATTTATCTTTAAATATTTTGAAAAGGTCTAGTGGAATTCCATCTGGGCCGGGAGTTTTTCCCATTTTTAATTTATCGATTGCATTGGAGAGTTCATTCATCGATAACTGAGAGTCTAATTCGCATCGGGCTTCTTCAGAAAGTAAAGGGGTACTTATTGAGTCAAAGAAGGATTCTAGTGATTCTCGAGTCGTATCTCCTGTTGAAGTATATAGTTGTGAATAGTAGTGTTCAAAGAGTTCACTTATTCTATGAGGATCTGTGATATTTTCGTCTGCAGTTCTAATTTCATTTATTGTTTGTTCGTTCAGTAGCGTTTTTATACGCCATGCCAAAAGTTTTCCTGCCTTTTCCCCTTGGTCATAGTAGGTCTGTCTCAGTCTAAATAGTCCGGCTGAGGCTTTCTCAGTAGTTAATTTATCGTATTTTGCTCTTAATCTTAAAAGTTTTTGTTGGTTTTCTTTAGAGTCATTCAGGTTTATCTCAAGTTCCACTTCTTTTATTTGACCTTCGAGGTCCAACATCTCAGTATAGTTTTTATTTGCTTTGTTTTTGGTGTAGCCTATCATCTGTCCACGAATAAAGACCTTAAAAGCTTCCCATCTTACTGAGGCTGTAGTTTCGGATTTGTTGAAGTAGAAATAGTCATCAATATTTTTGCCTACATATTCCAAAATATTTTGATTGTGCAGCCAGTGTGGTCTTAAACGCCAAATAGGGTTACGTCTAAAAGCTGCTGTGACTGAGAAGTTAAGCGTGGTTATTGAGTGGTCAGATATAAGCACACTTTTATATGAGCAGCTGTTAATTCTGGAGATAAGAAAGTTTGAGATAAGAAAATAATCTATGCGACTGCGGCTATTATGACTGGCTGAGTAGCAAGAATATTCTCTCCCTGTTGGATTTTTTAATCTCCATATATCTTTAAGATTCAATTCAAACATAAAGTGTTGTATGACTTGTCTAGATTTTGGATGGGAAGAGTCTAAGCCTGATGATCTATCAAGCCTGGGCTCTAGGGTACAATTAAAGTCCCCCCCAACAATTATCTCACCGTGAAGGTCTGTAATAGAGAGAAATAGATTATTATAAAAGTTGGAGTCGTCAATATTGGGGCCATATACATTAACTAATATTAAATCTTGATTCAGCACGGAGCATTGTAGAATAATGAATCTCCCTGCGGGGTCCAATATGGTTTTTTTTAATACACATGGGTACTGATTTATGAATGAGTGTTGCCACTCCTCTAGCATGTGTTGAGAAGTGGCTAAAGAAAACCTGACCTGGCCATCTCCTCCTTATCCGGTCAGTTTCATTCACGAGTAAGTGTGTTTCTTGAATGAAGACTATCTTTGGGTGATATTGTTTTATTCTATCCATTACTCTTTTCAGTTTAATATATTTTCTAAGGCCTCTTACATTCCAGGAAATTAGATCAATATTTGAATAACTACTCATACAGTTTGTACCTTTAGTAATCTGGGTTTGACTACATCTCGTCTCTCCTGTCGAGACTCACAAGTTGTTATTTCAAGAGCACTGCACTTTAAAAACAATCTCTTATAAACCAGAAAACAAAAGAAAAAAACAACAAAAAAAGAAACAACCCAGAGATCTTCCATCGGTGTAGATCTCAAAACCTTCCCCCCCAAAGTCATAGCGGATTGGTTATGCATCAGATCCGTGTGAAGGAGCTGATAGAGCGTCCTCATGATTGAAGTTACAAACTTAGGTCCGACCGTATTAACTAAAGAAGTGGCCATACAAATGTAACTGAATGAAAAGATTTAGACATAGCATACCTAAGGCCATCTATATCATACCTGTACACCAGCAGCCGTTATATGTCCGGTTTGGAGTTGTTCATCAGAGTTGCATATATTTGATGTAGCGTTTCTGAGTGGGCGTGAAGTTTATCCCTCGTTTTGTTGCCGGACTTTTCGCATGAAATCTTCCACCTCCGCTGGTGTGTGGAAGAGGAGCCTGTTGTCATGGTGGAGAATCCTCATTTTTGCTGGAAAGATCAGTCCGAAGTTTATATGCATTTCACGGAGTTGTTGTTTTACCTGGTTGTATTGTTTCCGTTGTTTCTGGACTTCCGTTGACAGATCAGGAAAAAACAATGTGATGTCCGTTGTGCGTTATTTTTCCCTTCAGACGTGCCGCTCTCATCACCCTCATCTTGTCTTGATAATTCAAAAATTACATGATGATCACACGGGGTGGGCCATTTGGAGTATTTCGCCCTTGTAGTCTGTGTGCTCGTTCAATGATAGGTGGGGATGGGAGCGCGTCTCGTCCCAAAACATCAATTAAGAAAGTTTGCAAGAATATTGTAATTTCTCCTTGTTCAGTATTCTCAGTCAATCCGACGAGTCTCAGATTAGATCTCCGGCTTCTATTTTCGAGGTCGTCCACCTTTAACTGTAGTTCCTGAATTTTCTTATGAAGGGAAGTCTCTTTACTTACGAGGGAAGAGACGTCGTCTTCAACTTTACTGATGCGAGTTTCTGCGGAGGTGAGCCTCTCCGAAAACACTCCAATCGCCTCTTTTATTTCTTGGTTTGATATTTTAACTTCTTGCAGTTGAGCAGTGAAATGTACTTTCAACGACTGAATTGCGGCCAAAACACTCGCCTCGGTCTGTTGAGCACTAGCACTAGCGCCTTCCATTTTCTCGGTTTCAGGTTCGTTGTTAGGGTCATCGTCTGATCCATCCTTTCCGGCTGTTTTAGGCTTGGACCTATGTTTGGTCGGCATCTTGGTTGTTTAGATCAGAACAGAAGCTTAAGTCGGTGAGGCAGCCGCTAAAAGATTGGATTTTAACCGCTGTTGGGCGTAGGCAAAGGACGTTGAGGTCGGAGCTCGAAGTCTCACTGCCACTCAGGTGGACGCCATAACCAATCTCCCTTAAATAGATCTGACTGATACAAACTGTAGGTTTAATATTAATGTTAACACTTCAGAAAAGCCATTACAGTTTTACCGCTGGTCTGTAAATCTTTCTCAGGTTTCCAGATGTTACGCAGCTGTCTGAGCCGCTCTTCCCCGCTCCAGACGACGATGCCTTCATCCTCGTGTTTCACTACAAGCTGTTCTCCCTCTTGACTGATGCAGAGTTCCTCCTGTTCCTCTTTGATCTGTGGGGGATCTGTGTCCTCCTGGTCCAGATTGAAGTTCCTCTCCTGCTTCCAGACCTGCTGGCCAGCCAGATCTTCCTCCTCCTTACACTTCATGTTGATGTGGGACTTGAGGAACAAAGTAAAAAGAAAAAGATTAGACAGGTAAAGGTGCAGCCTCAGTCAGCAGGGCTGTACACTGTGAGCATGTTGCTCACATATGTGAGAGAGGTTTGTACAAATGTTTCAGAAGCACCATGTGACTCCCTCTCTTTGTTGGAAAGTCTTATTAATTCACTTTATAACTATTACTTTGAAGATCAATTTCTACCATCACAAAAATATTATGACCTCTTTAAAAACAAACAACGGCAACTACATGACTTAAATTCCATGTTTAGATGAAGGTAATGGTCAATGCCTTTTGACAGGGGAAAAACCTCCACACAGAAGAATCTTACTTGGCTGAATCATAAATTATTCACCATGATTAAAACTGCAGATGAGCAATAATCTGCATTTTATTTTAGCCAAAGAGGAATGTTTCTGTTTGTCTGTGATCTGACTTTTTCTGCTGGGTCCAAATTTCATTTTATCCTGTGTAAGTTTGTTTCTCTTCCTGTTAACTAGCAAAGTCAAAATCACCTTGATTAATTTAACTTTAATTAAATTATAAATGTAATCATTTTATTGAACAATTAATTTCATTTCAATGAAAAACAATTACTTAAAAGAAAGAGATTAAGTTGGAGAGAGACATGTGGCCATCTTTTAGTGAGTTAGACCCTGATTAAGGGGTATTTTTAAAAGTAAAGCCCATCTCTCAAAGTCCCTGCCGGCCTGCCTCCACCTCGGGAAGTCTGTGGGTGCAGACGGAGGTGAGGAGCACCACAGGCGGCAGAGAACTGTCTGTAGCCCCGGAGTGAGGCGTCGTGAACCGAAGCAGACAGCGAACTGTGGCACAGTGCAGAAAACCGAAGCTTTCCCTCCCTGTTTGGTTTTGATGTGTCTCATGAAAGTCTATTGTTAAAAGTTGACCTTTAAAAAAAACGGACGCACTTGTTTGATTAGCTGCTCTCTGATTTTAGCCTGTTAGCTTACAGACTGAGCTCAGATCGTTCCTGTGTTAGTTCATTGAGAACATCACAGTTTTACATACCTGCTGCGTGACTTCATCTCGGGTCTCCGGCTGATATACAGCAGTCTGAGCCAGTGGCGGATCTCATCATCCTGGACGACTGTTTTTAATGTTTTTAACCACGGAGATTTCTTCTGCATCATCAGTCTCTCATTGTTAAACTCTCCCAGAAACTGAAGACAGTTGTGCCATTTCCGCGCTTCTTCTTCTTCTATTGAGTAGACGGCAGACTACACATGTCCAAGGGTAATACTGTCCTCCTCAGGCCATTGGCATCAAGTCAAAGCCTTAAAGTCTGGTACTTTGCGCATGGTCATTTTTTACGAACAGCAGAATCACAAGACAAAGCGTGCCAATGTTTATACTTTTCACTGTGACTGCCAAATAGATGAAAAAGTAGATGTTAAAAAACAACTTATAGTTTTGTCATTGGGCTGGTAGAAAGCTATGAGTTTCTGTCCCTTTGTCTGACCTTAGAGACTTATTTTAAAAGGAAACATTACAATCCTTTAAAGCAAGTATTTTCACCTCTGTTCCCCCCTCTGTACTTAGCTTTTTTGTTGTCATGTCAGTAATTGTCCAGTTGATGGCTCCCTTGGATCACAAGCCTGTCTCATGAGTCCAAGTGAATATATTCTTAATAAACAGCTTTGAAGAATTTGTGACCAACTTTGTTTAATTCGGAACATCATCATCATGAGTCAAACTCACTCTTGGATCTACAAAATATTTAACAAAAACAAACATCACTGAATCATAAGGTATTTGCTCCAACTCTTAGTCCAGAAACACATGAGTGAACTAGATCAGCTGCTCCTCCAGTTCAGCTGTGGATTTATATCATTATTTATATTTGTAAAGTGGATATGCAGTTTTTCAGTACTAATATAAGCATTTTATATCATTGCTTTATTGACAGATGTTTGGTGTTCAAGGTCAGGCATCAGTTTGAAAAAAACAAACAAACACACTGAGTTGAACTTGAACTTCCTACTGACAAAAACTAAAATTGGTGCAAAAATAACCAGAAACATATAAGAAGCATCCTGGAGGTGCTGCAGACAAGATAGGACCAATAACATGTCAACAGGAAATCCTTTTTACTAATTTGTTTATTTCTTTTTAGATTTTTACTCTCCATTTTAAGCCATGATGTTTGCTGATACTGTGTTCCTACTGTTTGTTCTCATTAATAGTTCTGTTTTTAACATTCTGTGCTGAAGCTGGAGGAAATGTTTCTACAGTGTCAGATGATACAGCTCCAAACTAAATAAGTGACTAACTAACGATGCTTTAATACACTTTACTATAAATTATGATATAGTGCACTTTCTTAAAATTTCTTATTGCTCTGTAATTAATTGTTTTCTTTATAAATGTACAAATGAGAATAAAATCTGTGTGATAAAGGAAGGTCTGTAGACTTCTCTGTTAAGATCAGTGAAGAGAAACAACAACATACAAATACCTAAGAAAAATATTCAGTAAACATTTAGAAGATAGAGAAGTTTATGTTGTCATGTGGAGAAATTTTTCAAATAAAAATATCCATAAGCATTGATAGTCTCCATGGCTGAACAGACACAGGAAAGAGCTCCACCTATAAAACGTAAAAACATCAAGACAACATGTTGAAGATGTCGAGGTACTGCCCATAATGTTTGACTGACATCTGATTTATGTGCAGCACATAAATACCACAATAATGATGGAGAGAAACTAAAAGGGAACTAAAATACAGATTTAAACTTACAACAATATGAAAGACTTCAGTCTATTTCACTTTAATCAACTCAGCAGTGTCTCCATAACAGTAAAGCCTCAGTCCAGCATAGAGCGGCTGAGTGAATGTGGTCTGGACTCTGTGGAGGAGAGTCATGGTTTCAGAGACGCTGTAGAAGGACAAAATACCTGCTCTGTGATCCAGGTACACTCCTACTCTGGAGGAACGAGGACCTGAGACACGAGTTTGGATGTTGTTGTACCGAAATATATATCTGTTGTTGTTACAATCTAATGACCAAGATTTGTCATTCCATCCAAAAACACATTCATTACCCAATCCTTTTCTGCTGATATTCTTGTATGCGACTGCTACATCAACTCCCCCTCTCCACTCCACCTCCCAGTAACAACGTCCAGTCAGACTCTCTCTACTCAGGACCTGAGACAACCAAATGAATCTGTCTGGATGATCAGAATAAGACTGTTCTTGTTTCATAAATGTTACTTTTCTGTTCCCCTCTGATAATAACAGCTGTTTGTTTGCTGTGTTTGGATCCAGTGTGATTTCACATGAATATTTTAAGAATCCAGCTCTGGTCTTTGGCTCTGGTGGATCTGACAGTAAAACATCCACTTCAGTGACTGTCAGTGAGATGTTTGTCCGTTCCTCTCTCAGAATGTCCTGTAGTTTATCTCTGACCTCTGACACAGCTGCTGTCACATCCTCAAAGTAGCTCAGAGGACGGATATTGATGCTGGATGAGTCTGTAGACTCACTGAGTGCTGACAGTGAGGGGTAGTTGTGTAGAAACTGGATGTGATCCTCTGTGTGTGAGAGCTGCTTCAGCTCAGCATCTTTCCTCTTCAGCTCAGTGATCTCCTGCTCCAGCTTCTCCTGAAGCTCTTTGACTCGACTCACTTCAGTTTCCTGCTGGGATCTGATCTGCTGCTTCACATCAGAGCTTCTTTTCTGGATGAGATGGATCAGCTCAGTGAAGATCTTCTCACTGTGCTCCACTGTTTGATCAGCAGACTGATTGATGGCCTCCACCTCCTGTTGAAGCAGCTTCACATCTTTCTCTCTGTCCTGGATTCTCTGCTGGATGTTTTGTCGACTCACCTCCAGCTCTCTCTGCCTCTCAGTCCTTTCTGCTGCAGCTGAGACTGTGTCGTGGCCTTTATGTTCATCCACAGAGCAGAGATAACAGATACTCTGCTGATCAGTACGGCAGAACATCTTCATCACCTCATCATGACGAGAGCAGATGTTCTCCTGGAGCTTCTTGGAGGGCTCCACCAGCTTGTGTTTCTTTAATGGAACCACATCATAATGAGGCTGAAGGTGTTTCTCACAGTAAGATGCCAGACAGACTAAACAGGACTTGAAGGCTTTTATTTTTCTTCCAGTGCAGACATCACAGGCCACATCTTCAGGTCCAGCATAGCAGTGATCAGCAGGAGCAGCTTGGAGTCCAGTCTTCTTCAGCTCCTCCACTAAAACTGCTAACATGGTGTTTTTCTCCAGGACAGGCCTCGCTGTGAAAGTCTGTCTGCACTGAGGGCAGCTGTAGATTTTCTTCTTTTCCTCTTCATCCCAGAAGCTTTCAATACACTTCATGCAGTAGCTGTGTCCACAGGGAATAGTCACCGGATTCTTCAGTAGATCCAAACAGATCGAACAAGAGAAGGTTTCTCGGTCCAGCTGAACACTTTTCTGCGCCATTTCACCCAACAGTGTCAGTGACTGTGTGAGTTTCACTTCCTCAGAACTGAAACTGCTCTGATCTAAACAACATAGGTTTCTGTAGCGAATGGGATCTGTCAGCTCTTATACGTCACCACATGTTGGTTGCACCCATCTTCAAACTGCAGATCAGAAGGGGAGGGAACAAGGGAACATGTGGACAGAGAGGAGGTGCTGAGTTAGAGAGCAGGAAGAGGGAGGGTTATCAGACACTAATTCAATCCTGGAACATGTGAGCCTGTGAGTTTTTCATTTAAAAATAGCACTGCTCAGCCTTTAAAGTTGTTAAATAAACTTAACATTTAAAAGACAATCTTTTTATGTAAATTAGTTTAAATTATCATTTTAGTCATTACAGGATATCAAATACTGCAGCTGAACTAAGAAATTGTTGTAGAAAAAAGCAATAAAAGGTCGTTCCCCCTCTGTCCCCTCCTGGTCACCTGTGCCTCAATTTTATGAGATGAGCTGGATCAGCTCAGTGAAGATCTTCTCACTGTGCTCACTGTTTTATCAGCAGACTGATTTTATTCCACAACCTAGACATCCACATTACTCACACTCTCATAACACATACATATAGGGCCTTGGGATCGGGCATGTTATACGGTGTCCAGAGGACAGTCTTTGTATTCAACCTCACCTCTGGCGCCGGTGCCCACCTCTCAGTTTTAAATGCATGTAGACATTGAGGGTTCTCAGGAGGGGCCGTGCTGTACAGTACATGTACAGTGTCCATTTGTGTCTGTATCCAGGTTGGATGAGCGCCGAGTATTTGTATATGTGTGCATGAGGGTGGGAATGCATGTTTAGGTCTGTGTGCGCCTATTCGTCTGTGTCTATATGTCAGCTCGGGTCTTACACTCCACCCCCTTGGAACATCTCAGGCCCTCCAAGGTATGGAGGCTTATTTCCCCTCACCACACTCCCTGCTGGTGGCTGATGCCCTCAGACATCGGTGCGTTCTTGGTGTCCAGGGCTGGACGCTCAGGTCTGTACCAGCTTACTCCCCGGTACGGCTGCTTGGTGGGGCCTGGTGCCTGTGGCTCGGTCGGGCCCCTTGCGGGGGCTCGATTCACTCTGGCACAGCTGACTGCCGGCAGAGCCCGCGTGTACGTCACTGCCGCCCCCTCTGGCTTCTGCTCTGTGGCTGTTGGGTGACCCCTCATCTGGGGTTCTCCTCAGCTCTTCCCAGGAAGGTGGCACGGTTGCACCTCCGGTGGTCCTCTTTGGGCGCTCGCACTCTGGGGGCCTCTGGATGTCTGGGGCCTGGATCTCCTCCATGCCTGCTTCATGCCCTGGGGGACGGGGCTGTGGCTCCCCACACCTTCTAGCAGATCGTTACATGGAGAAGCCTTTTGAATAGACGAGCACTCATCCACACAGGTGTTCACACACACAAGCTACACCTTTCTTGGCTGCTACCTCAAACCACATTATGCGATGTCAATCTTGCGTGCTGCACAATCACATTCAGTATTTAATATTTACTGTTATTTACACTTAGCTAGATTATTGCAATGGTGTTGTGTTATTATGTTGCTCTCTTTTTTGCTTGTTTTCTCTTATTTTCTTCTCTCAACAGGTGCCCTTTCTCACTGTCCCTCTTCCCCTTTTCTTCCTTCCTTCCTTCCTTCCTTCCTTCCTTCCTATCCCCCAGTCATGTCTGTCCTATCTGTAACAACTGAAAATAAATTAAAATAAATAAATAATAACAAAGGTTGATCAAATGGACCAATATGGCAAGGCCGTGATGGTCCATTTGGTAAATTAAGTTAGTTGGGCATCTTTTTTGGCCTTCAGACAATAATTCTGATGGCTAAAAAACGAAACGGGACAACAACAAGAAAAGAAAGAAAGAAAAAAGTAATAAAAATGTCTCTAAAACATATTTTAAGATGAATCTTTTTATGACTGAGTAAAAAAAAATGCTAAAATTCGAGTGCAGTGTTGAGTAAAATGGTTTTATTAAAATTTAATTGACCCTTTGAAATTATTTGTTGGAAGTCTTAAATCCCACTGAACAGGGGAAGAGAAAGAGACAGAGACACAAAGATAGCAACACAGAGGTAAATAAACATGGAGACAAGACACTGAGAATAAGACAGAAGGGGAAATGCCCAAAGTCTCATATCTCTGACAAGTTAAGTCACTTTTATTCATAAAAAAACCCAGAACTTAAATATAATTATAAACCCCACATAAACATAATCATAGAACAATTAAAAGTAAAACATACCAAAAACACATCAAATGGAGAGTGAAGCAAATATTATTAATAACAACAAATGCACATATTAATAATATAAACCAAAATCCTTCAATAAAAAGGCTACAAACAGAAACAACAATTTGAAACAGCAATAAGAAAACAGTGAAAGTGACTACAGATATAGACCTTCCTAGGGAGGCCTGAAGTGCAAACATACCCTCTACACTCCCTTCATAAAACAGGGGACCATGATTACCACCATAGTTGGCCGGTCTGAAGGCACTGACCTCAACTTCCATACAATGTTTGAGCAGGACAACCAGGACAGACCCACAACATACAGAGCCTTAAGTGACCGCAGGCAAATCTCATCCACCCCACCACCACAGTGATGGGCAAGTCTCCCTGCCCACTGTACAAAATGTGCTTCACAGACGTTGTTTCATGTTGTAAAGATTGTGCCTTAAAAAAATAGCCACAAGAAGTTTTAAAGAAATCTTTATTTCACTTTTAAGACACATAACCAACACCAACATACGAATCAACAGGATGAGCACATGCTGAAATTCAGTCTTCATGAAAATCAAGATTAAATCACAAAATGTTTGGTCTCATGTGTGTTTCTTTCCAGCTTTGACTCTGTGGAGTAAAACCTCTCCACTAAACAAAAAAATAAAACATCTCAGCAACTTTTTTGTCACCTCCACAGCTCAACACGATACAAATATCACATCAAATGAATGTAAATACGTGTTTCATCTTCATTACAGGTTTTAATGGAATATGCAACAAACAGAATTAGGGCTGTGACATATCATATGATCTGCAATAATACTGGTATAAATGTTTACAAAAAAGTGTGTTTAGAGGAACATCATGTGTTTGCATTCACCCCAATGAGTCAACCCCAGTCATGTCTCACAGCCAGAGCCATATGTCGGGCTCCAGTCACAGTTTGGTAGCTGAATGTTCGCAAAATATGCAAGAAAACTTTTCCCACTGAAAGTGAAAAAAGCAAACCTGTTACAACACTTTAAGCAAAAACACACTTGAGTACAACCGGGCTGTGAAGGCACGTGAGCAGGAGATACTAGCAGCAGTGATGTGCGACCCAAAGGTAAACAAATGATTCAACCATGCATCACTGGAGCACTCGCGAGTTACATTTCATATAACAGCAAGAGCAGTCAGTGGATGGAAATTACTGATGTGCTACACGGTGGAAAAGCAGGAGGTTAAAAAGCTCGACCCAAGATGAAACAAACCAGGTAGAATTTCTTTTCCTTATATGCAGAGGTGGAAAGAGTACTAAAATATTTTACTCAAGTAAAAGTACTATTACTTTGCTGAAATTTTACTCAAGTACAAGTAAAATTACCTGTCTAAAAATGTACTCAAGTAAAAGTAAAAAGTAGCTCATTTAAAATGTACTCAGAGTAAAAGTTACATAGTTACTTTTCTGTCAGCAGGAGGACAGCCGCTTCTGAGTAGTGCAAAAAAGGACAGTGGGATATAAATCTCAAAGTAGTTCTTTTTTAGTGAAAAGAAAAACTTTACAAATTAAAGTGCAGTGGCAGTTAAACTGCAAGTCTATACATGAAAATGGATAATGGTCACCAAACCAATCAACCAAACCAAACCGTCAGGTATCACAGTGTTTTCAATACAAAACCATATCATTCTTTCACATGAGAATGTGTTCTAAACTGTCAAATAAGAGAACAAGTACTGAACTGAACGGCAGCTGCTTTAAAAATGTTTTTGAATTTTTTAAACTTGGCCCTGCCCTACTGTACCTCTAGATTAAAGTTCCTTTGTATCCATCCTAGAGTGTTACTCTCTGAACTTCCTGTTAATTTTGAGGAGCAGTTGATTTTCAGAGTTAGTAGAGTTCATCCTTGCTCACTTTGCAGTGAACAGTAGTCCAGCACAGCTAAAGAGACGCTCGAAGGCAGCTGAGGCAGGCAGGCCAGTGTTAAGTTTGAGAGAAAGTTTTTTGATGTCCCTAATAAGACATCAATGCATTACATAGCTACCGCTGGTAAATTATACCAATATACCTCGTGGGGTTTTTTTATTGGACAGTAACAGGCTAGTTAACGGGAGGTTGCAAGTGCTAATTAACAAGTAACAGAAGTCAGCTGTCTTTGACTAATCTAAGGTAAGTGAGCGCTCTGTTATTCTTTTGCCTGCAGTGTGAACATATGTGGGTTAAGTAAGAAAGTAGCCGCTTCTGTCTTTAATTTAACTATTTTTTTAAATAAATTCTTATTATTAACAAACAGGAAAAACGTAGGTAAACACATTTTCTTTTGGCAATTTACCAACCCAGTAAAAAAAATGTAAGTTGCGTGGACAACAACGTGCCCGATTACAGCAAGTTGCTAGTACCAACCAACGTTATCTGTGTTCTTCACAGATGTCTTAACTTAATGTGATTAATTTGAACACAGCCTTTTTGCTACCATAACGGTACGAGTTGTATTTAACTTACCTCCACATGCTTGCGCAGGTTTGATGTGGAATTTTTAAAAGCTGCTAACTCGGTCTCTCTGGGCAAACACAGCTTACACTGCATAATAAAGCTGTTGCCTTTCTTGCACTTGAAGCCGAAATGGTCCCTTAAATACGGCCAGGGGTTCACATCCGTTTCTTCGAGTTCAGGGTCAGCAGAATTCGACGGGGCTTCTTTTTTCACTGGATCCATAACACCGATGTCAGACTCCATCTTTAACGTGACCTTAGCGCCAATTTGTTCTACTACCCATCATTCCCTGCAGTATTTCCGAAGTGCAATGGTTTTTTTAATTTACTCAGTAACGGGTGTGATTGAAAACGTAGCGAACTACAATACTTTTTAAAAAATATACTTAAGTAAAAGTAAAATTACAGACTTGAAAAATGACTTTAAAAAGTACAAATACACAAAAAAACTACTCAATTACAGTAACGCAAGTAAATGTAATTCGTTACTTTCCACCTCTGCTTATATGACAGAATTGTGCAGGCTCCGCATTACAAGGTTATTTTGGATATTAAGCTAGAGTGTAAGCACTTGTAATACACTTTTCTTAAAACTTCCAGGAAAAACACCCCTGAGGATACTTATGTGCTCATATTTCATGTATGCCGTGTCACTAACATTGCACTATAATGTTGTTCATAGAGTATTTAAAGGTAGAATGGGAGGCAGAGCCTTCAGCTTTTAAGATTAGACTTAAAACTTTCCTTGTTGCAGATGGGGGTCCCTCCCTGAGCCTGGTTCTGCTGGAGGTTTCTTCCTGTTAAAAAGGAGTTTTTCCTTCCCACTGTCGCCAAAACGCTTGCTAATAGGGGGTCATATGACTGTTTGGGTTTTCTCTGTTTTCATTGTATTATTGTTGGGTCTTTACCTTACAATATCAAGCACCTTGAGGTGGCCACATTTTCACACTTTGAATTAGCTAAGCTGTCATCAGTGACAGCAGCTCACTGGAAGAGAAAGATGGAAAATCCATCATTTACTTACACATATAAATGCTGCTGCCTGCCGAGCTGATAAAATGTACATTATTTTTTTTAAATGTAAGTTTCTTGAAATATTATTTTGAGGCTATATCTCCCACCCCTACATACAATAAACAATACAGAGTTTTTTAAGGAAGGAGGTCATCTGATCTGCTCTGATCTGGCTTCTCAGTGGACTGCTTCATCTGACAGTTCTCCCACTTTTAACTAGTGTGAATCCTCATGTGTCTTTGTAACTGTATCCTCTGAATGAAGCTTCTCACCTGTGTGGATTCTCATGTGAGTTTTCAAGTTTATCATCAGGCTGAATCTTTTTCCGCAGGTGCTGCAAGAATGTGGCTTCTCACCTGTGTGAACCCTCATATGTCTCGTTAGTTTGGATCTGTACTCAAAGGTTTTTCCACAAATCTCACATTTCACAAACTTTTTACTTGTGTCAGTTTTACGCTGACTCTCTGACACAGGAAAGTTGTCTTGCTGATCTCTGCTCTCTGGTTCAGGAGAGCTGGAAGAAAGGAGATGTTCACTGTCCAGCTCTGGCTCACTTTCCTCATAAGTAGGAGCCACCATGAAGATAATAATGCCTTCAGTCTCCTGCTTCACTACAAGCTGATCTACGTCCTGACTGGTGCAAGGTTCCTCCTCTTCCTCTTTTATGTGTGGAAGCTCCGGATCCTCCTGGTCGAGGCTGAAGTTTCTCTCCTGGTCCCCAAAAACCAGTTCCTCCTCACATTCATGCTGTTGTGGGAAAGCTGAGGTGACAAATGGACAAAATTACTTGTCTTAGATAAATATAGAAGTATAACAAGAATGACTACTCGGCAGTGGTGTCTACAGCTGTCCATTTCCAACTCTACAACAGAGTTTAATCAAAATATCATCAGAAATATCATCATATCATTTACCCAGACCTGGAAACTGTTAAAATAAGATTTCATGCACTCACTTCTAACACGTTAGTAAATTTCTATGCACCAATCACAGTTTGTCCACCAATTACTGTTGGAAAGATGTTTATGTAAATGATAAGACAAACATCAGACAGAAGGGGAAATTTAAAAGTAGGATTAAAATATGGGGATAAAAAGCAGCGAAGCTCTCAGAAAACCTCGACTAACAATCAGCTGAGTTTATTTAAACACTGGCCTTGAAGAACTCTGATGTGTTTCCAAAATATCTTTATTGAATGAATTAAAGTCATATTAATTTTTAGGTAAGACCATTACGGTTTTACATACCCCTGCTGTGTAAGTTCATTTCAGGTTTCCAGATGTTATCCAGCTGTCTGAGCTGCTCTTCTTCAGTCCAGATGAGGCCTTCATCCTCCTGTTTGAGTACAATCTTTTCTACGTCATCGCTGATGCAGAGTTCCTCCTCTTCCTCTTTGATCTGTGGAGGATCTGGGCCCTCCTGGTCCAGACTGGAGTTCCTCTCCTGGTTGGAGACCTGCTGGTCATACAGGCCCTCCTCTTCCTCACACTTCATGTTAGGGGGAGATCTTGAGGAACAAAGGGTCACTGAGGAAAAAGGTTAATAATGTGATGACAGGAAAACACATCTGAGCAAATATAGTCCACTCTGAGCATGTCCTCATATGGGAGTGAAATTTAAACTGTACAAATGTGAAAAATGAAAGTGTAAGTTACTCTCGAGCTCTGATACTCTTATTAGGAAAGTTCAGAGTACAAATCATTCAGGTAGCTGCTGCCAGCTTCACGCTGCAAGTAAATGTTTGTCATTGTTGTAGATTAAACTGAAAATCTCACAGTGCCATAGCAGATAAGTACCAGTCAGGTTTCACAGCCAGTCATTGCACAGAATCAACCCAACTAAAGTCATCAGTGATCTGAAGATTATTAGGGACTCAGAGTTTCAGTCTTAGTTCTATTTGATCTCATTGCTGCCTTTGATACTGTTGATCATGACATTTTAAATCAAAGGTTTCATCATTTAGTTGGTTTAACTGGACAGTTCTCAATTGGCTCTCGACCTTTGACCCAGTTAAACCTCTCAGGTCATCAGGTTCAGATCTGTTAACTGTTCCCAAAATCAGATGTAAGTGTGCTAAGAGTGTGTTCAGTTACTGTGCTCCTGTTCTTTGGAGCATGCAGCCATAGTTTGCCTGCTGTGGCTGCATTCAAAACTAACAACTATGTTTCCATGCTTTGTGAATAACACTGACATCTGTGAGATTTGAGCTGATTTAGTTCGAGTTAAGACTGTTTATTAGAACATTACAAAGTTATTTTAAAAACTTCATCATTTTCTTGAACCCAAATATAATTCAGTTGAAAAATATACATTTTAAAATGAGGTGAGGATGGTGGGGGAGGCACGATGGTCTTGTAGGGTTAGACCCTGATTAAGGGGTATTTTTGAAAGTAAAGCCCATCTCTCAAAGTCCCTGCCGGCCTGCCTCCACCTCGGGAAGTCTGTGGGTGCAGACGGAGGTGAGGAGCACCACAGGCGGCAGAGGACTGTCTGTAGCCCCGGAGTGAGGGTCAGAGAGCCGAAGCAGACAGCGAACTGTGGCACAGTGCAGAAAACAGAAGCTTTCCCTCCCTGCCTCCTTTATCTTAATCTTCTAAATAAATCTTCTATAAAGGCACTTTCTCTCGGTCTCAAGGTTTGTTTAATGCTAAAAGTTGACCGTAAAAAAGAGACGCACTTGTGTGATTAGCCGCTCCCTGATTTCAGTATGTTAGCCTACAAGCTGAGCTCTGATCAGGTCCTACATGAGTTGTATTCTTGTGTTAGTCCACTGAGACCATCGCAGTTTTACCTGTTATGCGTAACTTTATCTCGGGTTTCCGGCTGATATCCAGCAGTCTCTGCTGAAGGTTGATCTCATACTGGACGATCAGACGTTCTGTTAACCTCAGAGCAGATTTCTTCTGCAGCAGTCAGCCGGTCTCTCCACTATTGCTTCTAAACGAACAATAAAAAAAATGTAATTATAGAAAAACACTTCTGAGAAGATAAAGTTTTAGTTAAAGTCTGTAATGAGGGCATGTTGCTCACATTTGCAGGTGAAATTAAAAGTGTGTAAAAATGAAGTTATTTGTGCACTCTGATGCAAATGAGAACTTGAGTTCTGACATTTTTCAGCAACATTAAGAGTAAAAAAAACCTTTCAAACAAAAAAGAACTCACTTATTACTGACTGACTGATGATCTATTTTGGAGTTGATCTCGAAACTGATCTACATCTTGATATTTTTCAAAATAATCTTCACTATTGGGGGTGGCTGTAGCTCAGGCGGTAGAGCAGATCATCTACTGATCGGTTCGATTCCCGGCTTCACCTAGTCTGCATTTCAAATATCCTTGGGCAAGATACTAACTCCAAGTTGCCTCAAGTTGCTCTTTGATCTGTGGAATGTGTGTCTGAATGTTGGTAGAAAGCACTAAGAAAAATGTGCTTGTGCGAATGGGAGTGAGTGGGTGAATGCACAAGTTTTGTAAAGCGCTTTGAGTGCTCAAGATTGAGTAGAAAAGCGCTATATAAGAACCAGTCCATTTAAAACTCCCTGTCATGTTTTCACGAATACACATTAAATAGATCTGACTGATACAAACTGTAGGTTTAATATTAATGTTAACACTTCAGAAAAGCGATTACAGTTTTACCGCTGGTCTGTAAATCTTTCTCAGGTTTCCAGATGTTACGCAGCTGTCTGAGCCGCTCTTCCCCGCTCCAGACGACGATGCCTTCATCCTCGTGTTTCACTACAAGCTGTTCTCCCTCTTGACTGATGCAGAGTTCCTCCTGTTCCTCTTTGATCTGTGGGGGATCTGTGTCCTCCTGGTCCAGATTGAAGTTCCTCTCCTGCTTCCAGACCTGCTGGCCAGCCAGATCTTCCTCCTCCTTACACTTCATGTTGATGTGGGACTTGAGGAACAAAGTAAAAAGAAAAAGATTAGACAGGTAAAGGTGCAGCCTCAGTCAGCAGGGCTGTACACTGTGAGCATGTTGCTCACATATGTGAGAGAGGTTTGTACAAATGTTTCAGAAGCACCATGTGACTCCCTCTCTTTGTTGGAAAGTCTTATTAATTCACTTTATAACTATTACTTTGAAGATAAATTTCTACCATCACAAAAATATTATGACCTCTTTAAAAACAAACAACGGCAACTACATGACTTAAATTCCATGTTTAGATGAAGGTAATGGTCAATGCCTTTTGACAGGGGAAAAACCTCCACACAGAAGAATCTTACTTGGCTGAATCATAAATTATTCACCATGATTAAAACTGCAGATGAGCAATAATCTGCATTTTATTTTAGCCAAAGAGGAATGTTTCTGTTTGTCTGTGATCTGACTTTTTCTGCTGGGTCCAAATTTCATTTTATCCTGTGTAAGTTTGTTTCTCTTCCTGTTAACTAGCAAAGTCAAAATCACCTTGATTCATTTAACTTTAATTCAATTATAAATGTAATCATTTTATTGAACAATTAATTTCATTTCAATGAAAAACAATTACTTAAAAGAAAGAGATTAAGTTGGAGAGAGACATGTGGCCATCTTTTAGTGAGTTAGACCCTGATTAAGGGCTATTTTTAAAAGTAAAGCCCATCTCTCAAAGTCCCTGCCGGCCTGCCTCCACCTCGGGAAGTCTGTGGGTGCAGACGGAGGTGAGGAGCACCACAGGCGGCAGAGAACTGTCTGTAGCCCCGGAGTGAGGCGTCGTGAACCGAAGCAGACAGCGAACTGTGGCACAGTGCAGAAAACCGAAGCTTTCCCTCCCTGTTTGGTTTTGATGTGTCTCATGAAAGTCTATTGTTAAAAGTTGACCTTTAAAAAAAACGGACGCACTTGTTTGATTAGCTGCTCTCTGATTTTAGCCTGTTAGCTTACAGACTGAGCTCAGATCGTTCCTGTGTTAGTTCATTGAGAACATCACAGTTTTACATACCTGCTGCGTGACTTCATCTCGGGTCTCCGGCTGATATACAGCAGTCTGAGCCAGTGGCGGATCTCATCATCCTGGACGACTGTTTTTAATGTTTTTAACCACGGAGATTTCTTCTGCATCATCAGTCTCTCATTGTTAAACTCTCCCAGAAACTGAAGACAGTTGTGCCATTTCCGCGCTTCTTCTTCTTCTATTGAGTAGACGGCAGACTACACATGTCCAAGGGTAATACTGTCCTCCTCAGGCCATTGGCATCAAGTCAAAGCCTTAAAGTCTGGTACTTTGCGCATGGTCATTTTTTACGAACAGCAGAATCACAAGACAAAGCGTGCCAATGTTTATACTTTTCACTGTGACTGCCAAATAGATGAAAAAGTAGATGTTAAAAAACAACTTATAGTTTTGTCATTGGGCTGGTAGAAAGCTATGAGTTTCTGTCCCTTTGTCTGACCTTAGAGACTTATTTTAAAAGGAAACATTACAATCCTTTAAAGCAAGTATTTTCACCTCTGTTCCCCCCTCTGTACTTAGCTTTTTTGTTGTCATGTCAGTAATTGTCCAGTTGATGGCTCCCTTGGATCACAAGCCTGTCTCATGAGTCCAAGTGAATATATTCTTAATAAACAGCTTTGAAGAATTTGTGACCAACTTTGTTTAATTCGGAACATCATCATCATGAGTCAAACTCACTCTTGGATCTACAAAATATTTAACAAAAACAAACATCACTGAATCATAAGGTATTTGCTCCAACTCTTAGTCCAGAAACACATGAGTGAACTAGATCAGCTGCTCCTCCAGTTCAGCTGTGGATTTATATCATTATTTATATTTGTAAAGTGGATATGCAGTTTTTCAGTACTAATATAAGCATTTTATATCATTGCTTTATTGACAGATGTTTGGTGTTCAAGGTCAGGCATCAGTTTGAAAAAAACAAACAAACACACTGAGTTGAACTTGAACTTCCTACTGACAAAAACTAAAATTGGTGCAAAAATAACCAGAAACATATAAGAAGCATCCTGGAGGTGCTGCAGACAAGATAGGACCAATAACATGTCAACAGGAAATCCTTTTTACTAATTTGTTTATTTCTTTTTAGATTTTTACTCTCCATTTTAAGCCATGATGTTTGCTGATACTGTGTTCCTACTGTTTGTTCTCATTAATAGTTCTGTTTTTAACATTCTGTGCTGAAGCTGGAGGAAATGTTTCTACAGTGTCAGATGATACAGCTCCAAACTAAATAAGTGACTAACTAACGATGCTTTAATACACTTTACTATAAATTATGATATAGTGCACTTTCTTAAAATTTCTTATTGCTCTGTAATTAATTGTTTTCTTTATAAATGTACAAATGAGAATAAAATCTGTGTGATAAAGGAAGGTCTGTAGACTTCTCTGTTAAGATCAGTGAAGAGAAACAACAACATACAAATACCTAAGAAAAATATTCAGTAAACATTTAGAAGATAGAGAAGTTTATGTTGTCATGTGGAGAAATTTTTCAAATAAAAATATCCATAAGCATTGATAGTCTCCATGGCTGAACAGACACAGGAAAGAGCTCCACCTATAAAACGTAAAAACATCAAGACAACATGTTGAAGATGTCGAGGTACTGCCCATAATGTTTGACTGACATCTGATTTATGTGCAGCACATAAATACCACAATAATGATGGAGAGAAACTAAAAGGGAACTAAAATACAGATTTAAACTTACAACAATATGAAAGACTTCAGTCTATTTCACTTTAATCAACTCAGCAGTGGCTCCATAATCATAGTAAAACCAGAGTCCAGCATAGAGCGGCTGAGTGAATGTGGTCTGGACTCTGTGGAGGAGAGTCATGGTTTCAGAGACGCTGTAGAAGGACAAAATACCTGCTCTGTGATCCAGGTACACTCCTACTCTGGAGGAACGAGGACCTGAGACAGGAGTTTGGATGTTGTTGTACCGAAATGTAAAACTGTTGTTGTCACAATCTAATGACCAAGATTTGTCATTATGTCCAAACCAGCATTCATTACCATATCCTTTTCTGCTGATATTCTTGTATGCGACTGCTACATAAACTCCTCCCCCTCTCCACTCCACCTCCCAGTAACAACGTCCAGTCAGACTCTCTCTACTCAGGACCTGACGCCTGTTAGTGAATCTGTCTGGATGATGAGAATAAGACTGTTGTTGATACGTAAATGTTGCTTTTCTGTTCCCCTCTGATAATAACAGCTTTTTGTACGCTGTGTTTGGATCCAGTGTGATTTCACATGAATATTTTAAGAATCCAGCTCTGGTCTTTGGCTCTGGTTGTGACAGTGAAACATCCACTTCAGTGACTGTCAGTGAGATGTTTGTCCATTCCTCTCTCAGAATGTCCTGTAGTTTATCTCTGACCTCTGACACAGCTGCTGTCACATCCTCAAAGTAGCTCAGAGGACGGATATTGATGCTGGATGAGTCTGTAGACTCACTGAGTGCTGACAGTGAGGGGTAGTTGTGTAGAAACTGGATGTGATCCTCTGTGTGTGAGAGCTGCTTCAGCTCAGCATCTTTCCTCTTCAGCTCAGTGATCTCCTGCTCCAGCTTCTCCTCAAGCTCTTTGACTCGACTCACTTCAGTTTCCTGCTGGGATCTGATCTGCTGCTTCACATCAGAGCTTCTTTTCTGGATGAGATGGATCAGCTCAGTGAAGATCTTCCCACTGTGCTCCACTGTTTGATCAGCAGACTGATTGATGGCCTCCACCTCCTGTTGAAGCAGCTTCACATCTTTCTCTCTGTCCTGGATTCTCTGCTGGATGTTTTGTCGACTCACCTCCAGCTCTCTCTGCCTCTCAGTCCTTTCTGCTGCAGCTGAGACTGTGTCGTGGCCTTTATGTTCATCCACAGAGCAGAGATAACAGATACTCTGCTGATCAGTACGGCAGAACATCTTCATCACCTCATCATGACGAGAGCAGATGTTCTCCTGGAGCTTCTTGGAGGGCTCCACCAGCTTGTGTTTCTTGAATGTAGGTGAATCATAATGAGTCTGAAGGTGTTTCTCACAGTAAGATGCCAGACAGAATAAACAGGACTTGAAGGCTTTCATTTTTCTTCCAGTGCAGACATCACAGGCCACATCTTCAGGTCCAGCATAGCAGTGATCAGCAGGAGCAGCTTGGAGTCCAGTCTTCTTCAGCTGCTCCACTAAAACTGCTAACATGGTGTTTTTCACCAGGACAGGCCTCGCTGTGAAAGTCTGTCTGCACTGAGGGCAGCTGTAGATTTTCTTCTTTTCCTCTTCATCCCAGAAGCTTTCAATACACTTCATGCAGTAGCTGTGTCCACAGGGAATAGTCACCGGATCCTTCAGTAGATCCAAACAGATCGAACAAGAGAAGGTTTCTCGGTCTAGCTGAACTCCTTTCTGCGCCATTTCTCCTCTCAGTGTCAGTGACTGTGTAAGTTTCACTTCCTTAATATAGAAACTGGTCTGATCTGAACAACAAGTGTTGCTGCTGTGAATGGGGCCTGCCAGCTCTAACACACGTTGGTTACACCCATCTTCATAATGTAGATCTAAAGGGGAGGGAACACAGAAAGATATGGACAGACAGGAGGTGCTGAGCTAGAGAGCAGGAAGAAGAGGAAGGGTTTTCATGCTGTGATTCATTCCAGAAAGCAGGAAGAGGCTCTGTGTTTAATTGTTTTCTGTTCAAACCTTTAACTAAATAATATAAATGTCAATAACTGGATGCCTCTCTATTCTTTTTGTTAATCTGCTAAATGAATAGTTTGTTTCTTTTAACAATTCAAATAGCAGAAATGAACAGCTGACAGCTTGTCAGACTCAGACTGTAAACCATAGAGACAGTTTATATATACACATTTAGTCAGGGCAGTGCAGAGATGTTTAAAGGGGCGGGTGCTCACAGTTAAAAAGGGCACATAGAAGCAGGCTGAAGAACAACAACCCACATTCATCAAGAATCTAATATGGAATCACATCACACTACATCACTGTCATCAGGTGGGCACAATGCAAAGCAAACGTAGTCCATTTTTTACCTGATGGGGTACAATGTTGCTGTTTGGGGGGTTGCTTCTGCTCTTGCTGCTGATAGTGCTGGAGGGCAGGGCTGTGTTGATCTGAGACTGTAGAGATTAAACAGTCCACAGGAGAGAGGGTAGCTGATTAAACAAGTGTTATGAGATAATAATAAAACGCAAAGATTGGTCACGGCGCTTGGAACCATAAGGGAACAAAACTGGGAAATAAACTAAGCTCTGCCTGTGAATCACTCTTTGCCTCTCTTCTTCCTTCCATCTCCTCATCTCATCTATCACATTCCACTTGCTGTCCATCTGAGAACGAGGCACAGTTTGCTATTGAATCCATCTATTATTTAATTATACATTTTAACAACTCTTGCACCTAATCCCCTTAGGCAGAGCAATGAAATGCACAGCTTTGGAGAACCGATCGATGATGGTCAGAATAACTGTTACCTGAGGATGGTGGGAGACCAGTGATGAAGTCCAGTGCGATATGAGACCAGGGGCATCTAGGAACGGGCAACGGAGGCCAGCAGGAGGTGAAACCTAAACTGGAAAAAACTAACACAACACAGAACTGAAACCTAAAATGGAGATGCAGGGAGACGACACAGAATGATGCAGGAAAAAACACAGATGAACCGGCGAGGAGCACACGAGGACACATAGTATAAATACACACAGGGGGAGACATGGAATGGCAAAGACACAGCTGATCCTAATTGACTACACGAGACAGGGGAAATGTGAACAGAACACACTAACATAAGACATGGACCTTCACAATAAAACAGGAAATGCACAGAGACACGGTACAGACACTAAATAGAGGGGAACACAGAAACCAAACTCTAAGAACTAACTAAGGCTACATTCACACTGCAGGCGAAAGCGCATTAAATCCGATTTTTTTGACCCTATGCGACCCTATATCCGATCATGCTATGACAGTGTGAACGGCACAAATCCAATATTTTCAAATCTGATCTGGGTCACTTTCACATGTGGTACTGAATACTGAATCTGAATATGCAAATTAGGGGAAATTTACATCAAATTAAATGAGTAATGGCTGATTTGATGACCAAAATCAATGATGGTACTTAGAAACACATGACATTACACATTACATTTTCATGCAGTTAGAAGTTTGAACCTGCAGCTTTATTAAATGAACACCTGGTATCCAACAAGAGTTTAGTTTAAACTTTAGGAACAAAAAAGTAAGAATCAACAGAATTAAACAAAGAACCAACAGCACAGGAAAGTTTAATCTTCATGAAAAACACATGCAGTGACTTCAACGTCCACAATAACACAATGTGTTTGGGCTTATGTGTGTCAGTTTCCAGCTTTAATCTTGTGTAACAAGACCTCTTTATAGGTCAATAGAGGAATGAAGTCATTGTTGAACTACAGCTTGTGTGTGTGTCACCTCCACAACCTACAACAATAAAATATGATCTTTGAGTAGTGATATGGGAGTAAAATATACCATACTGATGTGAATAGGAGGTCATCTTTTCCCTCGGCTGTTAGGGTACCTGGGCCGTTGACCCAGTGTTTTGTGTTTGGTTTTTTGAGTCTTGTTTAATCATTATTCTGTTCTCTGTGTATCTTATGTTTCCTAGTTATCAGAATCAGAATACTTTATTAATCCTTCAGGATTAATAAAGTATTCTGATTTACTTTATTAAATCAGAATTCAAGGGCTTACGCTCTTGAATTTATTCAGTATTTGTTGTTTAGGTTGTCTTGGTTAGTATTTGGTCCCGTTCATGTCTTTGTCTCATGTCTTCTCTCGTCCCTTGCTCTCTGTCCTTTTTGCTCTGCTGCAAACGGAAAAAACTGGAGCTTCTGGTCTTGGCCAGATCTCTTTTGAAAAAGACATTTTAAAGTCAATGAGACTTTTTACCAGATAAATAAATAAAGAATATAAAAGTCTTCTACTTTATGATGGAAATGTTCTTTCTGGCTCAAAATGACATCATTTATCTGAATCTGTAGAAGAAGAAACAATCTTGGAAAGTCACTTTACTCTGTGTCTCACTGGATGTTCAAAGTTTTTAACAAAAGAGAAAAAGAGAAGCATTCTTTGATTTTAGTCTGTTAGCCCACAAGCTGAGTTTTTATCAGAGTCCTGCATGAGTCAGTGTTATTTCACTGAGACTGTCATGATCCAAGCCGCCAGGAACACACAGGCACAAATGTAATCTTCAAAAAAAAAGGGTTTTATTATACCCCAAAAAGGACAAAATGATTACAAAAATTCAAAATAACAAAAAATAAAGTTTGTAAGAACCAAGTGGGCCCATAAAAGAGGTTACCTTAACAGACCGCTACTCAAAAATCACTTAACAAAAACATAACTCAAACTGACCTGCCCAAATGAGAAACAGCTCCAGTTATATAGCAAATGAATAAACCATTATATAAACCAAAGGTGAAAACTAAAGGGATAACAGATAACCATCATTCAAGAAGAACCCCATTCCCCCTGCATGATCACAATAGATGGTCCAGTCCACTTTATTGGCTTCTGCATTTAAACCAGCTCCACCCTCAGCCTCCTCTTTCAGCCAAACCAGGAAGGACTGGAGCGGAGGTCAGGTAACTGAGAAAGAGCAGAAATATAATCAATATAACATAACTATATAAAATAACAAACAATGCAAAGCAAAGTCTATGCCACCATTTGGGCTATAGTTTAGTGCTGTCATGCATTACAGGTAACCTCAAAATATCAAATTAGTTAACTTATGATCACAGAAACTTTAAAGCATAACGTAAACATAAGACAAAAGACCAAATGAATATTACCTAAGTGTCTCAGTTGTGTGGTTGCATGCACCCATCACACACTCCCCCCCTTCAGCAGTGAGCTGGAACAGCGAGAGAGATAGTCCGCTGTGCAGTTGTTCCTGCCTGCGATATGCTGAATGGTAAAACGGAATGGCTGCATCGCAAGGTACCATCTGGTAATTCGTCCATTCGTATCCTTCATTTTCTCCAACCACTGGAGCGCCTTGTGGTCAGTTTCCAGTGTAAATTCCCGGCCTAGGAGGTAATACTTGAGGGAATCAAGTGCCCACTTGATTGCTAAAGCCTCCTTTTCCACCGTCGAGTATCTCGTCTCTCTTGGGAACATTTTACGGCTAATGAAAGCCACTGGGTGTCGCTCATTGGGTGGTCCCTGTAGAAGAACAGCCCCCAGACCCCTGTCAGAAGCATCAGTTTGAAGAATAAAAGGTTTCTCAAAATCTGGGGTATACAAGACTGGAGTCTTACTGAGGGATTGCCTGATGTCCTGGAAAGCTGCCTCAGCCTCCTCCGTCCACTGAATCTGGTTAGGGCACCTAGAACCTGTTAGATCAGTGAGGGGAGACGCCCTGGCAGAGAAATGAGGGATAAATCTGTGGTAGAACCCTGCCATGCCAAGAAATGATCTAAGTTGTTTCCTTGTCTGTGGCAAACTGCAGGATTCAATGGCGCTGATTTTGCTCACTTGTGGTTTTATCACCCCATTACCTATGACAAATCCCAGGTATTCAGTTTCAGCCTTGGCAAAAACACATTTTGCCGAATTAGCAGTCAGCCCAGCTTCTCTGAGACGCTCTAGTACCTTTTCTAGATGTTTGAGGTGCTCCTCCCAGGTTTGGCTGTAAATCACAATATCGTCCAGATATGCTGCCGCGAACTCTGACAAACCACACAGTACCCGATCCATCAGCCTCTGAAAGGTTGCAGGGGCTCCATGCAAACCAAAAGGCAGGACTGTGAATTGGAATAGCCCCCATGGTGTCCGGAAGGCAGTCAGTTCCCTTGAGCGCTGAGTAAGTGGCACCTGCCAATAGCCTTTGCAGAGATCTAGAGTCGTCAGGTACTGGGCTTTCCCAAGTCGCTCAATCAGATCATCAACCCTAGGTGTAGGGTATGAATCGAACTTTGAGATGGCATTCAAGTACTTGAAATCAATACAAAACCGCAGGCTACTATCCTTCTTTGGGACCAAAACCACTGGGTTGCACCACTCGCTCTTAGATGGTTCAATGATCCCTAGAGACAACATTAAATCCACCTCCTTCCTCAAAGATGTTAACAGCCGCTCTGGAATCCTATAACTCATACGTCTCACAGACGCTCCATCCTTTAATATAATGTCATGTTCAATAACATCCGTCCCCCCAGGATTCTCCTGAAACACCCCAGAGCTGCATAACTCTTTCACCTGAAGCTGTTTTTCTTCTGAAAGGTGATTAAGGTCCACCTGCTGGAGCACCCCTGAAGGAAGATACTGCTCCTCTACCTCTTCCTCCTCATGAATCTCCCTTATCAAAAGAACTTCTGCTCTCTTTGGCCTCTCCACCCACTCCTTCAGGAGATTTACATGCAAAACTCTACTGGAGCGAGAGTGACCCGGAGTTGCCAGCCGATAGGTGGTTTCTGCTGAATCTGAAAAGGTCCCTGCCATTTAGCTAACAGCTTACGGTCATCACTCGGAAGGAGTACAAGTACCTTTTGTCCAGGTTCAAATGACCTCTCCCGAGCTGACCGATCATACCAGACCTTCTGATGTTGCTGGGCAGCTCCCATATGAGCTTGGGCTAGCTCAGTCATCTTCTCAAGTCGCTCCCTCATCTGTATAACATATGAGATGACATTAGTAGCCCCTGCCCCACTTCGGTCACCCTCCCACATTTCTTTCAGCAAAGAGAGGGGCCCCCTTACTTCGTGACCATATAACAGTTCAAAAGGTGAGAAGCCAGTAGAAGCTTGGGGTACTTCTCTATACGCAAAGAGCAGATAAGGCAGCCACTGATCCCAGTCAGTACCAGTGTCATTCACAAACTTGCGCAACATCTGCTTCAGGGTCTGGTTAAAGCGCTCCGTCAGGCCATCCGTTTGAGGATGGTATGGAGTAGTCCTTAGCCCTTTGATGCCAAGAAGCTGGTGGACCTGCTTTAATAAAGTTGACATAAAATTAGTCCCACGGTCTGTCAGGATCTCACGAGGGAATCCCACCCTTGAGAAAAATTGCACCAGACAAAAAGCCACAGACTTGGCCTTTACAGATTTCAGAGGAAAAACTTCAGGGTACTTTGTGGCATAATCAGTTATTACCAGCATGTAACGGTTCCCTGCCCTGCTTTTCTCAACAGGTCCGACAACATCCATCCCCAACCGTTCAAATGGGGTGCTAATAACTTGCAAAGGCTGAAGTGGAGCCCTGGAGGGGGTTTTGATGGAAGTCTTTTGGCACTGAGGGCAGCTTTTACAAAATTGGGCCACGTCAGCACACAGGCCCGGCCAGTGGAAATACTTCCTAATGTGAGCCATGGTTTTATGCTTCCCTAAATGTCCTGCCCACGGCACAGAGTGCCCCAAATTCAGTACCACCTCCCTGACTCCACTAGGAACCATCAGCTGTACCTGTGATCTTTGCCGGCGATAAAGAATGCCATCTTTCAGAAAAAATTCCTCACTGCTGTTAATATCTGGTTCCATCTCATGTCCTTGTTTTTTGGCTTTCTGAAAAAAGGGTGCTAATACTGGATCATTGTGTTGCATCTCAGTGATATTAGCTGGGACTTTAAAGTCCAAAGGCATCTCAGGTTCACAGACGGGAGATGCTTTCACAATAGTATGATGAAACTTCTCTCGCCTCCTCTCCCTGCGGGACTTGCGCAATTTCCCGGGTGCCGTCTCTAATTCTGCCTCATAAAATGGCAGAGCACTAAGGGTCTGAGTGGCATCTGCTGGCTTCCTAGCTTGAGCCCTAGTTACTGCAACATTGCATGTGTGGCTATAATCCAAAAGGTCAAACAGCACAGGTAGATCTCGGCCTAATATAACAGGGAATGGCAAATTATCCGCAACCCCAATATTCAGGAGATAAACCTGTCCTTGCACCTTGATGTATAGATCCGCTGTTGGATAAGGCTTTTCATCTCCATGAACACAACAAACAGGAATCGTTTCAGTCATATTAATACTATTTAAGGGGACAAACTGTCTGTGTACAAGAGTCTGTGTACTACCTGTATCAATTAGTGCCTTTAATGTATCACCATTAATCTCAACTGATGTCATCTTTAACCCTCTGTCTAATTTTATCTCAGAGTTATCATGGCTTCGGGGCACAAAGCACATTTGGGTTAATTTAGCTGAGTTTTCAGGGCACATGGGCTTTGTATGACCTTCCATACCACAAAGATAGCATACCAAGGTTTTGGCCGGGGACTTCAAAGACCCATCGGGTGAATGGCTATATGAAGCCCTACTCACATTGGCAGCTCGTCTCTGCGGGAGTGATTTCCGGCTGTCCTTCGTTTTCCAAGTCATAAAGCTCCAAGGCTGTCCCTTTTTCCGTGCCGCCACAAAAACATCAGCCAGCTTTGCAGCCTCTGCAGCAGAGGGTGGATTATGCTCTTTTATCCACACCTGCAACTCAGGAGATAGCATTCGTAAATATTGCTCAAGAATGATGATTTCCCCAATGTCCTGAACGGTTTTATCTTCAGGGTGGACCCATTTTACATAAAGCTCCTTCAGCCGTGCATACAACTCTTTAGGGCTTTCTGCAGGGTTTACATCAAGAGATCGAAATCTCTGCCTATAGGTCTCAGGATTGATATCATGTTTATAAAGAATAGCTGCCTTAACCTTATCATAATCCAAAGAATCATCAACATCCATATGTACATATGCACCTCTTGCTTTGCCCGTAAGCAGCGGTACAAGGTGAAAAACCCAATCATGTCTCCGCCACCGACAGGCCAGTGCAATGCGTTCGAAGGTAATCAAAAAATGTTCAATATCATCCTCGTTGGTAAGTTTTTGCAACTTAGGCTCCAGAAAATGGGACTGACCTGATAAACCAGTAGCTGATATACTAGGACCAGCTTGAGGAACAATGTCGTCATCTAGAGATTCTGGATCAGGTGATTCAGCTGCCTGACCTTCAGGCACTGGAGAAGTGCGGGCTTGTACTTCTACCTGTAACAACTGAAACTGGTGTTGAAGTGCTTTAAAATGTTCTTCTTGCTTTGCACTTTCCTCCTTCTGTTTAACCTCTCTGGCCTCCTGCTGCCCCATATGTGAACGGAGAAGAGAGATCAGATCCGATATCGTTGGTTCCCTACCTCGGCCCTCAGTGCTGTCTACCCCTCCAGAAGTTCCATTCTCCTCCTGTTCTCCATCGACTTGTCCTTCTGAGCCCATTTGCTGGCTTGGTACATCTCCTCGGACTGCTCTCGCACTCCGTGCTCCTCTGCATGGTTTGATAAGGAGTGGGGGGGAAAGAGAAAAAAAAACAAAAAAAACCTGTGCCTTTTTTGTGTGTGTATTTTTTCTTTTACACTGGCTGAATCCCACTGCTGCCACCAATTGTCATGATCCAAGCCGCCAGGAACACACAGGCACAAATGTAATCTTCAAAAAAATGGGTTTTATTATACCCCAAAAAGGACAAAATGATTACAAAAATTCAAAATAACAAAAAATAAAGTTTGTAAGAACCAAGTGGGCCCATAAAAGAGGTTACCTTAACAGACCGCTACTCAAAAATCACTTAACAAAAACATAACTCAAACTGACCTGCCCAAATGAGAAACAGCTCCAGTTATATAGCAAATGAATAAACCATTATATAAACCAAAGGTGAAAACTAAAGGGATAACAGATAACCATCATTCAAGAAGAACCCCATTCCCCCTGCATGATCACAATAGATGGTCCAGTCCACTTTATTGGCTTCTGCATTTAAACCAGCTCCACCCTCAGCCTCCTCTTTCAGCCAAACCAGGAAGGACTGGAGCGGAGGTCAGGTAACTGAGAAAGAGCAGAAATATAATCAATATAACATACCTATATAAAATAACAAACAATGCAAAGCAAAGTCTATGCTAGTGATGGGCAGATGAAGCTTCGTGAAGCACTGAAGCTTTTCATCCAATTGGTTCACCCCAGCGCAAAGCTTCTTGAAGCTTCATTTGCTCTAGTAGGACACCTACTGGACGTAAAAATAATAGCTGGCATGAATTTGAAGAGTGTGGCCTTTTGCACACAGCCTGTAAATGTCAACAACAAAAGGAGTGTGTAAAACATGTATATTGTAGTGATGGCAGTATACTGTGTATATTTATACTGGCAGTATGGAAAATGATTATTTGGAAATGCTTAAAATGCAAATGATCATTTACTGTGAGGTGAGGTGTGGTTGGGGTGTGGACAGTGGTTGTGCGGTTGTAACGTTGAGGTATGGACAGCTACACAGTCCTGCCTGTTCACATTTTATTCTGTAAAAACTAAATTTTCACTGCTTTTATGACCTTTTTAGTGGGGAGAACATAGCTAGGATTTAATGATTTAACACATCTTTTGAATCCTTTGTCCTCCACAATGCTAAATGGCTGGGAGTCCTCAATCACCATGCTGACCAGGTCTTCATCTATTTGAGATTGTTCTCCTGAGGAAAGACAATAAAGACAAAGCACAAATATAAATATCACACACGTAACTTATTACAATTGTATAATATTGTTATATCATTTAGTAACATTACTGCATGCTATATTATCATTGCATTTGATGGCTCACCTGGTCTTGCTCCACAATCGGTGTTCCCCTTATTGTCATGCAAAGCTCTGTAGTGCCTAAGCATGGATGAGGTGTTGTTGTTATAGCCCAGCTCCCTGGCACATAGCAAACACTTCACCTTGTACAAAAGTCAAGACAGCTCAACATAAATTGTATTGCACCATCAGGATTATGAAAATACATCTTCTGTAGAAATTTACATACCTTGTTGGGAGGAATAAAATCACAATGTTCCCACACAGGGGAGGACATCCTCCTCTTCTTAGCTGGCTCCATTCTCTCCTGACTTTCTCTCCTCACTCTCATAAACCTCCAAACTGTCTCCAAACTCTCACTAACCGCAACTCTCCATCAAACACCCACATTTTGAATGAAGTCTGAGGGGTTTATATCGCTGTCATATCTCGCGGCAAAGTTCGAACCACTTCATGAACCAGTCACGTGGTACAGCCGGGCAGCGAGGCTTCGGACGTCATCATTTTCAGCTCCTCCCATAAATGAAGCAAGCCTCGATACGCGCATCGCGGAAACGCCCCCTCAATTACCCGACACACGCTCCGAAGCCTCGATACAGAACGTCACATCACTACAGGTAACCTCAAAACGTCAAATTAGTTAACTTATGATCACAGAAACTTTAAAGCATAACGTAAACATAAGACAAAAGACCAAATGAATATTACTAAGTGTCTCAGTTGTGTGGTTGCATGCACCCATCACAGTGACCATCACAGTTTTACACACCTGTTCTGTATGACTTTGTCTCAGGTTTGCGGTGATATCCAGCACTCTGAGCTGATGGCAGATCTGGTCAGTCCACAGTAGCTTCAACCACTAAATTATCTCTAACACATCACCAAACCAAAGTCTTCCAGCTAAGAGTACATCAAAGGTGAAAAGCGAGCCTAGAATGTCATCATTTCTGCTCTCCTCTTTCTTCTTCTTCTACTTCTGGACCGCACACATCTGTCGCTGCCCTACTCAGGTCGATCTAATGAAAATCAGCCAGAAATAATAATCAGAAATCCAAATGTAGAATTTATAGTTCCCCATTGATGCAATTTGGTTATTAAATTTAAGAAGCAGTCTGTAATGCTCACCCCAGCATAGTTGAAGCAGATCATCAAAGCATGCTGAACACTTTCTACCATTCCACATGTGCATTTTCTATCCAGGTACTCAACAGCACCAAACCATAATTGTGAATCCATGGCTTTGATCTGGTGAAAATCACCCTACCCCTACTGTTCATCTTTACACACAACAGATGGTGTTTCTGTATCTTAATATATGACTGAATGAAAAGTAATGACAACCGTTATTTTCAATCTTCCATTGCTTCTACCTGTTGTTTCTCTGTATTATTGTCGGATCTTTACCTTCAAATAAAGTGCCTTCAATATAAACTGCCTCGAGGTAACTTGTTGTAATTTGGTGTTTTATTAAGAAAATTGAACTATTGTGGCAGAAAAGTTGGATGCAAACCAAGACTAAAAGTCCTCAGGCAGGAGTCATAGCTGGGCTTTAGCATCTGGGTCACCCACTTTACCCAGGGAGCTAAACCAGCATCTCCAACAGGTGATTTGTTTGTCTGGCAGTTTCAGGCTGGGAAAGCTTGTTAAACTTTAACAAAACATTATTTGGCACCAACGTGAATGATTTGGGTCATGTTTATCACGTCTGAGTCAGGGAGCAAAGGTCACCTCCTTTATGCAGGATTTCACCTTATGCCAACAGGGGAAAAAAATCACGAGTTCTTAAACAAGCTGTAGGTCATGTTACTACACACATTTCAATATGTAAGCATTTCATCATGTTTTAGAGTCTCAGAGTTATTTCAGCCTCATCTTCACATATTTTCACAAATATTCACATTATCTCCGAGATCCAGTTGTGAAATTTTTTCCCTCAGTGTAACCGATTGCAACACAACAAATGACTGACCAGTGATTAGTGTTTTACAGTGATTACGACAGAAAGCCTGTTTCTGCCACTGCTGCCAAGCATTTGCTCTTTTCAGCTTGTTCAATTGTGGAGGTTTTTACATTCTTTACCTTACAATATAAAGCACCTTGAGGCAACTGTTGTTTTTTTGGCACTATATATAAATATAAATGAATTGAACTGGTAGCAACTTTATGAATGAGAAAATGAAAACAAGTGTCAGTCAGCTGGTTCATGTCCAGCAGGTGGGGAGGAATCAGTGAGTCTGTTACTCCAGTTACTTACTGAGAGGTAAAGTTAAAGAAAACGAGTTTCCTTCATCGCACTAAACCTGCCCACTAAACAAGACCCTGAATGAACCCATATGTAAAGGACTGTAGGTTTTAAGCAGGCTCAGGTAATGGCAACACAATAGATGAGGAAAGTGGGGGAACTCTGACGACATCTAGTGGACATCTTGAAGATGACGGGTCTGAACAGAGAGCAATGCAGGTCTGTGGAGAAGATTGCAGCACACTGTGAAATATGAACTATGAATAATATCTACATCTGTAATGATGTAATCAAAATAGGCTCCATGTAGTTTAAGTTCTGTTACTGTACTTATGAAGCAAACTGCACACACAGAGTTGGCAAACATTGAGTTTACTTGCATTTAGGCAAAATGATATAAACACTTATCATGAGCCAATATAGCACATTTAACTGCTTTTATTTAGCAGGGATTACACAATACACAAAATAAGTCACAAAAAATTTAATCAAATCTTGCAACATGTTGCTAAGAAGAACCAGGACAACCAGGTCAAAGCCATACTGAAGTATAACCTTCATTAACATAAATCACAAAGAAAACATATTTAAATAAAAATTGTATACTTGTCTTGAACTTTTTTAAATCTTTAGTCCTGTGTATCAAAACTTATTTATTGGCTGATAAAAAGGAATCACATCATGGTTGTTACAAGGAACAAGTGATGAAAAACTCATTTTCATGTTTGTTTTCTTCTATACTGAAGAAGAAATACAAGTTTCTGTGGTAAATATTAAAAGAGCATCCATGTTCAATAAATATTTGTGTCACCTTTAAAGACCAATAAAAAAAATATCAAACTTAGAGAAACATAAAGTCAGGGCTGGAACAAACAACATAGAGTGCCCTTCACTGCTGTGGACAGGAAATGTACCGTGACTTGGAGCATGAGGTCATTTTCTACCTCGGGTGCTGCAGTGATTTGGTTTGTCACTCAGGTGGATCCTTAGATGAAAATTCAGTCCTGATTTCCAACTGAATCTTTCCCCACAGGAGCTACAAATATATGGTTTCTCACCTGTGTGGATCCTTCTGTGACTTTTCATAGTCGACAAGTCTCTAAACTCTTTCCTACAGACGTTGCAAGAATACGCTTTCTCACCGGTGTGGATTCTCAAATGAGTTTCTAGTCCTGATTTCTTACCAAATCTTTTCCCACATGTGCTACAGAAATACGGCTTCTCGCCTGTGTGGATTCTCACGTGACTTTCAAATCCGGATTTCTTATTAAATCTTTTCCCACAGGTGATGCAAAAATATGGCTTCTCGCCTGTGTGGATCCTTACGTGAGTTTCCAATCCTGATTTCCAAATGAATCTTTTCCCACAGGTGCTACAAGAATGTGGCTTCTCACTTGTGTGAACTCTCATGTGTCTCGTCAGGTTGGATTTACACTGAAAAGTTTTTCCACAAGTGTCACAGCTTACAGATTTTTACTTGTATCAGTTTCACTCCGAGACTTATCTGTTCGGTTTTTGTGACGTCTCCTTTTCTTCAGCTCCGCATTTCTAGTTGATCCCGAGTCCACATGCTGGTTTTCTTCCTGTTCCTCAAGCTCTGGTTCAGGAAAGTTAAGAGCAAGGAGCTGGTCATCGTTTGGTTCTGATTCACTGAGGTCACTTTCCTCAAAACTAGAAGTCACCATAAAACTATTGATCTCCTGCTTCAGTACAATCTCCTCCAGCTCCTGACTGGTGCAGAGTTCCTCCTGTTCCTCTTTAATCTGTGGAGGATCTGGGTCCTCCTGGTCCAGACTTGAGTTCCTCTCCTGCTGATTGGCGACAAACTCCTCCTCCTTACAGGCAGTTTGCTGGTGGAGGTCTAAACGAACAATAAAAAAAATGTAATTATAGAAAAACACTTCTGAGAAGATAAAGTTTTAGTTAAAGTCTGTAATGAGGGCATGTTGCTCACATTTGCAGGTGAAATTAAAAGTGTGTAAAAATGAAGTTATTTGTGCACTCTGATGCAAATGAGAACTTGAGTTCTGACATTTTTCAGCAACATTAAGAGTAAAAAAAACCTTTCAAACAAAAAAGAACTCACTTATTACTGACTGACTGATGATCTATTTTGGAGTTGATCTCGAAACTGATCTACATCTTGATATTTTTCAAAATAATCTTCACTATTGGGGGTGGCTGTAGCTCAGGCGGTAGAGCAGATCATCTACTGATCGGTTCGATTCCCGGCTTCACCTAGTCTGCATTTCAAATATCCTTGGGCAAGATACTAACTCCAAGTTGCCTCAAGTTGCTCTTTGATCTGTGGAATGTGTGTCTGAATGTTGGTAGAAAGCACTAAGAAAAATGTGCTTGTGCGAATGGGAGTGAGTGGGTGAATGCACAAGTTTTGTAAAGCGCTTTGAGTGCTCAAGATTGAGTAGAAAAGCGCTATATAAGAACCAGTCCATTTAAAACTCCCTGTCATGTTTTCACGAATACACATTAAATAGATCTGACTGATACAAACTGTAGGTTTAATATTAATGTTAACACTTCAGAAAAGCGATTACAGTTTTACCGCTGGTCTGTAAATCTTTCTCAGGTTTCCAGATGTTACGCAGCTGTCTGAGCCGCTCTTCCCCGCTCCAGACGACGATGCCTTCATCCTCGTGTTTCACTACAAGCTGTTCTCCCTCTTGACTGATGCAGAGTTCCTCCTGTTCCTCTTTGATCTGTGGGGGATCTGTGTCCTCCTGGTCCAGATTGAAGTTCCTCTCCTGCTTCCAGACCTGCTGGCCAGCCAGATCTTCCTCCTCCTTACACTTCATGTTGATGTGGGACTTGAGGAACAAAGTAAAAAGAAAAAGATTAGACAGGTAAAGGTGCAGCCTCAGTCAGCAGGGCTGTACACTGTGAGCATGTTGCTCACATATGTGAGAGAGGTTTGTACAAATGTTTCAGAAGCACCATGTGACTCCCTCTCTTTGTTGGAAAGTCTTATTAATTCACTTTATAACTATTACTTTGAAGATAAATTTCTACCATCACAAAAATATTATGACCTCTTTAAAAACAAACAACGGCAACTACATGACTTAAATTCCATGTTTAGATGAAGGTAATGGTCAATGCCTTTTGACAGGGGAAAAACCTCCACACAGAAGAATCTTACTTGGCTGAATCATAAATTATTCACCATGATTAAAACTGCAGATGAGCAATAATCTGCATTTTATTTTAGCCAAAGAGGAATGTTTCTGTTTGTCTGTGATCTGACTTTTTCTGCTGGGTCCAAATTTCATTTTATCCTGTGTAAGTTTGTTTCTCTTCCTGTTAACTAGCAAAGTCAAAATCACCTTGATTAGTTTAACTTTAATTAAATTATAAATGTAATCATTTTATTGAACAATTAATTTCATTTCAATGAAAAACAATTACTTAAAAGAAAGAGATTAAGTTGGAGAGAGACATGTGGCCATCTTTTAGTGAGTTAGACCCTGATTAAGGGGTATTTTTAAAAGTAAAGCCCATCTCTCAAAGTCCCTGCCGGCCTGCCTCCACCTCGGGAAGTCTGTGGGTGCAGACGGAGGTGAGGAGCACCACAGGCGGCAGAGAACTGTCTGTAGCCCCGGAGTGAGGCGTCGTGAACCGAAGCAGACAGCGAACTGTGGCACAGTGCAGAAAACCGAAGCTTTCCCTCCCTGTTTGGTTTTGATGTGTCTCATGAAAGTCTATTGTTAAAAGTTGACCTTTAAAAAAAACGGACGCACTTGTTTGATTAGCTGCTCTCTGATTTTAGCCTGTTAGCTTACAGACTGAGCTCAGATCGTTCCTGTGTTAGTTCATTGAGAACATCACAGTTTTACATACCTGCTGCGTGACTTCATCTCGGGTCTCCGGCTGATATACAGCAGTCTGAGCCAGTGGCGGATCTCATCATCCTGGACGACTGTTTTTAATGTTTTTAACCACGGAGATTTCTTCTGCATCATCAGTCTCTCATTGTTAAACTCTCCCAGAAACTGAAGACAGTTGTGCCATTTCCGCGCTTCTTCTTCTTCTATTGAGTAGACGGCAGACTACACATGTCCAAGGGTAATACTGTCCTCCTCAGGCCATTGGCATCAAGTCAAAGCCTTAAAGTCTGGTACTTTGCGCATGGTCATTTTTTACGAACAGCAGAATCACAAGACAAAGCGTGCCAATGTTTATACTTTTCACTGTGACTGCCAAATAGATGAAAAAGTAGATGTTAAAAAACAACTTATAGTTTTGTCATTGGGCTGGTAGAAAGCTATGAGTTTCTGTCCCTTTGTCTGACCTTAGAGACTTATTTTAAAAGGAAACATTACAATCCTTTAAAGCAAGTATTTTCACCTCTGTTCCCCCCTCTGTACTTAGCTTTTTTGTTGTCATGTCAGTAATTGTCCAGTTGATGGCTCCCTTGGATCACAAGCCTGTCTCATGAGTCCAAGTGAATATATTCTTAATAAACAGCTTTGAAGAATTTGTGACCAACTTTGTTTAATTCGGAACATCATCATCATGAGTCAAACTCACTCTTGGATCTACAAAATATTTAACAAAAACAAACATCACTGAATCATAAGGTATTTGCTCCAACTCTTAGTCCAGAAACACATGAGTGAACTAGATCAGCTGCTCCTCCAGTTCAGCTGTGGATTTATATCATTATTTATATTTGTAAAGTGGATATGCAGTTTTTCAGTACTAATATAAGCATTTTATATCATTGCTTTATTGACAGATGTTTGGTGTTCAAGGTCAGGCATCAGTTTGAAAAAAACAAACAAACACACTGAGTTGAACTTGAACTTCCTACTGACAAAAACTAAAATTGGTGCAAAAATAACCAGAAACATATAAGAAGCATCCTGGAGGTGCTGCAGACAAGATAGGACCAATAACATGTCAACAGGAAATCCTTTTTACTAATTTGTTTATTTCTTTTTAGATTTTTACTCTCCATTTTAAGCCATGATGTTTGCTGATACTGTGTTCCTACTGTTTGTTCTCATTAATAGTTCTGTTTTTAACATTCTGTGCTGAAGCTGGAGGAAATGTTTCTACAGTGTCAGATGATACAGCTCCAAACTAAATAAGTGACTAACTAACGATGCTTTAATACACTTTACTATAAATTATGATATAGTGCACTTTCTTAAAATTTCTTATTGCTCTGTAATTAATTGTTTTCTTTATAAATGTACAAATGAGAATAAAATCTGTGTGATAAAGGAAGGTCTGTAGACTTCTCTGTTAAGATCAGTGAAGAGAAACAACAACATACAAATACCTAAGAAAAATATTCAGTAAACATTTAGAAGATAGAGAAGTTTATGTTGTCATGTGGAGAAATTTTTCAAATAAAAATATCCATAAGCATTGATAGTCTCCATGGCTGAACAGACACAGGAAAGAGCTCCACCTATAAAACGTAAAAACATCAAGACAACATGTTGAAGATGTCGAGGTACTGCCCATAATGTTTGACTGACATCTGATTTATGTGCAGCACATAAATACCACAATAATGATGGAGAGAAACTAAAAGGGAACTAAAATACAGATTTAAACTTACAACAATATGAAAGACTTCAGTCTATTTCACTTTAATCAACTCAGCAGTGTCTCCATAATAATAGTAAAACCAGAGTCCAGCATAGAGCGGCTGAGTGAATGTGGTCTGGACTCTGTGGAGGAGAGTCATGGTTTCAGAGACGCTGTAGAAGGACAAAATACCTGCTCTGTGATCCAGGTACACTCCTACTCTGGAGGAACGAGGACCTGAGACACGAGTTTGGATGTTGTTGTACCGAAATATAAAACCGTTGTTGTTACAATCTAATGACCAAGATTTGTCATTATGTCCAAATAAACATTCATATCCTTCTCTGCTGATATTCTTGTATGCAACTGCTACATAAACTCCCCCTCTCCACTCCACCTCCCAGTAACAACGTCCAGTCAGACTCTCTCTACTCAGGACCTGCAACCTGTTAGTGAATCTGTCTGGATGATCAGAATAAGACTGTTGTTGTTTCATAAATGTTACTTTTCTGTTCCCCTCTGATAATAACAGCCATGTGTTTGCTGTGTTTGGATCCAGTGTGATTTCACATGAATATTTTAAGAATCCAGCTCTGGTCTTTGGCTCTGGTGGATCTGACAGTAAAACATCCACTTCAGTGACTGTCAGTGAGATGTTTGTCCATTCCTCTCTCAGAATGTCCTGTAGTTTATCTCTGACCTCTGACACAGCTGCTGTCACATCCTCAAAGTAGCTCAGAGGACGGATATTGATGCTGGATGAGTCTGTAGACTCACTGAGTGCTGACAGTGAGGGGTAGTTGTGTAGAAACTGGATGTGATCCTCTGTGTGTGAGAGCTGCTTCAGCTCAGCATCTTTCCTCTTCAGCTCAGTGATCTCCTGCTCCAGCTTCTCCTGAAGCTCTTTGACTCGACTCACTTCAGTTTCCTGCTGGGATCTGATCTGCTGCTTCACATCAGAGCTTCTTTTCTGGATGAGATGGATCAGCTCAGTGAAGATCTTCTCACTGTGCTCCACTGTTTGATCAGCAGACTGATTGATGGCCTCCACCTCCTGTTGAAGCAGCTTCACATCTTTCTCTCTGTCCTGGATTCTCTGCTGGATGTTTTGTCGACTCACCTCCAGCTCTCTCTGCCTCTCAGTCCTTTCTGCTGCAGCTGAGACTGTGTCGTGGCCTTTATGTTCATCCACAGAGCAGAGATAACAGATACTCTGCTGATCAGTACGGCAGAACATCTTCATCACCTCATCATGACGAGAGCAGATGTTCTCCTGGAGCTTCTTGGAGGGCTCCACCAGCTTGTGTTTCTTTAACTGAGCTGCTACATAATGAGGCTGAAGGTGTTTCTCACAGTAAGAGACCAGACACACAAAACAGGACTTGAAGGCTTTCATTTTTCTTCCAGTGCAGACATCACAGGCCACATCTTCAGGTCCAGCATAGCAGTGATCAGCAGGAGCAGCTTGGAGTCCAGTCTTCTTCAGCTGCTCCACTAAATCTGCTAACATGGTGTTTTTCACCAGGACAGGCCTCGCTGTGAAAGTCTGTCTGCACTGAGGGCAGCTGTAGATTTTCTTCTTTTCCTCTTCATCCCAGAAGCTTTCAATACACTTCATGCAGTAGCTGTGTCCACAGGGAAGAGTCACCGGATTCTTCAGTAGATCCAAACAGATCGAACAAGAGAAGGTTTCTCGGTCCAGCTGAACACTTTTCTGCGCCATTTCACCCAACAGTGTCAGTGACTGTGTGAGTTTCACTTCCTCAGAACTGAAACTGCTCTGATCTAAACAACATAGGTTTCTGTAGCGAATGGGATCTGTCAGCTCTTATACGTCACCACATGTTGGTTGCACCCATCTTCAAACTGCAGATCAGAAGGGGAGGGAACAAGGGAACATGTGGACAGAGAGGAGGTGCTGAGTTAGAGAGCAGGAAGAGGGAGGGTTATCAGACACTAATTCAATCCTGGAACATGTGAGCCTGTGAGTTTTTCATTTAAAAATAGCACTGCTCAGCCTTTAAAGTTGTTAAATAAACGTAACATTTAAAAGACAATCTTTTTATGTAAATTAGTTTAAATTATCATTTTAGTCATTACAGGATATCAAATACTGCAGCTGAACTAAGAAATTGTTGTAGAAAAAAGCAATAAAAGGTCGTTCCCCCTCTGTCCCCTCCTGGTCACCTGTGCCTCAATTTTATGAGATGAGATGGATCAGCTCAGTGAAGATCTTCTCACTGTGCTCACTGTTTTATCAGCAGACTGATTTTATTCCACAACCTAGACATCCACATTACTCACACTCTCATAACACATACATATAGGGCCTTGGGATCGGGCATGTTATACGGTGTCCAGAGGACAGTCTTTGTATTCAACCTCACCTCTGGCGCCGGTGCCCACCTCTCAGTTTTAAATGCATGTAGACATTGAGGGTTCTCAGGAGAGGCCGTGCTGTACAGTACATGTACAGTGTCCATTTGTGTCTGTATCCAGGTTGGATGAGCGCCGAGTATTTGTATATGTGTGCATGAGGGTGGGAATGCATGTTTGGGTCTGTGTGTGCCTAGTCTTAGACTCCACCCCCTTGGAACATCTCAGGCCCTCCAAGGTATGGAGGCCTATTTCCCCTCACCACACTCCCTGGTTGATGAACTCAGACATCGGTGCGTTCTTGGTGTCCAGGGCTGGGCGCTCAGGTCTGTACCAGCTCACTGCTGGTACAGCTGCTCTGTGGGGCCTGGTGCCCGTGGCTCGGTCGGGCCCCTTGCGGGGGCGATTCACTCTGGCACAGCTGACTGCCGGCAGAGCCCGCGTGTACGTCACTGCCGCCCCCTCTGGCTTCTGCTCTGTGGCTGTTGGGTGACCCCTCATCTGGGGCTCTCCTCAGCTCTTCCCAGGAAGGTGGCACGGTTGCCCCTCCGGTGGTCCTCTTTGGGCGCTCGCACTCTGGGGGCCTCTGGATGTCTGGGGCCTGGATCTCCTCCATGCCTGCTTCATGCCCTGGGGGACGGGGCTATGGCTCCCCACACCAGCAGATCGTTACATGGAGAAGCCTTTTGAATAGACGAGCACTCATCCACACAGGTGTTCACACACACAAGCTACACCTTTCTTGGCTGCTACCTCAAACCACATTATGCGATGTCAATCTTGCGTGCTGCACAATCACATTCAGTATTTAATATTTACTGTTATTTACACTTAGCTAGATTATTGCAATGGTGTTGTGTTATTATGTTGCTCTCTTTTTTGCTTGTTTTCTCTTATTTTCTTCTCTCAACAGGTGACCTGGGAGATATTTTTTAAGTGCCCTTTCTCACTGTCCCTCTTCCCCTTTTCTTTCTTTCTTTCTTTCTTTCTTTCTTATCCCCCAGTCATGTCTGTCCTATCTGTAACAACTGAAAATAAATTAAAATAAATAAATAATAACAAAGGTTGATCAAATGGACCAATATGGCAAGGCCGTGATGGTCCATTTGGTAAATTAAGTTAGTTGGGCATCTTTTTTGGCCTTCAGACAATAATTCTGATGGCTAAAAAACGAAACGGGACAACAACAAGAAAAGAAAGAAAGAAAAAAGTAATAAAAATGTATCTAAAACATATTTTAAGATGAATCTTTTTATGACTGAGTAAAAAAAAATGCTAAAATTCGAGTGCAGTGTTGAGTAAAATGGTTTTATTAAAATTTAATTGACCCTTTGAAATTATTTGTTGGAAGTCTTAAATCCCACTGAACAGGGGAAGAGAAAGAGACAGAGACACAAAGATAGCAACACAGAGGTAAATAAACATGGAGACAAGACACTGAGAATAAGACAGAAGGGGAAATGCCCAAAGTCTCATATCTCTGACAAGTTAAGTCACTTTTATTCATAAAAAAACCCAGAACTTAAATATAATTATAAACCACACATAAACATAATCATAGAACAATTAAAAGTAAAACATACCAAAAACACATCAAATGGAGAGTGAAGCAAATATTATTAATAACAACAAATGCACATATTAATAATATAAACCAAAATCCTTCAATAAAAAGGCTACAAACAGAAACAACAATTTGAAACAGCAATAAGAAAACAGTGAAAGTGACTACAGATATAGACCTTCCTAGGGAGGCCTGAAGTGCAAACATACCCTCTACACTCCCTTCATAAAACAGGGGACCATGATTACCACCATAGTTGGCCGGTCTGAAGGCACTGACCTCAACTTCCATACAATGTTTGAGCAGGACAACCAGGACAGACCCACAACATACAGAGCCTTAAGTGACCGCAGGCAAATCTCATCCACCCCACCACCACAGTGATGGGCAAGTCTCCCTGCCCACTGTACAAAATGTGCTTCACAGACGTTGTTTCATGTTGTAAAGATTGTGCCTTAAAAAAATAGCCACAAGAAGTTTTAAAGAAATCTTTATTTCACTTTTAAGACACATAACCAACACCAACATACGAATCAACAGGATGAGCACATGCTGAAATTCAGTCTTCATGAAAATCAAGATTAAATCACAAAATGTTTGGTCTCATGTGTGTTTCTTTCCAGCTTTGACTCTGTGGAGTAAAACCTCTCCACTAAACAAAAAAATAAAACATCTCAGCAACTTTTTTGTCACCTCCACAGCTCAACACGATACAAATATCACATCAAATGAATGTAAATACGTGTTTCATCTTCATTACAGGTTTTAATGGAATATGCAACAAACAGAATTAGGGCTGTGACATATCATATGATCTGCAATAATACTGGTATAAATGTTTACAAAAAAGTGTGTTTAGAGGAACATCATGTGTTTGCATTCACCCCAATGAGTCAACCCCAGTCATGTCTCACAGCCAGAGCCATATGTCGGGCTCCAGTCACAGTTTGGTAGCTGAATGTTCGCAAAATATGCAAGAAAACTTTTCCCACTGAAAGTGAAAAAAGCAAACCTGTTACAACACTTTAAGCAAAAACACACTTGAGTACAACCGGGCTGTGAAGGCACGTGAGCAGGAGATACTAGCAGCAGTGATGTGCGACCCAAAGGTAAACAAATGATTCAACCATGCATCACTGGAGCACTCGCGAGTTACATTTCATATAACAGCAAGAGCAGTCAGTGGATGGAAATTACTGATGTGCTACACGGTGGAAAAGCAGGAGGTTAAAAAGCTCGACCCAAGATGAAACAAACCAGGTAGAATTTCTTTTCCTTATATGCAGAGGTGGAAAGAGTACTAAAATATTTTACTCAAGTAAAAGTACTATTACTTTGCTGAAATTTTACTCAAGTACAAGTAAAATTACCTGTCTAAAAATGTACTCAAGTAAAAGTAAAAAGTAGCTCATTTAAAATGTACTCAGAGTAAAAGTTACATAGTTACTTTTCTGTCAGCAGGAGGACAGCCGCTTCTGAGTAGTGCAAAAAAGGACAGTGGGATATAAATCTCAAAGTAGTTCTTTTTTAGTGAAAAGAAAAACTTTACAAATTAAAGTGCAGTGGCAGTTAAACTGCAAGTCTATACATGAAAATGGATAATGGTCACCAAACCAATCAACCAAACCAAACCGTCAGGTATCACAGTGTTTTCAATACAAAACCATATCATTCTTTCACATGAGAATGTGTTCTAAACTGTCAAATAAGAGAACAAGTACTGAACTGAACGGCAGCTGCTTTAAAAATGTTTTTGAATTTTTTAAACTTGGCCCTGCCCTACTGTACCTCTAGATTAAAGTTCCTTTGTATCCATCCTAGAGTGTTACTCTCTGAACTTCCTGTTAATTTTGAGGAGCAGTTGATTTTCAGAGTTAGTAGAGTTCATCCTTGCTCACTTTGCAGTGAACAGTAGTCCAGCACAGCTAAAGAGACGCTCGAAGGCAGCTGAGGCAGGCAGGCCAGTGTTAAGTTTGAGAGAAAGTTTTTTGATGTCCCTAATAAGACATCAATGCATTACATAGCTACCGCTGGTAAATTATACCAATATACCTCGTGGGGTTTTTTTTATTGGACAGTAACAGGCTAGTTAACGGGAGGTTGCAAGTGCTAATTAACAAGTAACAGAAGTCAGCTGTCTTTGACTAATCTAAGGTAAGTGAGCGCTCTGTTATTCTTTTGCCTGCAGTGTGAACATATGTGGGTTAAGTAAGAAAGTAGCCGCTTCTGTCTTTAATTTAACTATTTTTTTAAATAAATTCTTATTATTAACAAACAGGAAAAACGTAGGTAAACACATTTTCTTTTGGCAATTTACCAACCCAGTAAAAAAAATGTAAGTTGCGTGGACAACAACGTGCCCGATTACAGCAAGTTGCTAGTACCAACCAACGTTATCTGTGTTCTTCACAGATGTCTTAACTTAATGTGATTAATTTGAACACAGCCTTTTTGCTACCATAACGGTACGAGTTGTATTTAACTTACCTCCACATGCTTGCGCAGGTTTGATGTGGAATTTTTAAAAGCTGCTAACTCGGTCTCTCTGGGCAAACACAGCTTACACTGCATAATAAAGCTGTTGCCTTTCTTGCACTTGAAGCCGAAATGGTCCCTTAAATACGGCCAGGGGTTCACATCCGTTTCTTCGAGTTCAGGGTCAGCAGAATTCGACGGGGCTTCTTTTTTCACTGGATCCATAACACCGATGTCAGACTCCATCTTTAACGTGACCTTAGCGCCAATTTGTTCTACTACCCATCATTCCCTGCAGTATTTCCGAAGTGCAATGGTTTTTTTAATTTACTCAGTAACGGGTGTGATTGAAAACGTAGCGAACTACAATACTTTTTAAAAAATATACTTAAGTAAAAGTAAAATTACAGACTTGAAAAATGACTTTAAAAAGTACAAATACACAAAAAAACTACTCAATTACAGTAACGCAAGTAAATGTAATTCGTTACTTTCCACCTCTGCTTATATGACAGAATTGTGCAGGCTCCGCATTACAAGGTTATTTTGGATATTAAGCTAGAGTGTAAGCACTTGTAATACACTTTTCTTAAAACTTCCAGGAAAAACACCCCTGAGGATACTTATGTGCTCATATTTCATGTATGCCGTGTCACTAACATTGCACTATAATGTTGTTCATAGAGTATTTAAAGGTAGAATGGGAGGCAGAGCCTTCAGCTTTTAAGATTAGACTTAAAACTTTCCTTGTTGCAGATGGGGGTCCCTCCCTGAGCCTGGTTCTGCTGGAGGTTTCTTCCTGTTAAAAAGGAGTTTTTCCTTCCCACTGTCGCCAAAACGCTTGCTAATAGGGGGTCATATGACTGTTTGGGTTTTCTCTGTTTTCATTGTATTATTGTTGGGTCTTTACCTTACAATATCAAGCACCTTGAGGTGGCCACATTTTCACACTTTGAATTAGCTAAGCTGTCATCAGTGACAGCAGCTCACTGGAAGAGAAAGATGGAAAATCCATCATTTACTTACACATATAAATGCTGCTGCCTGCCGAGCTGATAAAATGTACATTATTTTTTTTAAATGTAAGTTTCTTGAAATATTATTTTGAGGCTATATCTCCCACCCCTACATACAATAAACAATACAGAGTTTTTTAAGGAAGGAGGTCATCTGATCTGCTCTGATCTGGCTTCTCAGTGGACTGCTTCATCTGACAGTTCTCCCACTTTTAACTAGTGTGAATCCTCATGTGTCTTTGTAACTGTATCCTCTGAATGAAGCTTTTCACCTGTGTGGATTCTCATGTGAGTTTTCAAGTTTATCATCAGGCTGAATCTTTTTCCGCAGGTGCTGCAAGAATGTGGCTTCTCACCTGTGTGAACCCTCATATGTCTCGTTAGTTTGGATCTGTACTCAAAGGTTTTTCCACAAATCTCACATTTCACAAACTTTTTACTTGTGTCAGTTTTACGCTGACTCTCTGACACAGGAAAGTTGTCTTGCTGATCTCTGCTCTCTGGTTCAGGAGAGCTGGAAGAAAGGAGATGTTCACTGTCCAGCTCTGGCTCACTTTCCTCATAAGTAGGAGCCACCATGAAGATAATAATGCCTTCAGTCTCCTGCTTCACTACAAGCTGATCTACGTCCTGACTGGTGCAAGGTTCCTCCTCTTCCTCTTTTATCTGTGGAAGCTCCGGATCCTCCTGGTCGAGGCTGAAGTTTCTCTCCTGGTCCCCAAAAACCAGTTCCTCCTCACATTCATGCTGTTGTGGGAAAGCTGAGGTGACAAATGGACAAAATTACTTGTCTTAGATAAATATAGAAGTATAACAAGAATGACTACTCGGCAGTGGTGTCTACAGCTGTCCATTTCCAACTCTACAACAGAGTTTAATCAAAATATCATCAGAAATATCATCATATCATTTACCCAGACCTGGAAACTGTTAAAATAAGATTTCATGCACTCACTTCTAACACGTTAGTAAATTTCTATGCACCAATCACAGTTTGTCCACCAATTACTGTTGGAAAGATGTTTATGTAAATGATAAGACAAACATCAGACAGAAGGGGAAATTTAAAAGTAGGATTAAAATATGGGGATAAAAAGCAGCGAAGCTCTCAGAAAACCTCGACTAACAATCAGCTGAGTTTATTTAAACACTGGCCTTGAAGAACTCTGATGTGTTTCCAAAATATCTTTATTGAATGAATTAAAGTCATATTAATTTTTAGGTAAGACCATTACGGTTTTACATACCCCTGCTGTGTAAGTTCATTTCAGGTTTCCAGATGTTATCCAGCTGTCTGAGCTGCTCTTCTTCAGTCCAGATGAGGCCTTCATCCTCCTGTTTGAGTACAATCTTTTCTACGTCATCGCTGATGCAGAGTTCCTCCTCTTCCTCTTTGATCTGTGGAGGATCTGGGCCCTCCTGGTCCAGACTGGAGTTCCTCTCCTGGTTGGAGACCTGCTGGTCATACAGGCCCTCCTCTTCCTCACACTTCATGTTAGGGGGAGATCTTGAGGAACAAAGGGTCACTGAGGAAAAAGGTTAATAATGTGATGACAGGAAAACACATCTGAGCAAATATAGTCCACTCTGAGCATGTCCTCATATGGGAGTGAAATTTAAACTGTACAAACGTGAACAATGAAAGTGTAAGTTACTCTCGAGCTCTGATACTCTTATTAGGAAAGTTCAGAGTACAAATCATTCAGGTAGCTGCTGCCAGCTTCACGCTGCAAGTAAATGTTTGTCATTGTTGTAGATTAAACTGAAAATCTCACAGTGCCATAGCAGATAAGTACCAGTCAGGTTTCACAGCCAGTCATTGCACAGAATCAACCCAACTAAAGTCATCAGTGATCTGAAGATTATTAGGGACTCAGAGTTTCAGTCTTAGTTCTATTTGATCTCATTGCTGCCTTTGATACTGTTGATCATGACATTTTAAATCAAAGGTTTCATCATTTAGTTGGTTTAACTGGACAGTTCTCAATTGGCTCTCGACCTTTGACCCAGTTAAACCTCTCAGGTCATCAGGTTCAGATCTGTTAACTGTTCCCAAAATCAGATGTAAGTGTGCTAAGAGTGTGTTCAGTTACTGTGCTCCTGTTCTTTGGAGCATGCAGCCATAGTTTGCCTGCTGTGGCTGCATTCAAAACTAACAACTATGTTTCCATGCTTTGTGAATAACACTGACATCTGTGAGATTTGAGCTGATTTAGTTCGAGTTAAGACTGTTTATTAGAACATTACAAAGTTATTTTAAAAACTTCATCATTTTCTTGAACCCAAATATAATTCAGTTGAAAAATATACATTTTAAAATGAGGTGAGGATGGTGGGGGAGGCACGATGGTCTTGTAGGGTTAGACCCTGATTAAGGGGTATTTTTGAAAGTAAAGCCCATCTCTCAAAGTCCCTGCCGGCCTGCCTCCACCTCGGGAAGTCTGTGGGTGCAGACGGACGTGAGGAGCACCACAGGCGGCAGAGGACTGTCTGTAGCCCCGGAGTGAGGGTCAGAGAGCCGAAGCAGACAGCGAACTGTGGCACAGTGCAGAAAACAGAAGCTTTCCCTCCCTGCCTCCTTTATCTTAATCTTCTAAATAAATCTTCTATAAAGGCACTTTCTCTCGGTCTCAAGGTTTGTTTAATGCTAAAAGTTGACCGTAAAAAAGAGACGCACTTGTGTGATTAGCCGCTCCCTGATTTCAGTATGTTAGCCTACAAGCTGAGCTCTGATCAGGTCCTACATGAGTTGTATTCTTGTGTTAGTCCACTGAGACCATCGCAGTTTTACCTGTTATGCGTAACTTTATCTCGGGTTTCCGGCTGATATCCAGCAGTCTCTGCTGAAGGTTGATCTCATACTGGACGATCAGACGTTCTGTTAACCTCAGAGCAGATTTCTTCTGCAGCAGTCAGCCGGTCTCTCCACTATTGCTTCTAAACGAACAATAAAAAAAATGTAATTATAGAAAAACACTTCTGAGAAGATAAAGTTTTAGTTAAAGTCTGTAATGAGGGCATGTTGCTCACATTTGCAGGTGAAATTAAAAGTGTGTAAAAATGAAGTTATTTGTGCACTCTGATGCAAATGAGAACTTGAGTTCTGACATTTTTCAGCAACATTAAGAGTAAAAAAAACCTTTCAAACAAAAAAGAACTCACTTATTACTGACTGACTGATGATCTATTTTGGAGTTGATCTCGAAACTGATCTACATCTTGATATTTTTCAAAATAATCTTCACTATTGGGGGTGGCTGTAGCTCAGGCGGTAGAGCAGATCATCTACTGATCGGTTCGATTCCCGGCTTCACCTAGTCTGCATTTCAAATATCCTTGGGCAAGATACTAACTCCAAGTTGCCTCAAGTTGCTCTTTGATCTGTGGAATGTGTGTCTGAATGTTGGTAGAAAGCACTAAGAAAAATGTGCTTGTGCGAATGGGAGTGAGTGGGTGAATGCACAAGTTTTGTAAAGCGCTTTGAGTGCTCAAGATTGAGTAGAAAAGCGCTATATAAGAACCAGTCCATTTAAAACTCCCTGTCATGTTTTCACGAATACACATTAAATAGATCTGACTGATACAAACTGTAGGTTTAATATTAATGTTAACACTTCAGAAAAGCCATTACAGTTTTACCGCTGGTCTGTAAATCTTTCTCAGGTTTCCAGATGTTATGCAGCTGTCTGAGCCGCTCTTCCCCGCTCCAGACGACGATGCCTTCATCCTCGTGTTTCACTACAAGCTGTTCTCCCTCTTGACTGATGCAGAGTTCCTCCTGTTCCTCTTTGATCTGTGGGGGATCTGTGTCCTCCTGGTCCAGATTGAAGTTCCTCTCCTGCTTCCAGACCTGCTGGCCAGCCAGATCTTCCTCCTCCTTACACTTCATGTTGATGTGGGACTTGAGGAACAAAGTAAAAAGAAAAAGATTAGACAGGTAAAGGTGCAGCCTCAGTCAGCAGGGCTGTACACTGTGAGCATGTTGCTCACATATGTGAGAGAGGTTTGTACAAATGTTTCAGAAGCACCATGTGACTCCCTCTCTTTGTTGGAAAGTCTTATTAATTCACTTTATAACTATTACTTTGAAGATAAATTTCTACCATCACAAAAATATTATGACCTCTTTAAAAACAAACAACGGCAACTACATGACTTAAATTCCATGTTTAGATGAAGGTAATGGTCAATGCCTTTTGACAGGGGAAAAACCTCCACACAGAAGAATCTTACTTGGCTGAATCATAAATTATTCACCATGATTAAAACTGCAGATGAGCAATAATCTGCATTTTATTTTAGCCAAAGAGGAATGTTTCTGTTTGTCTGTGATCTGACTTTTTCTGCTGGGTCCAAATTTCATTTTATCCTGTGTAAGTTTGTTTCTCTTCCTGTTAACTAGCAAAGTCAAAATCACCTTGATTCATTTAACTTTAATTCAATTATAAATGTAATCATTTTATTGAACAATTAATTTCATTTCAATGAAAAACAATTACTTAAAAGAAAGAGATTAAGTTGGAGAGAGACATGTGGCCATCTTTTAGTGAGTTAGACCCTGATTAAGGGCTATTTTTAAAAGTAAAGCCCATCTCTCAAAGTCCCTGCCGGCCTGCCTCCACCTCGGGAAGTCTGTGGGTGCAGACGGAGGTGAGGAGCACCACAGGCGGCAGAGAACTGTCTGTAGCCCCGGAGTGAGGCGTCGTGAACCGAAGCAGACAGCGAACTGTGGCACAGTGCAGAAAACCGAAGCTTTCCCTCCCTGTTTGGTTTTGATGTGTCTCATGAAAGTCTATTGTTAAAAGTTTACCTTTAAAAAAAACGGACGCACTTGTTTGATTAGCTGCTCTCTGATTTTAGCCTGTTAGCTTACAGACTGAGCTCAGATCGTTCCTGTGTTAGTTCATTGAGAACATCACAGTTTTACATACCTGCTGCGTGACTTCATCTCGGGTCTCCGGCTGATATACAGCAGTCTGAGCCAGTGGCGGATCTCATCATCCTGGACGACTGTTTTTAATGTTTTTAACCACGGAGATTTCTTCTGCATCATCAGTCTCTCATTGTTAAACTCTCCCAGAAACTGAAGACAGTTGTGCCATTTCCGCGCTTCTTCTTCTTCTATTGAGTAGACGGCAGACTACACATGTCCAAGGGTAATACTGTCCTCCTCAGGCCATTGGCATCAAGTCAAAGCCTTAAAGTCTGGTACTTTGCGCATGGTCATTTTTTACGAACAGCAGAATCACAAGACAAAGCGTGCCAATGTTTATACTTTTCACTGTGACTGCCAAATAGATGAAAAAGTAGATGTTAAAAAACAACTTATAGTTTTGTCATTGGGCTGGTAGAAAGCTATGAGTTTCTGTCCCTTTGTCTGACCTTAGAGACTTATTTTAAAAGGAAACATTACAATCCTTTAAAGCAAGTATTTTCACCTCTGTTCCCCCCTCTGTACTTAGCTTTTTTGTTGTCATGTCAGTAATTGTCCAGTTGATGGCTCCCTTGGATCACAAGCCTGTCTCATGAGTCCAAGTGAATATATTCTTAATAAACAGCTTTGAAGAATTTGTGACCAACTTTGTTTAATTCGGAACATCATCATCATGAGTCAAACTCACTCTTGGATCTACAAAATATTTAACAAAAACAAACATCACTGAATCATAAGGTATTTGCTCCAACTCTTAGTCCAGAAACACATGAGTGAACTAGATCAGCTGCTCCTCCAGTTCAGCTGTGGATTTATATCATTATTTATATTTGTAAAGTGGATATGCAGTTTTTCAGTACTAATATAAGCATTTTATATCATTGCTTTATTGACAGATGTTTGGTGTTCAAGGTCAGGCATCAGTTTGAAAAAAACAAACAAACACACTGAGTTGAACTTGAACTTCCTACTGACAAAAACTAAAATTGGTGCAAAAATAACCAGAAACATATAAGAAGCATCCTGGAGGTGCTGCAGACAAGATAGGACCAATAACATGTCAACAGGAAATCCTTTTTACTAATTTGTTTATTTCTTTTTAGATTTTTACTCTCCATTTTAAGCCATGATGTTTGCTGATACTGTGTTCCTACTGTTTGTTCTCATTAATAGTTCTGTTTTTAACATTCTGTGCTGAAGCTGGAGGAAATGTTTCTACAGTGTCAGATGATACAGCTCCAAACTAAATAAGTGACTAACTAACGATGCTTTAATACACTTTACTATAAATTATGATATAGTGCACTTTCTTAAAATTTCTTATTGCTCTGTAATTAATTGTTTTCTTTATAAATGTACAAATGAGAATAAAATCTGTGTGATAAAGGAAGGTCTGTAGACTTCTCTGTTAAGATCAGTGAAGAGAAACAACAACATACAAATACCTAAGAAAAATATTCAGTAAACATTTAGAAGATAGAGAAGTTTATGTTGTCATGTGGAGAAATTTTTCAAATAAAAATATCCATAAGCATTGATAGTCTCCATGGCTGAACAGACACAGGAAAGAGCTCCACCTATAAAACGTAAAAACATCAAGACAACATGTTGAAGATGTCGAGGTACTGCCCATAATGTTTGACTGACATCTGATTTATGTGCAGCACATAAATACCACAATAATGATGGAGAGAAACTAAAAGGGAACTAAAATACAGATTTAAACTTACAACAATATGAAAGACTTCAGTCTATTTCACTTTAATCAACTCAGCAGTGGCTCCAATTCGCCAAAGCCTCAGTCCAGCATAGAGCGGCTGAGTGAATGTGGTCTGGACTCTGTGGAGGAGAGTCATGGTTTCAGAGACGCTGTAGAAGGACAAAATACCTGCTCTGTGATCCAGGTACACTCCTACTCTGGAGGAACGAGGACCTGAGACACGAGTTTTAATGTCATTGTACCAAAATATATAACTGTTGTTGTCACAATATAATGACCAAGATTTGTCATTATGTCCAAATAAACATTCATATCCTTTTCTGCTGATATTCTTGTATGCGACTGCTACATAAACTCCCCCTCTCCACTCCACCTCCCAGTAACAACGTCCAGTCAGACTCTCTCGACTCAGGACCTGCTCATATCCAGTGAATCTGTCTGGATGATCAGAATAAGACTGTTGTTGTTTCATAAATGTTGCTTTTCTGTTCCCCTCTGATAATAACAGCCATGTGTTTGCTGTGTTTGGATCCAGTGTGATTTCACATGAATATTTTAAGAATCCAGCTCTGGTCTTTGGCTCTGGTTGTGACAGTGAAACATCCACTTCAGTGACTGTCAGTGAGATGTTTGTCCATTCCTCTCTCAGAATGTCCTGTAGTTTATCTCTGACCTCTGACACAGCTGCTGTCACATCCTCAAAGTAGCTCAGAGGACGGATATTGATGCTGGATGAGTCTGTAGACTCACTGAGTGCTGACAGTGAGGGGTAGTTGTGTAGAAACTGGATGTGATCCTCTGTGTGTGAGAGCTGCTTCAGCTCAGCATCTTTCCTCTTCAGCTCAGTGATCTCCTGCTCCAGCTTCTCCTGAAGCTCTTTGACTCGACTCACTTCAGTTTCCTGCTGGGATCTGATCTGCTGCTTCACATCAGAGCTTCTTTTCTGGATGAGATGGATCAGCTCAGTGAAGATCTTCTCACTGTGCTCCACTGTTTGATCAGCAGACTGATTGATGGCCTCCACCTCCTGTTGAAGCAGCTTCACATCTTTCTCTCTGTCCTGGATTCTCTGCTGGATGTTTTGTCGACTCACCTCCAGCTCTCTCTGCCTCTCAGTCCTTTCTGCTGCAGCTGAGACTGTGTCGTGGCCTTTATGTTCATCCACAGAGCAGAGATAACAGATACTCTGCTGATCAGTACGGCAGAACATCTTCATCACCTCATCATGACGAGAGCAGATGTTCTCCTGGAGCTTCTTGGAGGGCTCCACCAGCTTGTGTTTCTTTAATGGAGCCACATCATAATGAGGCTGAAGGTGTTTCTCACAGTAAGATGCCAGACAGACTAAACAGGACTTGAAGGCTTTCATTTTTCTTCCCGTGCAGACATCACAGGCCACATCTTCAGGTCCAGCATAGCAGTGATCAGCAGGAGCAGCTTGGAGTCCAGTCTTCTTCAGCTGCTCCACTAAAACTGCTAACATGGTGTTTTTCTCCAGGACAGGCCTCGCTGTGAAAGTCTGTCTGCACTGAGGGCAGCTGTAGATTTTCTTCTTTTCCTCTTCATCCCAGAAGCTTTCAATACACTTCATGCAGTAGCTGTGTCCACAGGGAATAGTCACCGGATTCTTCAGTAGATCCAAACAGATCGAACAAGAGAAGGTTTCTCGGTCCAGCTGAACACTTTTCTGCGCCATTTCACCCAACAGTGTCAGTGACTGTGTGAGTTTCACTTCCTCAGAACTGAAACTGCTCTGATCTGAACAACATAGGTTTCTGTAGCGAATGGGATCTGTCAGCTCTTATACGTCACCACATGTTGGTTGCACCCATCTTCAAACTGCAGATCAGAAGGGGAGGGAACAAGGGAACATGTGGACAGAGAGGAGGTGCTGAGTTAGAGAGCAGGAAGAGGGAGGGTTATCAGACACTAATTCAATCCTGGAACATGTGAGCCTGTGAGTTTTTCATTTAAAAATAGCACTGCTCAGCCTTTAAAGTTGTTAAATAAACTTAACATTTAAAAGACAATCTTTTTATGTAAATTAGTTTAAATTATCATTTTAGTCATTACAGGATATCAAATACTGCAGCTGAACTAAGAAATTGTTGTAGAAAAAAGCAATAAAAGGTCGTTCCCCCTCTGTCCCCTCCTGGTCACCTGTGCCTCAATTTTATGAGATGAGATGGATCAGCTCAGTGAAGATCTTCTCACTGTGCTCACTGTTTTATCAGCAGACTGATTTTATTCCACAACCTAGACATCCACATTACTCACACTCTCATAACACATACATATAGGGCCTTGGGATCGGGCATGTTATACGGTGTCCAGAGGACAGTCTTTGTATTCAACCTCACCTCTGGCGCCGGTGCCCACCTCTCAGTTTTAAATGCATGTAGACATTGAGGGTTCTCAGGAGGGGCCGTGCTGTACAGTACATGTACAGTGTCCATTTGTGTCTGTATCCAGGTTGGATGAGCGCCGAGTATTTGTATATGTGTGTGTAACAGGGCAGCCCTTAGCGGCTGGAAACACAGTGAGACAGACCAAGGCAAGTGTAGTGGAACAAAGTATTTATTTGCTCTATGGCTCTCCTTACAACAATTAACTTGTCGAGCTTCTTCACAGCACAAAAAATCCATCCTCTAATGACAACTGGCAGCCTTAAATATGTTCAGCTGTCACAGACTTAACCATTATTCCACTCTCAGGTAAATTCTTAAATCCCAACCTTCCACCACAGTATACAATATATCAATAAGAATAAATAAATACATAAATACATCTTCACATTTACATATTAATAAATATTTCACACTTTAATGTTACACCAAACCCAATATTATAAAAACCCAGAAACCCAAGCACAAAAAGATTCACCACACTCTCTTTACCAATGGTCTCTCCCGGAACCTTTAAATGGTGTCTGGACCCCCGGGGAAACATTTGCCCAAACACCTTGAAGAGGACACAGGCAAGAAAGGTGAGTAATCATTAACTTACAAACACTTATTTGCACCACTTTTATCCCTAGATTTCACACACACATTTGCCTTAGTTTTCCTTCTTGGTAAACCTTAATCACAATCTCAATCACCATTCTTCTCTCCTGACAGACAACCACCACATTCCTTGACGAGGAGCAGCTGTGCAGGATCTGAAATAAGGCTACCAACTGATTTTAAAATTCCCAATAAATAGACAATAAATATTTAAACTGCTTGTGTGCAAATCCATGCTTAAAGTGCAATGCTCATAAAGTGCTTGATAAGGTGCTTTTAATAAAGTGAAAGGTGTGCTCTAAAGTGCTATACATATAATATAAATAAATGCAGTAAGGGAGTCCTCTTCCTTACAGTGTGCATGAGGGTGGGAATGCATGTTTAGGTCTGTGTGCGCCTATTCGTCTGTGTCTATATGTCAGCTCGGGTCTTACACTCCACCCCCTTGGAACATCTCAGGCCCTCCAAGGTATGGAGGCTTATTTCCCCTCACCACACTCCCTGCTGGTGGCTGATGCCCTCAGACATCGGTGCGTTCTTGGTGTCCAGGGCTGGACGCTCAGGTTTGTACCAGCTTACTCCCCGGTACGGCTGCTTGGTGGGGCCTGGTGCCCGTGGCTTGGTCGGGCCCCTTGCGGGGGCTCGATTCACTCTGGCACAGCTGACTGCCGGCAGAGCCCGCGTGTACGTCACTGCAGCCCCCTCTGGCTTCTGCTCTGTGGCTGTTGGGTGACCCCTCATCTGGGGTTCTCCTCAGCTCTTCCCAGGAAGGTGGCACGGTTGCCCCTCCGGTGGTCCTCTTTGGGCGCTCGCACTCTGGGGGCCTCTGGATGTCTGGGGCCTGGATCTCCTCCATGCCTGCTTCATGCCCTGGGGGACGGGGCTGTGGCTCCCCACACCTTCTAGCAGATCGTTACATGGAGAAGCCTTTTGAATAGACGAGCACTCATCCACACAGGTGTTCACACACACAAGCTACACCTTTCTTGGCTGCTACCTCAAACCACATTATGCGATGTCAATCTTGCGTGCTGCACAATCACATTCAGTATTTAATATTTACTGTTATTTACACTTAGCTAGATTATTGCAATGGTGTTGTGTTATTATGTTGCTCTCTTTTTTGCTTGTTTTCTCTTATTTTCTTCTCTCAACAGGTGACCTGGGAGATATTTTTTAAGTGCCCTTTCTCACTGTCCCTCTTCCCCTTTTCTTTCTTTCTTTCTTTCCCCCAGTCATGTCTGTCCTATCTGTAACAACTGAAAATAAATTAAAATAAATAAATAATAACAAAGGTTGATCAAATGGACCAATATGGCAAGGCCGTGATGGTCCATTTGGTAAATTAAGTTAGTTGGGCATCTTTTTTGGCCTTCAGACAATAATTCTGATGGCTAAAAAACGAAACGGGACAACAACAAGAAAAGAAAGAAAGAAAAAAGTAATAAAAATGTATCTAAAACATATTTTAAGATGAATCTTTTTATGACTGAGTAAAAAAAAATGCTAAAATTCGAGTGCAGTGTTGAGTAAAATGGTTTTATTAAAATTTAATTGACCCTTTGAAATTATTTGTTGGAAGTCTTAAATCCCACTGAACAGGGAAAGAGAAAGAGACAGAGACACAAAGATAGCAACACAGAGGTAAATAAACATGGAGACAAGACACTGAGAATAAGACAGAAGGGGAAATGCCCAAAGTCTCATATCTCTGACAAGTTAAGTCACTTTTATTCATAAAAAAAACCCAGAACTTAAATATAATTATAAACCACACATAAACATAATCATAGAACAATTAAAAGTATAACATACCAAAAACACATCAAATGGAGAGTGAAGCAAATATTATTAATAACAACAAATGCACATATTAATAATATAAACCAAAATCCTTCAATAAAAAGGCTACAAACAGAAACAACAATTTGAAACAGCAATAAGAAAACAGTGAAAGTGACTACAGATATAGACCTTCCTAGGGAGGCCTGAAGTGCAAACATACCCTCTACACTCCCTTCATAAAACAGGGGACCATGATTACCACCATAGTTGGCCGGTCTGAAGGCACTGACCTCAACTTCCATACAATGTTTGAGCAGGACAACCAGGACAGACCCACAACATACAGAGCCTTAAGTGACCGCAGGCAAATCTCATCCACCCCACCACCACAGTGATGGGCAAGTCTCCCTGCCCACTGTACAAAATGTGCTTCACAGACGTTGTTTCATGTTGTAAAGATTGTGCCTTAAAAAAATAGCCACAAGAAGTTTTAAAGAAATCTTTATTTCACTTTTAAGACACATAACCAACACCAACATACGAATCAACAGGATGAGCACATGCTGAAATTCAGTCTTCATGAAAATCAAGATTAAATCACAAAATGTTTGGTCTCATGTGTGTTTCTTTCCAGCTTTGACTCTGTGGAGTAAAACCTCTCCACTAAACAAAAAAATAAAACATCTCAGCAACTTTTTTGTCACCTCCACAGCTCAACACGATACAAATATCACATCAAATGAATGTAAATACGTGTTTCATCTTCATTACAGGTTTTAATGGAATATGCAACAAACAGAATTAGGGCTGTGACATATCATATGATCTGCAATAATACTGGTATAAATGTTTACAAAAAAGTGTGTTTAGAGGAACATCATGTGTTTGCATTCACCCCAATGAGTCAACCCCAGTCATGTCTCACAGCCAGAGCCATATGTCGGGCTCCAGTCACAGTTTGGTAGCTGAATGTTCGCAAAATATGCAAGAAAACTTTTCCCACTGAAAGTGAAAAAAGCAAACCTGTTACAACACTTTAAGCAAAAACACACTTGAGTACAACCGGGCTGTGAAGGCACGTGAGCAGGAGATATTAGCAGCAGTGATGTGCGACCCAAAGGTAAACAAATGATTCAACCATGCATCACTGGAGCACTCGCGAGTTACATTTCATATAACAGCAAGAGCAGTCAGTGGATGGAAATTACTGATGTGCTACACGGTGGAAAAGCAGGAGGTTAAAAAGCTCGACCCAAGATGAAACAAACCAGGTAGAATTTCTTTTCCTTATATGACAGAATTGTGCAGGCTCCGCATTACAAGGTTATTTTGGATATTAAGCTAGAGTGTAAGCACTTGTAATACACTTTTCTTAAAACTTCCAGGAAAAACACCCCTGAGGATACTTATGTGCTCATATTTCATGTATGCCGTGTCACTAACATTGCACTATAATGTTGTTCATAGAGTATTTAAAGGTAGAATGGGAGGCAGAGCCTTCAGCTTTTAAGATTAGACTTAAAACTTTCCTTGTTGCAGATGGGGGTCCCTCCCTGAGCCTGGTTCTGCTGGAGGTTTCTTCCTGTTAAAAAGGAGTTTTTCCTTCCCACTGTCGCCAAAACGCTTGCTAATAGGGGGTCATATGACTGTTTGGGTTTTCTCTGTTTTCATTGTATTATTGTTGGGTCTTTACCTTACAATATCAAGCACCTTGAGGTGGCCACATTTTCACACTTTGAATTAGCTAAGCTGTCATCAGTGACAGCAGCTCACTGGAAGAGAAAGATGGAAAATCCATCATTTACTTACACATATAAATGCTGCTGCCTGCCGAGCTGATAAAATGTACATTATTTTTTTTAAATGTAAGTTTCTTGAAATATTATTTTGAGGCTATATCTCCCACCCCTACATACAATAAACAATACAGAGTTTTTTAAGGAAGGAGGTCATCTGATCTGCTCTGATCTGGCTTCTCAGTGGACTGCTTCATCTGACAGTTCTCCCACTTTTAACTAGTGTGAATCCTCATGTGTCTTTGTAACTGTATCCTCTGAATGAAGCTTTTCACCTGTGTGGATTCTCATGTGAGTTTTCAAGTTTATCATCAGGCTGAATCTTTTTCCGCAGGTGCTGCAAGAATGTGGCTTCTCACCTGTGTGAACCCTCATATGTCTCGTTAGTTTGGATCTGTACTCAAAGGTTTTTCCACAAATCTCACATTTCACAAACTTTTTACTTGTGTCAGTTTTACGCTGACTCTCTGACACAGGAAAGTTGTCTTGCTGATCTCTGCTCTCTGGTTCAGGAGAGCTGGAAGAAAGGAGACGTTCACTGTCCAGCTCTGGCTCACTTTCCTCATAAGTAGGAGCCACCATGAAGATAATAATGCCTTCAGTCTCCTGCTTCACTACAAGCTGATCTACGTCCTGACTGGTGCAAGGTTCCTCCTCTTCCTCTTTTATCTGTGGAAGCTCCGGATCCTCCTGGTCGAGGCTGAAGTTTCTCTCCTGGTCCCCAAAAACCAGTTCCTCCTCACATTCATGCTGTTGTGGGAAAGCTGAGGTGACAAATGGACAAAATTACTTGTCTTAGATAAATATAGAAGTATAACAAGAATGACTACTCGGCAGTGGTGTCTACAGCTGTCCATTTCCAACTCTACAACAGAGTTTAATCAAAATATCATCCGAAATATCATCATATCATTTACCCAGACCTGGAAACTGTTAAAATAAGATTTCATGCACTCACTTCTAACACGTTAGTAAATTTCTATGCACCAATCACAGTTTGTCCACCAATTACTGTTGGAAAGATGTTTATGTAAATGATAAGACAAACATCAGACAGAAGGGGAAATTTAAAAGTAGGATTAAAATATGGGGATAAAAAGCAGCGAAGCTCTCAGAAAACCTCGACTAACAATCAGCTGAGTTTATTTAAACACTGGCCTTGAAGAACTCTGATGTGTTTCCAAAATATCTTTATTGAATGAATTAAAGTCATATTAATTTTTAGGTAAGACCATTACGGTTTTACATACCCCTGCTGTGTAAGTTCATTTCAGGTTTCCAGATGTTATCCAGCTGTCTGAGCTGCTCTTCTTCAGTCCAGATGAGGCCTTCATCCTCCTGTTTGAGTACAATCTTTTCTACGTCATCGCTGATGCAGAGTTCCTCCTCTTCCTCTTTGATCTGTGGAGGATCTGGGCCCTCCTGGTCCAGACTGGAGTTCCTCTCCTGGTTGGAGACCTGCTGGTCATACAGGCCCTCCTCTTCCTCACACTTCATGTTAGGGGGAGATCTTGAGGAACAAAGGGTCACTGAGGAAAAAGGTTAATAATGTGATGACAGGAAAACACATCTGAGCAAATATAGTCCACTCTGAGCATGTCCTCATATGGGAGTGAAATTTACAACTAACTGTACAAATGTGAAAAATGAAAGTGTAAGTTACTCTCGAGCTCTGATACTCTTATTAGGAAAGTTCAGAGTACAAATCATTCAGGTAGCTGCTGCCAGCTTCACGCTGCAAGTAAATGTTTGTCATTGTTGTAGATTAAACTGAAAATCTCACAGTGCCATAGCAGATAAGTACCAGTCAGGTTTCACAGCCAGTCATTGCACAGAATCAACCCAACTAAAGTCATCAGTGATCTGAAGATTATTAGGGACTCAGAGTTTCAGTCTTAGTTCTATTTGATCTCATTGCTGCCTTTGATACTGTTGATCATGACATTTTAAATCAAAGGTTTCATTCTTACTTGGCTCTCGGCGAAGGCGGTCGCACTTTTCTCCTCTCCTCCTTCCCCTTATCTTCCCTGCTTAGCCTCTTGTGTCCTGTCTTGTCTCGCGTGCACTACTTTTCCCTGGAACAGTCTCTCACTGTCGTTCTCTAAAACCTAACAGAGAATTATGGATTTGATCAACTGGTCTCTGAACGCTATTGACACCCTCTTCTCAACGAGAAGTCTGGGCTCGGGAGAGCCCGAGTGCCCTGGAGGGACTTTCCCTGCCGGATACACGATGGATGGGTGGTAAACCTGGAGGATCTTGTGCCTGGCGGGACTGTCTATCGAGGACGCTGAGGATATCTACCTATTCGGAACCATGATAACAGGGTTCTTGCTGATCGGAGCTGGCTTGGCCCTGACTTATCGGAGAAATAAGAGAGCGGAACCAGCTGTTCAAACTCCCCCTAAGCTGACCGCTGGAATTGAAGCGATGGGACGAGGCGCGGCCTCCCACACCGAACGCAGCATGGTTAACACCTTGGAGACGCTTACAGCTGCCGTGAAGACTCAAACTAACACCATTGAGCGTATGATGGGATACATCAGAGAGGGGCCTGCTCACAATAACACCCTTGAGCGAAAGTTGGATAACATCGCAGAACGGCTCACTGCAGCTGTGGGGTCTCAGAACCAAAAGAATGACAACACCACGGAACAGAAGCTTGATACCATCATGGGGAGGCTCGCAGCGCTCCAACGGGAAATCGAGGCCCCAGTGTCAGAGTGCTAAATTCGCTGCTCGCATAAAGGAGAAATCAACAATATTCAACATTTGGACACCACGGCGCCAGCTGCTAGGCCCAAGGCTGGAGCCCACCAAAACAACTCCCTGATAACGACTGTGTGATGACTATTCTTCCCATCCCATGAAGGACACCTGGATCGGCTGGAGGACTGTTTACTTAGCCTGATACAGCGAAGGACACTGTCTCAGCTGAACTATGGACACGCACACACATACACTTACACTGATAAGCACGCACTCATCCCCCTCCCTTCCAAACGCCTTCGATGCTTGTTCCTGCGGGGGAAGGCAGCGGGTCTGCGTGCCGCGCTGAAATGATAGCATGGTGCAGGACGACTGCTGTGTTCCTTCGAATCACCCCCCACCCCCCTATCCATCCCCTGTGGCTTGTCATGTGCTCTGATGTTGTGATGTGGACATTAATGTGCTCTCTGTGCAGAGGAGTTTTTTTGTTTCCTGTTCTCATGCTGTCCTCCCATAGGTTGCCCAGCGTGTGAAGAGGTCTCTTTTTTTCCTCTTGTACTTTTCCCAATGTTGTGTAATTTTTTCAGTGTTATTCTCCCAACGCTGCCGGTCTCCGACTGTATTCCCATGTGATGTCTTGTTGTTGTGTGTGTAAGTCGGGGGGGGTCCTATTCCTCTGTGGGGCAACCTGCATATGGCCAATAAAGCATTCATTCATTCATTTAGTTGGTTTAACTGGACAGTTCTCAATTGGCTCTCGACCTTTGACCCAGTTAAACCTCTCAGGTCATCAGGTTCAGATCTGTTAACTGTTCCCAAAATCAGATGTAAGTGTGCTAAGAGTGTGTTCAGTTACTGTGCTCCTGTTCTTTGGAGCATGCAGCCATAGTTTGCCTGCTGTGGCTGCATTCAAAACTAACAACTATGTTTCCATGCTTTGTGAATAACACTGACATCTGTGAGATTTGAGCTGATTTAGTTCGAGTTAAGACTGTTTATTAGAACATTACAAAGTTATTTTAAAAACTTCATCATTTTCTTGAACCCAAATATAATTCAGTTGAAAAATATACATTTTAACATGAGGTGAGGATGGTGGGGGAGGCACGATAGTCTTGTAGGGTTAGACCCTGATTAAGGGGTATTTTTGAAAGTAAAGCCCATCTCTCAAAGTCCCTGCCGGCCTGCCTCCACCTCGGGAAGTCTGTGGGTGCAGACGGAGGTGAGGAGCACCACAGGCGGCAGAGAACTGTCTGTAGCCCCGGAGTGAGGGTCAGAGAGCCGAAGCAGACAGCGAACTGTGGCACAGTGCAGAAAACAGAAGCTTTCCCTCCCTGCCTCCTTTATCTTAATCTTCTAAATAAATCTTCTATAAAGGCACTTTCTCTCGGTCTCAAGGTTTGTTTAATGCTAAAAGTTTACCGTAAAAAAGAGACGCACTTGTGTGATTAGCCGCTCCCTGATTTCAGTATGTTAGCCTACAAGCTGAGCTCTGATCAGGTCCTACATGAGTTGTATTCTTGTGTTAGTCCACTGAGACCATCGCAGTTTTACCTGTTATGCGTAACTTTATCTCGGGTTTCCGGCTGATATCCAGCAGTCTCTGCTGAAGGTTGATCTCATACTGGACGATCAGACGTTCTGTTAACCTCAGAGCAGATTTCTTCTGCAGCAGTCAGCCGGTCTCTCCACTATTGCTTCTAAACGAACAATAAAAAAAATGTAATTATAGAAAAACACTTCTGAGAAGATAAAGTTTTAGTTAAAGTCTGTAATGAGGGCATGTTGCTCACATTTGCAGGTGAAATTAAAAGTGTGTAAAAATGAAGTTATTTGTGCACTCTGATGCAAATGAGAACTTGAGTTCTGACATTTTTCAGCAACATTAAGAGTAAAAAAAACCTTTCAAACAAAAAAGAACTCACTTATTACTGACTGACTGATGATCTATTTTGGAGTTGATCTCGAAACTGATCTACATCTTGATATTTTTCAAAATAATCTTCACTATTGGGGGTGGCTGTAGCTCAGGCGGTAGAGCAGATCATCTACTGATCGGTTCGATTCCCGGCTTCACCTAGTCTGCATTTCAAATATCCTTGGGCAAGATACTAACTCCAAGTTGCCTCAAGTTGCTCTTTGATCTGTGGAATGTGTGTCTGAATGTTGGTAGAAAGCACTAAGAAAAATGTGCTTGTGCGAATGGGAGTGAGTGGGTGAATGCACAAGTTTTGTAAAGCGCTTTGAGTGCTCAAGATTGAGTAGAAAAGCGCTATATAAGAACCAGTCCATTTAAAACTCCCTGTCATGTTTTCACGAATACACATTAAATAGATCTGACTGATACAAACTGTAGGTTTAATATTAATGTTAACACTTCAGAAAAGCGATTACAGTTTTACCGCTGGTCTGTAAATCTTTCTCAGGTTTCCAGATGTTATGCAGCTGTCTGAGCCGCTCTTCCCCGCTCCAGACGACGATGCCTTCATCCTCGTGTTTCACTACAAGCTGTTCTCCCTCTTGACTGATGCAGAGTTCCTCCTGTTCCTCTTTGATCTGTGGGGGATCTGTGTCCTCCTGGTCCAGATTGAAGTTCCTCTCCTGCTTCCAGACCTGCTGGCCAGCCAGATCTTCCTCCTCCTTACACTTCATGTTGATGTGGGACTTGAGGAACAAAGTAAAAAGAAAAAGATTAGACAGGTAAAGGTGCAGCCTCAGTCAGCAGGGCTGTACACTGTGAGCATGTTGCTCACATATGTGAGAGAGGTTTGTACAAATGTTTCAGAAGCACCATGTGACTCCCTCTCTTTGTTGGAAAGTCTTATTAATTCACTTTATAACTATTACTTTGAAGATAAATTTCTACCATCACAAAAATATTATGACCTCTTTAAAAACAAACAACGGCAACTACATGACTTAAATTCCATGTTTAGATGAAGGTAATGGTCAATGCCTTTTGACAGGGGAAAAACCTCCACACAGAAGAATCTTACTTGGCTGAATCATAAATTATTCACCATGATTAAAACTGCAGATGAGCAATAATCTGCATTTTATTTTAGCCAAAGAGGAATGTTTCTGTTTGTCTGTGATCTGACTTTTTCTGCTGGGTCCAAATTTCATTTTATCCTGTGTAAGTTTGTTTCTCTTCCTGTTAACTAGCAAAGTCAAAATCACCTTGATTCATTTAACTTTAATTCAATTATAAATGTAATCATTTTATTGAACAATTAATTTCATTTCAATGAAAAACAATTACTTAAAAGAAAGAGATTAAGTTGGAGAGAGACATGTGGCCATCTTTTAGTGAGTTAGACCCTGATTAAGGGGTATTTTTAAAAGTAAAGCCCATCTCTCAAAGTCCCTGCCGGCCTGCCTCCACCTCGGGAAGTCTGTGGGTGCAGACGGAGGTGAGGAGCACCACAGGCGGCAGAGAACTGTCTGTAGCCCCGGAGTGAGGCGTCGTGAACCGAAGCAGACAGCGAACTGTGGCACAGTGCAGAAAACCGAAGCTTTCCCTCCCTGTTTGGTTTTGATGTGTCTCATGAAAGTCTATTGTTAAAAGTTGACCTTTAAAAAAAACGGACGCACTTGTTTGATTAGCTGCTCTCTGATTTTAGCCTGTTAGCTTACAGACTGAGCTCAGATCGTTCCTGTGTTAGTTCATTGAGAACATCACAGTTTTACATACCTGCTGCGTGACTTCATCTCGGGTCTCCGGCTGATATACAGCAGTCTGAGCCAGTGGCGGATCTCATCATCCTGGACGACTGTTTTTAATGTTTTTAACCACGGAGATTTCTTCTGCATCATCAGTCTCTCATTGTTAAACTCTCCCAGAAACTGAAGACAGTTGTGCCATTTCCGCGCTTCTTCTTCTTCTATTGAGTAGACGGCAGACTACACATGTCCAAGGGTAATACTGTCCTCCTCAGGCCATTGGCATCAAGTCAAAGCCTTAAAGTCTGGTACTTTGCGCATGGTCATTTTTTACGAACAGCAGAATCACAAGACAAAGCGTGCCAATGTTTATACTTTTCACTGTGACTGCCAAATAGATGAAAAAGTAGATGTTAAAAAACAACTTATAGTTTTGTCATTGGGCTGGTAGAAAGCTATGAGTTTCTGTCCCTTTGTCTGACCTTAGAGACTTATTTTAAAAGGAAACATTACAATCCTTTAAAGCAAGTATTTTCACCTCTGTTCCCCCCTCTGTACTTAGCTTTTTTGTTGTCATGTCAGTAATTGTCCAGTTGATGGCTCCCTTGGATCACAAGCCTGTCTCATGAGTCCAAGTGAATATATTCTTAATAAACAGCTTTGAAGAATTTGTGACCAACTTTGTTTAATTCGGAACATCATCATCATGAGTCAAACTCACTCTTGGATCTACAAAATATTGAACAAAAACAAACATCACTGAATCATAAGGTATTTGCTCCAACTCTTAGTCCAGAAACACATGAGTGAACTAGATCAGCTGCTCCTCCAGTTCAGCTGTGGATTTATATCATTATTTATATTTGTAAAGTGGATATGCAGTTTTTCAGTACTAATATAAGCATTTTATATCATTGCTTTATTGACAGATGTTTGGTGTTCAAGGTCAGGCATCAGTTTGAAAAAAACAAACAAACACACTGAGTTGAACTTGAACTTCCTACTGACAAAAACTAAAATTGGTGCAAAAATAACCAGAAACATATAAGAAGCATCCTGGAGGTGCTGCAGACAAGATAGGACCAATAACATGTCAACAGGAAATCCTTTTTACTAATTTGTTTATTTCTTTTTAGATTTTTACTCTCCATTTTAAGCCATGATGTTTGCTGATACTGTGTTCCTACTGTTTGTTCTCATTAATAGTTCTGTTTTTAACATTCTGTGCTGAAGCTGGAGGAAATGTTTCTACAGTGTCAGATGATACAGCTCCAAACTAAATAAGTGACTAACTAACGATGCTTTAATACACTTTACTATAAATTATGATATAGTGCACTTTCTTAAAATTTCTTATTGCTCTGTAATTAATTGTTTTCTTTATAAATGTACAAATGAGAATAAAATCTGTGTGATAAAGGAAGGTCTGTAGACTTCTCTGTTAAGATCAGTGAAGAGAAACAACAACATACAAATACCTAAGAAAAATATTCAGTAAACATTTAGAAGATAGAGAAGTTTATGTTGTCATGTGGAGAAATTTTTCAAATAAAAATATCCATAAGCATTGATAGTCTCCATGGCTGAACAGACACAGGAAAGAGCTCCACCTATAAAACGTAAAAACATCAAGACAACATGTTGAAGATGTCGAGGTACTGCCCATAATGTTTGACTGACATCTGATTTATGTGCAGCACATAAATACCACAATAATGATGGAGAGAAACTAAAAGGGAACTAAAATACAGATTTAAACTTACAACAATATGAAAGACTTCAGTCTATTTCACTTTAATCAACTCAGCAGTGGCTCCATAACAGTAAGGCCCCAGTCCAGCATAGAGCGGCTGAGTGAATGTGGTCTGGACTCTGTGGAGGAGAGTCATGGTTTCAGAGACGCTGTAGAAGGACAAAATACCTGCTCTGTGATCCAGGTACACTCCTACTCTGGAGGAACGAGGACCTGAGACAGGAGTTTCAATGTTGTTGTACCGAAATGTAAAACTGTTGTTGTAACAATCTAATGACCAAGATTTGTCATTATATCCAAAAACACATTCATCTCCTTCTCTGCTGATATTCTTGTATGCGACCGCTACATCAACTCCTCCCCCTCTCCACTCCACCTCCCAGTAACAACGTCCAGTCAGACTCTCTCTACTCAGGACCTGATACCATTCATTGAATCTGTCTGGATGATCAGAATAAGACTGTTGTTCTTCCATTAATGTTGCTTTTCTGTTCCCCTCTGATAATAACAGCCGTTTGTTTGCTGTGTTTGGATCCAGTGTGATTTCACATGAATATTTTAAGAATCCAGCTCTGGTCTTTGGCTCTGGTTGTGACAGTGAAACATCCACTTCAGTGACTGTCAGTGAGATGTTTGTCCATTCCTCTCTCAGAATGTCCTGTAGTTTATCTCTGACCTCTGACACAGCTGCTGTCACATCCTCAAAGTAGCTCAGAGGACGGATATTGATGCTGGATGAGTCTGTAGACTCACTGAGTGCTGACAGTGAGGGGTAGTTGTGTAGAAACTGGATGTGATCCTCTGTGTGTGAGAGCTGCTTCAGCTCAGCATCTTTCCTCTTCAGCTCAGTGATCTCCTGCTCCAGCTTCTCCTGAAGCTCTTTGACTCGACTCACTTCAGTTTCCTGCTGGGATCTGATCTGCTGCTTCACATCAGAGCTTCTTTTCTGGATGAGATGGATCAGCTCAGTGAAGATCTTCTCACTGTGCTCCACTGTTTGATCAGCAGACTGATTGATGGCCTCCACCTCCTGTTGAAGCAGCTTCACATCTTTCTCTCTGTCCTGGATTCTCTGCTGGATGTTTTGTCGACTCACCTCCAGCTCTCTCTGCCTCTCAGTCCTTTCTGCTGCAGCTGAGACTGTGTCGTGGCCTTTATGTTCATCCACAGAGCAGAGATAACAGATACTCTGCTGATCAGTACGGCAGAACATCTTCATCACCTCATCATGACGAGAGCAGATGTTCTCCTGGAGCTTCTTGGAGGGCTCCACCAGCTTGTGTTTCTTTAATGGAGCCACATCATAATGAGGCTGAAGGTGTTTCTCACAGTAAGATGCCAGACAGACTAAACAGGACTTGAAGGCTTTCATTTTTCTTCCAGTGCAGACATCACAGGCCACATCTTCAGGTCCAGCATAGCAGTGATCAGCAGGAGCAGCTTGGAGTCCAGTCTTCTTCAGCTCCTCCACTAAAACTGCTAACATGGTGTTTTTCACCAGGACAGGCCTCGCTGTGAAAGTCTGTCTGCACTGAGGGCAGCTGTAGATTTTCTTCTTTTCCTCTTCATCCCAGAAGCTTTTAATACACTTCATGCAGTAGCTGTGTCCACAGGGAATAGTCACCGGATTCTTCAGTAGATCCAAACAGATCGAACAAGAGAAGGTTTCTCGGTCCAGCTGAACACTTTTCTGCGCCATTTCACCCAACAGTGTCAGTGACTGTGTGAGTTTCACTTCCTCAGAACTGAAACTGCTCTGATCTAAACAACATAGGTTTCTGTAGCGAATGGGATCTGTCAGCTCTTATACGTCACCACATGTTGGTTGCACCCATCTTCAAACTGCAGATCAGAAGGGGAGGGAACAAGGGAACATGTGGACAGAGAGGAGGTGCTGAGTTAGAGAGCAGGAAGAGGGAGGGTTATCAGACACTAATTCAATCCTGGAACATGTGAGCCTGTGAGTTTTTCATTTAAAAATAGCACTGCTCAGCCTTTAAAGTTGTTAAATAAACTTAACATTTAAAAGACAATCTTTTTATGTAAATTAGTTTAAATTATCATTTTAGTCATTACAGGATATCAAATACTGCAGCTGAACTAAGAAATTGTTGTAGAAAAAAGCAATAAAAGGTCGTTCCCCCTCTGTCCCCTCCTGGTCACCTGTGCCTCAATTTTATGAGATGAGATGGATCAGCTCAGTGAAGATCTTCTCACTGTGCTCACTGTTTTATCAGCAGACTGATTTTATTCCACAACCTAGACATCCACATTACTCACACTCTCATAACACATACATATAGGGCCTTGGGATCGGGCATGTTATACGGTGTCCAGAGGACGGTCTTTGTATTCAACCTCACCTCTGGCGCTGGTGCCTATGGAGCGCCAGGACTGCCATAATGAATTAATTAAATACACCATTAAATAATGAATTAAATGTGGCAATAATTAATTAAAATTGGAATTAATTAAATAAATAGTTATGACACATGTAATTAATTAATTATTGACACGTTTAATTAATTATTTATGTATTTCACATTTTAATTAATTATTCCATCCATCCATTCGCTTCCGCTTATCCTTTTCAGGGTCGCGGGGGGCGCTGGAGCCTATCCCAGCTGTCATAGGGCGAGAGGCGGGGTACACCCTGGACAGGTCGCCAGTCTGTCGCAGGGCCAACACACATTTAATTAATTAATTATTGACACATTTAATTAATTATTTAATGATATATTTAGTTATTTCATTTTGGCAGTCCTGGCGCCTGGCTCTCATCTTGAAATAATTTTACCTGTCAGCCTCACCCATCAAACTCAGGGGGCGGGGTTAACGCTGATCAAGTCAAAACCATTGCTTAGGCCTGGTGGCCATTGTTTCTAGCACACAACAACCGGCATGTGGAAGCTAACAGAACTGAACTTTGAAAAACCCTGTTTGTGTGTCACCAAATACCGTTTTAATATTTTTTTAGCCGAGAATGTAGTGGTTTAATCTTCATGTGTCTGGTCGGTTTGTCAAGATACAGCCTCTTTGCAAAAGTGCTTCGATGATTTCGGAGACGTCTGCCCAGTCTCACGGCAAAGCGTGGGATAGACCCGCTCGCCTCGCAAGCAATCCCACCGACAAAGCGCAGGCCCCGGTACACAGCTGTAGTAACCCCCGCTGACTTCTTTTACTGAGGTTATATTTATCGGTGTTTTATTTCCTGATGTTCTTATGTGTCCTACGTGTTTCAGTCGCCAATTCTGAATTATAACTAACATTAAAAACATGTTTAAGGAGGAGAGAGAGCAAATAAATCTGTTTAACATCTGATCTTTGGGTTTTTGTTCAGTAATCAGCGTGACCTGTGTATAAACGCATAAAAGAGATAACGTTGGTGTTTCTGTCATGTAGTAACTGCTGGCTTTAACTGTACAAAGGTTGTTCGACACTATGAAACACATACAGACTTCATGATGTTCGGCTAATATTTTTATTGTGAATATTAATCATGAGGGTAAACGGCCCTGTACACCACGGAGCGAGGTCAGCATATCCACGATATGCAGAGTTTCCCAGCTGACTAACTGCCAACTATTCCAGAGACGTGAAAATATACAGCATAAAGAAAAGTGTAAGAGACCCAGCAGCAGATTAGAATAACAGTTATACATTTAATAAATCACCAAATGAATCCAAGAAACGAGCAAACCTGTTCCGACAATTTGAGTTTGTGTTCCCTCAGCTGCAGACTCGCTGCTGTTTAAATGTTTGAAAAGGAAGATTAGATATAAACAAACGTCAAACGTAGACTCATTCTGCCTTCACATTTGATATGAGGCCACACAGTAAAAAACTGTCAATTTTACACTTAGAGAGTTGATTTTAACTCTGTTTCAGATAACATTTGGTCCCACTCAAAATTAGGGTAAAATTTACTCTATGGCCAGTGTTAACTTTTTAGTGTTAATTCTACTCAGTTTAGTGTCAAAATTAACAACAAAATGTGTAAAAATATTTAACACTGAGGGTTATTCACACTGTTTAGAGTAATATGATTTCACTTTATAGAGTTATTCTTAGTCCAAGTTCACTCTAATGTGTAATAATATTTCATTTTCATTATTTTTTCATATTTATCATATGATGCTATATTTCTAAATGGCTGTGATCTATCCTATATTATGAAAATAACTACAAACATACAGGTTACAGTAACAGCATTTATTAGCATAACAAACTCTTACAAATGACAGTAAGTAATGACAGTTGTCATTCACTCCATACGACAATTGTATGTCAAAAGGCCTGGGATAATGCAGGCTGTCAACATGAAAGACAACTAAATCTTGCTTTGTCCTGGTCAACTCATAAGCATGGAAATGTTCTTGAAAGGCTACTGTACATAATGGCAAAATGAGAAGTACCAGTTTCTCATGTATTATCAGAACTGACTCAATCTGGTAAAACACAGGCATTTCAGACACTACTTTGCCACAAATAACCAAATGCGGGCGGTAAACAATACCATTCTGTTTAGCCCAGTTCACTTTCATAACTTGAACTCTATTGGGCAGTTGCATTGCTATTGCAATTCCAGAACCTCCTTTTACCATATCTAAAGACACCATTTTTCCTGGACCAATGTCTAACCGACTAAAGGTTGTTGAAGATTGCCAAATGTATGCCATATAATTCTGGTGTTTTTTTGGCCAGCGTTTTGGTGATATTTTTGAATGATTTGAGCAGTTTCTTGAAAAAATTGTGCTTACCTTCATAGCGCATGCACCAACTATGAAGTACAGGCCCTATTTTTTGGATGCAGCGAGGATAATGGATAAGAAAATGGTGCTTTGGTAAAAGTTTTTTCTGGGGATACAACATCTTGAACAGTTTGTGGTGTTCCACAATCAAATGTTTTAAATATACACACATACCTTGAGATAACATAGGAGAAAATACAATGTTAACTATCTGTAGTAATAAAAGTAGTAGGCCCCGATGTTGGTCAGTAGAGGTTACCAAATCTCCAAACATGAGGGGAACATTCCTCAGTAAGCACCATGTCTGAATAGCATTCAGTCCCAGATCATTAGACTCTCCACCTAAATTCACAGCTACTGGCCTATTGTTTTTCTCCATGAATCCATAATCAAAACTTTGTATTCTCAAATTCACTTCTCCCAATGTAAGATGTTGTTCTTTTAAATACAAAAACAATAACTTCAGTTTGTACTGGGCCACTCCTTCCAAAACATCATGCATCACATCAACTGAGAAGTTCTCAGTTGTGTGAAAATATGTCAGTGAATTCAATAAGCATGAACTCTTTACACCAAAAACATAAGGAAGCAATGGATTATTAGACATTTCCTGACAGTGAGCAGTGTGGTTGTCTTTGGTGCGCAACACTATTTTGGGGAAATCTTCAGAGAATTCTGTTTGAAAGTCATCTTTATCAGCTAAACAAAACCTGCAACAGTACCTTGCACTGAAAGACTCCACCAGACCAAACAAGCTATGTAAGCCTAAATTATCACCAGTGACCTGTACCACACTACCACGAACATAACCACCGAATAGTGGAATCTCAATACCATCGCTCTCTAACACTTTAATGTCTCGAACAATAGGAACAAGAATTTCACTAAAACCATAACGTTTCAGATCTTGTGCATGAAATAAGGCACAAAGGTGTATGTTGGCCAAAAAAGAATTCCATTTGGGAGAGAAGTTTCTTAAGGTAAAATATACTGCACCCAACTTGTGAATACCTCGCTTGGAACCAAGAGGATTTGCAACCTCAAAGTCATCATAGAACATTTGGATCTGAACTGTGTGCTTTTCTGTTGAAAAAAAGAGGGCGTGTCTTCAATAGAGATCCATCACAAATATCTCTGCGTCTTGAATCACAAGTGTCTGATTTTTTCAACATTTCTCCAACATGCTGACTCTTAAATATTGATTCCAATGTTGATAAAACTGGAACATACATGAATTTATCTTGAACAACTGCCTGATCATATGTTCCAGTCTTTTTATTTCGCCTTGTGTCAAATCTTGAGCCAATTACACATTCAACTGGTTCTACAGTTTCCCACTTGTCTGATAAATATTTTGACCTCTTGTACTCAGAATTAAGAACTGAGAAAGGATTCTCTAACTCATCAAAACATGCTTCAACTTTCTTGCACATTTCTGTTTCTCTTTCATTACTAAATACATGCTTAATGACTGTTTCTTTAGCATGTTGTTGGATATCTTGAACAATCTCTTCCATGGAATTCACTACAGAATTCACTACACTTTGGCCTACACCTGCTGCCTTTAGATCAGAAATAACAGCTGCACAACTATTTACAAGGTCTGCTGAAGATAATTCCGACTCAGCCTCTAAATCAGGGGTGTCAAACTCAAATACACAGTGGGCCAAAATTCAAAACTGGAACAAAGTCGCGGGCTAACATTAATATTTATTGAAAAAAAAAATCTTCCTCTAGATATAAGAATGAATCTTTTTTTATGGACTCAAACAAGTTTTGCTGAAAACCTGAATATGGAACAAGCAAAGCTTAATACTAAACAATATATATATTAACTGTATACTACCAGTAGGCCAGCTCTAATAGTAATTTGGTATGGCTTCGCGGGCCAAATGTAATCAGGCTGCGGGCCAAATCTGGCCCGCGGGCCAGAGTTTGACACCTATGCTCTAAATGTTCAGGCACCACATCAACATTAGCAGTAGTACTTGTGTCCGTAACACTTTGAACTGGTGAAAAATCTAGTTCTGCAGAATCAAATGAACTGCTTACGTGGCATTTGTTCAGGTGCTTTCTAAAGCCAGAAAAACTACTAAAAGAACGTGAGCATCCCACTTGGCCACATTTGAGATATAGTGTCCTCCCAGTACAGAGACCATGAATTACCTTAAGGTGTTTTACAAGGCTGTTTGGTCTACCATGATCACTTTTGCAAAGAAAGCACTTCATTATTTTGATCTCAATGGATACTAACGCACCATTCTTGCTCGCAACTCTGGGAGTTTCCTTTGTTTCCCCAACATCAATGTTGTAAATGGTTGTTTGCAGAAAAGTGAAAAAGTTGGTCAGGGATGAACTGTATGACGTATCAAAGACATAATGGGCCTTAAAGAGTTCATCAAGGGCTCCTACTGAACCTGTCGCTTTACATGGAAGTGCATGCTTGTCAATCACAATGAAGAAGGTGTGGATGCTGCTTCTTGTGGGTCCCTGAGCAAGAAGGTAGGGCTGACTGCTTCGGGTGATGTTGTCTAGATGCTGCTGTACACTGGTTCCAGCCTACAACAACACATTAAACAGCAGTATTTAGTGACTATCCCATTAGATTAGATCACCTTACTGTACATTACAATGGCGGTGATGGAATATATATTTTAAATAACATACCTTTAGGAATTTGATGAGGTTATCGACAGCTTGAGTGCAGACATCTTTCCTGGTCTCTTTCACCCTTGTGCAGATGGCGGTAGCAGATGTAGCAGCAGCAAGATAGCAGACATGTCACTGTCCCAGCCTACAGACGAATAAACAAAGAATTACTCCAAAAATACATTCGATAGACAGAATTGCCTATATAACCAACAATGGCAAATAAAAACAGTCAGTCATACCATTCTCAACTTCAGTAGCTGACTCAGCATTGCACATCAACTCCAAGAGCTCCGAGGTGGGTACAAGTCCATGACTTTCCTTTACAATCTTTGATTTGAGATCGATGGGCCACCTCTCCAAGAATTTGTTGGCAGTGACCTCATCAAACAGGAGTCTGAAATCTTGTTCTATCTATAATGCAAAAATAGAAGATAAGAGGTGTAATGAGTGAAATTGCAAGCTGCATGGAATATTTCAGTGATTCAACAAATGAAGATGTCTTACCAGTCCTGGTGTGTCCAGAAACCGCGGGAAGACTATGAAGACATCTGCTGCATTCTTATCATCGCTGACCATTGAATGCCGATAAATGAAGGTAGCTTTCATCTTTTCACGGATAGTGTCTTCATCAGCAGAGTGTCTCAAAAGAGCAATAGCTGCTTTTACATCCTCATCTGATAACACTGTCTCAGTGGTGAGTGGTCTGGATCGACCACGGCCTGGCCCGCCAACTTAAGAAAAAACAATTTGATTGACTCCTGCCTACAAATTAGATCAGAATCATTTAAATCACAAGTGAACTTACTTTTAGGAGATTTGGAAAGTGAGACACTTCTTTCCTCTGCAGCTTTTCTTTGAATTGTCTTCAACCGCCACGCAAGGTATCCTGAACCGCTCTCTGGATCATAGTAATGTTCTTATGTAATTAAATACAAGCAGAATGTTATCAACATTTCTGAGGGCAACTATGTGTTTAATGTTGCAAAGTCCCCTTTACTTACATATCCATGTTGTGAATATGGGTCTTCCAGATATGGAAACAGAGCAACAATCCCCTGCGCATACATCACTCTTACACTTTTAGGGGGAGATGTCCTAATGTATAAATTTAGTGATGACCGTCACTCAATTGGCATTGAACATCACAATTAAAAATAATACAATACTAAAAATGTTTCTTTATAGACTACATTTATGATTCTTACCCATGTGCTTCTGTCATCTCAGCAGCAAGTATGTTTATCATCTGTCTTCTAGTTGCATCTGTCAGAGATTTGGTTTTTGCATACTCTTGTATGATGTGTTCACCACCAGGCTTTGTTGTTAGGATTTTTTCAATCAACTTAAATAGACATAAAATATGAAGTCAGAAATTTTTTAAACCTTGAGAAAAACTGGAAAACGATTACATAAAAACACTTCACATCAAACATGCAAATTAGACTAACAATGTTCACTACCCACAGCTTTTGCCTCATAGTTTATATGGCATGGCCTTTTAGGTTGTCTTCCTTCAGTGGTTGCTGCTTCTTCAGGAGGTTCACACATTGTGAAGTTTAGAATGATTGTATCATCCGATGGAGAAGATGATGATGACAGAGATACACCTGTGCATTAAGGAACATGACCAAAGCAGAAGCATTAAATTTAACTGTTAATGCTTCAATCTCAACCTTTAAATTTCATATAAACATATACGTATGTGAGTGATTACCAAGTTCTTCATTGCTCAGCATGACTCGGAAGGTTACAGGTGACCCCTTCACTATTTCTTCAAACACCTCTGCGTCTACTTCTGTGTCAGACTGGTCAAACACCTTCATATCTAGCTGTCTGCCTTCTGGTATGTTAAATTTTAGGCACACTGAAGTAAGGTAAGAGAAAAGAAATGTTACAGAAATTGTTAAAAAAAAAAAAAGGCCATGCATTTTCTTATCAAATGGTAGAGTAAGGCTATGTCTTCACAAAATATTGATGAGATGAAGCTTAAGAATATAGGTAATTCTCATTCATTGTTGAAGTAGAAACAATTATCAACTTAGGTAGTTGACTTAGAATATAATTAAGCTTGTTTATTGACCAGGTAAACGTTGTTATCTTGTTTTATCCTGATATTCTAACCTTCTTTCATGAAAGCATCAAATGTCAGGGCCCTATTTCAGGAAGCCGGTTTAGAAAACTCAGAGTGAAAAACGATACTCAGGGTTGAGTAACCCCGAACTGTCCAACTCGGAATATTCGGTTTCAGAAAGGCTGATAACAATTAGTTCAATCAACGCGGAGTTGCTTTAACCCCAAGTCAAGCGCGCGCACGAGGATACATAAAGCCCTGATTAGTGGAGCACAGATTAAGCGAGTCACCATGGAGACGGAGGGAAAGAAGGCACGGTCAATGTATTTTACAGCGCTTGAGGCCGAAATTCTGATGGCAGCATATGCCGATAACATGCAAATTTTGCGGAAAAAAAGTAACACAGCCTCAGCTGCAAAACAAAGGGAGCATGCATGGCAAAACATAGCCGACAGAGTCAATGCGTGAGTGTTACTTTAAACATTGATCTAGGGATTTCCACCCATTTAACACGTTATTTTATTTTATTTTTTATTTTATACATTTTATTTTGTGACGTGATGTGAGCGCAGGTGCAACCCAACAGGCCCCAAACGTTCCTGGCAGCAAGTAAAAATGAAATATAAAAATATAGTCCAAACAGGTAAGGTGTAATTGTATTATGAGCCATAGTGCTTGGTCTGTTTGTCCCATGTAAATCAATTGCAGTTAGAGGCTACATTAATTTTCCTTCTGTAAGCACTTATTGAAATTATCTGAGCACATTACAAGTACATATTTGCTTACTCTGTATGCTCAAATGTGACCCCGTTATAGCCAACAGAAAAAAAGCAGAGGCCTGAAAAACAGGTGGGGGTCCTCCACCACCACCACTCACAGAGGCTGAGCAGTTGGCCCTCAGCCAAAACAGTGGGCGCCCTGTGGCTGAAGGCATCTCTGCGGGGACATCCTCTGAGTCAGTAACCCCGCAAGACACAAGTGCCTACATAAGAGGTAAATTCAAAATAATACATGATGTGCATACATCCTTTCTTCACAGTCACCTTTGCAGTGCTACTCATTCATTTGATAAACTCTTTACCATAATGAATTATTTTGTAGTGAAGTTATTTTCCTACTGATTTTGCCTTCCCTCAGTCTTGGTTGTCTTTGAGAGCATAATGACAATGAAGTGTAAGGTGATTGGTATATGTTTGTTAATTGCCATTTGGTCCCTTGTAAGTTATAAGTGACCTGTATAAACCTCATATTCTATCAGTTGATGGTGATGGTGTACTGCATCTGGTGCAGCCTCCTGTTGAGCCAGACCAACATGCAGTTATGAGTACTCTTAATACTCCACAGATTATATGAGTTTACAGTAGAACAGCAATGTTGTTAATTTCTTTACTACAGGAAAATAATGAAGAAACATTGACAGCTGTTACAGAGGAGGAAGCAACAGAGACACTTTATGAGGTTTACATCTTACAATGGAAAATATAACAATTGAATAAAATGTGGTACTATAATAAAACCATGGACTTTCTATGTCTCTAACAGAGTGATGATGGAAATGAAGAGGAAGAGGGTCCAGCCACGTCTCCAACAAACCTTTCCTCAGTAAGATGTTCAGCACTGATTTACAACCAACCTAAGTAGGCATGTACTATGAATGTCAATGCTATTTTCTGTGTTTCAATAGCTCCCTGTAAAGCAGCTGTACAAGACCCATTTGATCAAGAAAATAAAAAAATGTGACTTGGAAATGGAACACTTCAAGCAGCAGATCCAAAAGACCAAGATTGAGATTTTACTGCTAGAACATCAGTTAAGGGTGGGTGAAGTGGTCAGAGATGGACGAATTATTTCAGTGTTATATACTTATACATAATAATATACTTATTAATACTTTGTGTACAGGAAATACAGGCGACCAATAAAGCCAGTTGAACAAAAAATCTGTTTATTCTTCTTTCAACATGTTGAGATGATGGGTCAAAGGAAATGATTGTGACATATGGTGTCTCTGACTGCTCTTCCATCTTGTATGTCCGTGGGAGGGTCAGGATGTTCATGGTTTGGATCACTGCTGATGTTTGGTTCAGAAGGACAGTGTTCTCCTCTAATTGTGGCAATGTTGTGAAGAATCACACATGCCACAATAATGTCACATGCCCTTTCTGGGGTGACCCTGAGTCTTTGAAGGCACTGGAACCGGGCCTTAAGCATTCCGATAGTCATTTCAACTCTGGCTCTTGTCCTGCAATGAGCCAGATTATATCGCTGCTGTGGGCCCGGTTCAGGGTCAGGGTAAGGGGTAAGCAAATAGGGTAAACATGGATACCCCCTATCACCAAGCAAGTAGCCAGTGAACTCTCCTAAGACAGAAGGATACACTTCAGTTCAAATGTCCCTGTAGCAATTGGTCTTTATATATTTTAAAGTATTTTCAACTCACCATGTCCAAATTTTGTGCTCAGTGTACATTCACAAAAAATTCGTGAGTCATGAACAGAGCCTGGCCACTTGGCTTCCACATTTGTCATAATGTTGGCAGCATCACATATGATCTTCACAGTGCAGAGAACACAAATTAGCATCCATTACTATAATGAAATAATTTGTTAGTTTGAAATGCTACAGGGAACTATGTACCTGTACATTAATGCTGTGGAAAGACTTCCTGTTCACATAGTCTCCTTCATTTACTGAAGGAGCAATGATTGGAATGTGAGTGCCATCTATACAGCCAATCACGCCTGGGAACCCTGAAAATAAATGTAAAATTTAAGTAGTAGTTCAAGTATCACCACATCATGAATTGAGTTTTGTTCATCCTGATACCTGCAATTTTGTGGAATCCCTCTTTGATAAATCTTGTGGGTCTATGACCGGGGAACACCACAGACGAGTACAGACGAGTACAGGAGCCTGGTTTGGAGCCTGCAATGCGTCCTGTCATAGAACCCTCCAACGCATAGTGAGAGCTGCAGAGAGGATCATTGGTGTCTCTCTCCCCTCCCTCCAGGACATTTACAGCACCCGTCTCACTAAAAAAGCCCTTTGCATAGCGGCTGATCCCACGCACCCAATGCAAAGCTTCTTCAAGCTGCTGCCGTCGGGGAGGAGACTGCGGAGTCTCCAGGCCAGGACCAGCAGGCTGAAGGACAGCTTCATCCATCAGGCTGTCAGGAAGCTTAACTCCCTCCCGATTCTGCCCCCTCTCTCCTCCACGGTCTCACTGAACTCTGTCACACACACACAAACACACACACTCTCTGACTCACTCACTGGCCTGCACCAGTTACCAGTCACTTTGTGGAGCATTGGACTGCCATTACCTCATAAGACTTTGTTGTTACACTTTCTCTTACCGTACATTACTAAATCTCCATTTGCACTATTTGCCTATTTGCACTACTCTGCCTGGTTTACACTCAATGTCACTTACCCATTATATTGTATATTGTATAGCTTTCTTGTTATATGTAAAATTGTATTTATTTAAATTTTTACTTTTTAATTATTTTACTTGCATTTTTAATCACTTTTATATTTAAATATATTTAAATGTTCATTTGCTATTTATCCAGGGATTGAGAGTAACGCAATTTCTATTCTCTGTATGTCCTGTACATGTGGCAGAATCGACAAATAAAGTTGACTTTGACTTTGACTTTGAGGAGACGTTTCAGTGCAACTGTAACATTCCTGACTGCCCGACAGACGGTAGCCTTGGAAACGTGCTCAGCGTCACCAATATTATACAGAAAGCTCCCGTTTGCAAAAAAACGAAGTGCAATACAAATAATATGTACAGAACTGAGAGGATGTCCGCGATGTGTCACATGAGCAATATTAGGCCTGAGGATGTTATTCAAATGAATTATAGATTGTGCTGAAAAACGGTAACGTTCACACAGAAAATCATCAGGAAATGATAAAATGTCCAAACGCGCTCTAATCACTCTCTCCCGGCGGAGAGCTCTGCGGAGAATTTGGGCTTCAACATCTACTGGCTCTTCGAGGTAGGGGCACGCCATGTCCGACACTTCCTGGGTGGCTGTAGCTCAGGTGGCAGAGCAGGTCAGCCACTAATCAGAAGGTCGGTGGTTCGATCCCAGGCTGCATCCTGGCTGCATGCCAAATATCCTTGGGCAAGATACTAACCCCGTGTTTGCCTACTGGTGGTGGTCAGAGGGCCCGGTGGCGCCAGTGTCCGGCAGCCTCGCCTCTGTCAGTGCGCCCCAGGGCAGCTGTGGCTACAATGTAGCTGCCATCACCAGTGTGTGAATGTGTGTGTGAATGGGTGGATGACTGAATGTAGCGTAAAGTGCTTTGGGGTCCTATGGACTAGAAAAGCGCTATACAAATGCAGGCCATTTCCTACTGTCAGGTTTCCGACAAAGAGGCGGAGACAGTCAGGGTTAGTTGTGGTAAACCTGCTAGGGGGCAGGTTAGCTTCACGGAGTGTGTCGTCATAGTGACTCACTCAGGCTGCAGCTGAACTCGCTTTGTGAAACCGAAAACCCAGAGTTTTCGTTAACTCAGGGTATACTTACTCAGAGTTTGCACTAAACCGGCTTTCTGAAATAGGGCCCAGGTCAGACAGCCTAACATACTTCTGCTCCCCACCAAACAAAACACGCAGCAACATATTCTGTTCACAAAACAAAAGAGAAAAAAATAATAAAGGAAAGAGTTTAAAACTGTGGATGTACTTTAGAGCTTTAGTTTTTATAAAAAATAGAAGCAGTTAAAAGTCAATATTACTTAACAGCTACAGCATGAAGAAATAAGTAACAGATTAACTGCTAATAAAGATCCTTTATCAACCAGTGTTACTGCAAATGGACCAAGTGTGACTAACATCTAATATTGTTTAATAACTTTAGTCTACTTATCAAGTATTGGTCGCTCTTACTGCAATTCGCTTTATTTCTGTGAACAATTACTGTATATTAACATATCATTAACATTGCTGTCAATTAATTTATATAAAAGAATCTGAATTAATTCTAAATTAGTGTAAGCCTTTGGCATTTGCTTAAAAGAATATAAATCAGTAGAGTAAACTTTATTGTAATGTTACCCACTTTTTCTGATAGTTCCTTCGAAGCTAATTAGCGATTATTAGCTTACTAATAAACGCTAATTTAGTTGCTAAAACTATCCCATTAGACATGTGACAATAATATTATCTAAGCTGCACTTAGAAGAAATACATAGTTAACATGTTTTAGGTTAATCTTAACTCAGTGAGAATATAACGAACATTTGAACTTTTAGCAATGGTTAGCATGTAGCTACTCGACAATATCATTAAACCTATGGGTAAATGCTGCTAACTCGACATCAGTGTAACTATAAAGAGCTATTTAGTTTAAAAATACTTACTAAACAATGTTACCAGTATGGGAATGTTAACTTAACTTACCTGACTGTGGTAGCTCTCAGACCGCACACGCCTGCGGACTGGTACTAATCAACACTGTGTGGAGTTATGTCTTCACTCCGTGTCTACAGAACTTTACACTGACTTTTAACTCTGACGTTAGAGCTGGTTTACTCCTCACAGAGTTGTATATACTCTCTCTAGGTTAAAATAGGTTTACACTGAAATATTGACACTCCATTTTTTACTGTGCAGCACGTATAGTGGCTGTGTCCTGTTTTAAGATCATACATGTAAAATTGTTGTCTGACCTCCGTCTGCATGCAGGTAAACTGAGGGTCTGTTGAGCTGATCGCTGGTTTCGTGAGAAAAATGTCAGCTCGTTCTTTATGTTACAGAAGCACAGAGACACAAGACCAGGCGGAAAGAGACGATCGTTCGGTGAAAATGAGAATCTGCGAATGCAACATGTGGAACACGGAGAGTGGAATATGTAAACAAACCGGTTAACGTAACCCCCTCGGTGCACTCTGCATGCTAACTGTTAGCAGAGCTAGTGAAATCTCTGAAAACATCTGAGCACTTTTGCAAACATGTTCTATGTTGACAACCTGACCAGACATGTGAAGATTACGGCGCGACATTCGCAGCTAAAACACTGTTAAAAGTGTAGTTGGTGACAGAAAAACGGGATATTTTAAAACTACACCACCACCATTGCTGCCTGTGATTTGAAATGCATTCTGGGATACCTGGCTGCCCCAAGTCTACACAAGCAATCGATTATCTAGGATCGACCTGTTTTGACTTACTTTGCACGGCAACCAATCAAATGTTAGAGAAGCTGCATGGGCAGCGTTAACCCCGCCCCCTGAGTTTGATGGGTGAGGCTGACAGATAAAATTATTTCAAGATGAGAGCCAGACGCCAGGACTGCCAAAATGAAATAAATAAATATAGCATTAAATAATTAATTAAATGTGTCAATAATTAATTAAATGTGTCAATAATTAATTAAAATGTGAAATACATAAATAATTAATTTAATGTGTCAATAACTAATTAATTACATGTGTCATAACTATTTATTTAATTAATTAATTCCAATTTTAATTAATTATTGCCACATTTAATTAATTATTTAATGATGTATTTAATTAATTCATTATGGCAGTCCTGGCGTTCCATAGTGCCCACCACCCAGTTTTAAATGCATGTAGACATTGAGGGTTCTCAGGAGGGGCCGTGCTGTACAGTACATGTACAGTGTCCATTTTTTATTTATTTATTTATTTATTAACCTTTATTTAACCAGGAAGATCCCATTGAGATTAAAAACCTCTTTTTCAAGGGAGACCTGGCCAAGATAGGCAGCAGCAGATGTCTCACAGTTACAGAAATTACTCAAACACAGGCAGCAACAACACACATGCAACAATAAGTGAAAGAATACAAATAAAATAAAAAATAAAATTCAATAAAATTCAAATAAAATAAAAAGTCAGTTAAAATGACAATCAATCTAATTGAAACAGTTGCATGTTATGGACTTGGCCTCAAGGATTGGTAGTTTAGATTTAAAATCACTTAATGAAATGAATTCAGTCATTTTCCATTCCTTCTGCAGTTTGTTCCAGGCCAAGGGTGCTAAATGGACAAAAGCTCTTTTACCAAGTTCAGTTCGGGCAAATGGAACAGAAAGCAACAAGTAACCATGCGGACGAAGAGAATACCGACCAGCATGTTTCATTACAAGCAGGGAACATATATAAGAAGGCAGCAACCCAAGTATCGCCTTATATATAAAACTGTATAAATGAGAGTTCCTCCGACTTACCAAAGCAGGCCATCCTACCTGAGAGTATAACTCACAGTGGTGAGTCTGAAATTTACGGTTAGTGATGAACCTCAGAGAAGCACGATACACAGAATCAACCATTCGAAGACATTGAGCAGAAGCATTCATATATAGAATATCACCATAATCCAGCACAGGCAAGAATGTTGCAGCAACAAGCCGCTTCTTTGTATTAAAAGAGAAACACAACTTATTTTGAAAATAAAATCTCAGTTTTAACTTCAGGTTTTTCACAAGATTCTCTACATGTGGTTTGAAGGTAAGCGAGTCATCAATTAAGATTCCCAGATATTTATAGGTGTGAACCAACTCTATTTTATTACCTTCAAGAGTGGTTACTGATGGGATTGTTTGGGCTCGTCTCCTTGATTTAGAAAACAACATGAGCTTTGTTTTGTCTGCGTTGAGAACAAGTTTAAGCTGATGTAATGAGTGCTGGACAGCAGAAAAGGCTTTCTGCAAGGAGTCGATGGCTTGGACAAGAGTTGAACCACAGCTGTAAATAACTGTATCATCAGCATAGAAGTGCAAGTTTGCATCTGGCACATGTAGACTAAGATTGTTTACGTAAATGATAAATAGAAGGGGACCTAATACAGAACCCTGTGGCACTCCGTTGTGCACTGTAACAAAGTCAGAACATAGACCGTCAGATTTAATGCACTGAGTCCTGTTACTGAGGTAGTTTGAGAACCATGCCACTGCTCTCTCAGAGAGTCCTGACTGGAAGAGTCTAAGTTTTAAAATACAATGATCAACAGTGTCAAATGCTTTTGACAAATCAATAAAAAGGGATGCACAGTGTTGTTTTTTATCAAGTGCAATAGTAATATCATTTACCACTCTAATTGCAGCTGTGATAGTACTGTGATTCTTCCTAAAGCCTGATTGATATTCAGATAAAATGGCATTGATGTGCAAAAACTCCTTTAACTGCTCACACACAAGAGCTTCAAGAACTTTAGCCAGCACAGATAGATTAGATATTGGTCTGTAATTAGTTAACACTGCTGGGTCGCCCCCTTTTAATAGAGGAACAACAAAAGCTGATTTCCATACTGAGGGAATTTTATTCGTATCCAGTGTGAGGTTGAAAAGTGTTGTGAGAGGCTCTGCTACAAAATCAGCTGCCAGTTTCAAGAAGTAAGGATCTAGTAAGTCTGGCCCTGGAGATTTTCTAGGATCTAACAGTTTAAGAGCTTTACAGACCTCCTGCACAGAGAAAGGAACAAAGTTAAATGGCTGACCAGTGTACACCGGAAGGTTTGTGCCAGATTTTACAGAGACTGGGTTCAGAGAGTCAAACAAAGAGCCAGAAGATATAAAGTGCTTGTTAAAACAATTCATAATCTCCTTCCTATCATAAACAGGAACAGAATCCTTAAAAACATAGGTGGGTAGAGCGTGGGAGCTTTTACTCACTGAAAGAGACTTAATGAGTTTCCAGAACTTCTGTGGATTATTTAGGTTCTCAGTGGTGACAGACAGATAATATTCTGTTTTAGCTTTCTTAATAGAGGAAGTACATCTGTTTCTTAGTTGTCTGAAAAGAAGCCAATCACTGGGGTAGCCTGTTTTCCTCGCTTTGGCCCAAGCCAGATTACGCTCATGAATGATATCTGCCAGCTCTTGGGAGAACCAGGGGTTTTCACGACCTTTTATCCTATATCTTCTTAATGGAGCATGTTTATTCACAATTTGCATAAACCCATCCTTAAAGAATGCCCACGCTAATTCTACATCAGGGATCAATCCTATTTTCTTCCAGTCATAATTTGACAAATCATGATAAAATGCTTGCTCATTAAAATGTTTAAGAGTTCTTTTAAAAATAATACCATGTTGTGACTTGGCCACTTTAGTATTTCTAATAGCAGCAACAACACAGTGGTCACTTAAGTCGTTACAAAAGACACCCAAAGATGAAAATTTATGAGGAACATTTGTCAAAATCAAGTCAATCAAGGTAGACTTTTCGGGGCTTTTGAGATTCGGCCGAGTGGGTAAATTGACCAGCTGGGTAAGACTGATAGAATCACAGAAAGATTTAAAATCATCTGAAACAGTTTTGAGCCAATCCCAGTTAAAGTCACCAGCTAGAACAAGCTCCCCATAATTTAGTCTGGACAGCAAAAGGTTTAAAGAACGCAGAGCTTCTGTGGAGGCAGAAGGGGGTCGATAGCAACAAGCAACTGTTATGCAAAGACCCTTTGCAACATTCACATTCAGAGCCAAAAATTCCAATTGTTTGCAAATTGATTCTGATAGAACTATTGTAGCATCAAATTTTGACTTAACATAAGCAGCAACACCACCACCTTTCTTAAACCTATCGGTGCGATAGATATTGTAGCCAGCCATGCTAACATGTTCATCAGATATATATTTAGACAACCAAGTTTCAGAAATGAGGACAATATCTGCATCTGTTGATTGAACCCAGATCTTGATCATATCCATCTTGGGTAACAAACTGCGCACATTAAGATGAACTATCTTCAGCCCAGGTGAGGATTTAAATTCAGATGGTGTCTGGCTACATTGCAGCTCAGGGCCTGGGTTAGGTTGCACATTACCAGATAAGAGCAGTAGTAAGACGATCAGAAGTCTCTGCTTTGTACTTATTGATTTTGACGTGTGAAATGTTGACACAAAGCAGGATTTTTCGTAACTAATTTTGTAATTGTACAAAGCAAGAAGGTTTTGAAGATGAGGTAAATCTTTCTGTAGTTCAAAATGATTAATGTCCTGTTCCAAATACATTGGAAATTGTACAGGATGTATAGCAGCAGTGACGCATGTAGATCTGGGAACCATGTCTCGCAGAATGGGGTCACCGTTAAATGTTCTCATCTTAGAAAAATTGAGAGTCCAAAAGTCCCCCACGGCCAATAAGCAAAGTAAAGTTATTAAAAAAGCCATTATCCAAAACACAATGATTGTTGATGCTGAATTAAATAGGCTGCACAAAACTAGGATGGCAAGTAAGGCTCCAGCCAAAAGTTCGGGTCCTGGTGGCTTGCTAGCAGAGGGCTTCTGCTAGCACATTCACCAATGTGGTGTAGAAGGCTTCAATCAACAGCACAGCGCCCGATGTATTGCAGATAAGCTTTTCGAGCAGCACAGGCCTTGGTGTGGTGCTGATGTCTTGCACTAGCAACACAGATGCAGTTTGTTCAGCCGGCAGCAAAGGCCCTGGTGTGCTGCAGATGGCCCCAGCCAGCAGTACAGGCCCTGGGGTGTTGCCTATGGGTCCAGACGGCAGAACAGGCCCTGGGGTGGTGCAGATGGGTCCAGCCGGCAGTACAGGCCCTGGGGTGGTGCAGATGGGTCCAGCCAGCAGTACAGGCCCTGGGGTGGTGCAGATGGGTCCAGCCGGCAGTACAGGCCCTGGTGAGGCTCAGTTGGTTTATGCTAGCAGCACAGGCCCTGATGTGGTGCCTATGGGTCCAGCCGGCAGTGCAGGCCCTGGTGAGGCTCAGTTGGTTTATGCTAGCAGAACAGGCCCTGGTGTGGTGCCTATGGGTCCAGCCGGCAGTGCAGGCCCTGGTGAGGCTCAGTTGGTTTATGCTAGCAGAACAGGCCCTGGTGTGGTGCCTATGGGTCCAGCCGGCAGTGCAGGCCCTGGTGAGGCTCAGTTGGTTTATGCTAGCAGAACAGGCCCTGGTGTGGTGCCTATGGGTCCAGCTAGGCCCTGGTGCGGTGCAGATGGCCTCAGCCTAGGGTTGCCAACCGTCCCTTAAAATACGGAATCGTCCCGTATTTCGAAACAAAAGTACACGTCCCGTATTGAGCTAATAAGGGACGCACTTTGTCCCGTAATACAGTGAGAATCAAAAGTAGTCTATAAATGTTAATGGAATTAACGCTTTGTTTGAAAACATAATTCCCAGCCCCTCTCCTGCTTTGTGACCAATGAGCTGACACCACACTTATGACAATTCGAGTATGACAATTCAGATTACCGCTCATCTCATTGGTCGAGGAAAGGTCGCTTACGGAGAAAATACCGGAAGACAACAGATGACCACAACAAGAAGCATGGCCAACAGGGAAACAAACGCTGACACTGCGGTGCAAGTCTCGGACGACAGTACACCTAAAGCTGGGCAAACACTGTGCGATTTTTTCAGTCACGTTATTCAGCTCCTGCTCAAACTGCACGATTGACTCGCAGGGGTTAGAAGTTGGTAGGTCACGATGCAGGTCTCACACTATACCGCCCGATGCTCTGATGCGACCTGAGTGCTCACACTGTGCCTCCATAAAATGAAGGTTATAACAGAAAATCTGTCGCTCTCCCTCTCTCTCTCTGTCTTTCACTCACACAGACACACCACCACCATCAACTTTGCTAAATTGCTAATGAAAAACATTGATCAGGCAGCTGTGATTGAGCAGCAATGTAAATCCAACTATTTTCACGGTTGTTGTGGTCGTGATCATTTTGTGAGGCCACATTGGAAAGTTCATCCGAGCCTTTTCGAAGTTCTACAAGTAGTGCCTCCATCGCTTGTGTCCAGATCACACGCTGCACAGCCGTGCTGCGCCGTCTTTTTCACCAACGTTTACGTGTTTGCGCGTGAGCAGTGTGAGCGCCTGTGGTGACACCCTCACGAGCGATTGATGATCGGGAGCTGGTCGTGAGGTGTTAATCACTTCTCGTTACCCCACGTATACTACACGACGCACGATGAAGGCCAAAATCGGTCCGATCACTCAAAAATCGGCTCAAAATGGGCCAAAAACCGCACAGTGTAAGCCCAGCATTAGAGCAGCAATGTTTGTTCCCCTCAGAGAAAGGTAAAAATGGGAAAAGGAAAACACCTGGCTGGAAAAAGTTAATATGGGCATGTGCAGTGAATATCAGCGCTATGTGGCCAGAAGTGTGATAATATAATTTATTTTGTGTAATAAACAACTGCAAGGATAGATGATTACAACAAATAGATGACTAATACATAAAAGTAATACATAGATTAATAATGATGATGAGTTATGATGCGTAATCATGGGAACAAGCGGGTTTTCAAACGGGAGCAGCTGATTAGCATTAGAAAAGCTGAAATAATACCTCAACTGAAGCCAATTGTACTAAATGCACTAAATGTGCACTGTTAGAAGAATATTTTTCTTTCTATTGTTTTCTATTATTTTAAGTTAAGCAGGACAGAGTTCTTTTAAAGAAAGATTTACTTATATTCTCAAAAGTTAAGCATGACAGGCTTCTGTTTAAGAAAGAGACCTGTTTTACTGTGTTAATGTTGTCATTTTGAGCTAAAAATAAATGGCTAAATGATCATTTGTTTCACATGAGTTCATATCACAAAGAATAGAATATGCATGTACTTAAATCAACTTCAAGTCAAATGGTTAAAAAAATAATTTCACACACAAAAAAAGAGCTAGAAAATTCACCACACTGGGAAGGGTGAAGACAACTGGGTCGCCCGGCCCTGGCCACGAGGTGTCCCTTATTTATTTTTCAGGGAGTTGGCAACCCTACCTCAGCCAGCAGCACAGGTCCTGGGATGGTGCCGATGGATCCAGCTGGCAGCACAGGCCCCGGTGCAGTGAGATGGCCTCAGAAAACAGCACAGGCCCTGGTGTGGTGCAGACAACCTCTGGTAGTAGCAGAGGTCCCCCCCAAAAAAGACCACTTTCCAAGAATTTACAGAATAGTTTAAAATACTCTTTGTGTCTGTATCCAGGTTGGATGAGCGCCGAGTATTTGTATATGTGTGCATGAGGGTGGGACTGCATGTTTAGGTCTGTGTGCGCCTATTCGTCTGTGTCTATATGTCAGCTCGGGTCTTACACTCCACCCCCTTGGAACATCTCAGGCCCTCCAAGGTATGGAGGCTTATTTCCCCTCACCACACTCCCTGCTGGTGGCTGATGCCCTCAGACATCGGTGCGTTCTTGGTGTCCAGGGCTGGGCGCATAGGTCTGTACCAGCTTACTCCCCGGTACGGCTGCTTGGTGGGGCCTGGTGCCCGTGGCTCGGTCGGGCCCCTTGCGGGGGCTCGATTCACTCTGGCACAGCTGACTGCCTGCAGAGCCCGCGTGTACGTCACTGCCGCCCCCTCTGGCTTCTGCTCTGTGGCTGTTGGGTGACCCCTCATCTGGGGTTCTCCTCAGCTCTTCCCAGGAAGGTGGCACGGTTGCCCCTCCGGTGGTCCTCTTTGGGCGCTCGCACTCTGGGGGCCTCTGGATGTCTGGGGCCTGGATCTCCTCCATGCCTGCTTCATGCCCTGGGGGACGGGGCTGTGGCTCCCCACACCAGCAGATCGTTACATGGAGAAGCCTTTTGAATAGACGAGCACTCATCCACACAGGTGTTCACACACACAAGCTACACCTTTCTTGGCTGCTACCTCAAACCACATTATGCGATGTCAATCTTGCGTGCTGCACAATCACATTCAGTATTTAATATTTACTGTTATTTACACTTAGCTAGATTATTGCAATGGTGTTGTGTTATTATGTTGCTCTCTTTTTTGCTTGTTTTCTCTTATTTTCTTCTCTCAACAGGTGACCTGGGAGATATTTTTTAAGTGCCCTTTCTCACTGTCCCTCTTCCCCTTTTCTTCCTTCCTTCCTTCCTTCCTTCCTTCCTATCCCCCAGTCATGTCTGTCCTATCTGTAACAACTGAAAATAAATTAAAATAAATAAATAATAACAAAGGTTGATCAAATGGACCAATATGGCAAGGCCGTGATGGTCCATTTGGTAAATTAAGTTAGTTGGGCATCTTTTTTGGCCTTCAGACAATAATTCTGATGGCTAAAAAACGAAACGGGACAACAACAAGAAAAGAAAGAAAGAAAAAAGTAATAAAAATGTATCTAAAACATATTTTAAGATGAATCTTTTTATGACTGAGTAAAAAAAAATGCTAAAATTCGAGTGCAGTGTTGAGTAAAATGGTTTTATTAAAATTTAATTGACCCTTTGAAATTATTTGTTGGAAGTCTTAAATCCCACTGAAAAGGGGAAGAGAAAGAGACAGAGACACAAAGATAGCAACACAGAGGTAAATAAACATGGAGACAAGACACTGAGAATAAGACAGAAGGGGAAATGCCCAAAGTCTCATATCTCTGACAAGTTAAGTCACTTTTATTCATAAAAAAACCCAGAACTTAAATATAATTATAAACCCCACATAAACATAATCATAGAACAATTAAAAGTATAACATACCAAAAACACATCAAATGGAGAGTGAAGCAAATATTATTAATAACAACAAATGCACATATTAATAATATAAACCAAAATCCTTCAATAAAAAGGCTACAAACAGAAACAACAATTTGAAACAGCAATAAGAAAACAGTGAAAGTGACTACAGATATAGACCTTCCTAGGGAGGCCTGAAGTGCAAACATACCCTCTACACTCCCTTCATAAAACAGGGGACCATGATTACCACCATAGTTGGCCGGTCTGAAGGCACTGACCTCAACTTCCATACAATGTTTGAGCAGGACAACCAGGACAGACCCACAACATACAGAGCCTTAAGTGACCGCAGGCAAATCTCATCCACCCCACCACCACAGTGATGGGCAAGTCTCCCTGCCCACTGTACAAAATGTGCTTCACAGACGTTGTTTCATGTTGTAAAGATTGTGCCTTAAAAAAAATAGCCACAAGAAGTTTTAAAGAAATCTTTATTTCACTTTTAAGACACATAACCAACACCAACATACGAATCAACAGGATGAGCACATGCTGAAATTCAGTCTTCATGAAAATCAAGATTAAATCACAAAATGTTTGGTCTCATGTGTGTTTCTTTCCAGCTTTGACTCTGTGGAGTAAAACCTCTCCACTAAACAAAAAAATAAAACATCTCAGCAACTTTTTTGTCACCTCCACAGCTCAACACGATACAAATATCACATCAAATGAATGTAAATACGTGTTTCATCTTCATTACAGGTTTTAATGGAATATGCAACAAACAGAATTAGGGCTGTGACATATCATATGATCTGCAATAATACTGGTATAAATGTTTACAAAAAAGTGTGTTTAGAGGAACATCATGTGTTTGCATTCACCCCAATGAGTCAACCCCAGTCATGTCTCACAGCCAGAGCCATATGTCGGGCTCCAGTCACAGTTTGGTAGCTGAATGTTCGCAAAATATGCAAGAAAACTTTTCCCACTGAAAGTGAAAAAAGCAAACCTGTTACAACACTTTAAGCAAAAACACACTTGAGTACAACCGGGCTGTGAAGGCACGTGAGCAGGAGATACTAGCAGCAGTGATGTGCGACCCAAAGGTAAACAAATGATTCAACCATGCATCACTGGAGCACTCGCGAGTTACATTTCATATAACAGCAAGAGCAGTCAGTGGATGGAAATTACTGATGTGCTACACGGTGGAAAAGCAGGAGGTTAAAAAGCTCCACCCAAGATGAAACAAACCAGGTAGAATTTCTTTTCCTTATATGCAGAGGTGGAAAGAGTACTAAAATATTTTACTCAAGTAAAAGTACTATTACTTTGCTGAAATTTTACTCAAGTACAAGTAAAATTACCTGTCTAAAAATGTACTCAAGTAAAAGTAAAAAGTAGCTCATTTAAAATGTACTCAGAGTAAAAGTTACATAGTTACTTTTCTGTCAGCAGGAGGACAGCCGCTTCTGAGTAGTGCAAAAAAGGACAGTGGGATATAAATCTCAAAGTAGTTCTTTTTTAGTGAAAAGAAAAACTTTACAAATTAAAGTGCAGTGGCAGTTAAACTGCAAGTCTATACATGAAAATGGATAATGGTCACCAAACCAATCAACCAAACCAAACCGTCAGGTATCACAGTGTTTTCAATACAAAACCATATCATTCTTTCACATGAGAATGTGTTCTAAACTGTCAAATAAGAGAACAAGTACTGAACTGAACGGCAGCTGCTTTAAAAATGTTTTTGAATTTTTTAAACTTGGCCCTGCCCTACTGTACCTCTAGATTAAAGTTCCTTTGTATCCATCCTAGAGTGTTACTCTCTGAACTTCCTGTTAATTTTGAGGAGCAGTTGATTTTCAGAGTTAGTAGAGTTCATCCTTGCTCACTTTGCAGTGAACAGTAGTCCAGCACAGCTAAAGAGACGCTCGAAGGCAGCTGAGGCAGGCAGGCCAGTGTTAAGTTTGAGAGAAAGTTTTTTGATGTCCCTAATAAGACATCAATGCATTACATAGCTACCGCTGGTAAATTATACCAATATACCTCGTGGGGTTTTTTTTATTGGACAGTAACAGGCTAGTTAACGGGAGGTTGCAAGTGCTAATTAACAAGTAACAGAAGTCAGCTGTCTTTGACTAATCTAAGGTAAGTGAGCGCTCTGTTATTCTTTTGCCTGCAGTGTGAACATATGTGGGTTAAGTAAGAAAGTAGCCGCTTCTGTCTTTAATTTAACTATTTTTTAAAATAAATTCTTATTATTAACAAACAGGAAAAACGTAGGTAAACACATTTTCTTTTGGCAATTTACCAACCCAGTAAAAAAAATGTAAGTTGCGTGGACAACAACGTGCCCGATTACAGCAAGTTGCTAGTACCAACCAACGTTATCTGTGTTCTTCACAGATGTCTTAACTTAATGTGATTAATTTGAACACAGCCTTTTTGCTACCATAACGGTACGAGTTGTATTTAACTTACCTCCACATGCTTGCGCAGGTTTGATGTGGAATTTTTAAAAGCTGCTAACTCGGTCTCTCTGGGCAAACACAGCTTACACTGCATAATAAAGCTGTTGCCTTTCTTGCACTTGAAGCCGAAATGGTCCCTTAAATACGGCCAGGGGTTCACATCCGTTTCTTCGAGTTCAGGGTCAGCAGAATTCGACGGGGCTTCTTTTTTCACTGGATCCATAACACCGATGTCAGACTCCATCTTTAACGTGACCTTAGCGCCAATTTGTTCTACTACCCATCATTCCCTGCAGTATTTCCGAAGTGCAATGGTTTTTTTAATTTACTCAGTAACGGGTGTGATTGAAAACGTAGCGAACTACAATACTTTTTAAAAAATATACTTAAGTAAAAGTAAAATTACAGACTTGAAAAATGACTTTAAAAAGTACAAATACACAAAAAAACTACTCAATTACAGTAACGCAAGTAAATGTAATTCGTTACTTTCCACCTCTGCTTATATGACAGAATTGTGCAGGCTCCGCATTACAAGGTTATTTTGGATATTAAGCTAGAGTGTAAGCACTTGTAATACACTTTTCTTAAAACTTCCAGGAAAAACACCCCTGAGGATACTTATGTGCTCATATTTCATGTATGCCGTGTCACTAACATTGCACTATAATGTTGTTCATAGAGTATTTAAAGGTAGAATGGGAGGCAGAGCCTTCAGCTTTTAAGATTAGACTTAAAACTTTCCTTGTTGCAGATGGGGGTCCCTCCCTGAGCCTGGTTCTGCTGGAGGTTTCTTCCTGTTAAAAAGGAGTTTTTCCTTCCCACTGTCGCCAAAACGCTTGCTAATAGGGGGTCATATGACTGTTTGGGTTTTCTCTGTTTTCATTGTATTATTGTTGGGTCTTTACCTTACAATATCAAGCACCTTGAGGTGGCCACATTTTCACACTTTGAATTAGCTAAGCTGTCATCAGTGACAGCAGCTCACTGGAAGAGAAAGATGGAAAATCCATCATTTACTTACACATATAAATGCTGCTGCCTGCCGAGCTGATAAAATGTACATTATTTTTTTTAAATGTAAGTTTCTTGAAATATTATTTTGAGGCTATATCTCCCACCCCTACATACAATAAACAATACAGAGTTTTTTAAGGAAGGAGGTCATCTGATCTGCTCTGATCTGGCTTCTCAGTGGACTGCTTCATCTGACAGTTCTCCCACTTTTAACTAGTGTGAATCCTCATGTGTCTTTGTAACTGTATCCTCTGAATGAAGCTTTTCACCTGTGTGGATTCTCATGTGAGTTTTCAAGTTTATCATCAGGCTGAATCTTTTTCCGCAGGTGCTGCAAGAATGTGGCTTCTCACCTGTGTGAACCCTCATATGTCTCGTTAGTTTGGATCTGTACTCAAAGGTTTTTCCACAAATCTCACATTTCACAAACTTTTTACTTGTGTCAGTTTTACGCTGACTCTCTGACACAGGAAAGTTGTCTTGCTGATCTCTGCTCTCTGGTTCAGGAGAGCTGGAAGAAAGGAGATGTTCACTGTCCAGCTCTGGCTCACTTTCCTCATAAGTAGGAGCCACCATGAAGATAATAATGCCTTCAGTCTCCTGCTTCACTACAAGCTGATCTACGTCCTGACTGGTGCAAGGTTCCTCCTGTTCCTCTTTTATCTGTGGAAGCTCCGGATCCTCCTGGTCGAGGCTGAAGTTTCTCTCCTGGTCCCCAAAAACCAGTTCCTCCTCACATTCATGCTGTTGTGGGAAAGCTGAGGTGACAAATGGACAAAATTACTTGTCTTAGATAAATATAGAAGTATAACAAGAATGACTACTCGGCAGTGGTGTCTACAGCTGTCCATTTCCAACTCTACAACAGAGTTTAATCAAAATATCATCCGAAATATCATCATATCATTTACCCAGACCTGGAAACTGTTAAAATAAGATTTCATGCACTCACTTCTAACACGTTAGTAAATTTCTATGCACCAATCACAGTTTGTCCACCAATTACTGTTGGAAAGATGTTTATGTAAATGATAAGACAAACATCAGACAGAAGGGGAAATTTAAAAGTAGGATTAAAATATGGGGATAAAAAGCAGCGAAGCTCTCAGAAAACCTCGACTAACAATCAGCTGAGTTTATTTAAACACTGGCCTTGAAGAACTCTGATGTGTTTCCAAAATATCTTTATTGAATGAATTAAAGTCATATTAATTTTTAGGTAAGACCATTACGGTTTTACATACCCCTGCTGTGTAAGTTCATTTCAGGTTTCCAGATGTTATCCAGCTGTCTGAGCTGCTCTTCTTCAGTCCAGATGAGGCCTTCATCCTCCTGTTTGAGTACAATCTTTTCTACGTCATCGCTGATGCAGAGTTCCTCCTCTTCCTCTTTGATCTGTGGAGGATCTGGGCCCTCCTGGTCCAGACTGGAGTTCCTCTCCTGGTTGGAGACCTGCTGGTCATACAGGCCCTCCTCTTCCTCACACTTCATGTTAGGGGGAGATCTTGAGGAACAAAGGGTCACTGAGGAAAAAGGTTAATAATGTGATGACAGGAAAACACATCTGAGCAAATATAGTCCACTCTGAGCATGTCCTCATATGGGAGTGAAATTTAAACTGTACAAATGTGAACAATGAAAGTGTAAGTTACTCTCGAGCTCTGATACTCTTATTAGGAAAGTTCAGAGTACAAATCATTCAGGTAGCTGCTGCCAGCTTCACGCTGCAAGTAAATGTTTGTCATTGTTGTAGATTAAACTGAAAATCTCACAGTGCCATAGCAGATAAGTACCAGTCAGGTTTCACAGCCAGTCATTGCACAGAATCAACCCAACTAAAGTCATCAGTGATCTGAAGATTATTAGGGACTCAGAGTTTCAGTCTTAGTTCTATTTGATCTCATTGCTGCCTTTGATACTGTTGATCATGACATTTTAAATCAAAGGTTTCATCATTTAGTTGGTTTAACTGGACAGTTCTCAATTGGCTCTCGACCTTTGACCCAGTTAAACCTCTCAGGTCATCAGGTTCAGATCTGTTAACTGTTCCCAAAATCAGATGTAAGTGTGCTAAGAGTGTGTTCAGTTACTGTGCTCCTGTTCTTTGGAGCATGCAGCCATAGTTTGCCTGCTGTGGCTGCATTCAAAACTAACAACTATGTTTCCATGCTTTGTGAATAACACTGACATCTGTGAGATTTGAGCTGATTTAGTTCGAGTTAAGACTGTTTATTAGAACATTACAAAGTTATTTTAAAAACTTCATCATTTTCTTGAACCCAAATATAATTCAGTTGAAAAATATACATTTTAACATGAGGTGAGGATGGTGGGGGAGGCACGATGGTCTTGTAGGGAGTTAGACCCTGATTAAGGGGTATTTTTGAAAGTAAAGCCCATCTCTCAAAGTCCCTGCCGGCCTGCCTCCACCTCGGGAAGTCTGTGGGTGCAGACGGACGTGAGGAGCACCACAGGCGGCAGAGGACTGTCTGTAGCCCCGGAGTGAGGCGTCGTGAACCGAAGCAGACAGCGAACTGTGGCACAGTGCAGAAAACAGAAGCTTTCCCTCCCTGCCTCCTTTATCTTAATCTTCTAAATAAATCTTCTATAAAGGCACTTTCTCTCGGTCTCAAGGTTTGTTTAATGCTAAAAGTTTACCGTAAAAAAGAGACGCACTTGTGTGATTAGCCGCTCCCTGATTTCAGTATGTTAGCCTACAAGCTGAGCTCTGATCAGGTCCTACATGAGTTGTATTCTTGTGTTAGTCCACTGAGACCATCGCAGTTTTACCTGTTATGCGTAACTTTATCTCGGGTTTCCGGCTGATATCCAGCAGTCTCTGCTGAAGGTTGATCTCATACTGGACGATCAGACGTTCTGTTAACCTCAGAGCAGATTTCTTCTGCAGCAGTCAGCCGGTCTCTCCACTATTGCTTCTAAACGAACAATAAAAAAAATGTAATTATAGAAAAACACTTCTGAGAAGATAAAGTTTTAGTTAAAGTCTGTAATGAGGGCATGTTGCTCACATTTGCAGGTGAAATTAAAAGTGTGTAAAAATGAAGTTATTTGTGCACTCTGATGCAAATGAGAACTTGAGTTCTGACATTTTTCAGCAACATTAAGAGTAAAAAAAACCTTTCAAACAAAAAAGAACTCACTTATTACTGACTGACTGATGATCTATTTTGGAGTTGATCTCGAAACTGATCTACATCTTGATATTTTTCAAAATAATCTTCACTATTGGGGGTGGCTGTAGCTCAGGCGGTAGAGCAGATCATCTACTGATCGGTTCGATTCCCGGCTTCACCTAGTCTGCATTTCAAATATCCTTGGGCAAGATACTAACTCCAAGTTGCCTCAAGTTGCTCTTTGATCTGTGGAATGTGTGTCTGAATGTTGGTAGAAAGCACTAAGAAAAATGTGCTTGTGCGAATGGGAGTGAGTGGGTGAATGCACAAGTTTTGTAAAGCGCTTTGAGTGCTCAAGATTGAGTAGAAAAGCGCTATATAAGAACCAGTCCATTTAAAACTCCCTGTCATGTTTTCACGAATACACATTAAATAGATCTGACTGATACAAACTGTAGGTTTAATATTAATGTTAACACTTCAGAAAAGCGATTACAGTTTTACCGCTGGTCTGTAAATCTTTCTCAGGTTTCCAGATGTTATGCAGCTGTCTGAGCCGCTCTTCCCCGCTCCAGACGACGATGCCTTCATCCTCGTGTTTCACTACAAGCTGTTCTCCCTCTTGACTGATGCAGAGTTCCTCCTGTTCCTCTTTGATCTGTGGGGGATCTGTGTCCTCCTGGTCCAGATTGAAGTTCCTCTCCTGCTTCCAGACCTGCTGGCCAGCCAGATCTTCCTCCTCCTTACACTTCATGTTGATGTGGGACTTGAGGAACAAAGTAAAAAGAAAAAGATTAGACAGGTAAAGGTGCAGCCTCAGTCAGCAGGGCTGTACACTGTGAGCATGTTGCTCACATATGTGAGAGAGGTTTGTACAAATGTTTCAGAAGCACCATGTGACTCCCTCTCTTTGTTGGAAAGTCTTATTAATTCACTTTATAACTATTACTTTGAAGATAAATTTCTACCATCACAAAAATATTATGACCTCTTTAAAAACAAACAACGGCAACTACATGACTTAAATTCCATGTTTAGATGAAGGTAATGGTCAATGCCTTTTGACAGGGGAAAAACCTCCACACAGAAGAATCTTACTTGGCTGAATCATAAATTATTCACCATGATTAAAACTGCAGATGAGCAATAATCTGCATTTTATTTTAGCCAAAGAGGAATGTTTCTGTTTGTCTGTGATCTGACTTTTTCTGCTGGGTCCAAATTTCATTTTATCCTGTGTAAGTTTGTTTCTCTTCCTGTTAACTAGCAAAGTCAAAATCACCTTGATTCATTTAACTTTAATTCAATTATAAATGTAATCATTTTATTGAACAATTAATTTCATTTCAATGAAAAACAATTACTTAAAAGAAAGAGATTAAGTTGGAGAGAGACATGTGGCCATCTTTTAGTGAGTTAGACCCTGATTAAGGGGTATTTTTAAAAGTAAAGCCCATCTCTCAAAGTCCCTGCCGGCCTGCCTCCACCTCGGGAAGTCTGTGGGTGCAGACGGAGGTGAGGAGCACCACAGGCGGCAGAGAACTGTCTGTAGCCCCGGAGTGAGGCGTCGTGAACCGAAGCAGACAGCGAACTGTGGCACAGTGCAGAAAACCGAAGCTTTCCCTCCCTGTTTGGTTTTGATGTGTCTCATGAAAGTCTATTGTTAAAAGTTGACCTTTAAAAAAAACGGACGCACTTGTTTGATTAGCTGCTCTCTGATTTTAGCCTGTTAGCTTACAGACTGAGCTCAGATCGTTCCTGTGTTAGTTCATTGAGAACATCACAGTTTTACATACCTGCTGCGTGACTTCATCTCGGGTCTCCGGCTGATATACAGCAGTCTGAGCCAGTGGCGGATCTCATCATCCTGGACGACTGTTTTTAATGTTTTTAACCACGGAGATTTCTTCTGCATCATCAGTCTCTCATTGTTAAACTCTCCCAGAAACTGAAGACAGTTGTGCCATTTCCGCGCTTCTTCTTCTTCTATTGAGTAGACGGCAGACTACACATGTCCAAGGGTAATACTGTCCTCCTCAGGCCATTGGCATCAAGTCAAAGCCTTAAAGTCTGGTACTTTGCGCATGGTCATTTTTTACGAACAGCAGAATCACAAGACAAAGCGTGCCAATGTTTATACTTTTCACTGTGACTGCCAAATAGATGAAAAAGTAGATGTTAAAAAACAACTTATAGTTTTGTCATTGGGCTGGTAGAAAGCTATGAGTTTCTGTCCCTTTGTCTGACCTTAGAGACTTATTTTAAAAGGAAACATTACAATCCTTTAAAGCAAGTATTTTCACCTCTGTTCCCCCCTCTGTACTTAGCTTTTTTGTTGTCATGTCAGTAATTGTCCAGTTGATGGCTCCCTTGGATCACAAGCCTGTCTCATGAGTCCAAGTGAATATATTCTTAATAAACAGCTTTGAAGAATTTGTGACCAACTTTGTTTAATTCGGAACATCATCATCATGAGTCAAACTCACTCTTGGATCTACAAAATATTGAACAAAAACAAACATCACTGAATCATAAGGTATTTGCTCCAACTCTTAGTCCAGAAACACATGAGTGAACTAGATCAGCTGCTCCTCCAGTTCAGCTGTGGATTTATATCATTATTTATATTTGTAAAGTGGATATGCAGTTTTTCAGTACTAATATAAGCATTTTATATCATTGCTTTATTGACAGATGTTTGGTGTTCAAGGTCAGGCATCAGTTTGAAAAAAACAAACAAACACACTGAGTTGAACTTGAACTTCCTACTGACAAAAACTAAAATTGGTGCAAAAATAACCAGAAACATATAAGAAGCATCCTGGAGGTGCTGCAGACAAGATAGGACCAATAACATGTCAACAGGAAATCCTTTTTACTAATTTGTTTATTTCTTTTTAGATTTTTACTCTCCATTTTAAGCCATGATGTTTGCTGATACTGTGTTCCTACTGTTTGTTCTCATTAATAGTTCTGTTTTTAACATTCTGTGCTGAAGCTGGAGGAAATGTTTCTACAGTGTCAGATGATACAGCTCCAAACTAAATAAGTGACTAACTAACGATGCTTTAATACACTTTACTATAAATTATGATATAGTGCACTTTCTTAAAATTTCTTATTGCTCTGTAATTAATTGTTTTCTTTATAAATGTACAAATGAGAATAAAATCTGTGTGATAAAGGAAGGTCTGTAGACTTCTCTGTTAAGATCAGTGAAGAGAAACAACAACATACAAATACCTAAGAAAAATATTCAGTAAACATTTAGAAGATAGAGAAGTTTATGTTGTCATGTGGAGAAATTTTTCAAATAAAAATATCCATAAGCATTGATAGTCTCCATGGCTGAACAGACACAGGAAAGAGCTCCACCTATAAAACATAAAAACATCAAGACAACATGTTGAAGATGTCGAGGTACTGCCCATAATGTTTGACTGACATCTGATTTATGTGCAGAACATAAATACCACAATAATGATGGAGAGAAACTAAAAGGGAACTAAAATACAGATTTAAACTTACAACAATATGAAAGACTTCAGTCTATTTCACTTTAATCAACTCAGCAGTGGCTCCATAACAGTAAAGTCCAGCATAGAGCGGCTGAGTGAATGTGGTCTGGACTCTGTGGAGGAGAGTCATGGTTTCAGAGACGCTGTAGAAGGACAAAATACCTGCTCTGTGATCCAGGTACACTCCTACTCTGGAGGAACGAGGACCTGAGACACGAGTTTTAATGTTGTTGTACCAAAATGTATAACTGTTGTTGTTACAATCTAATGACCAAGATTTGTCATTACATCCAAATAAACATTCATTACCATATCCTTTTCTGCTGATATTCTTGTATGCGACTGCTACATCAACTCTCCCTCTCCACTCCACCTCCCAGTAACAACGTCCAGTCAGACTCTCTCTACTCAGGACCTGACGCCTGTTAGTGAATCTGTCTGGATGATCAGAATAAGACTGTTGTTGTTTCATTAATGTTGCTTTTCTGTTCCCCTCTGATAATAACAGCTGTTTGTATGCTGTGTTTGGATCCAGTGTGATTTCACATGAATATTTTAAGAATCCAGCTCTGGTCTTTGGCTCTGGTTGTGACAGTGAAACATCCACTTCAGTGACTGTCAGTGAGATGTTTGTCCGTTCCTCTCTCAGAATGTCCTGTAGTTTATCTCTGACCTCTGACACAGCTGCTGTCACATCCTCAAAGTAGCTCAGAGGACGGATATTGATGCTGGATGAGTCTGTAGACTCACTGAGTGCTGACAGTGAGGGGTAGTTGTGTAGAAACTGGATGTGATCCTCTGTGTGTGAGAGCTGCTTCAGCTCAGCATCTTTCCTCTTCAGCTCAGTGATCTCCTGCTCCAGCTTCTCCTGAAGCTCTTTGACTCGACTCACTTCAGTTTCCTGCTGGGATCTGATCTGCTGCTTCACATCAGAGCTTCTTTTCTGGATGAGATGGATCAGCTCAGTGAAGATCTTCTCACTGTGCTCCACTGTTTGATCAGCAGACTGATTGATGGCCTCCACCTCCTGTTGAAGCAGCTTCACATCTTTCTCTCTGTCCTGGATTCTCTGCTGGATGTTTTGTCGACTCACCTCCAGCTCTCTCTGCCTCTCAGTCCTTTCTGCTGCAGCTGAGACTGTGTCGTGGCCTTTATGTTCATCCACAGAGCAGAGATAACAGATACTCTGCTGATCAGTACGGCAGAACATCTTCATCACCTCATCATGACGAGAGCAGATGTTCTCCTGGAGCTTCTTGGAGGGCTCCACCAGCTTGTGTTTCTTTAATGGAGCCACATCATAATGAGGCTGAAGGTGTTTCTCACAGTAAGATGCCAGACAGACTAAACAGGACTTGAAGGCTTTTATTTTTCTTCCAGTGCAGACATCACAGGCCACATCTTCAGGTCCAGCATAGCAGTGATCAGCAGGAGCAGCTTGGAGTCCAGTCTTCTTCAGCTGCTCCACTAAAACTGCTAACATGGTGCTTTTCACCAGGACAGGCCTCGCTGTGAAAGTCTGTCTGCACTGAGGGCAGCTGTAGATTTTCTTCTTTTCCTCTTCATCCCAGAAGCTTTCAATACAGTTCATGCAGTAGCTGTGTCCACAGGGAAGAGTCACCGGATTCTTCAGTAGATCCAAACAGATCGAACAAGAGAAGGTTTCTCGGTCCAGCTGAACTCCTTTCTGCGCCATTTCTCCTCTCAGTGTCAGTGACTGTGTGAGTTTCACTTCCTTAATATAGAAACTGGTCTGATCTGAACAACAAGTGTTGCTGCTGTGAATGGGGCCTGCCAGCTCTAACACACGTTGGTTACACCCATCTTCATAATGTAGATCTAAAGGGGAGGGAACACAGAAAGATATGGACAGACAGGAGGTGCTGAGCTAGAGAGCAGGAAGAAGAGGAAGGGCTTTCATGGTGTGATTCATTCCAGAAAGCAGGAAGAGGCTCTGTGTTTAATTGTTTTTCTGTTCAAACCTTTAACTAAATAATATAAATGTCAATAACTGGATGCCTCTCTATTCTTTTTGTTAATCTGCTAAATGAATAGTTTGTTTCTTTTAACAATTCAAATAGCAGAAATGAACAGCTGACAGCTTGTCAGACTCAGACTGTAAACCATAGAGACAGTTTATATATACATTTAGTCAGGGCAGTGCAGAGATGTTTAAAGGGGCGGGTGCTCACAGTTAAAAAGGGCACATAGAAGCAGGCTGAAGAACAACAACCCACATTCATCAAGAATCTAATATGGAATCACATCACACTACATCACTGTCATCAGGTGGGCACAATGCAAAGCAAACGTAGCCCATTTTTTACCTGATGGGGTACAATGTTGCTGTTTGGGGGGTTGCTTCTGCTCTTGCTGCTGATAGTGCTGGAGGGCAGGGCTGTGTTGATCTGAGACTGTAGAGATTAAACAGTCCACAGGAGAGAGGGTAGCTGATTAAACAAGTGTTATGAGATAATAATAAAACGCAAAGATTGGTCACGGCGCTTGGAACCATAAGGCAACAAAACTGGGAAATAAACTAAGCTCTGCCTGTGAATCACTCTTTGCCTCTCTTCTTCCTTCCATCTCCTCATCTCATCTATCACATTCCACTTGCTGTCCATCTGAGAACGAGGCACAGTTTGCTATTGAATCCATCTATTATTTAATTATACATTTTAACAACTCTTGCACCTAATCCATAATAAAGCAATGATAGAAAAATGTTATAGAACAAAAACTTTGTGTTTATTATGTCTGTGAAGGTTCTCAGTCATCCAGGTCATCGTAGTCAAATCAGCTTGCAAAGAAAAGCGTCTGGACTTGTTTAAGTTGCTTGAAGACTGTTGAAATCTCCCAATTCTTTGAATCTTTGGGCTGAAGGAAGGACAATACTCGGTGTATAAATGCTCAATCAACAATCATTTAGTTCCATACAATTCAACAGTCAGAGCATTACAACGTCCGGACGGGAGAGATGCCTGCAGAGGTTCGACAGCATGTCTCAAAATGGTAGCAACTTTCACAGACTTTTATAGCTAGTCACAGCCCCCCTCTTTGTCATAAAAGCTGCATCTTCACATGTTTTTCTAATTCTTAGCGAGCCTGGCTCCTGACCTTGCCTCCCTGTCTTTCTGTGTGAAGCAGGAAGGGGGGTAAGGAATGTGGTTTTATCTCTTCTGCCCAGACACCTAGTTGGTCTGTGCACAGATTTTTGCCAATTTGTTTTTAAGATTTTGGTTCATTCTTTCCACTTTTCCCTGAGATTGTGGATGGTAAACTGTACCATATCTATGTTGCAACCCCAACATACATTCCACCTCAGCGAGATCTCGATTTTTAAAGTGAGTGCCATTATCTGATCTTACCTTCTCTGGGAATCCATGCCAGGGGACATAATAATTCACCAGACATTTGATCACTGTTTTACTATCCTCTCTGCGCGTTGGCCACGCCTCTGGCCAGCCAGTCAGACCATCCACACACACCAACAGATATCTAAACCCTCGAACAGTGGTTATCATGTCAGTGTAATCAATCACAATTTCCTGGTCTGGTCTTTCTGGCAAAGGAAACTTACCCATTTCTGGTTTCACGGTGGGCTTCGGATTGTATTGTCCACAAATCAGGCAGGTTCTCACATGTTCCCTTACCAGGTTTTTCATGTAGGGATGCCACCAATGACACAAATCCCTTTCCATCTGGGCCACTCCCACATGACCTAGCCCATGAGCTTCTTTGATTTTCTCCTGGGCCACTTCTGCTGCGAGCACTGGCCGCCCGTCGGGCCCTCTCCACAATCCTTCTGATTGTACGGCCCCTCTTTCCTGCCACACGGCCTTTTCCTCGGGTGAGGCTCCTCCTTGCGCCTTTTCGATGTCCTCTCGCTGTTGGGCTGGCAGGTCTCCCCATTCCATACCCATACTTACCATTTGTTTTCCTTCCTTATAGCCTGCCGCCCGTTTTGCTTCCTCGTCGGCTGCTCTGTTTCCTTTCGCCACCCAAGTGTCAGACTCGTCATGCCCTTTACACTTTATGATAGCGACCTCCAGAGGTTCTTTCAGAGCGTCCTCCAGCTGTCTCATTTCCTCCTCATGTTTGATCGGTTTATTTGTGGCTGTTCTGAATCCAGCCCTCCTCCATTGCCCCAGCTCCACATGTGCTGCTCCAAAAACATATGCTGAGTCAGTATAAATGTTAACTCTTTTTCCTTTCCCTAATCTCAGAGCTTCTATCACTGCAATAAGCTCTGCTCTCTGTGCTGACTGAGGCCCTTCTAATGTTCCTGATTTCTCCACCAGCAGCTGGTCTCCAACTCCTTTCACCACTGCATAGCCTGTTTTCAATCCTTCACTCGGATCTCTAAAACAACATCCATCTGTAAAATAATCATCTGCCTCACTCACCGGTTCTGCTCTCAAATCAGACCTTACTTTCTCTTCAACCTCTACTATTTGTGTACAGTCATGAGGTGTTCCCCCCCCCCCATTTGATCTGCCATGTTAATCCCTTCATGTGTGAAGGTCAAGTTTGGAGACTCCAGAATCTTAGTCAGTCTCTGTTGTCTCAGTGGGGTCATTGTAAATACCTGTGAGTTCACATAGGCCACCACACTGTGTGTTGTGAGCACTTTCAGTGGGTGCCCTCTCACAATGTGAGCCACTTTCTGAATTATTTTTGCTACCCCTGCTGCATGTTGTGTGCACATGGGGTGTCTTTTTTCTGTGTTATCCAGGCCAATGCTGATATACATCAGCACTTGTCTCTTTCCCCCTTTTTTCTGAAACAACACACCATTTACTACTCCATTTGTTTCAGAAACATCAACTGAGAAATCAGAGTTATAATCGGGGATTGCCAAATCTGCTGCACGAGACAGGGTCTGCTTTAATTCAATGAACCGCATTTCAGCTTCAGTGGTCCAGTTGAGATTAGCTGTGAGATCTCTCATGCCGTGTTCTTTCACCAAATCCCTCAAAGGTTTGGTTTTGCCCACATAGTCAGGAATGTAGTGTCTGCTGTAACCTGTGAGCCCAAGAAATGACAACATTTCTTTAACTGTACGTGGCTGGGGGTGTGACATAATTGTTTCCCTCTGGGACGCCAACATGCCCACCGTCTGCATCGCCACCACACGACCTAGAAATGTAACTTCAGTTCTGACAAGTTGGAGTTTTTCTCTACTTACTTTAAAGCCTGTTTTAGCCAGCTGACGAAGCACAGTCATTGTCGCTTGAAAACAAGCATCAGCTGTTTTAGCGGCAATCAGCAAATCGTCCACATATTGGATCAGTGTGCATCCTTCAGGTAATACACATGGAGAAAGAGCATTTTTAAGTACCTGATTGAAAATGCCAGGTGAAAGGGCAAAACCCTGCGGCAGCCGTGTGTAACGCAGCTGCTGGCCCCTGTAAGTAAATGAAAAAATATCTCTTAAGGATGGATGCAGAGGGAGACAAAAGAAAGCATTTGCCAAATCTATGCATGTGAACCACCGCTGATCTGGAGATAAATTAGTCAGAGCTGTGTACGGGTTTGGTACAGGTACTGTTTGTGTCTTAAGGACAGCGTTTATTGCCCTAAGGTCATGTGCCATGCGATACTTGCCCGTGCCTGACTTTTCAACTGGGAGGATCGGAGTATTCCATGCAGAGGAAGACGACTCCAGCACACCCACCTGCAGGAGCCCTGAAATAGTTTCTGCAATCCCATTATCTGCCTCTGGGCTGTGTCTGTATTGTGAACACCAAATAGGGGTGTCATCCTTTAACTCAAATGTGACGGGTGAACAAAATGTTAAACCCACATCAGTTGGACCTTTAGACCACAGAGTGTCTGGGAGTTCTGTTAAGCCTTTAACAGCTTCCTCATGATCAGATTTCTCCCTGCCATGTGTTCGCTTTAAAAGTTTGTGTTCTAACACACTCTGATCAGTAGCAGTCACAGAAATTCGATATGTTTTACAACTGGGTGAGTATGAGACATCAGTGAGTTGTGTTTGTTGCCAATCTGTGGCCCTTGTGGCTGTTCTCACCATGGGGCCTAAATCTTTTGCTTGATGACCCTCGTGCACTGCCAAAGACACATGGGGAACCGCTTCATCCCCCATTCTATACCAACTCATTTTATCTTCAGGGAGTGGAACAAACGCTGCCACTCCAGCTGTACCAACATAAATGTCCTGAGAGTTAAGCTCCCAAGTTGTCTCATCTAAACACTCATTAAACAATTCCTCAAACCACTCAGTGCGCTCGCGATCGTAAAACAAGGTCACGTGGTAGGGGTCACGCAAGGGTGAGTAAACCGACATGGACATTATCCAGGGACGCCAGAGTTGGTACTGTGCCAGAATTCCATCTGATGTGGTCAGTCGCGCCCAGTAAATCTGCGCTGTGCGTTCACAATCCTCAGATAACAGCCACTGTCCTCTCATTCCTGATTGCAAACAGGACAGCTGTGTGCCATCTTTCAAAGTCACTGTTAATCCATCAGCTCCACACATGATAGTAGCTCCAAGCTTAATGAGCAGGTCCCTGCCCAACAGATTAACTGGAACTTGTGATGAAATCATGTATGAATGTGTTAAGGACTGGCGTCCTAACTCCGTCTTTAGAGGGACGGTCACTGGCAAGGTCATAGGTACCCCAGAGAAGCCGATAACACTGATTTTTGTGTCTGTGAGTGGGATGTCGTCAGGAGCCGTACGAATGGTGGAATACGTCGCTCCTGTGTCCACTAAAAAGGGCAGGTTACGTCCTTGAACCCTCAGTGGCACCAGGGGGTCTGCCCCTCCCCCTATGCCCAGGCCTCTCTGTGGGGTGTGTCAGTATTGTCCCTGCTGCCAGTATTCCACTGAATACTGGCCTGGAGGAGCCATCTGTGAGTTGGGGGCCGACCATTGTCCACGCCCCCTTCTGGCCGAACGTGGCATGTTGGTATTGAACTGCTGAGGTGGTTCTGGGCACTCTCGAACCCAATGTCCAGTCTGACCACAGTTGAAACACACAGTACCTGGCACGTACGGACCTCTAAGCGCACCCCTTTGTCTACCCATGCCGCCGCCTCCTCCCCGTTGACCACCACGTGAACCCCAATTTCCTCTACCGACCCCACGGCCACCCCAATTTGTGCCTCGCGCGGGTCCCGGTGTGTCTACTGGCAATGCATTAGGATCAACATCAGTCCCCATTTGCTGGAAACCTTGAGCTACCATTACTTTTGCTATTTTTTCATCCTTTTTCTTGTCATTTGCCTTTCCCCTCATTTCACCCAGCTGTAATTTCAACAATTGCTCTTTCATGTTATCTGTCTCCTCAGTTTTAGCCATAACCTCATCATGAGCTGTCTGCAGGCAATGCACCAGATGTTTCTCCCACACGTGAGACTCCGCCCCCTCCATGTCGGGATTATCAGTCATGGCCACTCTGACCCTTTCGGGCACACCTTTTAACACAGCGTCTCTAAACCACAATTGTTGCATCCCCTCTCTACCAGGATGCTGGCCAGTGTTAAGGGCCCATGTGGCTTTAGCCTGTTCTATGTACTTCCTTGGAGTTTGATCAGGCTTCCACAACAACTTCAAAATCTTAGCAGCATTTGGAGTGGGATATTTTTCACGTAATGCATGAGATATTTCATTCACAACACGGCAGAACGGGGTGCTATCAACCATCAATGCTGTACCTGCTATTTTTTCTATGTCATCCAGTGCTGTGCCTTTGACACATCTGGCCACCACAGCTCTGAAATCACCTAGGGCCAGTTGAACACCTGTTGTTGCTCTGTCAAACTCTCTCAACCACCCCGCACCTCCGTCCGTAATAGGAGGTAATAACTCAGTCAATGCAGTTACATCTCCCACCCCGTATGGTTTGTATTTCATGTGACCCCCAGCGGTCACCACCAGGGGGAATGTCCCCGGCAGAGACAAAGTGTCCCTATCTTCCTGGCTCCGACGCGTCATGGGGTGTGGTTTGTTTGCAGGTTTGGGCTTGACTACTCTGCCTCTTCCTGATTTTTCTCTAGCTCCGGCCCCGGCCCTCTAGCTCCGGCCCTGCATCTAATTTCTGCTTTTCCCAGACACTTACTGGCGTATTATCATCCAGTGTGCCGGATAACCAGCCCTCGTATGCGTCCCCATCGGGCCCGCACACCTCACCTTTCTCAACCTGTGGTGCAACAACTACTCCACTACCTGCCTCATCATCAGAAATTTGATGACGCTGCTCTAGAGTTATTATAGCTGTTTCAAGCAGCCGCACAGCCCGCTCTTCTTCAGTCTCTACCTGCTGGGGAGACTGTTTCATGGGCGGTGACTGCACTCCGCCACAGGCTCCCTCCTCATTAACAAAAGTGGAGCTTTGCTTTATTCTTTCACTCTTCGGGGCTGGAGTAGGTCGTTTGGGCTCTTTAGATATATCACAATCCACATAACCTCCTGTCACTTCTAAAACTTGGCCATTCTCACCAGAGAGACAGCCCTGCTCCACCCTCAGCACAGGGTAAAGGGGGGCGGGGGCCTGATAGGGAGGGGGAAAACCAGTGAGCGATGACTTCACCGGAGAAGCCGGCAGCATCAGCTTCTCAGGCTCCTCCCTTCTCTCCCTCATCCAGTGCTCCACCCCCTGGCATGTCACAGCCCACCTCGTTACACGGGCTTTCTCCTCCTGAATTTCCTGCAACTTTTTCCCGAGTTTCCGCCTGCTCCAGAAAGAGGCCTCCTCTAACTGTGTACTAATCTCCTGCTCTTCTTCCTGGAGCTTCTGTGCTATTCCCAGAAGTAATTTTGCCAACGAACCTCTTGTTTCTCCTCTCACTCCTTCCTTATCACACAACTCTTTGACTTTCGCTGCCACAGCTGCAGCCTTTGATTTTTTTCTCACCCACGCTGCCAGGTCGCATGACCCTCAGCGCCCGCAACAACTCCTTCACCTGCTCATCAACAGTTTTCCACTCACCCTGCATCACTCCTTTTTCTATGTCAGATTTAAGACCCGACATATTCACACCACCACACACTTCTCACCCTCTCTCTCCTTTTTTTTTTATAATACTTTTTAAATGTTTACACCACAGAGTAATACACCCAATTATGCCCGTCTATCTCTATGTGGCTCCAAATTCCCTCTTTATTCTAATTTCACACTCGTCAGGGGACAGGCACACAACAATTTTAACCACTGAAACGAGGAATTTTAACCTTTTTATTTCTTAACTAATCTAGACTCAACCTTTGTTCGCAAAATGTGTCTTGTTCTAGTCCGGAACAAATGTGAACCCGCGATTACGCTGCGGTCCCAGTGTTATTCCGTAGCTATGCGGGGGCCCTCACCTCCCCAAGTCACCACCTCGGCACCCGGACAACGCCGGTCCTGGCCGCGCGTCCACGAACAGGAGGGTCGCCACTCCTAGGGCAAAATTATTTCCACAGGTACACTAGGCATCAACCTTTGATCCTAAAATGTGTCTTTGCTCTAATGTCCTCCTAATCAAACACATCAACCGTCACTGTCACTGTGTTCACGCTTCACACTTCACACAAAAAACACACTCAGAGCGCGCCTCACTCACACTCAAAACAACACCTAGAGCGCGCTTTACACACAAGACAGCACCCAGAGCGCGCTTCGCAGCTTCGCACACACTCTCACTCAGAGCGCGCCTTCACACACACACACACAACACTTTTCTTCAGCGGGAATTTTACACAGAAACCTCTGAGCTCAACTATTAGATCTTCTTAAAGCACACTGCACCATAGACCAAAATACCCCTTTCTCTGCGCTTATGACCGCCACAACGGGGCAAAGTCGCATCATAAAAGTGATGCTTGCATCCCCGAAGTTATACCTGACATCATAAACCAGGTTTTGCTCTATGTACTTAAAATTTTACTTTGTATTATGACCGCAGCCCTTAAAACTCGACTGACGCCACAAACCACCGTCAAACCTCTATCCAATGTACTAAAACTAGCACCAACCACTACTGCACTTCACGGCCGCACCACCGGAACACGGCCGTATCATAAACCAAACCTACGGACGTGTTTCGCTCTCGCGTTGCCAGCGTTCAACTGCACCGTGAAGCCAGCATCTGCTTTTCCTTAAATCAACTTCTATTTCATAGCCGGCAAAAGCCAGGACGTCACTGACACCATAAACAAAATAAACAAACCTCGACTTCAATGTACTGGACTAATGGCCGCGTCTTCAGAAGAAATTCTAACGTATTATTGCTACAGAAGCCAGTATTAGACCAAATTAAATGTGGAAGGTAAAGTGGCTGCAACTAGCTCAACGTAGTGTCTTATTAGTATCTCGGTAGAAGCAGTTTACTGCAACTAGCTCAACGTAGTATCTTATTAGTATCTCGGTAGAAGCAGTTTATTTAACACACTGGAATTCAGCCTCAACTTATGTTGTTAGTATCTTGCGCCAAAAACCAGACACCGACAAATTTACTGTGAAAATACATGTGACTCAGCGAACAGATTAATTTGGAAAGCCCAATATGCACATTTGGTATAATACAACAGGCTGTGCTTACCTTTTTGTTGTTAGACCGGTCTTCCGTTCGCCTCGCCCCACTTCCTCAGCACACCAAAGATCCGGGTCACACGGCACCAAGTTGTTGAAATCTCCCAATTCTTTGAATCTTTGGGCTGAAGGAAGGACAATACTCGGTGTATAAATGCTCAATCAACAATCATTTATTTCCATACAATTCAACAGTCAGAGCATTACAACGTCCGGACGGGAGAGATGCCTGCAGAGGTTCGACAGCATGTCTCAAAATGGTAGCAACTTTCACAGACTTTTATAGCTAGTCACAGCCCCCCTCTTTGTCATAAAAGCTGCATCTTCACATGTTTTTCTAATTCTTAGCGAGCCTGACTCCTGACCTTGCCTCCCTGTCTTTCTGTGTGAAGCAGGAAGGGGGGTAAGGAATGTGGTTTTATCTCTTCTGCCCAGACACCTAGTCTCCCTCTTACAGCCTTCTTCACATGATTCAGCAATAAAACATCTCAAGAAAACAGTGTCAGACATTCACAGCTGATCAAGGATACAGAGTAATGCACACTTTGTCTAATGAACTACAAATGATTATGTTTCTTTTATTCAAGAGTATAATAGAGACTAAACTACATACATAGCACACCATTAGAACTAAAGGATAATATATGGCCTACAGCTGTTAAGCTAATTTACTACATTGACTACTGGTCATAAAATGGCATATGTTTAACTACTAGTCTCAACAAGACTTTTCACCTCTCATCACCTCTCATCCGAGAAGCTTCTTCAGTTCTAAGATCAAATGGTGGGGAGTCCCAGATTTAAAACTAGTGGGAGTATCCCCCCACAGAGGGACAAAAGGACCCCCTGATGATCCTCTAATCGCCTGAGCCAAGGTATGAAAGCCAAGGTGGCTTGCCTGTTCCATTTGCCCATTAGTTTGAGATGGAAACCGGATGGTAAGCTGACTTGAGCCCCTAGTTCCTTGCAAAACTCTCTCCAAACCCAGAACGTGAACACATGCTGTGTAAGAATCTGGCTGGTGTTCAGAGCTGATGGGAGCTTAGGCAGAGCAATGAAATGCACAGCTTTGGAGAACCGATCGATGATGGTCAGAATAACTGTTACCTGAGGATGGTGGGAGACCAGTGATGAAGTCCAGTGCGATATGAGACCAGGGGCATCTAGGAACGGGCGAAGGAGGCCAGCAGGAGGTGAAACCTAAACTGGAAAAAACTAACACAACACAGAACTGAAACCTAAAATGGAGATGCAGGGAGACGACACAGAATGATGCAGGAAAAAACACAGATGAACCGGCGAGGAGCACACGAGGACACATAGTATAAATACACACAGGGGGAGACATGGAATGGCAAAGACACAGCTGATCCTAATTGACTACACGAGACAGGGGAAATGTGAACACTAGGTTTAGTTTAAACTAAACTTTAGGAACAAAAAAGTAAGAATCAACAGAATTAAACAAAGAACCAACAGCACAGGAAAGTTTAATCTTCATGAAAAACACATGCAGTGACTTCAACGTCCACAATAACACAATGTGTTTGGGCTTATGTGTGTCAGTTTCCAGCTTTAATCTTATGTAACAAGACCTCTTTATAGGTCAATAGAGGAATGAAGTCATTGTTGAACTACAGCTTGTGTGTGTGTCACCTCCACAACATACAACAATAAAATATGATCTTTGAGTAGTGATATGGGAGTAAAATATACCATACTGATGTGAATAGGAGGTCATCTTTTCCCTCGGCTGTTAGGGTACCTGGGTCGTTGACCCAGTGTTTTGTGTTTGGTTTTTTGAGTCTTGTTTAATCATTATTCTGTTCTCTGTGTATCTTATGTTTCCTAGTTATCAGAATCAGAATACTTTATTAATCCTTCAGGATTAATAAAGTATTCTGATTTACTTTATTAAATCAGAATTCAAGGGCTTACGCTCTTGAATTTATTCAGTATTTGTTGTTTAGGTTGTCTTGGTTAGTATTTGGTCCCGTTCATGTCTTTGTCTCGTGTCTTCTCTTGTCCCTTGCTCTCTGTCCTTTTTGCTCTGCTGCAAACAGAAGCAGAGAACACTGGAGCTTCTGGTCTTGGCCAGATCTCTTTTGAAAAAGACATTTTAAAGTCAATGAGACTTTTTACCAGATAAATAAATAAAGAACATTGTAGCGACTTCCACAGTCGCTACAGGCCGGGGATGGAGCCTGCCTATTTGCCTGACGCGCTGTCAAAGTTACGCAATAATGCGAGAGATGGAATTGTTTGCTCGTTTAATTAAAGTGCTTTGAGAGTTTACAGAGTAGTATCATCGGCTCCTGATTCAAACTCTTACAACATCACAGGCTCTAATATAACGAAGCGAAACATGTAGTGCAGCGGTCAACAAAAACTACGGCTACCCAGCCCTCCTCTCTGTCAAAATCAAAACCCGTGAATGACAGAGTGACAACGCCCATTTATGTCACCGCTAGCACCCACGTGACTCCCATAACAACCAAACAAATAAAAACCCAGTGATCATCAAAATTCAATACATTCAATTATGGCTCCTACAAATATAAAAGTCTTCTACTTTATGATGGAAATGTTCTTTCTGGCTCAAAATGACATCATTTATCTGAATCTGTAGAAGAAGAAACAATCTCGGAAAGTCACTTTACTCTGTGTCTCACTGGATGTTCAAAGTTTTTAACAAAAGAGAAAAAGAGAAGCATTCTTTGATTTTAGTCTGTTAGCCCACAAGCTGAGTTTTTATCAGAGTCCTGCATGAGTCAGTGTTATTTCACTGACACCATCACAGTTTTACACACCTGTTCTGTATGACTTTGTCTCAGGTTTGCGGTGATATCCAGCACTCTGAGCTGATGGCAGATCTGGTCAGTCCACAGTAGCTTCAACCACTAAATTATCTCTAACACATCACCAAACCAAAGTCTTCCTGCTAAGAGTACATCAAAGGTGAAAAGCGAGCCTAGAATGTCATCATTTCTGCTCTCCTCTTTCTTCTTCTTCTACTTCTGGACCGCACACATCTGTCGCTGCCCTACTCAGGTCGATCTAATGAAAATCAGCCAGAAATAATAATCAGAAATCCAAATGTAGAATTTGTAGAACAAATGACTGACCAGTGATTAGTGTTTTACAGTGATTACGACAGAAAGCCTGTTTCTGCCACTGCTGCCAAGCATTTGCTCTTTTCAGCTTGTTCAATTGTGGAGGTTTTTACATTCTTTACCTTACAATATAAAGCACCTTGAGGCAACTGTTGTTTTTTGGCACTATATAAATATAAATGAATTGAACTGGTAGCAACTTTATGAATGAGAAAATGAAAACAAGTGTCAGTCAGCTGGTTCATGTCCAGCAGGTGGGGAGGAATCAGTGAGTCTGTTACTCCAGTTACTTACTGAGAGGTAAAGTTAAAGAAAACGAGTTTCCTTCATCGCACTAAACCTGCCCACTAAACATGACCCTGAATGAACCCATATGTAAAGGACTGTAGGTTTTAAGCAGGCTCAGGTAATGGCAACACAATAGATGAGGAAAGTGGGGGAACTCTGACGACATCTAGTGGACATCTTGAAGATGACGGGTCTGAACAGAGAGCAATGCAGGTCTGTGGAGAAGATTGCAGCACACTGTGAAATATGAACTATGAATAATATCTACATCTGTAATGATGTAATCAAAATAGGCTCCATGTAGTTCAAGTTCTGTTACTGTACTTATGAAGCAAACTGCACACACAGAGTTGGCAAACATTGAGTTTACTTGCATTTAGGCAAAATGATATAAACACTTATCATGAGCCAATATAGCACATTTAACTGCTTTTATTTAGCAGGGATTACACAATACACAAAATTAGTCACAAACATTTTTAATCAAATCTTGCAACATGTTGCTAAGAAGAACCAGGACAACCAGGTCAAAGCCATACTGAAGTATAACCTTCATTAACATAAATCACAAAGAAAACATATTTAAATAAAAATTGTATACTTGTCTTGAACTTTTTTAAATCTTTAGTCCTGTGTATCAAAACTTATTTATTGGCTGATAAAAAGGAATCACATCATGGTTGTTACAAGGAACAAGTGATGAAAAACTCATTTTCATGTTTGTTTTCTTCTATACTGAAGAAGAAATACAAGTTTCTGTGGTAAATATTAAAAGAGCATCCATGTTCAATAAATATTTGTGTCACCTTTAAAGACCAATAAAAAAAATATCAAACTTAGAGAAACATAAAGTCAGGGCTGGAACAAACAACATAGAGTGCCCTTCACTGCTGTGGACAGGAAATGTACCGTGACTTGGAGCATGAGGTCATTTTCTACCTCGGGTGCTGCAGTGATTTGGTTTGTCACTCAGGTGGATCCTTAGATGAAAATTCAGTCCTGATTTCCAACTGAATCTTTCCCCACAGGAGCTACAAATATATGGTTTCTCACCTGTGTGGATCCTTCTGTGACTTTTCATAGTCGACAAGTCTCTAAACTCTTTCCTACAGACGTTGCAAGAATACGCTTTCTCACCGGTGTGGATTCTCAAATGAGTTTCTAGTCCTGATTTCTTACCAAATCTTTTCCCACATGTGCTACAGAAATACGGCTTCTCGCCTGTGTGGATTCTCACGTGACTTTCAAATCCGGATTTCTTATTAAATCTTTTCCCACAGGTGATGCAAAAATATGGCTTCTCGCCTGTGTGGATTCTCACGTGAGTTTCCAATCCTGATTTCCAAATGAATCTTTTCCCACAGGTGCTACAAGAATGTGGCTTCTCACTTGTGTGAACTCTCATGTGTCTCGTCAGGTTGGATTTACACTGAAAAGTTTTTCCACAAGTGTCACAGCTTACAGATTTTTTACTTGTATCAGTTTCACTCCGAGACTTATCTGTTCGGTTTTTGTGACGTCTCCTTTTCTTCAGCTCCGCATTTCTAGTTGATCCCGAGTCCACATGCTGGTTTTCTTCCTGTTCCTCAAGCTCTGGTTCAGGAAAGTTAAGAGCAAGGAGCTGGTCATCGTTTGGTTCTGATTCACTGAGGTCACTTTCCTCAAAACTAGAAGTCACCATAAAACTATTGATCTCCTGCTTCAGTACAATCTCCTCCAGCTCCTGACTGGTGCAGAGTTCCTCCTGTTCCTCTTTAATCTGTGGAGGATCTGGGTCCTCCTGGTCCAGACTTGAGTTCCTCTCCTGCTGATTGGCGACAAACTCCTCCTCCTTACAGGCAGTTTGCTGGTGGAGGTCTAAACGAACAATAAAAAAAATGTAATTATAGAAAAACACTTCTGAGAAGATAAAGTTTTAGTTAAAGTCTGTAATGAGGGCATGTTGCTCACATTTGCAGGTGAAATTAAAAGTGTGTAAAAATGAAGTTATTTGTGCACTCTGATGCAAATGAGAACTTGAGTTCTGACATTTTTCAGCAACATTAAGAGTAAAAAAAACCTTTCAAACAAAAAAGAACTCACTTATTACTGACTGACTGATGATCTATTTTGGAGTTGATCTCGAAACTGATCTACATCTTGATATTTTTCAAAATAATCTTCACTATTGGGGGTGGCTGTAGCTCAGGCGGTAGAGCAGATCATCTACTGATCGGTTCGATTCCCGGCTTCACCTAGTCTGCATTTCAAATATCCTTGGGCAAGATACTAACTCCAAGTTGCCTCAAGTTGCTCTTTGATCTGTGGAATGTGTGTCTGAATGTTGGTAGAAAGCACTAAGAAAAATGTGCTTGTGCGAATGGGAGTGAGTGGGTGAATGCACAAGTTTTGTAAAGCGCTTTGAGTGCTCAAGATTGAGTAGAAAAGCGCTATATAAGAACCAGTCCATTTAAAACTCCCTGTCATGTTTTCACGAATACACATTAAATAGATCTGACTGATACAAACTGTAGGTTTAATATTAATGTTAACACTTCAGAAAAGCGATTACAGTTTTACCGCTGGTCTGTAAATCTTTCTCAGGTTTCCAGATGTTATGCAGCTGTCTGAGCCGCTCTTCCCCGCTCCAGACGACGATGCCTTCATCCTCGTGTTTCACTACAAGCTGTTCTCCCTCTTGACTGATGCAGAGTTCCTCCTGTTCCTCTTTGATCTGTGGGGGATCTGTGTCCTCCTGGTCCAGATTGAAGTTCCTCTCCTGCTTCCAGACCTGCTGGCCAGCCAGATCTTCCTCCTCCTTACACTTCATGTTGATGTGGGACTTGAGGAACAAAGTAAAAAGAAAAAGATTAGACAGGTAAAGGTGCAGCCTCAGTCAGCAGGGCTGTACACTGTGAGCATGTTGCTCACATATGTGAGAGAGGTTTGTACAAATGTTTCAGAAGCACCATGTGACTCCCTCTCTTTGTTGGAAAGTCTTATTAATTCACTTTATAACTATTACTTTGAAGATAAATTTCTACCATCACAAAAATATTATGACCTCTTTAAAAACAAACAACGGCAACTACATGACTTAAATTCCATGTTTAGATGAAGGTAATGGTCAATGCCTTTTGACAGGGGAAAAACCTCCACACAGAAGAATCTTACTTGGCTGAATCATAAATTATTCACCATGATTAAAACTGCAGATGAGCAATAATCTGCATTTTATTTTAGCCAAAGAGGAATGTTTCTGTTTGTCTGTGATCTGACTTTTTCTGCTGGGTCCAAATTTCATTTTATCCTGTGTAAGTTTGTTTCTCTTCCTGTTAACTAGCAAAGTCAAAATCACCTTGATTCATTTAACTTTAATTCAATTATAAATGTAATCATTTTATTGAACAATTAATTTCATTTCAATGAAAAACAATTACTTAAAAGAAAGAGATTAAGTTGGAGAGAGACATGTGGCCATCTTTTAGTGAGTTAGACCCTGATTAAGGGCTATTTTTAAAAGTAAAGCCCATCTCTCAAAGTCCCTGCCGGCCTGCCTCCACCTCGGGAAGTCTGTGGGTGCAGACGGAGGTGAGGAGCACCACAGGCGGCAGAGAACTGTCTGTAGCCCCGGAGTGAGGCGTCGTGAACCGAAGCAGACAGCGAACTGTGGCACAGTGCAGAAAACCGAAGCTTTCCCTCCCTGTTTGGTTTTGATGTGTCTCATGAAAGTCTATTGTTAAAAGTTTACCTTTAAAAAAAACGGACGCACTTGTTTGATTAGCTGCTCTCTGATTTTAGCCTGTTAGCTTACAGACTGAGCTCAGATCGTTCCTGTGTTAGTTCATTGAGAACATCACAGTTTTACATACCTGCTGCGTGACTTCATCTCGGGTCTCCGGCTGATATACAGCAGTCTGAGCCAGTGGCGGATCTCATCATCCTGGACGACTGTTTTTAATGTTTTTAACCACGGAGATTTCTTCTGCATCATCAGTCTCTCATTGTTAAACTCTCCCAGAAACTGAAGACAGTTGTGCCATTTCCGCGCTTCTTGTTCTTCTATTGAGTAGACGGCAGACTACACATGTCCAAGGGTAATACTGTCCTCCTCAGGCCATTGGCATCAAGTCAAAGCCTTAAAGTCTGGTACTTTGCGCATGGTCATTTTTTACGAACAGCAGAATCACAAGACAAAGCGTGCCAATGTTTATACTTTTCACTGTGACTGCCAAATAGATGAAAAAGTAGATGTTAAAAAACAACTTATAGTTTTGTCATTGGGCTGGTAGAAAGCTATGAGTTTCTGTCCCTTTGTCTGACCTTAGAGACTTATTTTAAAAGGAAACATTACAATCCTTTAAAGCAAGTATTTTCACCTCTGTTCCCCCCTCTGTACTTAGCTTTTTTGTTGTCATGTCAGTAATTGTCCAGTTGATGGCTCCCTTGGATCACAAGCCTGTCTCATGAGTCCAAGTGAATATATTCTTAATAAACAGCTTTGAAGAATTTGTGACCAACTTTGTTTAATTCGGAACATCATCATCATGAGTCAAACTCACTCTTGGATCTACAAAATATTTAACAAAAACAAACATCACTGAATCATAAGGTATTTGCTCCAACTCTTAGTCCAGAAACACATGAGTGAACTAGATCAGCTGCTCCTCCAGTTCAGCTGTGGATTTATATCATTATTTATATTTGTAAAGTGGATATGCAGTTTTTCAGTACTAATATAAGCATTTTATATCATTGCTTTATTGACAGATGTTTGGTGTTCAAGGTCAGGCATCAGTTTGAAAAAAACAAACAAACACACTGAGTTGAACTTGAACTTCCTACTGACAAAAACTAAAATTGGTGCAAAAATAACCAGAAACATATAAGAAGCATCCTGGAGGTGCTGCAGACAAGATAGGACCAATAACATGTCAACAGGAAATCCTTTTTACTAATTTGTTTATTTCTTTTTAGATTTTTACTCTCCATTTTAAGCCATGATGTTTGCTGATACTGTGTTCCTACTGTTTGTTCTCATTAATAGTTCTGTTTTTAACATTCTGTGCTGAAGCTGGAGGAAATGTTTCTACAGTGTCAGATGATACAGCTCCAAACTAAATAAGTGACTAACTAACGATGCTTTAATACACTTTACTATAAATTATGATATAGTGCACTTTCTTAAAATTTCTTATTGCTCTGTAATTAATTGTTTTCTTTATAAATGTACAAATGAGAATAAAATCTGTGTGATAAAGGAAGGTCTGTAGACTTCTCTGTTAAGATTAGTGAAGAGAAACAACAACATACAAATACCTAAGAAAAATATTCAGTAAACATTTAGAAGATAGAGAAGTTTATGTTGTCATGTGGAGAAATTTTTCAAATAAAAATATCCATAAGCATTGATAGTCTCCATGGCTGAACAGACACAGGAAAGAGCTCCACCTATAAAACGTAAAAACATCAAGACAACATGTTGAAGATGTCGAGGTACTGCCCATAATGTTTGACTGACATCTGATTTATGTGCAGCACATAAATACCACAATAATGATGGAGAGAAACTAAAAGGGAACTAAAATACAGATTTAAACTTACAACAATATGAAAGACTTCAGTCTATTTCACTTTAATCAACTCAGCAGTGGCTCCATTTTGCCAAACCATCAGTCCAGCATAGAGCGGCTGAGTGAATGTGGTCTGGACTCTGTGGAGGAGAGTCATGGTTTCAGAGACGCTGTAGAAGGACAAAATACCTGCTCTGTGATCCAGGTACACTCCTACTCTGGAGGAACGAGGACCTGAGACAGGAGTTTCAATGTTGTTGTACCAAAATATATAACTGTTGTTGTTACAATATAATGACCAAGATTTGTCATTATATCCAAATTCAGATTCACCTCCTTTTCTGCTGATATTCTTGTATGCGACTGCTACATCAACTCCTCCCCCTCTCCACTCCACCTCCCAGTAACAACGTCCAGTCAGACTCTCTCTACTCAGGACCTGATACCACCATCCAGTGAATCTGTCTGGATGATCAGAATAAGACTGTTGTTGATTCATAAATGTTGCTTTTCTGTTCCCCTCTGATAATAACAGCTTTTTGTACGCTGTGTTTGGATCCAGTGTGATTTCACATGAATATTTTAAGAATCCAGCTCTGGTCTTTGGCTCTGGTTGTGACAGTGAAACATCCACTTCAGTGACTGTCAGTGAGATGTTTGTCCGTTCCTCTCTCAGAATGTCCTGTAGTTTATCTCTGACCTCTGACACAGCTGCTGTCACATCCTCAAAGTAGCTCAGAGGACGGATATTGATGCTGGATGAGTCTGTAGACTCACTGAGTGCTGACAGTGAGGGGTAGTTGTGTAGAAACTGGATGTGATCCTCTGTGTGTGAGAGCTGCTTCAGCTCAGCATCTTTCCTCTTCAGCTCAGTGATCTCCTGCTCCAGCTTCTCCTGAAGCTCTTTGACTCGACTCACTTCAGTTTCCTGCTGGGATCTGATCTGCTGCTTCACATCAGAGCTTCTTTTCTGGATGAGATGGATCAGCTCAGTGAAGATCTTCTCACTGTGCTCCACTGTTTGATCAGCAGACTGATTGATGGCCTCCACCTCCTGTTGAAGCAGCTTCACATCTTTCTCTCTGTCCTGGATTCTCTGCTGGATGTTTTGTCGACTCACCTCCAGCTCTCTCTGCCTCTCAGTCCTTTCTGCTGCAGCTGAGACTGTGTCGTGGCCTTTATGTTCATCCACAGAGCAGAGATAACAGATACTCTGCTGATCAGTACGGCAGAACATCTTCATCACCTCATCATGACGAGAGCAGATGTTCTCCTGGAGCTTCTTGGAGGGCTCCACCAGCTTGTGTTTCTTTAATGAAACTGCAACAATATTATGAGTCTGAAGGTGTTTCTCACAGTAAGATGCCAGACAGACTAAACAGGACTTGAAGGCTTTCATTTTTCTTCCAGTGCAGACATCACAGGCCACATCTTCAGGTCCAGCATAGCAGTGATCAGCAGGAGCAGCTTGGAGTCCAGTCTTCTTCAGCTGCTCCACTAAAACTGCTAACATGGTGTTTTTCACCAGGACAGGCCTCGCTGTGAAAGTCTGTCTGCACTGAGGGCAGCTGTAGATTTTCTTCTTTTCCTCTTCATCCCAGAAGCTTTTAATACAGTTCATGCAGTAGCTGTGTCCACAGGGAAGAGCCACCGGATTCTTCAGTAGATCCAAACAGATCGAACAAGAGAAGGTTTCTCGATCCAGCTGAACTCCTTTCTGCGCCATTTCTCCTCTCAGTGTCAGTGACTGTGTAAGTTTCACTTCCTTAATATAGAAACTGGTCTGACCTGAACAACAAGTGTTGCTGCTGTGAATGGGGCCTGCCAGCTCTAACATACGTTGGTTACACCCATCTTCATAATGTAGATCTAAAGGGGAGGGAACACAGAACGATATGGACAGACAGGAGGTGCTGAGCTAGAGAGCAGGAAGAAGAGGAAGGGTTTTCATGCTGTGATTCATTCCAGAAAGCAGGAAGAGGCTCTGTGTTTAATTGTTTTTCTGTTCAAACCTTTAACTAAATAATATAAATGTCAATAACTGGATGCCTCTCTATTCTTTTTGTTAATCTGCTAAATGAATAGTTTGTTTCTTTTAACAATTCAAATAGCAGAAATGAACAGCTGACAGCTTGTCAGACTCAGACTGTAAACCATAGAGACAGTTTATATATACATTTAGTCAGGGCAGTGCAGAGATGTTTAAAGGGGCGGGTGCTCACAGTTAAAAAGGGCACATAGAAGCAGGCTGAAGAACAACAACCCACATTCATCAAGAATCTAATATGGAATCACATCACACTACATCACTGTCATCAGGTGGGCACAATGCAAAGCAAACGTAGCCCATTTTTTACCTGATGGGTACAATGTTGCTGTTTGGGGGGTTGCTTCTGCTCTTGCTGCTGATAGTGCTGGAGGGCAGGGCTGTGTTGATCTGAGACTGTAGAGATTAAACAGTCCACAGGAGAGAGGGTAGCTGATTAAACAAGTGTTATGAGATAATAATAAAACGCAAAGATTGGTCACGGCGCTTGGAACCATAAGGCAACAAAACTGGGAAATAAACTAAGCTCTGCCTGTGAATCACTCTTTGCCTCTCTTCTTCCTTCCATCTCCTCATCTCATCTATCACATTCCACTTGCTGTCCATCTGAGAACGAGGCACAGTTTGCTATTGAATCCATCTATTATTTAATTATACATTTTAACAACTCTTGCACCTAATCCCCTTAGGCAGAGCAATGAAATGCACAGCTTTGGAGAACCGATCGATGATGGTCAGAATAACTGTTACCTGAGGATGGTGGGAGACCAGTGATGAAGTCCAGTGCGATATGAGACCAGGGGCATCTAGGAACGGGCGAAGGAGGCCAGCAGGAGGTGAAACCTAAACTGGAAAAAACTAACACAACACAGAACTGAAACCTAAAATGGAGATGCAGGGAGACGACACAGAATGATGCAGGAAAAAACACAGATGAACCGGCGAGGAGCACACGAGGACACATAGTATAAATACACACAGGGGGAGACATGGAATGGCAAAGACACAGCTGATCCTAATTGACTACACGAGACAGGGGAAATGTGAGCAGAACACACTAACATAAGACATGGACCTTCACAATAAAACAGGAAATGCACAGAGACATGATACAGACACTAAATAGAGGGGAACACAGAAACCAAACTCTAAGAACTAACTAAGGCTACATTCACACTGCAGGCGAAAGCGCATTAAATCCGATTTTTTTGACCCTATGCGACCCTATATCCGATCATGCTATGACAGTGTGAACGGCACAAATCCAATATTTTCAAATCTGATCTGGGTCACTTTCACATGTGGTACTGAATACTGAATCTGAATATGCAAATTAGGGGAAATTTACATCAAATTAAATGAGTAATGGCTGATTTGATGACCAAAATCAATGATGGTACTTAGAAACACATGACATTACACATTACATTTTCATGCAGTTAGAAGTTTGAACCTGCAGCTTTATTAAATGAACACCTGGTATCCAACAAGAGTTTAGTTTAAACTTTAGGAACAAAAAAGTAAGAATCAACAGAATTAAACAAAGAACCAACAGCACAGGAAAGTTTAATCTTCATGAAAAACACATGCAGTGACTTCAACGTCCACAATAACACAATGTGTTTGGGCTTATGTGTGTCAGTTTCCAGCTTTAATCTTATGTAACAAGACCTCTTTATAGGTCAATAGAGGAATGAAGTCATTGTTGAACTACAGCTTGTGTGTGTGTCACCTCCACAACCTACAACAATAAAATATGATCTTTGAGTAGTGATATGGGAGTAAAATATACCATACTGATGTGAATAGGAGGTCATCTTTTCCCTCGGCTGTTAGGGTACCTGGGTCGTTGACCCAGTGTTTTGTGTTTGGTTTTTTGAGTCTTGTTTAATCATTATTCTGTTCTCTGTGTATCTTATGTTTCCTAGTTATCAGAATCAGAATACTTTATTAATCCTTCAGGATTAATAAAGTATTCTGATTTACTTTATTAAATCAGAATTCAAGGGCTTACGCTCTTGAATTTATTCAGTATTTGTTGTTTAGGTTGTCTTGGTTAGTATTTGGTCCCGTTCATGTCTTTGTCTCGTGTCTTCTCTCGTCCCTTGCTCTCTGTCCTTTTTGCTCTGCTGCAAACAGAAGCAGAGAAAACTGGAGCTTCTGGTCTTGGCCAGATCTCTTTTGAAAAAGACATTTTAAAGTCAATGAGACTTTTTACCAGATAAATAAATAAAGAATATAAAAGTCTTCTACTTTATGATGGAAATGTTCTTTCTGGCTCAAAATGACATCATTTATCTGAATCTGTAGAAGAAGAAACAATCTCGGAAAGTCACTTTACTCTGTGTCTCACTGGATGTTCAACGTTTTTAACAAAAGAGAAAAAGAGAAGCATTCTTTGATTTTAGTCTGTTAGCCCACAAGCTGAGTTTTTATCAGAGTCCTGCATGAGTCAGTGTTATTTCACTGAGACTGTCATGATCCAAGCCGCCAGGAACACACAGGCACAAATGTAATCTTCAAAAAAAAGGGTTTTATTATACCCCAAAAAGGACAAAATGATTACAAAAATTCAAAATAACAAAAAATAAAGTTTGTAAGAACCAAGTGGGCCCATAAAAGAGGTTACCTTAACAGACCGCTACTCAAAAATCACTTAACAAAAACATAACTCAAACTGACCTGCCCAAATGAGAAACAGCTCCAGTTATATAGCAAATGAATAAACCATTATATAAACCAAAGGTGAAAACTAAAGGGATAACAGATAACCATCATTCAAGAAGAACCCCATTCCCCCTGCATGATCACAATAGATGGTCCAGTCCACTTTATTGGCTTCTGCATTTAAACCAGCTCCACCCTCAGCCTCCTCTTTCAGCCAAACCAGGAAGGACTGGAGCGGAGGTCAGGTAACTGAGAAAGAGCAGAAATATAATCAATATAACATACCTATATAAAATAACAAACAATGCAAAGCAAAGTCTATGCTAGTGATGGGCAGATGAAGCTTCGTGAAGCACTGAAGCTTGTATTGAAAAACGGTTCATTACTCGAAGCTTTTCAACACAGTCCTCTCCGGTGACATCTGGTGGTGAAAATTTTGAAGAGCAGCTTGAATCTGCAAAATAAAACGGACTGCTCAATCATCGCTGCTCACTCAAGAGTGGAGTTCTCTCTGATATTGGGCCACCGTTCCGTTGCTTTGAACATGTAATTGGTTTTGTTTTCTCGATTGGGGGGCTGAAAAAAATGTAATGCGTATTTGCGTAATACATTTTGATCAATAAACTTTCCCTATTTAAACATGCACTATGGTGTGGCCTTTCTTTGCTCATAACTCCTTGATGTTGGTAAATACAATAAGTGAGCAATATATATAATATACATATGATAATGCACAGCACATTATGGAGTATGCCCCTGCTGTGAAGTCCTGCCTCCATCTACTTGTCGTTTAATCACTGGACAGCTGGACAGGTTCATACAAAATATTAGATGAGGCCAATTGTCCTATACATATTTTTGACCTAGGGGTGGGATTGATTGTGAACTGGAAAGGGAAAATGCTTAGGAAGCTGAGTACGGCTGCATCGTCACTGATTTGTAGAATCATTTTGATTCGATACAGGATCCGATTCAATTTGATTGGAATCTGGAAAGTTTTGCCTCAGTCAGAAATATTACAAGTCTGATCATTTTAACAGTATATATCCATAATTTCGTATCTATTAAAAGAAAGCTGACACATGTGAGACTTAATTAGAGATGTAAACAGAGAGTTATGAAACCTGCAGCTGCAGAAGCCAGCGAAAAAAAAAGAGGCAAACACAGCGCGGACCCGACGACACATCAAAATCTGACTCTGACGCGTCGGGTCCGCGCTCTGTGTTCACGTTTGTATGCAGAATCCGTAAACCTGCTCCCAGTTACTGTTTTAGCTGCATGGTGTTTGACGACATGTTGTGAGGTTTAACCTGAGATGCTGGCGTTTCAGGCATAATAACGTTAATTTACAAATCGACACTGGATTTTAATGAATCAATATCACTTTATTCAATTTAGCATGGATTGTAATCAGAAAAGCGATAATCAAAACCCACCCCTAATCAAGAACTTGCAAAGTAAAAACATGCTCTATGTCAGGTAGCCCTTTTGTTATTTACATTTAAAAAGAGGATTAGTGTTACTGTGCGCTGGCTGAGTCTGTTTCTTTTCTTAGAAATAGTTTCTCCTGCCCTGGAGAAAATCCACTTGCATGGAACAGAAGAGGCTGTGGAGTGCAGGAACCACACTGCAAGTTGGTAGATATGCAGGTATTCCTGGGTCCTGCAGACTATCACCTAAAAACAATAAACAAAATGATTTTCTAAACTGTAGCAATGTAATGTACGTATAGTGTCAAATACATTTTTGTAGTCTTCATCAGCTTTAATTCACATGGAAGTGTTCCTAAAGTCATATGCTGTAATGATATTTACATTATGAAAACATGATTTTGGACATTTCAAGTTTTTCACTTCGGCAGATAAAATGAATTGAGCAAAATCAACTCAAAATATTCCCACACGCCAGAACGTCCTCTCTTCCTCGCTGGCTCCATATCTGTCAGTGGAATGATCACCTCGTCGCTATCTGTCACCATCAACACACTCCACGAATCCCGTGGATGATTCTCTTCCTTATATCCGTTTGAATCAGGTACCGAAGCAGTTACGTGCGTAATGAAGCTTCGGACGTCACTGGTCACGTGACTTTTGCCAAACGAAGCAAGCCTCGACACAGTGCTTCTGAACCAGTGTGTTGTTTTTTTCGACACACGCTCCGGAGCGTCAGCTTCAAGCGGGCCATCACTAATTGAAGCTTTTCATCCAATTGGTTCACCCCAGCGCAAAGCTTCTTGAAGCTTCATTTGCTCTAGTAGGACACCTACTGGACGTAAAAATAATAGCTGGCATGAATTTGAAGAGTGTGGCCTTTTGCACACAGCCTGTAAATGTCAACAACAAAAGGAGTGTGTAAAACATGTATATTGTAGTGATGGCAGTATACTGTGTATATTTATACTGGCAGTATGGAAAATGATTATTTGGAAATGCTTAAAATGCAAATGATCATTTACTGTGAGGTGAGGTGTGGTTGGGGTGTGGACAGTGGTTGTGCGGTTGTAACGTTGAGGTATGGACAGCTACACAGTCCTGCCTGTTCACATTTTATTCTGTAAAAACTAAATTTTCACTGCTTTTATGACCTTTTTAGTGGGGAGAACATAGCTAGGATTTAATGATTTAACAAATCTTTTGAATCCTTTGTCCTCCACAATGCTAACTGGCTGGGAGTCCTCAATCACCATGCTGACCAGGTCTTCATCTATTTGAGATTGTTCTCCTGAGGAAAGACAATAAAGACAAAGCACAAATATAAATATCACACACGTAACTTATAACAGTTGTATAAGATTGTTATATCATTTAGTAACATTACTGCATGCTATATTATCATTGCATTTGATGGCTCACCTGGTCTTGCTCCACAATCGGTGTCCCCCTTATTCTCATGCAAAGCTCTGTAGTGCCTAAGCATGGATGAGGTGTTGTTGTTATATCCCAGCTCCCTGGCACATAGCAAACACTTCACCTTGTACAAAAGTCAAGACAGCTTAACATAAATTGTATTGCAGCATCAGTATTATGAAAATACATCTTCTGTAGAAATTTACATAGCTTGTTGGGAGGAATAAAATCACAATGTTCCCACACAGGGGAGGACATCCTCCTCTTCTTAGCTGGCTCCATTCTCTCCTGACTTTCTCTCCTCACTCTCATAAACCTCCAAACTGTCTCCAAACTCTCACTAACCGCAACTCTCCATCAAACACCTACATTTTGAATGAAGTCTGAGGGTTTATATCGCTGTCATATCTCGCGGCAAAGTTCGAACCACTTCATGAACCAGTCACGTGGTACAGCCGGGCAGCGAGGCTTCGGACGTCATCATTTTCAGCTCCTCCCATAAATGAAGCAAGCCTCGATACGCGCATCGCGGAAACGCCCCCTCAATTACCCGACACACGCTCCGAAGCCTCGATACAGAACGTCACATCACTACAGGTAACCTCAAAACGTCAAATTAGTTAACTTATGATCACAGAAACTTTAAAGCATAACGTAAACATAAGACAAAAGACCAAATGAATATTACTAAGTGTCTCAGTTGTGTGGTTGCATGCACCCATCACAGTGACCATCACAGTTTTACACACCTGTTCTGTATGACTTTGTCTCAGGTTTGCGGTGATATCCAGCACTCTGAGCTGATGGCAGATCTGGTCAGTCCACAGTAGCTTCAACCACTAAATTATCTCTAACACATCACCAAACCAAAGTCTTCCTGCTAAGAGTACATCAAAGGTGAAAAGCGAGCCTAGAATGTCATCATTTCTGCTCTCCTCTTTCTTCTTCTTCTACTTCTGGACCGCACACATCTGTCGCTGCCCTACTCAGGTCGATCTAATGAAAATCAGCCAGAAATAATAATCAGAAATCCAAATGTAGAATTTATAGTTCCCCATTGATGCAATTTGGTTATTAAATTTAAGAAGCAGTCTGTAATGCTCACCCCAGCATAGTTGAAGCAGATCATCAAAGCATGCTGAACACTTTCTACCATTCCACATGTGCATTTTCTATCCAGGTACTCAACAGCACCAAACCATAATTGTGAATCCATGGCTTTGATCTGGTGAAAATCACCCTACCCCTACTGTTCATCTTTACACACAACAGATGGTGTTTCTGTATCTTATGACTGAATGAAAAGTAATGACAACCGTTATTTTCAATCTTCCATTGCTTCTACCTGTTGTTTCTCTGTATTATTGTCGGATCTTTACCTTCAAATAAAGTGCCTTCAATATAAACTGCCTCGAGGTAACTTGTTGTAATTTGGTGTTTTATTAAGAAAATTGAACTATTGTGGCAGAAAAGTTGGATGCAAACCAAGACTAAAAGTCCTCAGGCAGGAGTCATAGCTGGGCTTTAGCATCTGGGTCACCCACTTTACCCAGGGAGCTAAACCAGCATCTCCAACAGGTGATTTGTTTGTCTGGCAGTTTCAGGCTGGGAAAGCTTGTTAAACTTTAACAAAACATTATTTGGCACCAACGTGAATGATTTGGGTCATGTTTATCACGTCTGAGTCAGGGAGCAAAGGTCACCTCCTTTATGCAGGATTTCACCTTATGCCAACAGGGGAAAAAAATCACGAGTTCTTAAACAAGCTGTAGGTCATGTTACTACACACATTTCAATATGTAAGCATTTCATCATGTTTTAGAGTCTCAGAGTTATTTCAGCCTCATCTTCACATATTTTCACAAATATTCACATTATCTCCGAGATCCAGTTGTGAAATTTTTTTCCCTCAGTGTAACCGATTGCAACACAACAAATGACTGACCAGTGATTAGTGTTTTACAGTGATTACGACAGACAGCCTGTTTCTGCCACTGCTGCCAAGCATTTGCTCTTTTCAGCTTGTTCAATTGTGGAGGTTTTTACATTCTTTACCTTACAATATAAAGCACCTTGAGGCAACTGTTGTTTTTTGGCACTATATATAAATATAAATGAATTGAACTGGTAGCAACTTTATGAATGAGAAAATGAAAACAAGTGTCAGTCAGCTGGTTCATGTCCAGCAGGTGGGGAGGAATCAGTGAGTCTGTTACTCCAGTTACTTACTCAGAGGTAAAGTTAAAGAAAACGAGTTTCCTTCATCGCACTAAACCTGCCCACTAAACATGACCCTGAATGAACCCATATGTAAAGGACTGTAGGTTTTAAGCAGGCTCAGGTAATGGCAACACAATAGATGAGGAAAGTGGGGGAACTCTGACGACATCTAGTGGACATCTTGAAGATGACGGGTCTGAACAGAGAGCAATGCAGGTCTGTGGAGAAGATTGCAGCACACTGTGAAATATGAACTATGAATAATATCTACATCTGTAATGATGTAATCAAAATAGGCTCCATGTAGTTTAAGTTCTGTTACTGTACTTATGAAGCAAACTGCACACACAGAGTTGGCAAACATTGAGTTTACTTGCATTTAGGCAAAATGATATAAACACTTATCATGAGCCAATATAGCACATTTAACTGCTTTTATTTAGCAGGGATTACACAATACACAAAATTAGTCACAAACATTTTTAATCAAATCTTGCAACATGTTGCTAAGAAGAACCAGGACAACCAGGTCAAAGCCATGCTGAAGTATAACCTTCATTAACATAAATCACAAAGAAAACATATTTAAATAAAAATTGTATACTTGTCTTGAACTTTTTTAAATCTTTAGTCCTGTGTATCAAAACTTATTTATTGGCTGATAAAAAGGAATCACATCATGGTTGTTACAAGGAACAAGTGATGAAAAACTCATTTTCATGTTTGTTTTCTTCTATACTGAAGAAGAAATACAAGTTTCTGTGGTAAATATTAAAAGAGCATCCATGTTCAATAAATATTTGTGTCACCTTTAAAGACCAATAAAAAGAATATCAAACTTAGAGAAACATAAAGTCAGGGCTGGAACAAACAACATAGAGTGCCCTTCACTGCTGTGGACAGGAAATGTACCGTGACTTGGAGCATGAGGTCATTTTCTACCTCGGGTGCTGCAGTGATTTGGTTTGTCACTCAGGTGGATCCTTAGATGAAAATTCAGTCCTGATTTCCAACTGAATCTTTCCCCACAGGAGCTACAAATATATGGTTTCTCACCTGTGTGGATCCTTCTGTGACTTTTCATAGTCGACAAGTCTCTAAACTCTTTCCTACAGACGTTGCAAGAATACGCTTTCTCACCGGTGTGGATTCTCAAATGAGTTTCTAGTCCTGATTTCTTACCAAATCTTTTCCCACATGTGCTACAGAAATACGGCTTCTCGCCTGTGTGGATTCTCACGTGACTTTCAAATCCGGATTTCTTATTAAATCTTTTCCCACAGGTGATGCAAAAATATGGCTTCTCGCCTGTGTGGATCCTTACGTGAGTTTCCAATCCTGATTTCCAAATGAATCTTTTCCCACAGGTGCTACAAGAATGTGGCTTCTCACTTGTGTGAACTCTCATGTGTCTCGTCAGGTTGGATTTACACTGAAAAGTTTTTCCACAAGTGTCACAGCTTACAGATTTTTTACTTGTATCAGTTTCACTCCGAGACTTATCTGTTCGGTTTTTGTGACGTCTCCTTTTCTTCAGCTCCGCATTTCTAGTTGATCCCGAGTCCACATGCTGGTTTTCTTCCTGTTCCTCAAGCTCTGGTTCAGGAAAGTTAAGAGCAAGGAGCTGGTCATCGTTTGGTTCTGATTCACTGAGGTCACTTTCCTCAAAACTAGAAGTCACCATAAAACTATTGATCTCCTGCTTCAGTACAATCTCCTCCAGCTCCTGACTGGTGCAGAGTTCCTCCTGTTCCTCTTTAATCTGTGGAGGATCTGGGTCCTCCTGGTCCAGACTTGAGTTCCTCTCCTGCTGATTGGCGACAAACTCCTCCTCCTTACAGGCAGTTTGCTGGTGGAGGTCTAAACGAACAATAAAAAAAATGTAATTATAGAAAAACACTTCTGAGAAGATAAAGTTTTAGTTAAAGTCTGTAATGAGGGCATGTTGCTCACATTTGCAGGTGAAATTAAAAGTGTGTAAAAATGAAGTTATTTGTGCACTCTGATGCAAATGAGAACTTGAGTTCTGACATTTTTCAGCAACATTAAGAGTAAAAAAAACCTTTCAAACAAAAAAGAACTCACTTATTACTGACTGACTGATGATCTATTTTGGAGTTGATCTCGAAACTGATCTACATCTTGATATTTTTCAAAATAATCTTCACTATTGGGGGTGGCTGTAGCTCAGGCGGTAGAGCAGATCATCTACTGATCGGTTCGATTCCCGGCTTCACCTAGTCTGCATTTCAAATATCCTTGGGCAAGATACTAACTCCAAGTTGCCTCAAGTTGCTCTTTGATCTGTGGAATGTGTGTCTGAATGTTGGTAGAAAGCACTAAGAAAAATGTGCTTGTGCGAATGGGAGTGAGTGGGTGAATGCACAAGTTTTGTAAAGCGCTTTGAGTGCTCAAGATTGAGTAGAAAAGCGCTATATAAGAACCAGTCCATTTAAAACTCCCTGTCATGTTTTCACGAATACACATTAAATAGATCTGACTGATACAAACTGTAGGTTTAATATTAATGTTAACACTTCAGAAAAGCCATTACAGTTTTACCGCTGGTCTGTAAATCTTTCTCAGGTTTCCAGATGTTATGCAGCTGTCTGAGCCGCTCTTCCCCGCTCCAGACGACGATGCCTTCATCCTCGTGTTTCACTACAAGCTGTTCTCCCTCTTGACTGATGCAGAGTTCCTCCTGTTCCTCTTTGATCTGTGGGGGATCTGTGTCCTCCTGGTCCAGATTGAAGTTCCTCTCCTGCTTCCAGACCTGCTGGCCAGCCAGATCTTCCTCCTCCTTACACTTCATGTTGATGTGGGACTTGAGGAACAAAGTAAAAAGAAAAAGATTAGACAGGTAAAGGTGCAGCCTCAGTCAGCAGGGCTGTACACTGTGAGCATGTTGCTCACATATGTGAGAGAGGTTTGTACAAATGTTTCAGAAGCACCATGTGACTCCCTCTCTTTGTTGGAAAGTCTTATTAATTCACTTTATAACTATTACTTTGAAGATAAATTTCTACCATCACAAAAATATTATGACCTCTTTAAAAACAAACAACGGCAACTACATGACTTAAATTCCATGTTTAGATGAAGGTAATGGTCAATGCCTTTTGACAGGGGAAAAACCTCCACACAGAAGAATCTTACTTGGCTGAATCATAAATTATTCACCATGATTAAAACTGCAGATGAGCAATAATCTGCATTTTATTTTAGCCAAAGAGGAATGTTTCTGTTTGTCTGTGATCTGACTTTTTCTGCTGGGTCCAAATTTCATTTTATCCTGTGTAAGTTTGTTTCTCTTCCTGTTAACTAGCAAAGTCAAAATCACCTTGATTCATTTAACTTTAATTAAATTATAAATGTAATCATTTTATTGAACAATTAATTTCATTTCAATGAAAAACAATTACTTAAAAGAAAGAGATTAAGTTGGAGAGAGACATGTGGCCATCTTTTAGTGAGTTAGACCCTGATTAAGGGGTATTTTTAAAAGTAAAGCCCATCTCTCAAAGTCCCTGCCGGCCTGCCTCCACCTCGGGAAGTCTGTGGGTGCAGACGGAGGTGAGGAGCACCACAGGCGGCAGAGAACTGTCTGTAGCCCCGGAGTGAGGCGTCGTGAACCGAAGCAGACAGCGAACTGTGGCACAGTGCAGAAAACCGAAGCTTTCCCTCCCTGTTTGGTTTTGATGTGTCTCATGAAAGTCTATTGTTAAAAGTTGACCTTTAAAAAAAACGGACGCACTTGTTTGATTAGCTGCTCTCTGATTTTAGCCTGTTAGCTTACAGACTGAGCTCAGATCGTTCCTGTGTTAGTTCATTGAGAACATCACAGTTTTACATACCTGCTGCGTGACTTCATCTCGGGTCTCCGGCTGATATACAGCAGTCTGAGCCAGTGGCGGATCTCATCATCCTGGACGACTGTTTTTAATGTTTTTAACCACGGAGATTTCTTCTGCATCATCAGTCTCTCATTGTTAAACTCTCCCAGAAACTGAAGACAGTTGTGCCATTTCCGCGCTTCTTCTTCTTCTATTGAGTAGACGGCAGACTACACATGTCCAAGGGTAATACTGTCCTCCTCAGGCCATTGGCATCAAGTCAAAGCCTTAAAGTCTGGTACTTTGCGCATGGTCATTTTTTACGAACAGCAGAATCACAAGACAAAGCGTGCCAATGTTTATACTTTTCACTGTGACTGCCAAATAGATGAAAAAGTAGATGTTAAAAAACAACTTATAGTTTTGTCATTGGGCTGGTAGAAAGCTATGAGTTTCTGTCCCTTTGTCTGACCTTAGAGACTTATTTTAAAAGGAAACATTACAATCCTTTAAAGCAAGTATTTTCACCTCTGTTCCCCCCTCTGTACTTAGCTTTTTTGTTGTCATGTCAGTAATTGTCCAGTTGATGGCTCCCTTGGATCACAAGCCTGTCTCATGAGTCCAAGTGAATATATTCTTAATAAACAGCTTTGAAGAATTTGTGACCAACTTTGTTTAATTCGGAACATCATCATCATGAGTCAAACTCACTCTTGGATCTACAAAATATTTAACAAAAACAAACATCACTGAATCATAAGGTATTTGCTCCAACTCTTAGTCCAGAAACACATGAGTGAACTAGATCAGCTGCTCCTCCAGTTCAGCTGTGGATTTATATCATTATTTATATTTGTAAAGTGGATATGCAGTTTTTCAGTACTAATATAAGCATTTTATATCATTGCTTTATTGACAGATGTTTGGTGTTCAAGGTCAGGCATCAGTTTGAAAAAAACAAACAAACACACTGAGTTGAACTTGAACTTCCTACTGACAAAAACTAAAATTGGTGCAAAAATAACCAGAAACATATAAGAAGCATCCTGGAGGTGCTGCAGACAAGATAGGACCAATAACATGTCAACAGGAAATCCTTTTTACTAATTTGTTTATTTCTTTTTAGATTTTTACTCTCCATTTTAAGCCATGATGTTTGCTGATACTGTGTTCCTACTGTTTGTTCTCATTAATAGTTCTGTTTTTAACATTCTGTGCTGAAGCTGGAGGAAATGTTTCTACAGTGTCAGATGATACAGCTCCAAACTAAATAAGTGACTAACTAACGATGCTTTAATACACTTTACTATAAATTATGATATAGTGCACTTTCTTAAAATTTCTTATTGCTCTGTAATTAATTGTTTTCTTTATAAATGTACAAATGAGAATAAAATCTGTGTGATAAAGGAAGGTCTGTAGACTTCTCTGTTAAGATCAGTGAAGAGAAACAACAACATACAAATACCTAAGAAAAATATTCAGTAAACATTTAGAAGATAGAGAAGTTTATGTTGTCATGTGGAGAAATTTTTCAAATAAAAATATCCATAAGCATTGATAGTCTCCATGGCTGAACAGACACAGGAAAGAGCTCCACCTATAAAACGTAAAAACATCAAGACAACATGTTGAAGATGTCGAGGTACTGCCCATAATGTTTGACTGACATCTGATTTATGTGCAGCACATAAATACCACAATAATGATGGAGAGAAACTAAAAGGGAACTAAAATACAGATTTAAACTTACAACAATATGAAAGACTTCAGTCTATTTCACTTTAATCAACTCAGCAGTGTCTCCATAATAATAGTAAAACCAGAGTCCAGCATAGAGCGGCTGAGTGAATGTGGTCTGGACTCTGTGGAGGAGAGTCATGGTTTCAGAGACGCTGTAGAAGGACAAAATACCTGCTCTGTAATCCAGGTACACTCCTACTCTGGAGGAACGAGGACCTGAGACACGAGTTTGGATGTTGTTGTACCGAAATGTAAAACTGTTGTTGTTACAATTTAATGACCAAGATTTGTCATTATGTCCAAAAACACATTCATTACCTCCTTTTCTGCTGATATTCTTGTATGCAACTGCTACATAAACTCCCCCTCTCCACTCCACCTCCCAGTAACAACGTTCAGTCAGACTCTCTCTACTCAGGACCTGCAACCTGTTAGTGAATCTGTCTGGATGATCAGAATAAGACTGTTGTTGTTTCATAAATGTTACTTTTCTGTTCCCCTCTGATAATAACAGCCATGTGTTTGCTGTGTTTGGATCCAGTGTGATTTCACATGAATATTTTAAGAATCCAGCTCTGGTCTTTGGCTCTGGTTGTGACAGTGAAACATCCACTTCAGTGACTGTCAGTGAGATGTTTGTCCGTTCCTCTCTCAGAATGTCCTGTAGTTTATCTCTGACCTCTGACACAGCTGCTGTCACATCCTCAAAGTAGCTCAGAGGACGGATATTGATGCTGGATGAGTCTGTAGACTCACTGAGTGCTGACAGTGAGGGGTAGTTGTGTAGAAACTGGATGTGATCCTCTGTGTGTGAGAGCTGCTTCAGCTCAGCATCTTTCCTCTTCAGCTCAGTGATCTCCTGCTCCAGCTTCTCCTGAAGCTCTTTGACTCGACTCACTTCAGTTTCCTGCTGGGATCTGATCTGCTGCTTCACATCAGAGCTTCTTTTCTGGATGAGATGGATCAGCTCAGTGAAGATCTTCTCACTGTGCTCCACTGTTTGATCAGCAGACTGATTGATGGCCTCCACCTCCTGTTGAAGCAGCTTCACATCTTTCTCTCTGTCCTGGATTCTCTGCTGGATGTTTTGTCGACTCACCTCCAGCTCTCTCTGCCTCTCAGTCCTTTCTGCTGCAGCTGAGACTGTGTCGTGGCCTTTATGTTCATCCACAGAGCAGAGATAACAGATACTCTGCTGATCAGTACGGCAGAACATCTTCATCACCTCATCATGACGAGAGCAGATCTTCTCCTGGAGCTTCTTGGAGGGCTCCACCAGCTTGTGTTTCTTTAACTGAGCTGCTACATAATGAGGCTGAAGGTGTTTCTCACAGTAAGATGCCAGACAGACTAAACAGGACTTGAAGGCTTTCATTTTTCTTCCAGTGCAGAAATCACAGGCCACATCTTCAGGTCCAGCATAGCAGTGATCAGCAGGAGCAGCTTGGAGTCCAGTCTTCTTCAGCTGCTCCACTAAATCTGCTAACATGGTGTTTTTCACCAGGACAGGCCTCGCTGTGAAAGTCTGTCTGCACTGAGGGCAGCTGTAGATTTTCTTCTTTTCCTCTTCATCCCAGAAGCTTTCAATACACTTCATGCAGTAGCTGTGTCCACAGGGAAGAGCCACCGGATTCTTCAGTAGATCCAAACAGATCGAACAAGAGAAGGTTTCTCGGTCCAGCTGAACACTTTTCTGCGCCATTTCACCCAACAGTGTCAGTGACTGTGTGAGTTTCACTTCCTCAGAACTGAAACTGCTCTGATCTAAACAACATAGGTTTCTGTAGCGAATGGGATCTGTCAGCTCTTATACGTCACCACATGTTGGTTGCACCCATCTTCAAACTGCAGATCAGAAGGGGAGGGAACAAGGGAACATGTGGACAGAGAGGAGGTGCTGAGTTAGAGAGCAGGAAGAGGGAGGGTTATCAGACACTAATTCAATCCTGGAACATGTGAGCCTGTGAGTTTTTCATTTAAAAATAGCACTGCTCAGCCTTTAAAGTTGTTAAATAACCTTAACATTTAAAAGACAATCTTTTTATGTAAATTAGTTTAAATTATTATTTTAGTCATTACAGGATATCAAATACTGCAGCTGAACTAAGAAATTGTTGTAGAAAAAAGCAATAAAAGGTCGTTCCCCCTCTGTCCCCTCCTGGTCACCTGTGCCTCAATTTTATGAGATGAGATGGATCAGCTCAGTGAAGATCTTCTCACTGTGCTCACTGTTTTATCAGCAGACTGATTTTATTCCACAACCTAGACATCCACATTACTCACACTCTCATAACACATACATATAGGGCCTTGGGATCGGGCATGTTATACGGTGTCCAGAGGACAGTCTTTGTATTCAACCTCACCTCTGGCGCCGGTGCCCACCTCTCAGTTTTAAATGCATGTAGACATTGAGGGTTCTCAGGAGAGGCCGTGCTGTACAGTACATGTACAGTGTCCATTTGTGTCTGTATCCAGGTTGGATGAGCGCCGAGTATTTGTATATGTGTGCATGAGGGTGGGAATGCATGTTTGGGTCTGTGTGTGCCTAGTCTTAGACTCCACCCCCTTGGAACATCTCAGGCCCTCCAAGGTATGGAGGCCTATTTCCCCTCACCACACTCCCTGGTTGATGAACTCAGACATCGGTGCGTTCTTGGTGTCCAGGGCTGGACGCTCAGGTCTGTACCAGCTCACTGCTGGTACAGCTGCTCTGTGGGGCCTGGTGCCCGTGGCTCGGTCGGGCCCCTTGCGGGGGCGATTCACTCTGGCACAGCTGACTGCCGGCAGAGCCCGCGTGTACGTCACTGCCGCCCCCTCTGGCTTCTGCTCTGTGGCTGTTGGGTGACCCCTCATCTGGGGCTCTCCTCAGCTCTTCCCAGGAAGGTGGCACGGTTGCCCCTCCGGTGGTCCTCTTTGGGCGCTCGCACTCTGGGGGCCTCTGGATGTCTGGGGCCTGGATCTCCTCCATGCCTGCTTCATGCCCTGGGGGACGGGGCTATGGCTCCCCACACCAGCAGATCGTTACATGGAGAAGCCTTTTGAATAGACGAGCACTCATCCACACAGGTGTTCACACACACAAGCTACACCTTTCTTGGCTGCTACCTCAAACCACATTATGCGATGTCAATCTTGCGTGCTGCACAATCACATTCAGTATTTAATATTTACTGTTATTTACACTTAGCTAGATTATTGCAATGGTGTTGTGTTATTATGTTGCTCTTTTTTGCTTGTTTTCTCTTATTTTCTTCTCTCAACAGGTGACCTGGGAGATATTTTTTAAGTGCCCTTTCTCACTGTCCCTCTTCCCCTTTTCTTTCTTTCTTTCTTTCTTTCTTTCTTTCTTATCCCCCAGTCATGTCTGTCCTATCTGTAACAACTGAAAATAAATTAAAATAAATAAATAATAACAAAGGTTGATCAAATGGACCAATATGGCAAGGCCGTGATGGTCCATTTGGTAAATTAAGTTAGTTGGGCATCTTTTTTGGCCTTCAGACAATAATTCTGATGGCTAAAAAACGAAACGGGACAACAACAAGAAAAGAAAGAAAGAAAAAAGTAATAAAAATGTATCTAAAACATATTTTAAGATGAATCTTTTTATGACTGAGTAAAAAAAAATGCTAAAATTCGAGTGCAGTGTTGAGTAAAATGGTTTTATTAAAATTTAATTGACCCTTTGAAATTATTTGTTGGAAGTCTTAAATCCCACTGAACAGGGGAAGAGAAAGAGACAGAGACACAAAGATAGCAACACAGAGGTAAATAAACATGGAGACAAGACACTGAGAATAAGACAGAAGGGGAAATGCCCAAAGTCTCATATCTCTGACAAGTTAAGTCACTTTTATTCATAAAAAAAACCCAGAACTTAAATATAATTATAAACCACACATAAACATAATCATAGAACAATTAAAAGTAAAACATACCAAAAACACATCAAATGGAGAGTGAAGCAAATATTATTAATAACAACAAATGCACATATTAATAATATAAACCAAAATCCTTCAATAAAAAGGCTACAAACAGAAACAACAATTTGAAACAGCAATAAGAAAACAGTGAAAGTGACTACAGATATAGACCTTCCTAGGGAGGCCTGAAGTGCAAACATACCCTCTACACTCCCTTCATAAAACAGGGGACCATGATTACCACCATAGTTGGCCGGTCTGAAGGCACTGACCTCAACTTCCATACAATGTTTGAGCAGGACAACCAGGACAGACCCACAACATACAGAGCCTTAAGTGACCGCAGGCAAATCTCATCCACCCCACCACCACAGTGATGGGCAAGTCTCCCTGCCCACTGTACAAAATGTGCTTCACAGACGTTGTTTCATGTTGTAAAGATTGTGCCTTAAAAAAATAGCCACAAGAAGTTTTAAAGAAATCTTTATTTCACTTTTAAGACACATAACCAACACCAACATACGAATCAACAGGATGAGCACATGCTGAAATTCAGTCTTCATGAAAATCAAGATTAAATCACAAAATGTTTGGTCTCATGTGTGTTTCTTTCCAGCTTTGACTCTGTGGAGTAAAACCTCTCCACTAAACAAAAAAATAAAACATCTCAGCAACTTTTTTGTCACCTCCACAGCTCAACACGATACAAATATCACATCAAATGAATGTAAATACGTGTTTCATCTTCATTACAGGTTTTAATGGAATATGCAACAAACAGAATTAGGGCTGTGACATATCATATGATCTGCAATAATACTGGTATAAATGTTTACAAAAAAGTGTGTTTAGAGGAACATCATGTGTTTGCATTCACCCCAATGAGTCAACCCCAGTCATGTCTCACAGCCAGAGCCATATGTCGGGCTCCAGTCACAGTTTGGTAGCTGAATGTTCGCAAAATATGCAAGAAAACTTTTCCCACTGAAAGTGAAAAAAGCAAACCTGTTACAACACTTTAAGCAAAAACACACTTGAGTACAACCGGGCTGTGAAGGCACGTGAGCAGGAGATACTAGCAGCAGTGATGTGCGACCCAAAGGTAAACAAATGATTCAACCATGCATCACTGGAGCACTCGCGAGTTACATTTCATATAACAGCAAGAGCAGTCAGTGGATGGAAATTACTGATGTGCTACACGGTGGAAAAGCAGGAGGTTAAAAAGCTCGACCCAAGATGAAACAAACCAGGTAGAATTTCTTTTCCTTATATGCAGAGGTGGAAAGAGTACTAAAATATTTTACTCAAGTAAAAGTACTATTACTTTGCTGAAATTTTACTCAAGTACAAGTAAAATTACCTGTCTAAAAATGTACTCAAGTAAAAGTAAAAAGTAGCTCATTTAAAATGTACTCAGAGTAAAAGTTACATAGTTACTTTTCTGTCAGCAGGAGGACAGCCGCTTCTGAGTAGTGCAAAAAAGGACAGTGGGATATAAATCTCAAAGTAGTTCTTTTTTAGTGAAAAGAAAAACTTTACAAATTAAAGTGCAGTGGCAGTTAAACTGCAAGTCTATACATGAAAATGGATAATGGTCACCAAACCAATCAACCAAACCAAACCGTCAGGTATCACAGTGTTTTCAATACAAAACCATATCATTCTTTCACATGAGAATGTGTTCTAAACTGTCAAATAAGAGAACAAGTACTGAACTGAACGGCAGCTGCTTTAAAAATGTTTTTGAATTTTTTAAACTTGGCCCTGCCCTACTGTACCTCTAGATTAAAGTTCCTTTGTATCCATCCTAGAGTGTTACTCTCTGAACTTCCTGTTAATTTTGAGGAGCAGTTGATTTTCAGAGTTAGTAGAGTTCATCCTTGCTCACTTTGCAGTGAACAGTAGTCCAGCACAGCTAAAGAGACGCTCGAAGGCAGCTGAGGCAGGCAGGCCAGTGTTAAGTTTGAGAGAAAGTTTTTTGATGTCCCTAATAAGACATCAATGCATTACATAGCTACCGCTGGTAAATTATACCAATATACCTCGTGGGGTTTTTTTTATTGGACAGTAACAGGCTAGTTAACGGGAGGTTGCAAGTGCTAATTAACAAGTAACAGAAGTCAGCTGTCTTTGACTAATCTAAGGTAAGTGAGCGCTCTGTTATTCTTTTGCCTGCAGTGTGAACATATGTGGGTTAAGTAAGAAAGTAGCCGCTTCTGTCTTTAATTTAACTCTTTTTTTTAAATAAATTCTTATTATTAACAAACAGGAAAAACGTAGGTAAACACATTTTCTTTTGGCAATTTACCAACCCAGTAAAAAAAATGTAAGTTGCGTGGACAACAACGTGCCCGATTACAGCAAGTTGCTAGTACCAACCAACGTTATCTGTGTTCTTCACAGATGTCTTAACTTAATGTGATTAATTTGAACACAGCCTTTTTGCTACCATAACGGTACGAGTTGTATTTAACTTACCTCCACATGCTTGCGCAGGTTTGATGTGGAATTTTTAAAAGCTGCTAACTCGGTCTCTCTGGGCAAACACAGCTTACACTGCATAATAAAGCTGTTGCCTTTCTTGCACTTGAAGCCGAAATGGTCCCTTAAATACGGCCAGGGGTTCACATCCGTTTCTTCGAGTTCAGGGTCAGCAGAATTCGACGGGGCTTCTTTTTTCACTGGATCCATAACACCGATGTCAGACTCCATCTTTAACGTGACCTTAGCGCCAATTTGTTCTACTACCCATCATTCCCTGCAGTATTTCCGAAGCGCAATGGTTTTTTTAATTTACTCAGTAACGGGTGTGATTGAAAACGTAGCGAACTACAATACTTTTTAAAAAATATACTTAAGTAAAAGTAAAATTACAGACTTGAAAAATGACTTTAAAAAGTACAAATACACAAAAAAACTACTCAATTACAGTAACGCAAGTAAATGTAATTCGTTACTTTCCACCTCTGCTTATATGACAGAATTGTGCAGGCTCCGCATTACAAGGTTATTTTGGATATTAAGCTAGAGTGTAAGCACTTGTAATACACTTTTCTTAAAACTTCCAGGAAAAACACCCCTGAGGATACTTATGTGCTCATATTTCATGTATGCCGTGTCACTAACATTGCACTATAATGTTGTTCATAGAGTATTTAAAGGTAGAATGGGAGGCAGAGCCTTCAGCTTTTAAGATTAGACTTAAAACTTTCCTTGTTGCAGATGGGGGTCCCTCCCTGAGCCTGGTTCTGCTGGAGGTTTCTTCCTGTTAAAAAGGAGTTTTTCCTTCCCACTGTCGCCAAAACGCTTGCTAATAGGGGGTCATATGACTGTTTGGGTTTTCTCTGTTTTCATTGTATTATTGTTGGGTCTTTACCTTACAATATCAAGCACCTTGAGGTGGCCACATTTTCACACTTTGAATTAGCTAAGCTGTCATCAGTGACAGCAGCTCACTGGAAGAGAAAGATGGAAAATCCATCATTTACTTACACATATAAATGCTGCTGCCTGCCGAGCTGATAAAATGTACATTATTTTTTTTAAATGTAAGTTTCTTGAAATATTATTTTGAGGCTATATCTCCCACCCCTACATACAATAAACAATACAGAGTTTTTTAAGGAAGGAGGTCATCTGATCTGCTCTGATCTGGCTTCTCAGTGGACTGCTTCATCTGACAGTTCTCCCACTTTTAACTAGTGTGAATCCTCATGTGTCTTTGTAACTGTATCCTCTGAATGAAGCTTTTCACCTGTGTGGATTCTCATGTGAGTTTTCAAGTTTATCATCAGGCTGAATCTTTTTCCGCAGGTGCTGCAAGAATGTGGCTTCTCACCTGTGTGAACCCTCATATGTCTCGTTAGTTTGGATCTGTACTCAAAGGTTTTTCCACAAATCTCACATTTCACAAACTTTTTACTTGTGTCAGTTTTACGCTGACTCTCTGACACAGGAAAGTTGTCTTGCTGATCTCTGCTCTCTGGTTCAGGAGAGCTGGAAGAAAGGAGATGTTCACTGTCCAGCTCTGGCTCACTTTCCTCATAAGTAGGAGCCACCATGAAGATAATAATGCCTTCAGTCTCCTGCTTCACTACAAGCTGATCTACGTCCTGACTGGTGCAAGGTTCCTCCTCTTCCTCTTTTATCTGTGGAAGCTCCGGATCCTCCTGGTCGAGGCTGAAGTTTCTCTCCTGGTCCCCAAAAACCAGTTCCTCCTCACATTCATGCTGTTGTGGGAAAGCTGAGGTGACAAATGGACAAAATTACTTGTCTTAGATAAATATAGAAGTATAACAAGAATGACTACTCGGCAGTGGTGTCTACAGCTGTCCATTTCCAACTCTACAACAGAGTTTAATCAAAATATCATCAGAAATATCATCATATCATTTACCCAGACCTGGAAACTGTTAAAATAAGATTTCATGCACTCACTTCTAACACGTTAGTAAATTTCTATGCACCAATCACAGTTTGTCCACCAATTACTGTTGGAAAGATGTTTATGTAAATGATAAGACAAACATCAGACAGAAGGGGAAATTTAAAAGTAGGATTAAAATATGGGGATAAAAAGCAGCGAAGCTCTCAGAAAACCTCGACTAACAATCAGCTGAGTTTATTTAAACACTGGCCTTGAAGAACTCTGATGTGTTTCCAAAATATCTTTATTGAATGAATTAAAGTCATATTAATTTTTAGGTAAGACCATTACGGTTTTACATACCCCTGCTGTGTAAGTTCATTTCAGGTTTCCAGATGTTATCCAGCTGTCTGAGCTGCTCTTCTTCAGTCCAGATGAGGCCTTCATCCTCCTGTTTGAGTACAATCTTTTCTACGTCATCGCTGATGCAGAGTTCCTCCTCTTCCTCTTTGATCTGTGGAGGATCTGGGCCCTCCTGGTCCAGACTGGAGTTCCTCTCCTGGTTGGAGACCTGCTGGTCATACAGGCCCTCCTCTTCCTCACACTTCATGTTAGGGGGAGATCTTGAGGAACAAAGGGTCACTGAGGAAAAAGGTTAATAATGTGATGACAGGAAAACACATCTGAGCAAATATAGTCCACTCTGAGCATGTCCTCATATGGGAGTGAAATTTAAACTGTACAAACGTGAACAATGAAAGTGTAAGTTACTCTCGAGCTCTGATACTCTTATTAGGAAAGTTCAGAGTACAAATCATTCAGGTAGCTGCTGCCAGCTTCACGCTGCAAGTAAATGTTTGTCATTGTTGTAGATTAAACTGAAAATCTCACAGTGCCATAGCAGATAAGTACCAGTCAGGTTTCACAGCCAGTCATTGCACAGAATCAACCCAACTAAAGTCATCAGTGATCTGAAGATTATTAGGGACTCAGAGTTTCAGTCTTAGTTCTATTTGATCTCATTGCTGCCTTTGATACTGTTGATCATGACATTTTAAATCAAAGGTTTCATCATTTAGTTGGTTTAACTGGACAGTTCTCAATTGGCTCTCGACCTTTGACCCAGTTAAACCTCTCAGGTCATCAGGTTCAGATCTGTTAACTGTTCCCAAAATCAGATGTAAGTGTGCTAAGAGTGTGTTCAGTTACTGTGCTCCTGTTCTTTGGAGCATGCAGCCATAGTTTGCCTGCTGTGGCTGCATTCAAAACTAACAACTATGTTTCCATGCTTTGTGAATAACACTGACATCTGTGAGATTTGAGCTGATTTAGTTCGAGTTAAGACTGTTTATTAGAACATTACAAAGTTATTTTAAAAACTTCATCATTTTCTTGAACCCAAATATAATTCAGTTGAAAAATATACATTTTAAAATGAGGTGAGGATGGTGGGGGAGGCACGATGGTCTTGTAGGGTTAGACCCTGATTAAGGGGTATTTTTGAAAGTAAAGCCCATCTCTCAAAGTCCCTGCCGGCCTGCCTCCACCTCGGGAAGCCTGTGGGTGCAGACGGACGTGAGGAGCACCACAGGCGGCAGAGGACTGTCTGTAGCCCCGGAGTGAGGGTCAGAGAGCCGAAGCAGACAGCGAACTGTGGCACAGTGCAGAAAACAGAAGCTTTCCCTCCCTGCCTCCTTTATCTTAATCTTCTAAATAAATCTTCTATAAAGGCACTTTCTCTCGGTTTCAAGGTTTGTTTAATGCTAAAAGTTTACCGTAAAAAAGAGACGCACTTGTGTGATTAGCCGCTCCCTGATTTCAGTATGTTAGCCTACAAGCTGAGCTCTGATCAGGTCCTACATGAGTTGTATTCTTGTGTTAGTCCACTGAGACCATCGCAGTTTTACCTGTTATGCGTAACTTTATCTCGGGTTTCCGGCTGATATCCAGCAGTCTCTGCTGAAGGTTGATCTCATACTGGACGATCAGACGTTCTGTTAACCTCAGAGCAGATTTCTTCTGCAGCAGTCAGCCGGTCTCTCCACTATTGCTTCTAAACGAACAATAAAAAAAATGTAATTATAGAAAAACACTTCTGAGAAGATAAAGTTTTAGTTAAAGTCTGTAATGAGGGCATGTTGCTCACATTTGCAGGTGAAATTAAAAGTGTGTAAAAATGAAGTTATTTGTGCACTCTGATGCAAATGAGAACTTGAGTTCTGACATTTTTCAGCAACATTAAGAGTAAAAAAAACCTTTCAAACAAAAAAGAACTCACTTATTACTGACTGACTGATGATCTATTTTGGAGTTGATCTCGAAACTGATCTACATCTTGATATTTTTCAAAATAATCTTCACTATTGGGGGTGGCTGTAGCTCAGGCGGTAGAGCAGATCATCTACTGATCGGTTCGATTCCCGGCTTCACCTAGTCTGCATTTCAAATATCCTTGGGCAAGATACTAACTCCAAGTTGCCTCAAGTTGCTCTTTGATCTGTGGAATGTGTGTCTGAATGTTGGTAGAAAGCACTAAGAAAAATGTGCTTGTGCGAATGGGAGTGAGTGGGTGAATGCACAAGTTTTGTAAAGCGCTTTGAGTGCTCAAGATTGAGTAGAAAAGCGCTATATAAGAACCAGTCCATTTAAAACTCCCTGTCATGTTTTCACGAATACACATTAAATAGATCTGACTGATACAAACTGTAGGTTTAATATTAATGTTAACACTTCAGAAAAGCCATTACAGTTTTACCGCTGGTCTGTAAATCTTTCTCAGGTTTCCAGATGTTATGCAGCTGTCTGAGCCGCTCTTCCCCGCTCCAGACGACGATGCCTTCATCCTCGTGTTTCACTACAAGCTGTTCTCCCTCTTGACTGATGCAGAGTTCCTCCTGTTCCTCTTTGATCTGTGGGGGATCTGTGTCCTCCTGGTCCAGATTGAAGTTCCTCTCCTGCTTCCAGACCTGCTGGCCAGCCAGATCTTCCTCCTCCTTACACTTCATGTTGATGTGGGACTTGAGGAACAAAGTAAAAAGAAAAAGATTAGACAGGTAAAGGTGCAGCCTCAGTCAGCAGGGCTGTACACTGTGAGCATGTTGCTCACATATGTGAGAGAGGTTTGTACAAATGTTTCAGAAGCACCATGTGACTCCCTCTCTTTGTTGGAAAGTCTTATTAATTCACTTTATAACTATTACTTTGAAGATAAATTTCTACCATCACAAAAATATTATGACCTCTTTAAAAACAAACAACGGCAACTACATGACTTAAATTCCATGTTTAGATGAAGGTAATGGTCAATGCCTTTTGACAGGGGAAAAACCTCCACACAGAAGAATCTTACTTGGCTGAATCATAAATTATTCACCATGATTAAAACTGCAGATGAGCAATAATCTGCATTTTATTTTAGCCAAAGAGGAATGTTTCTGTTTGTCTGTGATCTGACTTTTTCTGCTGGGTCCAAATTTCATTTTATCCTGTGTAAGTTTGTTTCTCTTCCTGTTAACTAGCAAAGTCAAAATCACCTTGATTCATTTAACTTTAATTCAATTATAAATGTAATCATTTTATTGAACAATTAATTTCATTTCAATGAAAAACAATTACTTAAAAGAAAGAGATTAAGTTGGAGAGAGACATGTGGCCATCTTTTAGTGAGTTAGACCCTGATTAAGGGCTATTTTTAAAAGTAAAGCCCATCTCTCAAAGTCCCTGCCGGCCTGCCTCCACCTCGGGAAGTCTGTGGGTGCAGACGGAGGTGAGGAGCACCACAGGCGGCAGAGAACTGTCTGTAGCCCCGGAGTGAGGCGTCGTGAACCGAAGCAGACAGCGAACTGTGGCACAGTGCAGAAAACCGAAGCTTTCCCTCCCTGTTTGGTTTTGATGTGTCTCATGAAAGTCTATTGTTAAAAGTTGACCTTTAAAAAAAACGGACGCACTTGTTTGATTAGCTGCTCTCTGATTTTAGCCTGTTAGCTTACAGACTGAGCTCAGATCGTTCCTGTGTTAGTTCATTGAGAACATCACAGTTTTACATACCTGCTGCGTGACTTCATCTCGGGTCTCCGGCTGATATACAGCAGTCTGAGCCAGTGGCGGATCTCATCATCCTGGACGACTGTTTTTAATGTTTTTAACCACGGAGATTTCTTCTGCATCATCAGTCTCTCATTGTTAAACTCTCCCAGAAACTGAAGACAGTTGTGCCATTTCCGCGCTTCTTCTTCTTCTATTGAGTAGACGGCAGACTACACATGTCCAAGGGTAATACTGTCCTCCTCAGGCCATTGGCATCAAGTCAAAGCCTTAAAGTCTGGTACTTTGCGCATGGTCATTTTTTACGAACAGCAGAATCACAAGACAAAGCGTGCCAATGTTTATACTTTTCACTGTGACTGCCAAATAGATGAAAAAGTAGATGTTAAAAAACAACTTATAGTTTTGTCATTGGGCTGGTAGAAAGCTATGAGTTTCTGTCCCTTTGTCTGACCTTAGAGACTTATTTTAAAAGGAAACATTACAATCCTTTAAAGCAAGTATTTTCACCTCTGTTCCCCCCTCTGTACTTAGCTTTTTTGTTGTCATGTCAGTAATTGTCCAGTTGATGGCTCCCTTGGATCACAAGCCTGTCTCATGAGTCCAAGTGAATATATTCTTAATAAACAGCTTTGAAGAATTTGTGACCAACTTTGTTTAATTCGGAACATCATCATCATGAGTCAAACTCACTCTTGGATCTACAAAATATTGAACAAAAACAAACATCACTGAATCATAAGGTATTTGCTCCAACTCTTAGTCCAGAAACACATGAGTGAACTAGATCAGCTGCTCCTCCAGTTCAGCTGTGGATTTATATCATTATTTATATTTGTAAAGTGGATATGCAGTTTTTCAGTACTAATATAAGCATTTTATATCATTGCTTTATTGACAGATGTTTGGTGTTCAAGGTCAGGCATCAGTTTGAAAAAAACAAACAAACACACTGAGTTGAACTTGAACTTCCTACTGACAAAAACTAAAATTGGTGCAAAAATAACCAGAAACATATAAGAAGCATCCTGGAGGTGCTGCAGACAAGATAGGACCAATAACATGTCAACAGGAAATCCTTTTTACTAATTTGTTTATTTCTTTTTAGATTTTTACTCTCCATTTTAAGCCATGATGTTTGCTGATACTGTGTTCCTACTGTTTGTTCTCATTAATAGTTCTGTTTTTAACATTCTGTGCTGAAGCTGGAGGAAATGTTTCTACAGTGTCAGATGATACAGCTCCAAACTAAATAAGTGACTAACTAACGATGCTTTAATACACTTTACTATAAATTATGATATAGTGCACTTTCTTAAAATTTCTTATTGCTCTGTAATTAATTGTTTTCTTTATAAATGTACAAATGAGAATAAAATCTGTGTGATAAAGGAAGGTCTGTAGACTTCTCTGTTAAGATCAGTGAAGAGAAACAACAACATACAAATACCTAAGAAAAATATTCAGTAAACATTTAGAAGATAGAGAAGTTTATGTTGTCATGTGGAGAAATTTTTCAAATAAAAATATCCATAAGCATTGATAGTCTCCATGGCTGAACAGACACAGGAAAGAGCTCCACCTATAAAACGTAAAAACATCAAGACAACATGTTGAAGATGTCGAGGTACTGCCCATAATGTTTGACTGACATCTGATTTATGTGCAGCACATAAATACCACAATAATGATGGAGAGAAACTAAAAGGGAACTAAAATACAGATTTAAACTTACAACAATATGAAAGACTTCAGTCTATTTCACTTTAATCAACTCAGCAGTGGCTCCATAATTACGGTAAACCAACAGTCCAGCATAGAGCGGCTGAGTGAATGTGGTCTGGACTCTGTGGAGGAGAGTCATGGTTTCAGAGACGCTGTAGAAGGACAAAATACCTGCTCTGTGATCCAGGTACACTCCTACTCTGGAGGAACGAGGACCTGAGACAGGAGTTTTAATGTTGTTGTACCGAAATGTAAAACTGTTGTTGTTACAATTTAATGACCAAGATTTGTCATTCCATCCAAATAAACATTCATCACCTCCTTTTCTGCTGATATTCTTGTATGCGACTGCTACATCAACTCCTCCCCCTCTCCACTCCACCTCCCAGTAACAACGTTCAGTCAGACTCTCTCTACTCAGGACCTGATACCACCAAGTGAATCTGTCTGGATGATCAGAATAAGACTGTTGTTGTTTCATAAATGTTGCTTTTCTGTTCCCCTCTGATAATAACAGCCATGTGTTTGCTGTGTTTGGATCCAGTGTGATTTCACATGAATATTTTAAGAATCCAGCTCTGGTCTTTGGCTCTGGTTGTGACAGTGAAACATCCACTTCAGTGACTGTCAGTGAGATGTTTGTCCGTTCCTCTCTCAGAATGTCCTGTAGTTTATCTCTGACCTCTGACACAGCTGCTGTCACATCCTCAAAGTAGCTCAGAGGACGGATATTGATGCTGGATGAGTCTGTAGACTCACTGAGTGCTGACAGTGAGGGGTAGTTGTGTAGAAACTGGATGTGATCCTCTGTGTGTGAGAGCTGCTTCAGCTCAGCATCTTTCCTCTTCAGCTCAGTGATCTCCTGCTCCAGCTTCTCCTGAAGCTCTTTGACTCGACTCACTTCAGTTTCCTGCTGGGATCTGATCTGCTGCTTCACATCAGAGCTTCTTTTCTGGATGAGATGGATCAGCTCAGTGAAGATCTTCTCACTGTGCTCCACTGTTTGATCAGCAGACTGATTGATGGCCTCCACCTCCTGTTGAAGCAGCTTCACATCTTTCTCTCTGTCCTGGATTCTCTGCTGGATGTTTTGTCGACTCACCTCCAGCTTTCTCTGCCTCTCAGTCCTTTCTGCTGCAGCTGAGACTGTGTCGTGGCCTTTATGTTCATCCACAGGGCAGAGATAACAGATACTCTGCTGATCAGTACGGCAGAACATCTTCATCACCTCATCATGACGAGAGCAGATGTTCTCCTGGAGCTTCTTGGAGGGCTCCACCAGCTTGTGTTTCTTGAATGTAGGTGAATCATAATGAGTCTGAAGGTGTTTCTCACAGTAAGATGCCAGACAGACTAAACAGGACTTGAAGGCTTTCATTTTTCTCCCAGTGCAGACATCACAGGCCACATCTTCAGGTCCAGCATAGCAGTGATCAGCAGGAGCAGCTTGGAGTCCAGTCTTCTTCAGCTCCTCCACTAAAACTGCTAACATGGTGTTTTTCACCAGGACAGGCCTCGCTGTGAAAGTCTGTCTGCACTGAGGGCAGCTGTAGATTTTCTTCTTTTCCTCTTCATCCCAGAAGCTTTCAATACAGTTCATGCAGTAGCTGTGTCCACAGGGAATAGCCACCGGATTCTTCAGTAGATCCAAACAGATCGAACAAGAGAAGGTTTCTCGGTCCAGCTGAACACTTTTCTGCGCCATTTCACCCAACAGTGTCAGTGACTGTGTGAGTTTCACTTCCTCAGAACTGAAACTGCTCTGATCTAAACAACATAGGTTTCTGTAGCGAATGGGATCTGTCAGCTCTTATACGTCACCACATGTTGGTTGCACCCATCTTCAAACTGCAGATCAGAAGGGGAGGGAACAAGGGAACATGTGGACAGAGAGGAGGTGCTGAGTTAGAGAGCAGGAAGAGGGAGGGTTATCAGACACTAATTCAATCCTGGAACATGTGAGCCTGTGAGTTTTTCATTTAAAAATAGCACTGCTCAGCCTTTAAAGTTGTTAAATAAACTTAACATTTAAAAGACAATCTTTTTATGTAAATTAGTTTAAATGATCATTTTAGTCATTACAGGATATCAAATACTGCAGCTGAACTAAGAAATTGTTGTAGAAAAAAGCAATAAAAGGTCGTTCCCCCTCTGTCCCCTCCTGGTCACCTGTGCCTCAATTTTATGAGATGAGATGGATCAGCTCAGTGAAGATCTTCTCACTGTGCTCACTGTTTTATCAGCAGACTGATTTTATTCCACAACCTAGACATCCACATTACTCACACTCTCATAACACATACATATAGGGCCTTGGGATCGGCCATGTTATACGGTGTCCAGAGGACAGTCTTTGTATTCAACCTCACCTCTGGCGCCGGTGCCTATGGAGCGTCAGGACTGCCATAATGAATTAATTAAATACACCATTAAATAATGAATTAAATGTGGCAATAATTAATTAAAATTGGAATTAATTAATTAAATAAATAGTTATGACACATGTAATTAATTAATTATTGACACGTTTAATTAATTATTTATGTATTTCACATTTTAATTAATTATTCCATCCATCCATCCATCCATTCGCTTCCACTTATCCTTTTCAGGGTCGCGGGGGGCGCTGGAGCCTATCCCAGCTGTCATAGGGCGAGAGGCGGGGTACACCCTGGACAGGTCGCCAGTCTGTCGCAGGGCCAACACACATTTAATTAATTAATTATTGACACATTTAATTAATTATTTAATGATATATTTATTCATTTCATTTTGGCAGTCCTGGCGCCTGGCTCTCATCTTGAAATAATTTTATCTGTCAGCCTCACCCATCAAACTCAGGGGGCGGGGTTAACGCTGATCAAGTCAAAACCATTATTTTTTGTTACAGTGCTCCATTTTAAACCAACATTAAGACAAGACAGACAATACGCTAACTAAGAATAGTACAATATATACATATATATACATACATACATACATACATACATACATACATAAGTCACTTATAAATAAATATTTGGAAAAGAAACATGTGTAGTTGTAGCAGCAAACAGTGTGTTAAGTGGATGCGTTGTACAGGGAGATGGCCACAGGCAGGAAAGATTTCCTGTGTCGTTCAGTGGTGCTTTTCGGTAATCTCAGTCTCTCACTGAACGAGCTCCTGTGACTGACCAACATGTCATGGAGTGGGTGGGAGGTGTTATCCAACATTGTCTTTATCTTGGACAGCATCCGCCTCTCCGACACCACCTTGAGGGAGTCCAGCTCCATCCCCACAACATTGCTGGCCTTACGGATCAGTTTATTAAGTCTGTTGGCATCTGCGACCCTCAGCCTGCTCCCCCAGCATGCAACAGCATAGAGGATCGCACTGGCCACCACAGACTCATAGAAAATCCTCAGCATTTTCTGGCAGATGTTGAAGGACCTCAGTCGCCTCAAAAAATAGAGACGACTCTGGCCCTTCCTGTAAAGTGCTGTGGTGTTTTTAGCCCAGTCCAGTTTATTGTCAATGTGTACTCCAAGGTATTTATAGTCCTCCACAATGTCAACACTGACCCCCTGGATTGAAACAGGGGTCAAGTGTTTCCTGGTCTTCCTGAAGTCCACGATCAGTTCCTTGGTCTTTGCCACGTTGAGCTGCAGATGATTCTGCTCACACCACGTGACAAAGGAGTCGACCACAGCCCGTACTCTGTCTCATCATCCCTGCTGATGCATCCAACCACCGCAGAGTCATCAGAAAACTTCTGAAGATGGCAGGTCTCTGTGCAGTGGCTGAAGTCTGTGGTGTAGAGGGTGAAGAGGAAGGGGGAGAGGACAGTCCCCTGTGGTGCCCCTGTGTTGCTAATCACCTTGTCAGACACACACTGTGGGAGACGTACATATTGTGGTCTTCCTGTCAGGTAATCAACAATCCAGGACACCAGAGAAGCATCCACCTGCATCGCTGCTAACTTATCACCCAGGAGGGTCGGCCTGATGGTGTTGAAAGCACTGGAAAAGTCAAAAAACATGACCCTCACAGTGCTCGCCGGCTGGTCCAGATGGGTGTAGACACGATTGAGCAGGTAGATGATGGCGTCCTCAGTTCCGAGACGAGGCTGATAAGCGAACTGAAGGGGATCCAGATGTGGTCTTACTATGGGTCGCAGCTGGTCCAGGATGAGCCTTTCCAGGGTCTTCATGATGTGGGAGGTCAGTGCCACGGGCCTGTAATCCTGGGGGCCACTGGGACGAGGCGTCTTTGGTACAGGGACGAGGCATGATGTCTTCCACATCACCGGGACCCTCTGCAGACTCAGACTCAGCATAAACAGTTTATGAAAGACTCCACACAGCTGGGGGGCACAGGCCTTGAGGACAAGGGGACTCACTCCGTCTGGTCCAGCAGACTTGCCTGAGTGAAGTCTCCTCATTTGCATCTCAACCTGGTATTGAGTGAAGGTGATGGGAAAAATAGAGGAGACCTTCCACACAAGGCTTGCCTTTCTTGCTTTTAATGAAGATCCTTTAAAGCCTTATCTCTCTCAAGGCTTCTCCTTGCTATTTCTCATTTGTAACTGAAACATACAGAAAATGAAAATAAATTGCTAGCTAATACACATCTTAATGACAACTTACTGATTAGCCTAGCTTAACACGTGCGTTACATTAGCATCACAGTTCACTCCATGTAAACACATATAAAAGTTATCTCTGAACATATTAATACTCACAAAGACGAACGTTTCCCAAGGTACAAGCGTGTAGGGCACTCTTAGCGTGTACATGAACTCGTTCACTCTTTTAATACTGCCGAAACACTTTTCACGGCATTAACGGAGAAAATACGTCAAAGATATGTTAATGATCAGAGCGCTCCCTCGCTCCCATTTCCGCACATACAATACAAAGATCGCTTGTGATAACGATGTCTCACTCTGAGCAAATTACAAACCCATACATTTTAACTGTTTTTAGCATGAATCACTTATAATATTTCTTAACTTTGAACTTATTTATCACTTTGCTTATGTAACTTAATCAGACTATGCACTAACTACTGACTTTTGACCAAAAGGCATAACATAGTAACTGCTGGCTTTAACTGTACAAAGGTTGTTCGACACTATGAAACACATACAGACTTCATGATGTTCGGCTAATATTTTTATTGTGAATATTAATCATGAGGGTAAACGGCCCTGTACACCACGGAGCGAGGTCAGCATATCCACGATATGCAGAGTTTCCCAGCTGACTAACTGCCAACTATTCCAGAGACGTGAAAATATACAGCATAAAGAAAAGTGTAAGAGACCCAGCAGCAGATTAGAATAACAGTTATACATTTAATAAATCACCAAATGAATCCAAGAAACGAGCAAACCTGTTCCGACAATTTGAGTTTGTGTTCCCTCAGCTGCAGACTCGCTGCTGTTTAAATGTTTGAAAAGGAAGATTAGATATAAACAAACGTCAAACGTAGACTCATTCTGCCTTCACATTTGATATGAGGCCACACAGTAAAAAACTGTCAATTTTACACTTAGAGAGTTGATTTTAACTCTGTTTCAGATAACATTTGGTCCCACTCAAAATTAGGGTAAAATTTACTCTATGGCCAGTGTTAACTTTTTAGTGTTAATTCTACTCAGTTTAGTGTCAAAATTAACAACAAAATGTGTAAAAATATTTAACACTGAGGGTTATTCACACTGTTTAGAGTAATATGATTTCACTTTATAGAGTTATTTTTAGTCCAAGTTCACTCTAATGTGTAATAATATTTCATTTTCATTATTTTTTCATATTTATCATATGATGCTATATTTCTAAATGGCTGTGATCTATCCTATATTATGAAAATAACTACAAACATACAGGTTACAGTAACAGCATTTATTAGCATAACAAACTCTTACAAATGACAGTAAGTAATGACAGTTGTCATTCACTCCATACGACAATTGTATGTCAAAAGGCCTGGGATAATGCAGGCTGTCAACATGAAAGACAACTAAATCTTGCTTTGTCCTGGTCAACTCATAAGCATGGAAATGTTCTTGAAAGGCTACTGTACATAATGGCAAAATGAGAAGTACCAGTTTCCAGAGGTGTGGACTCGAGTCACATGACTTGGACTCGAGTCAGACTCGAGTCATTAATTTTATGACTTTAGACTTGACTTGAAAAAATGTTGTAAGACTTGTGACTTGACTTGGACTTTTACACCAATGACTTGGGACTTGAATTGGACTTGAACCGGTTTACTTGAAAAGACTTGATATTTTACCCCAAATATAAAATTTAACATGCATATTATATAGAGATTGAAAATGTGACGTCATTCACGGGTAGAACCGCAAAGGATTCTGGGAACTCGTGGCAAGCGGTACTAGCGCACGCAGACTTTCAATTAAAATCAGTCACACAGCGATAAAAAGAAACACAAAAATGTCAAGAAGCCGTTGTATTATTAACTGCAACAGCCGGTCGCATGACAGCCACGGGAAGCCGACGGGTAAAGAGATCGGTTGTTATCGGATTACCTCGTTGAAGAGAAATTGTTCGAGCCATGTTTCCGAAGTAACAAAGACGCGATGGATGGCCTGGATTGCAGCCATTCAAAGACCAAATATAACGTCCCAGAACCCTCCAGCTCACAGGTTAGTCTGCTCCAAGCATTTACACGAAGGTCAGTGTTTTTTAGTAGTTAATGCGTCATTTTTCTTAACATAATTGGTGATATAGGTTACAAGCAAGTCTGGCGCTGAACAGAAATTGTCGCGCTATGCTCCTTTATTTATTGTGCATAAATAGTGAATTGTCCTGACACAATATTGCGTTTCGCTTCTGTTATTATGGTACATTGACAAAAACATATACTTTTATTCACAGGATAAAACAGTTGTTTTGTATCACTAATTGTCCAGTACGATTACAGCATACAATATTATTGTCACTGCTACATTTCTGTGATGCTACCAGAAATTATTTCCACTACTAATTAATTACCGTTGAGCTCAAAGGTCCTATTAATAAACTGTTAAGGAATGTGTATTTATGACGACGATTTGTGAGACTGGTAAACTTATGATACGTACGATGGTCTTTCGTTCTACACGGTGCATTTCATGGTCCCTGTACCCATCCGTCGGTAAACTATACCTGGGCTTGTTGCAGTGACCTGAAGTTACTAAACTTCATGAGTGTATGCACTCACTCCAAGAACCGTATGATTATAAATATGCATATAAATATGCTAAGATGAGATAGCTGACTTCATCTAACTAGCAAATGTTGTCCAGGCTACGTTGGTGATGCAGTTTTTTTTAATGTGTATGATATTTTTGTCATGCGATTTTAAAGCTGGTCCTACAACCGCATCCAAGAATAACATGCAGCTTATCTCAGAACTGTTGGTGAAAATTATTCTTGGGGCTAGGTTTAATTGAGCTGCATTTTAAAGAGGTGCAATTTCACAATTTGTGTATATTTTCTAAGTTCACTATTTTGTCATGTGTTGAGAAAAACACAGATTTTAAAATTACATGGTCTAATATTTACATTTAGCATAACTGCAACATTATTTTTTCGTTGTTTTTTTTTTTAAAGACTCGAAAGGACTTGAAATTCAAAGTTTCAGACTTGTGACTTGACTCGGACTTTTACACCAGTGACTTGAGACTCGACTCTGACTTGCCTGACATTACTTGAGACTTGACTTGAGACTTGAGGATAAAGACTTGAGACTTACTTGAGACTTGCAAAACAATGACTTGGTCCCACCTCTGCCAGTTTCTCATGTATTATCAGAACTGACTCAATCTGGTAAAACACAGGCATTTCAGACACTACTTTGCCACAAATAACCAAATGCGGGCGGTAAACAATACCATTCTGTTTAGCCCAGTTCACTTTCATAACTTGAACTCTATTGGGCAGTTGCATTGCTATTGCAATTCCAGAACCTCCTTTTACCATATCTAAAGACACCATTTTTCCTGGACCAATGTCTAACCGACTAAAGGTTGTTGAAGATTGCCAAATGTATGCCATATAATTCTGGTGTTTTTTTGGCCAGCGTTTTGGTGATATTTTTGAATGATTTGAGCAGTTTCTTGAAAAAATTGTGCTTACCTTCATAGCGCATGCACCAACTATGAAGTACAGGCCCTATTTTTTGGATGCAGCGAGGATAATGGATAAGAAAATGGTGCTTTGGTAAAAGGTTTTTCTGGGGATACAACATCTTGAACAGTTTGTGGTGTTCCACAATCAAATGTTTTAAATATACACACATACCTTGAGATAACATAGGAGAAAATACAATGTTAACTATCTGTAGTAATAAAAGTAGTAGGCCCCGATGTTGGTCAGTAGAGGTTACCAAATCTCCAAACATGAGGGGAACATTCCTCAGTAAGCACCATGTCTGAATAGCATTCAGTCCCAGATCATTAGACTCTCCACCTAAATTCACAGCTACTGGCCTATTGTTTTTCTCCATGAATCCATAATCAAAACTTTGTATTCTCAAATTCACTTCTCCCAATGTAAGATGTTGTTCTTTTAAATACAAAAACAATAACTTCAGTTTGTACTGGGCCACTCCTTCCAAAACATCATGCATCACATCAACTGAGAAGTTCTCAGTTGTGTGAAAATATGTCAGTGAATTCAATAAGCATGAACTCTTTACACCAAAAACATAAGGAAGCAATGGATTATTAGACATTTCCTGACAGTGAGCAGTGTGGTTGTCTTTGGTGCGCAACACTATTTTGGGGGAAATCTTCAGAGAATTCTGTTTGAAAGTCATCTTTATCAGCTAAACAAAACCTGCAACAGTACCTTGCACTGAAAGACTCCACCAGACCAAACAAGCTATGTAAGCCTAAATTATCACCAGTGACCTGTACCACACTACCACGAACATAACCACCGAATAGTGGAATCTCAATACCATCGCTCTCTAACACTTTAATGTCTCGAACAATAGGAACAAGAATTTCACTAAAACCATAACGTTTCAGATCTTGTGCATGAAATAAGGCACAAAGGTGTATGTTGGCCAAAAAAGAATTCCATTTGGGAGAGAAGTTTCTTAAGGTAAAATATACTGCACCCAACTTGTGAATACCTCGCTTGGAACCAAGAGGATTTGCAACCTCAAAGTCATCATAGAACATTTGGATCTGAACTGTGTGCTTTTCTGTTGAAAAAAAGAGGGCGTGTCTTCAATAGAGATCCATCACAAATATCTCTGCGTCTTAAATCACAAGTGTCTGATTTTTTCAACATTTCTCCAACATGCTGACTCTTAAATATTGATTCCAATGTTGATAAAACTGGAACATACATGAATTTATCTTGAACAACTGCCTGATCATATGTTCCAGTCTTTTTATTTCGCCTTGTGTCAAATCTTGAGCCAATTACACATTCAACTGGTTCTACAGTTTCCCACTTGTCTGATAAATATTTTGACCTCTTGTACTCAGAATTAAGAACTGAGAAAGGATTCTCTAACTCATCAAAACATGCTTCAACTTTCTTGCACATTTCTGTTTCTCTTTCATTACTAAATACATGCTTAATGACTGTTTCTTTAGCATGTTGTTGGATATCTTGAACAATCTCTTCCATGGAATTCACTACAGAATTCACTACACTTTGGCCTACACCTGCTGCCTTTAGATCAGAAATAACAGCTGCACAACTATTTACAAGGTCTGCTGAAGATAATTCCGACTCAGCCTCTAAATCAGGGGTGTCAAACTCAAATACACAGTGGGCCAAAATTCAAAACTGGAACAAAGTCGCGGGCTAACATTAATATTTATTGAAAAAAAAAATCTTCCTCTAGATATAAGAATGAATCTTTTTTTATGGACTCAAACAAGTTTTGCTGAAAACCTGAATATGGAACAAGCAAAGCTTAATACTAAACAAAATATATATTAACTGTATAATACCAGTAGGCCAGCTCTAATAGTAATTTGGTATGGCTTCGCGGGCCAAATGTAATCAGGCTGCGGGCCAAATCTGGCCCGCGGGCCAGAGTTTGACACCTATGCTCTAAATGTTCAGGCACCACATCAACATTAGCAGTAGTACTTGTGTCCGTAACACTTTGAACTGGTGAAAAATCTAGTTCTGCAGAATCAAATGAACTGCTTACGTGGCATTTGTTCAGGTGCTTTCTAAAGCCAGAAAAACTACTAAAAGAACGTGAGCATCCCACTTGGCCACATTTGAGATATAGTGTCCTCCCAGTACAGAGACCATGAATTACCTTAAGGTGTTTTACAAGGCTGTTTGGTCTACCATGATCACTTTTGCAAAGAAAGCACTTCATTATTTTGATCTCAATGGATACTAACGCACCATTCTTGCTCGCAACTCTGGGAGTTTCCTTTGTTTCCCCAACATCAATGTTGTAAATGGTTGTTTGCAGAAAAGTGAAAAAGTTGGTCAGGGATGAACTGTATGACGTATCAAAGACATAATGGGCCTTAAAGAGTTCATCAAGGGCTCCTACTGAACCTGTCGCTTTACATGGAAGTGCATGCTTGTCAATCACAATGAAGAAGGTGTGGATGCTGCTTCTTGTGGGTCCCTGAGCAAGAAGGTAGGGCTGACTGCTTCGGGTGATGTTGTCTAGATGCTGCTGTACACTGGTTCCAGCCTACAACAACACATTAAACAGCAGTATTTAGTGACTATCCCATTAGATTAGATCACCTTACTGTACATTACAATGGCGGTGATGGAATATATATTTTAAATAACATACCTTTAGGAATTTGATGAGGTTATCGACAGCTTGAGATGCAGACATCTTTCCTGGTCTCTTTCACCCTTGTGCAGATGGCGGTAGCAGATGTAGCAGCAGCAAGATAGCAGACATGTCACTGTCCCAGCCTACAGACGAATAAACAAAGAATTACTCCAAAAATACATTCGATAGACAGAATTGCCTATATAACCAACAATGGCAAATAAAAACAGTCAGTCATACCATTCTCAACTTCAGTAGCTGACTCAGCATTGCACATCAACTCCAAGAGCTCCGAGGTGGGTACAAGTCCATGACTTTCCTTTACAATCTTTGATTTGAGATCGATGGGCCACCTCTCCAAGAATTTGTTGGCAGTGACCTCATCAAACAGGAGTCTGAAATCTTGTTCTATCTATAATGCAAAAATAGAAGATAAGAGGTGTAATGAGTGAAATTGCAAGCTGCATGGAATATTTCAGTGATTCAACAAATGAAGATGTCTTACCAGTCCTGGTGTGTCCAGAAACCGCGGGAAGACTATGAAGACATCTGCTGCATTCTTATCATCGCTGACCATTGAATGCCGATAAATGAAGGTAGCTTTCATCTTTTCACGGATAGTGTCTTCATCAGCAGAGTGTCTCAAAAGAGCAATAGCTGCTTTTACATCCTCATCTGATAACACTGTCTCAGTGGTGAGTGGTCTGGATCGACCACGGCCTGGCCCGCCAACTTAAGAAAAAACAATTTGATTGACTCCTGCCTACAAATTAGATCAGAATCATTTAAATCACAAGTGAACTTACTTTTAGGAGATTTGGAAAGTGAGACACTTCTTTCCTCTGCAGCTTTTCTTTGAATTGTCTTCAACCGCCACGCAAGGTATCCTGAACCGCTCTCTGGATCATAGTAATGTTCTTATGTAATTAAATACAAGCAGAATGTTATCAACATTTCTGAGGGCAACTATGTGTTTAATGTTGCAAAGTCCCCTTTACTTACATATCCATGTTGTGAATATGGGTCTTCCAGATATGGAAACAGAGCAACAATCCCCTGCGCATACATCACTCTTACACTTTTAGGGGGAGATGTCCTAATGTATAAATTCAGTGATGACCGTCACTCAATTGGCATTGAACATCACAATTAAAAATAATACAATACTAAAAATGTTTCTTTATAGACTACATTTATGATTCTTACCCATGTGCTTCTGTCATCTCAGCAGCAAGTATGTTTATCATCTGTCTTCTAGTTGCATCTGTCAGAGATTTGGTTTTTGCATACTCTTGTATGATGTGTTCACCACCAGGCTTTGTTGTTAGGATTTTTTCAATCAACTTAAATAGACATAAAATATGAAGTCAGAAATTTTTTAAACCTTGAGAAAAACTGGAAAACGATTACATAAAAACACTTCACATCAAACATGCAAATTAGACTAACAATGTTCACTACCCACAGCTTTTGCCTCATAGTTTATATGGCATGGCCTTTTAGGTTGTCTTCCTTCAGTGGTTGCTGCTTCTTCAGGAGGTTCACACATTGTGAAGTTTAGAATGATTGTATCATCCGATGGAGAAGATGATGATGACAGAGATACACCTGTGCATTAAGGAACATGACCAAAGCAGAAGCATTAAATTTAACTGTTAATGCTTCAATCTCAACCTTTAAATTTCATATAAACATATACGTATGTGAGTGATTACCAAGTTCTTCATTGCTCAGCATGACTCGGAAGGTTACAGGTGACCCCTTCACTATTTCTTCAAACACCTCTGCGTCTACTTCTGTGTCAGACTGGTCAAACACCTTCATATCTAGCTGTCTGCCTTCTGGTATGTTAAATTTTAGGCACGCTGAAGTAAGGTAAGAGAAAAGAAATGTTACAGAAATTGTTAAAAAAAAAAAAAGGCCATGCATTTTCTTATCAAATGGTAGAGTAAGGCTATGTCTTCACAAAATATTGATGAGATGAAGCTTAAGAATATAGGTAATTCTCATTCATTGTTGAAGTAGAAACAATTATCAACTTAGGTAGTTGACTTAGAATATAATTAAGCTTGTTTATTGACCAGGTAAACGTTGTTATCTTGTTTTATCCTGATATTCTAACCTTCTTTCATGAAAGCATCAAATGTCAGGGCCCTATTTCAGGAAGCCGGTTTAGAAAACTCAGAGTGAAAAACGATACTCAGGGTTGAGTAACCCCGAACTGTCCAACTCGGAATATTCGGTTTCAGAAAGGCTGATAACAATTAGTTCAATCAACGCGGAGTTGCTTTAACCCCAAGTCAAGCGCGCGCACGAGGATACATAAAGCCCTGATTAGTGGAGCACAGATTAAGCGAGTCACCATGGAGACGGAGGGAAAGAAGGCGCGGTCAATGTATTTTACAGCGCTTGAGGCCGAAATTCTGATGGCAGCATATGCCGATAACATGCAAATTTTGTGGAAAAAAAGTAACACAGCCTCAGCTGCAAAACAAAGGGAGCATGCATGGCAAAACATAGCCGACAGAGTCAATGCGTGAGTGTTACTTTAAACATTGATCTAGGGATTTCCACCCATTTAACACGTTATTTTATTTTTTATTTTATACATTTTATTTTGTGACGTGATGTGAGCGCAGGTGCAACCCAACAGGCCCCAAACGTTCCTGGCAGCAAGTAAAAATGAAATATAAAAATATAGTCCAAACAGGTAAGGTGTAATTGTATTATGAGCCATAGTGCTTGGTCTGTTTGTCCCATGTAAATCAATTGCAGTTAGAGGCTACATTAATTTTCCTTCTGTAAGCACTTATTGAAATTATCTGAGCACATTACAAGTACATATTTGCTTACTCTGTATGCTCAAATGTGACCCCGTTATAGCCAACAGAAAAAAAGCAGAGGCCTGAAAAACAGGTGGGGGTCCTCCACCACCACCACTCACAGAGGCTGAGCAGTTGGCCCTCAGCCAAAACAGTGGGCGCCCTGTGGCTGAAGGCATCTCTGCGGGGACATCCTCTGAGTCAGTAACCCCGCAAGACACAAGTGCCTACATAAGGGGTAAATTCAAAATAATACATGATGTGCATACATCCTTTCTTCACAGTCACCTTTGCAGTGCTACTCATTCATTTGATAAACTCTTTACCATAATGAATTATTTTGTAGTGAAGTTATTTTCCTACTGATTTTGCCTTCCCTCAGTCTTGGTTGTCTTTGAGAGCATAATGACAATGAAGTGTAAGGTGATTGGTATATGTTTGTTAATTGCCATTTGGTCCCTTGTAAGTTATAAGTGACCTGTATAAACCTCATATTCTATCAGTTGATGGTGATGGTGTACTGCATCTGGTGCAGCCTCCTGTTGAGCCAGACCAACATGCAGTTATGAGTACTCTTAATACTCCACAGATTATATGAGTTTACAGTAGAACAGCAATGTTGTTAATTTCTTTACTACAGGAAAATAATGAAGAAACATTGACAGCTGTTACAGAGGAGGAAGCAACAGAGACACTTTATGAGGTTTACATCTTACAATGGAAAATATAACAATTGAATAAAATGTGGTACTATAATAAAACCATGGACTTTCTATGTCTCTAACAGAGTGATGATGGAAATGAAGAGGAAGAGGGTCCAGCCACGTCTCCAACAAACCTTTCCTCAGTAAGATGTTCAGCACTGATTTACAACCAACCTAAGTAGGCATGTACTATGAATGTCAATGCTATTTTCTGTGTTTCAATAGCTCCCTGTAAAGCAGCTGTACAAGACCCATTTGATCAAGAAAATAAAAAAAATGTGACTTGGAAATGGAACACTTCAAGCAGCAGATCCAAAAGACCAAGATTGAGATTTTACTGCTAGAACATCAGTTAAGGGTGGGTGAAGTGGTCAGAGATGGACGAATTATTTCAGTGTTATATACTTATACATAATAATATACTTATTAATACTTTGTGTACAGGAAATACAGGCGACCAATAAAGCCAGTTGAACAAAAAATCTGTTTATTCTTCTTTCAACATGTTGAGATGATGGGTCAAAGGAAATGATTGTGACATATGGTGTCTCTGACTGCTCTTCCATCTTGTATGTCCGTGGGAGGGTCAGGATGTTCATGGTTTGGATCACTGCTGATGTTTGGTTCAGAAGGACAGTGTTCTCCTCTAATTGTGGCAATGTTGTGAAGAATCACACATGCCACAATAATGTCACATGCCCTTTCTGGGGTGACCCTGAGTCTTTGAAGGCACTGGAACCGGGCCTTAAGCATTCCGATAGTCATTTCAACTCTGGCTCTTGTCCTGCAATGAGCCAGATTATATCGCTGCTGTGGGCCCGGTTCAGGGTCAGGGTAAGGGGTAAGCAAATAGGGTAAACATGGATACCCCCTATCACCAAGCAAGTAGCCAGTGAACTCTCCTAAGACAGAAGGATACACTTCAGTTCAAATGTCCCTGTAGCAATTGGTCTTTATATATTTTAAAGTATTTTCAACTCACCATGTCCAAATTTTGTGCTCAGTGTACATTCACGAAAAATTTGTGAGTCATGAACAGAGCCTGGCCACTTGGCTTCCACATTTGTCATAATATTGGCAGCATCACATATGATCTTCACAGTGCAGAGAACACAAATTAGCATCCATTACTATAATGAAATAATTTGTTAGTTTGAAATGCTACAGGGAACTATGTACCTGTACATTAATGCTGTGGAAAGACTTCCTGTTCACATAGTCTCCTTCATTTACTGAAGGAGCAATGATTGGAATGTGAGTGCCATCTATACAGCCAATCACGCCTGGGAACCCTGAAAATAAATGTAAAATTTAAGTAGTAGTTCAAGTATCACCACATCATGAATTGAGTTTTGTTCATCCTGATACCTGCAATTTTGTGGAATCCCTCTTTGATAAATCTTGTGGGTCTATGACCGGGGAACACCACAGACGAGTACAGGAGACGTTTCAGTGCAACTGTAACATTCCTGACTGCCCGACAGACGGTAGCCTTGGAAACGTGCTCAGCGTCACCAATATTATACAGAAAGCTCCCGTTTGCAAAAAAACGAAGTGCAATACAAATAATATGTACAGAACTGAGAGAATGTCCGCGATGTGTCACATGAGCAATATTAGGCCTGAGGATGTTATTCAAATGAATTATAGATTGTGCTGAAAAACGGTAACGTTCACACAGAAAATCATCAGGAAATGATCAAATGTCCAAACGCGCTCTAATCACTCTCTCCCGGCGGAGAGCTCTGCGGAGAATTTGGGCTTCAACATCTACTGGCTCTTCGAGGTAGGGGCACGCCATGTCCGACACTTCCTACTGTCAGGTTTCCGACAAAGAGGCGGAGACAGTCAGGGTTAGTTGTGGTAAACCTGCTAGGGGGCAGGTTAGCTTCACGGAGTGTGTCGTCATAGTGACTCACTCAGGATTCATCTGAACTCGCTTTGTGAAACCGAAAACCCAGAGTTTTCGTTAACTCAGGGTATACTTACTCAGAGTTTGCACTAAACCGGCTTTCTGAAATAGGGCCCAGGTCAGACAGCCTAACATACTTCTGCTCCCCACCAAACAAAACACGCAGCAACATATTGTGTTCACAAAACAAAAGAGAAAAAAATAATAAAGGAAAGAGTTTAAAACTGTGGATGTACTTTAGAGCTTTAGTTTTTATACAAAATAGAAGCAGTTAAAAGTCAATATTACTTAACAGCTACAGCATGAAGAAATAAGTAACAGATTAACTGCTAATAAAGATCCTTTATCAACCAGTGTTACTGCAAATGGACCAAGTGTGACTAACATCTAATATTGTTTAATAACTTTAGTCTACTTATCAAGTATTGGTCGCTCTTACTGCAATTCGCTTTATTTCTGTGAACAATTACTGTATATTAACATATCATTAACATTGCTGTCAATTAATTTATATAAAAGAATCTGAATTAATTCTAAATTAGTGTAAGCCTTTGGCATTTGCTTAAAAGAATATAAATCAGTAGAGTAAACTTTATTGTAATGTTACCCACTTTTTCTGATAGTTCCTTCGAAGCTAATTAGCGATTATTAGCTTACTAATAAACGGTAATTTAGTTGCTAAAACTATCCCATTAGACATGTGACAATAATATTATCTAAGCTGCACTTAGAAGAAATACATAGTTAACATGTTTTAGGTTAATCTTAACTCAGTGAGAATATAACGAACATTTGAACTTTTAGCAATGGTTAGCATGTAGCTACTCGACAATATCATTAAACCTATGGGTAAATGCTGCTAACATGTCCTCACTCGACATCAGTGTAACTATAAAGAGCTATTTAGTTTAAAAATACTTACTAAACAATGTTACCAGTATGGGAATGTTAACTTAACTTACCTGACTGTGGTAGCTCTCAGACCGCACACGCCTGCGGACTGGTACTAATCAACACTGTGTGGAGTTATGTCTTCACTCCGTGTCTATAGAACTTTACACTGACTTTTAACTCTGACGTTAGAGCTGGTTTACTCCTCACAGAGTTGTATATACTCTCTCTAGGTTAAAATAGGTTTACACTGAAATATTGACACTCCATTTTTTACTGTGCAGCACGTATAGTGGCTGTGTCCTGTTTTAAGATCATACATGTAAAATTGTTGTCTGACCTCCGTCTGCATGCAGGTAAACTGAGGGTCTGTTGAGCTGATCGCTGGTTTCGTGAGAAAAATGTCAGCTCGTTCTTTATGTTACAGAAGCACAGAGACACAAGACCAGGCGGAAAGAGACGATCGTTCGGTGAAAATGAGAATCTGCGAATGCAACATGTGGAACACGGAGAGTGGAATATGTAAACAAACCGGTTAACGTAACCCCCTCGGTGCACTCTGCATGCTAACTGTTAGCAGAGCTAGTGAAATCTCTGAAAACATCTGAGCACTTTTGCAAACATGTTCTATGTTGACAACCTGACCAGACATGTGAAGATTACGGCGCGACATTCGCAGCTAAAACACTGTTAAAAGTGTAGTTGGTGACAGAAAAACGGGATATTTTAAAACTACACCACCACCATTGCTGCCTGTGATTTCAAATGCATTCTGGGATACCTGGCTGCCCCAAGTCTACACAAGCAATCGATTATCTAGGATCGACCTGTTTTGACTTACTTTGCACGGCAACCAATCAAATGTTAGAGAAGCTGCATGGGCAGCGTTAACCCCGCCCCCTGAGTTTGATGGGTGAGGCTGACAGATAAAATTATTTCAAGATGACAGCCAGACGCCAGGACTGCCAAAATGAAATAACTAAATATAGCATTAAATAATTAATTAAATGTGTCAATAATTAATTAAATGTGTCAATAATTATTTAAAATGTGAAATACATAAATAATTAATTAAATGTGTCAATAACTAATTAATTACATGTGTCATAACTATTTATTTAATTAATTAATTCCAATTTTAATTAATTATTGCCACATTTAATTAATTATTTAATGATGTATTTAATTAATTCATTATGGCAGTCCTGGCGTTCCATAGTGCCCACCACCCAGTTTTAAATGCATGTAGACATTGAGGGTTCTCAGGAGGGGCCGTGCTGTACAGTACATGTACAGTGTCCATTTTTTATTTATTTATTTATTAACCTTTATTTAACCAGGAAGATCCCATTGAGATTAAAAACCTCTTTTTCAAGGGAGACCTGGCCAAGATAGGCAGCAGCAGATGTCTCACAGTTACAGAAATTACTCAAACACAGGCAGCAACAACACACATGCAACAATAAGTGAAAGAATACAAATAAAATAAAAAATAAAATTCAATAAAATTCAAATAAAATAAAAAGTCAGTTAAAATGACAATCAATCTAATTGAAACAGTTGCATGTTATGGACTTGGCCTCAAGGATTCGTAGTTTAGATTTAAAATCACTTAATGAAATGAATTCAGTCATTTTCCATTCCTTCTGCAGTTTGTTCCAGGCCAAGGGTGCTAAATGGACAAAAGCTCTTTTACCAAGTTCAGTTCGGGCAAATGGAACAGAAAGCAACAAGTAACCATGCGGACGAAGAGAATACCGACCAGCATGTTTCATTACAAGCAGGGAACATATATAAGAAGGCAGCAACCCAAGTATCGCCTTATATATAAAACTGTATAAATGAGAGTTCCTCCGACTTACCAAAGCAGGCCATCCTACCTGAGAGTATAACTCACAGTGGTGAGTCTGAAATTTACGGTTAGTGATGAACCTCAGAGAAGCACGATACACAGAATCAACCATTCGAAGACATTGAGCAGAAGCATTCATATATAGAATATCACCATAATCCAGCACAGGCAAGAATGTTGCAGCAACAAGCCGCTTCTTTGTATTAAAAGAGAAACACAACTTATTTTGAAAATAAAATCTCAGTTTTAACTTCAGGTTTTTCACAAGATTCTCTACATGTGGTTTGAAGGTAAGCGAGTCATCAATTAAGATTCCCAGATATTTATAGGTGTGAACCAACTCTATTTTATTACCTTCAAGAGTGGTTACTGATGGGATTGTTTGGGCTCGTCTCCTTGATTTAGAAAACAACATGAGCTTTGTTTTGTCTGCGTTGAGAACAAGTTTAAGCTGATGTAATGAGTGCTGGACAGCAGAAAAGGCTTTCTGCAAGGAGTCGATGGCTTGGACAAGAGTTGAACCACAGCTGTAAATAACTGTATCATCAGCATAGAAGTGCAAGTTTGCATCTGGCACATGTAGACTAAGATTGTTTACGTAAATGATAAATAGAAGGGGACCTAATACAGAACCCTGTGGCACTCCGTTGTGCACTGTAACAAAGTCAGAACATACACCGTCAGATTTAATGCACTGAGTCCTGTTACTGAGGTAGTTTGAGAACCATGCCACTGCTCTCTCAGAGAGTCCTGACTGGAAGAGTCTAAGTTTTAAAATACAATGATCAACAGTGTCAAATGCTTTTGACAAATCAATAAAAAGGGATGCACAGTGTTGTTTTTTATCAAGTGCAATAGTAATATCATTTACCACTCTAATTGCAGCTGTGATAGTACTGTGATTCTTCCTAAAGCCTGATTGATATTCAGATAAAATGGCATTGATGTGCAAAAACTCCTTTAACTGCTCACACACAAGAGCTTCAAGAACTTTAGCCAGCACAGATAGATTAGATATTGGTCTGTAATTAGTTAACACTGCTGGGTCGCCCCCTTTTAATAGAGGAACAACAAAAGCTGATTTCCATACTGAGGGAATTTTATTCGTATCCAGTGTGAGGTTGAAAAGTGTTGTGAGAGGCTCTGCTACAAAATCAGCTGCCAGTTTCAAGAAGTAAGGATCTAGTAAGTCTGGCCCTGGAGATTTTCTAGGATCTAACAGTTTAAGAGCTTTACAGACCTCCTGCACAGAGAAAGGAACAAAGTTAAATGGCTGACCAGTGTACACCGGAAGGTTTGTGCCAGATTTTACAGAGACTGGGTTCAGAGAGTCAAACAAAGAGCCAGAAGATATAAAGTGCTTGTTAAAACAATTCATAATCTCCTTCCTATCATAAACAGGAACAGAATCCTTAAAAACATAGGTGGGTAGAGCGTGGGAGCTTTTACTCACTGAAAGAGACTTAATGATTTTCCAGAACTTCTGTGGATTATTTAGGTTCTCAGTGGTGACAGACAGATAATATTCTGTTTTAGCTTTCTTAATAGAGGAAGTACATCTGTTTCTTAGTTGTCTGAAAAGAAGCCAATCACTGGGGTAGCCTGTTTTCCTCGCTTTGGCCCAAGCCAGATTACGCTCATGAATGATATCTGCCAGCTCTTGGGAGAACCAGGGGTTTTCACGACCTTTTATCCTATATCTTCTTAATGGAGCATGTTTATTCACAATTTGCATAAACCCATCCTTAAAGAATGCCCACGCTAATTCTACATCAGGGATCAATCCTATTTTCTTCCAGTCATAATTTGACAAATCATGATAAAATGCTTGCTCATTAAAATGTTTAAGAGTTCTTTTAAAAATAATACCATGTTGTGACTTGGCCACTTTAGTATTTCTAATAGCAGCAACAACACAGTGGTCACTTAAGTCGTTACAAAAGACACCCAAAGATGAAAATTTATGAGGAACATTTGTCAAAATCAAGTCAATCAAGGTAGACTTTTCGGGGCTTTTGAGATTCGGCCGAGTGGGTAAATTGACCAGCTGGGTAAGACTGATAGAATCACAGAAAGATTTAAAATCATCTGAAACAGTTTTGAGCCAATCCCAGTTAAAGTCACCAGCTAGAACAAGCTCCCCATAATTTAGTCTGGACAGCAAAAGGTTTAAAGAACGCAGAGCTTCTGTGGAGGCAGAAGGGGGTCGATAGCAACAAGCAACTGTTATGCAAAGACCCTTTGCAACATTCACATTCAGAGCCAAAAATTCCAATTGTTTGCAAATTGATTCTGATAGAACTATTGTAGCATCAAATTTTGACTTAACATAAGCAGCAACACCACCACCTTTCTTAAACCTATCGGTGCGATAGATATTGTAGCCAGCCATGCTAACATGTTCATCAGATATATATTTAGACAACCAAGTTTCAGAAATGAGGACAATATCTGCATCTGTTGATTGAACCCAGATCTTGATCATATCCATCTTGGGTAACAAACTGCGCACATTAAGATGAACTATCTTCAGCCCAGGTGAGGATTTAAATTCAGATGGTGTCTGGCTACATTGCAGCTCAGGGCCTGGGTTAGGTTGCACATTACCAGATAAGAGCAGTAGTAAGACGATCAGAAGTCTCTGCTTTGTACTTATTGATTTTGACGTGTGAAATGTTGACACAAAGCAGGATTTTTCGTAACTAATTTTGTAATTGTACAAAGCAAGAAGGTTTTGAAGATGAGGTAAATCTTTCTGTAGTTCAAAATGATTAATGTCCTGTTCCAAATACATTGGAAATTGTACAGGATGTATAGCAGCAGTGACGCATGTAGATCTGGGAACCATGTCTCGCAGAATGGGGTCACTGTTAAATGTTCTCATCTTAGAAAAATTGAGAGTCCAAAAGTCCCCCACGGCCAATAAGCAAAGTAAAGTTATTTAAAAAGCCATTATCCAAAACACAATGATTGTTGATGCTGAATTAAATAGGCTGCACAAACCTAGGATGGCAAGTAAGGCTCCAGCCAAAAGTTCGGGTCCTGGTGGCTTGCTAGCAGAGGGCTTCTGCTAGCACATTCACCAATGTGGTGTAGAAGGCTTCAATCAACAGCACAGCGCCCGATGTATTGCAGATAAGCTTTTCGAGCAGCACAGGCCTTGGTGTGGTGCTGATGTCTTGCACTAGCAACACAGATGCAGTTTGTTCAGCCGGCAGCAAAGGCCCTGGTGTGCTGCAGACGGCCCCAGCCAGCAGCACAGGCCCTGGGGTGTTGCCTATGGGTCCAGACGGCAGAACAGGCCCTGGTGTGGTGCAGATGGCCCCAGCCAGCAGTACAGGCCCTGGGGTGGTGCAGATGGGTCCAGCCGGCAGTACAGGCCCTGGTGAGGCTCAGTTGGTTTATGCTAGCAGAACAGGCCCTGGTGTGGTGCCTATGGGTCCAGCCGGCAGTGCAGGCCCTGGTGAGGCTCAGTTGGTTTATGCTAGCAGAACAGGCCTTGGTGTGGTGCTGATGTCTTGCACTAGCAACACAGATGCAGTTTGTTCAGCCGGCAGCAAAGGCCCTGGTGTGCTGCAGACGGCCCCAGCCAGCAGCACAGGCCCTGGTGTGGTGCCTATGGGTCCAGCCGGCAGTGCAGGCCCTGGTGAGGCTCAGTTGGTTTATGCCAGCAGCACAGGCCCTGATGTGGTGCCTATGGGTCCAGCCGGCAGTGCAGGCCCTGGTGAGGCTCAGTTGGTTTATGCTAGCAGAACAGGCCCTGGTGTGGTGCCTATGGGTCCAGCTAGGCCCTGGTGCGGTGCAGATGGCCTCAGCCAGCAGCACAGGTCCTGGGATGGTGCCGATGGATCCAGCTGGCAGCACAGGCCCCGGTGCAGTGAGATGGCCTCAGAAAACAGCACAGGCCCTGGTTGAGGCTCAGTTGGTTTATGCTAGCAGCACAGGCCCTGGTGTGGTGCAGACAACCTCTGGTAGTAGCAGAGGTCCCCCCCAAAAAAGACCACTTTCCAAGAATTTACAGAATAGTTTAAAATACTCTTTGTGTCTGTATCCAGGTTGGATGAGCGCCGAGTATTTGTATATGTGTGCATGAGGGTGGGAATGCATGTTTAGGTCTGTGTGCGCCTATTCGTCTGTGTCTATATGTCAGCTCGGGTCTTACACTCCACCCCCTTGGAACATCTCAGGCCCTCCAAGGTATGGAGGCTTATTTCCCCTCACCACACTCCCTGCTGGTGGCTGATGCCCTCAGACATCGGTGCGTTCTTGGTGTCCAGGGCTGGACGCTCAGGTCTGTACCAGCTCACTCCCCGGTACGGCTGCTTGGTGGGGCCTGGTGCCTGTGGCTCGGTCGGGCCCCTTGCGGGGGCTCGATTCACTCTGGCACAGCTGACTGCCGGCAGAGCCCGCGTGTACGTCACTGCCGCCCCCTCTGGCTTCTGCTCTGTGGCTGTTGGGTGACCCCTCATCTGGGGTTCTCCTCAGCTCTTCCCAGGAAGGTGGCACGGTTGCCCCTCCGGTGGTCCTCTTTGGGCGCTCGCACTCTGGGGGCCTCTGGATGTCTGGGGCCTGGATCTCCTCCATGCCTGCTTCATGCCCTGGGGGACGAGGCTGTGGCTCCCCACACCAGCAGATCGTTACATGGAGAAGCCTTTTGAATAGACGAGCACTCATCCACACAGGTGTTCACACACACAAGCTACACCTTTCTTGGCTGCTACCTCAAACCACATTGTGCGATGTCAATCTTGCGTGCTGCACAATCACATTCAGTATTTAATATTTACTGTTATTTACACTTAGCTAGATTATTGCAATGGTGTTGTGTTATTATGTTGCTCTCTTTTTTGCTTGTTTTCTCTTATTTTCTTCTCTCAACAGGTGACCTGGGAGATATTTTTTAAGTGCCCTTTCTCACTGTCCCTCTTCCCCTTTTCTTCCTTCCTTCCTTCCTTCCTTCCTTCCTTCCTATCCCCCAGTCATGTCTGTCCTATCTGTAACAACTGAAAATAAATTAAAATAAATAAATAATAACAAAGGTTGATCAAATGGACCAATATGGCAAGGCCGTGATGGTCCATTTGGTAAATTAAGTTAGTTGGGCATCTTTTTTGGCCTTCAGACAATAATTCTGATGGCTAAAAAACGAAACGGGACAACAACAAGAAAAGAAAGAAAGAAAAAAGTAATAAAAATGTATCTAAAACATATTTTAAGATGAATCTTTTTATGACTGAGTAAAAAAAAATGCTAAAATTAGAGTGCAGTGTTGAGTAAAATGGTTTTATTAAAATTTAATTGACCCTTTGAAATTATTTGTTGGAAGTCTTAAATCCCACTGAACAGGGGAAGAGAAAGAGACAGAGACACAAAGATAGCAACACAGAGGTAAATAAACATGGAGACAAGACACTGAGAATAAGACAGAAGGGGAAATGCCCAAAGTCTCATATCTCTGACAAGTTAAGTCACTTTTATTCATAAAAAAACCCAGAACTTAAATATAATTATAAACCACACATAAACATAATCATAGAACAATTAAAAGTATAACATACCAAAAACACATCAAATGGAGAGTGAAGCAAATATTATTAATAACAACAAATGCACATATTAATAATATAAACCAAAATCCTTCAATAAAAAGGCTACAAACAGAAACAACAATTTGAAACAGCAATAAGAAAACAGTGAAAGTGACTACAGATATAGACCTTCCTAGGGAGGCCTGAAGTGCAAACATACCCTCTACACTCCCTTCATAAAACAGGGGACCATGATTACCACCATAGTTGGCCGGTCTGAAGGCACTGACCTCAACTTCCATACAATGTTTGAGCAGGACAACCAGGACAGACCCACAACATACAGAGCCTTAAGTGACCGCAGGCAAATCTCATCCACCCCACCACCACAGTGATGGGCAAGTCTCCCTGCCCACTGTACAAAATGTGCTTCACAGACGTTGTTTCATGTTGTAAAGATTGTGCCTTAAAAAAATAGCCACAAGAAGTTTTAAAGAAATCTTTATTTCACTTTTAAGACACATAACCAACACACGAATCAACAGGATGAGCACATGCTGAAATTCAGTCTTCATGAAAATCAAGATTAAATCACAAAATGTTTGGTCTCATGTGTGTTTCTTTCCAGCTTTGACTCTGTGGAGTAAAACCTCTCCACTAAACAAAAAAATAAAACATCTCAGCAACTTTTTTGTCACCTCCACAGCTCAACACGATACAAATATCACATCAAATGAATGTAAATACGTGTTTCATCTTCATTACAGGTTTTAATGGAATATGCAACAAACAGAATTAGGGCTGTGACATATCATATGATCTGCAATAATACTGGTATAAATGTTTACAAAAAAGTGTGTTTAGAGGAACATCATGTGTTTGCATTCACCCCAATGAGTCAACCCCAGTCATGTCTCACAGCCAGAGCCATATGTCGGGCTCCAGTCACAGTTTGGTAGCTGAATGTTCGCAAAATATGCAAGAAAACTTTTCCCACTGAAAGTGAAAAAAGCAAACCTGTTACAACACTTTAAGCAAAAACACACTTGAGTACAACCGGGCTGTGAAGGCACGTGAGCAGGAGATACTAGCAGCAGTGATGTGCGACCCAAAGGTAAACAAATGATTCAACCATGCATCACTGGAGCACTCGCGAGTTACATTTCATATAACAGCAAGAGCAGTCAGTGGATGGAAATTACTGATGTGCTACACGGTGGAAAAGCAGGAGGTTAAAAAGCTCGACCCAAGATGAAACAAACCAGGTAGAATTTCTTTTCCTTATATGCAGAGGTGGAAAGAGTACTAAAATATTTTACTCAAGTAAAAGTACTATTACTTTGCTGAAATTTTACTCAAGTACAAGTAAAATTACCTGTCTAAAAATGTACTCAAGTAAAAGTAAAAAGTAGCTCATTTAAAATGTACTCAGAGTAAAAGTTACATAGTTACTTTTCTGTCAGCAGGAGGACAGCCGCTTCTGAGTAGTGCAAAAAAGGACAGTGGGATATAAATCTCAAAGTAGTTCTTTTTTAGTGAAAAGAAAAACTTTACAAATTAAAGTGCAGTGGCAGTTAAACTGCAAGTCTATACATGAAAATGGATAATGGTCACCAAACCAATCAACCAAACCAAACCGTCAGGTATCACAGTGTTTTCAATACAAAACCATATCATTCTTTCACATGAGAATGTGTTCTAAACTGTCAAATAAGAGAACAAGTACTGAACTGAACGGCAGCTGCTTTAAAAATGTTTTTGAATTTTTTAAACTTGGCCCTGCCCTACTGTACCTCTAGATTAAAGTTCCTTTGTATCCATCCTAGAGTGTTACTCTCTGAACTTCCTGTTAATTTTGAGGAGCAGTTGATTTTCAGAGTTAGTAGAGTTCATCCTTGCTCACTTTGCAGTGAACAGTAGTCCAGCACAGCTAAAGAGACGCTCGAAGGCAGCTGAGGCAGGCAGGCCAGTGTTAAGTTTGAGAGAAAGTTTTTTGATGTCCCTAATAAGACATCAATGCATTACATAGCTACCGCTGGTAAATTATACCAATATACCTCGTGGGGTTTTTTTTATTGGACAGTAACAGGCTAGTTAACGGGAGGTTGCAAGTGCTAATTAACAAGTAACAGAAGTCAGCTGTCTTTGACTAATCTAAGGTAAGTGAGCGCTCTGTTATTCTTTTGCCTGCAGTGTGAACATATGTGGGTTAAGTAAGAAAGTAGCCGCTTCTGTCTTTAATTTAACTATTTTTTAAAATAAATTCTTATTATTAACAAACAGGAAAAACGTAGGTAAACACATTTTCTTTTGGCAATTTACCAACCCAGTAAAAAAAATGTAAGTTGCGTGGACAACAACGTGCCCGATTACAGCAAGTTGCTAGTACCAACCAACGTTATCTGTGTTCTTCACAGATGTCTTAACTTAATGTGATTAATTTGAACACAGCCTTTTTGCTACCATAACGGTACGAGTTGTATTTAACTTACCTCCACATGCTTGCGCAGGTTTGATGTGGAATTTTTAAAAGCTGCTAACTCGGTCTCTCTGGGCAAACACAGCTTACACTGCATAATAAAGCTGTTGCCTTTCTTGCACTTGAAGCCGAAATGGTCCCTTAAATACGGCCAGGGGTTCACATCCGTTTCTTCGAGTTCAGGGTCAGCAGAATTCGACGGGGCTTCTTTTTTCACTGGATCCATAACACCGATGTCAGACTCCATCTTTAACGTGACCTTAGCGCCAATTTGTTCTACTACCCATCATTCCCTGCAGTATTTCCGAAGCGCAATGGTTTTTTTAATTTACTCAGTAACGGGTGTGATTGAAAACGTAGCGAACTACAATACTTTTTAAAAAATATACTTAAGTAAAAGTAAAATTACAGACTTGAAAAATGACTTTAAAAAGTACAAATACACAAAAAAACTACTCAATTACAGTAACGCAAGTAAATGTAATTCGTTACTTTCCACCTCTGCTTATATGACAGAATTGTGCAGGCTCCGCATTACAAGGTTATTTTGGATATTAAGCTAGAGTGTAAGCACTTGTAATACACTTTTCTTAAAACTTCCAGGAAAAACACCCCTGAGGATACTTATGTGCTCATATTTCATGTATGCCGTGTCACTAACATTGCACTATAATGTTGTTCATAGAGTATTTAAAGGTAGAATGGGAGGCAGAGCCTTCAGCTTTTAAGATTAGACTTAAAACTTTCCTTGTTGCAGATGGGGGTCCCTCCCTGAGCCTGGTTCTGCTGGAGGTTTCTTCCTGTTAAAAAGGAGTTTTTCCTTCCCACTGTCGCCAAAACGCTTGCTAATAGGGGGTCATATGACTGTTTGGGTTTTCTCTGTTTTCATTGTATTATTGTTGGGTCTTTACCTTACAATATCAAGCACCTTGAGGTGGCCACATTTTCACACTTTGAATTAGCTAAGCTGTCATCAGTGACAGCAGCTCACTGGAAGAGAAAGATGGAAAATCCATCATTTACTTACACATATAAATGCTGCTGCCTGCCGAGCTGATAAAATGTACATTATTTTTTTTAAATGTAAGTTTCTTGAAATATTATTTTGAGGCTATATCTCCCACCCCTACATACAATAAACAATACAGAGTTTTTTAAGGAAGGAGGTCATCTGATCTGCTCTGATCTGGCTTCTCAGTGGACTGCTTCATCTGACAGTTCTCCCACTTTTAACTAGTGTGAATCCTCATGTGTCTTTGTAACTGTATCCTCTGAATGAAGCTTTTCACCTGTGTGGATTCTCATGTGAGTTTTCAAGTTTATCATCAGGCTGAATCTTTTTCCGCAGGTGCTGCAAGAATGTGGCTTCTCACCTGTGTGAACCCTCATATGTCTCGTTAGTTTGGATCTGTACTCAAAGGTTTTTCCACAAATCTCACATTTCACAAACTTTTTACTTGTGTCAGTTTTACGCTGACTCTCTGACACAGGAAAGTTGTCTTGCTGATCTCTGCTCTCTGGTTCAGGAGAGCTGGAAGAAAGGAGATGTTCACTGTCCAGCTCTGGCTCACTTTCCTCATAAGTAGGAGCCACCATGAAGATAATAATGCCTTCAGTCTCCTGCTTCACTACAAGCTGATCTACGTCCTGACTGGTGCAAGGTTCCTCCTCTTCCTCTTTTATCTGTGGAAGCTCCGGATCCTCCTGGTCGAGGCTGAAGTTTCTCTCCTGGTCCCCAAAAACCAGTTCCTCCTCACATTCATGCTGTTGTGGGAAAGCTGAGGTGACAAATGGACAAAATTACTTGTCTTAGATAAATATAGAAGTATAACAAGAATGACTACTCGGCAGTGGTGTCTACAGCTGTCCATTTCCAACTCTACAACAGAGTTTAATCAAAATATCATCCGAAATATCATCATATCATTTACCCAGACCTGGAAACTGTTAAAATAAGATTTCATGCACTCACTTCTAACACGTTAGTAAATTTCTATGCACCAATCACAGTTTGTCCACCAATTACTGTTGGAAAGATGTTTATGTAAATGATAAGACAAACATCAGACAGAAGGGGAAATTTAAAAGTAGGATTAAAATATGGGGATAAAAAGCAGCGAAGCTCTCAGAAAACCTCGACTAACAATCAGCTGAGTTTATTTAAACACTGGCCTTGAAGAACTCTGATGTGTTTCCAAAATATCTTTATTGAATGAATTAAAGTCATATTAATTTTTAGGTAAGACCATTACGGTTTTACATACCCCTGCTGTGTAAGTTCATTTCAGGTTTCCAGATGTTATCCAGCTGTCTGAGCTGCTCTTCTTCAGTCCAGATGAGGCCTTCATCCTCCTGTTTGAGTACAATCTTTTCTACGTCATCGCTGATGCAGAGTTCCTCCTCTTCCTCTTTGATCTGTGGAGGATCTGGGCCCTCCTGGTCCAGACTGGAGTTCCTCTCCTGGTTGGAGACCTGCTGGTCATACAGGCCCTCCTCTTCCTCACACTTCATGTTAGGGGGAGATCTTGAGGAACAAAGGGTCACTGAGGAAAAAGGTTAATAATGTGATGACAGGAAAACACATCTGAGCAAATATAGTCCACTCTGAGCATGTCCTCATATGGGAGTGAAATTTAAACTGTACAAATGTGAAAAATGAAAGTGTAAGTTACTCTCGAGCTCTGATACTCTTATTAGGAAAGTTCAGAGTACAAATCATTCAGGTAGCTGCTGCCAGCTTCACGCTGCAAGTAAATGTTTGTCATTGTTGTAGATTAAACTGAAAATCTCACAGTGCCATAGCAGATAAGTACCAGTCAGGTTTCACAGCCAGTCATTGCACAGAATCAACCCAACTAAAGTCATCAGTGATCTGAAGATTATTAGGGACTCAGAGTTTCAGTCTTAGTTCTATTTGATCTCATTGCTGCCTTTGATACTGTTGATCATGACATTTTAAATCAAAGGTTTCATCATTTAGTTGGTTTAACTGGACAGTTCTCAATTGGCTCTCGACCTTTGACCCAGTTAAACCTCTCAGGTCATCAGGTTCAGATCTGTTAACTGTTCCCAAAATCAGATGTAAGTGTGCTAAGAGTGTGTTCAGTTACTGTGCTCCTGTTCTTTGGAGCATGCAGCCATAGTTTGCCTGCTGTGGCTGCATTCAAAACTAACAACTATGTTTCCATGCTTTGTGAATAACACTGACATCTGTGAGATTTGAGCTGATTTAGTTCGAGTTAAGACTGTTTATTAGAACATTACAAAGTTATTTTAAAAACTTCATCATTTTCTTGAACCCAAATATAATTCAGTTGAAAAATATACATTTTAAAATGAGGTGAGGATGGTGGGGGAGGCACGATGGTCTTGTAGGGTTAGACCCTGATTAAGGGGTATTTTTGAAAGTAAAGCCCATCTCTCAAAGTCCCTGCCGGCCTGCCTCCACCTCGGGAAGCCTGTGGGTGCAGACGGAGGTGAGGAGCACCACAGGCGGCAGAGGACTGTCTGTAGCCCCGGAGTGAGGGTCAGAGAGCCGAAGCAGACAGCGAACTGTGGCACAGTGCAGAAAACAGAAGCTTTCCCTCCCTGCCTCCTTTATCTTAATCTTCTAAATAAATCTTCTATAAAGGCACTTTCTCTCGGTCTCAAGGTTTGTTTAATGCTAAAAGTTTACCGTAAAAAAGAGACGCACTTGTGTGATTAGCCGCTCCCTGATTTCAGTATGTTAGCCTACAAGCTGAGCTCTGATCAGGTCCTACATGAGTTGTATTCTTGTGTTAGTCCACTGAGACCATCGCAGTTTTACCTGTTATGCGTAACTTTATCTCGGGTTTCCGGCTGATATCCAGCAGTCTCTGCTGAAGGTTGATCTCATACTGGACGATCAGACGTTCTGTTAACCTCAGAGCAGATTTCTTCTGCAGCAGTCAGCCGGTCTCTCCACTATTGCTTCTAAACGAACAATAAAAAAAATGTAATTATAGAAAAACACTTCTGAGAAGATAAAGTTTTAGTTAGATAGAACGTTGGACCAGGTGTACACCAACATGGCGAATGCGTACAGAGCCCAGGCTTATCCCCACCTGGGTCTGTCAGACCATCTCTCCCTTCTGCTACACCCAATATACACACAAAAGATCAAGAGCACTGGGATTACAACCAAAACCGTGAGAACATGGCCGCAGGATGCTATTCCGATGCTTCAGGACTGTTTCCACTGCACAGACTGGGATGTATTCAAGGTGCAGGACACTGACAATCGTGTCGCATTGGACAGTTACACCTCCACTGTCTTGGACTACATCTGTTTCTGTGTGGACAATGTAACAACTTGGAAACGATTCCGTGTGTTCCCTAATAATCCACCCTGGATGACACACGGAGTTCAACAACTTATTCGAACAAGGAACAACGCTTTCAAATCCGGGGACCAGGAGGCATACAGTGCTGCCAGGGCCAACCTGAGAAGAGGCATCAAGACTGCCAAGCAGCAGCACAGGAGGCGTATCGAGGCCAGGTTTGAGAACAACACAAACCCAAGGCAGGTCTGGGAGGGCATCAGGGCTATCACGGACTACAAAAGAAGAACACCATCACCCTCAGCCGACAGTTCTACTCTGGCTGAGGATCTAAATCTCTTTTATGCCCGTTTTGACAGGGAGAACACCGACCCTGTCCTGTCCCCTCTCCCCTCAACCGACCCTGCTCCGGTCCTGAGCACTCATGAGCTGAGGCGTGTGTTCCGGAGCATTAACACCAGGAAGGCGGCCGGGCCGGATGGAGTGCTGGGCCGGGTGCTAAAAGACTGTGCTGCGGACCTGGCGGACGTCTTCACCTCTATATATAACACCTCGTTAACTCCTCTCTGTGCAACTGGATTGTGGACTTCCTCACTAACCGTAGACAGAGTGTCAGAGTGGGTAAGAACACCTCTTCCACCCTTGTGGTCAACACCGGTGCCCCTCAGGGGTGTGTTCTGAGCCCTCTGCTATACACTCTCTTCACCCATGACTGTATTTCCTCCTGCGCGTCCAATCTCATTGTTAAGTTTGCAGATGACACTACAGTGCTCGGACTTATATCCAACAATGATGAGACAAACTATAGGACAGAGGTGCAACAACTAGAGTCATGGTGCCACGACAATAACTTGGTCTTAAACACCAAAAAGACCAAGGAGATCATTGTAGATTTCCGGAAGAGGGGCCATAACAACCATCTGCCTCTCTTCATTGGCAGTGAGGCGGTGGAGAGGGTGAGCAGTTTTAAATTCTTGGGGGTAACTGTGACCGAGGACCTGTCCTGGGGCAACCATATCACCTCAGTTGTACGGAAGGCCCAACAGCGCCTCTACTACCTGAGGAGACTGCGGAGCGCACACATTCCCAGATCTCTGATGTTGAACTTCTACAACTGTGCCATCAGCAGCGTTCTGACGTATGGATTTCTAGTGTGGTTCCCCAGCTGCACCAAGGCCGATCAGCAAGCACTCCAGCGGGTGGTGAAAGAAGCTGGCAGAATTATTGGAACAAGTCTGCCAGAGATCAGTAATATCTTCCCCACTCGCTGTCTGAGGAGGGTGCACAGTATCCTGCGGGACCAACATCACCCTGCGCGCCACCTTTTCCATCTGCTGCCCTCAGGGAGAAGGTACAGGTCTATACAGGCCAGAACATCCAGACTGGCCAACAGCCTGTATCCACAGGCTGTGAGGCTCCTGAACTCTCTGCCCCCCTCTCACGGACAATAACCATATCCAACTTCTTAATAGCAATGAACTGGTCTGCATTGGTGCATCATATCTTTATTCTCTTCCCCCTCCTGCCCCCCCCCCTCTTTCTTAAATAGATAACTATCATATCTGATATCATATCTCACAGTACAATAATATTGAATGGGTTGCATTGTTGTATTTTGTCATGTTTCTCAGGTCTTTGTCTGAATTTCTACGAACATTATTGCTAAGGATTGTCTTATTGCATTGGAGTCACACTGGGTTAAATATGTACACTTGGGTTTTAAGGGGTATTTATTATTTTCTTCTTTTTTTTGGGTTGTATGGAAGCCCCAAACGCAATTTCATTGTTCTTGACAATGACAATAAATAAATAAATACTAAATACTAAAGTCTGTCATGAGGGCATGTTGCTCACATTTGCAGGTGAAATTAAAAGTGTGTAAAAATGAAGTTATTTGTGCACTCTGATGCAAATGAGAACTTGAGTTCTGACATTTTTCAGCAACATTAAGAGTAAAAAAAACCTTTCAAACAAAAAAGAACTCACTTATTACTGACTGACTGATGATCTATTTTGGAGTTGATCTCGAAACTGATCTACATCTTGATATTTTTCAAAATAATCTTCACTATTGGGGGTGGCTGTAGCTCAGGCGGTAGAGCAGATCATCTACTGATCGGTTCGATTCCCGGCTTCACCTAGTCTGCATTTCAAATATCCTTGGGCAAGATACTAACTCCAAGTTGCCTCAAGTTGCTCTTTGATCTGTGGAATGTGTGTCTGAATGTTGGTAGAAAGCACTAAGAAAAATGTGCTTGTGCGAATGGGAGTGAGTGGGTGAATGCACAAGTTTTGTAAAGCGCTTTGAGTGCTCAAGATTGAGTAGAAAAGCGCTATATAAGAACCAGTCCATTTAAAACTCCCTGTCATGTTTTCACGAATACACATTAAATAGATCTGACTGATACAAACTGTAGGTTTAATATTAATGTTAACACTTCAGAAAAGCCATTACAGTTTTACCGCTGGTCTGTAAATCTTTCTCAGGTTTCCAGATGTTATGCAGCTGTCTGAGCCGCTCTTCCCCGCTCCAGACGACGATGCCTTCATCCTCGTGTTTCACTACAAGCTGTTCTCCCTCTTGACTGATGCAGAGTTCCTCCTGTTCCTCTTTGATCTGTGGGGGATCTGTGTCCTCCTGGTCCAGATTGAAGTTCCTCTCCTGCTTCCAGACCTGCTGGCCAGCCAGATCTTCCTCCTCCTTACACTTCATGTTGATGTGGGACTTGAGGAACAAAGTAAAAAGAAAAAGATTAGACAGGTAAAGGTGCAGCCTCAGTCAGCAGGGCTGTACACTGTGAGCATGTTGCTCACATATGTGAGAGAGGTTTGTACAAATGTTTCAGAAGCACCATGTGACTCCCTCTCTTTGTTGGAAAGTCTTATTAATTCACTTTATAACTATTACTTTGAAGATAAATTTCTACCATCACAAAAATATTATGACCTCTTTAAAAACAAACAACGGCAACTACATGACTTAAATTCCATGTTTAGATGAAGGTAATGGTCAATGCCTTTTGACAGGGGAAAAACCTCCACACAGAAGAATCTTACTTGGCTGAATCATAAATTATTCACCATGATTAAAACTGCAGATGAGCAATAATCTGCATTTTATTTTAGCCAAAGAGGAATGTTTCTGTTTGTCTGTGATCTGACTTTTTCTGCTGGCTCCAAATTTCATTTTATCCTGTGTAAGTTTGTTTCTCTTCCTGTTAACTAGCAAAGTCAAAATCACCTTGATTCATTTAACTTTAATTCAATTATAAATGTAATCATTTTATTGAACAATTAATTTCATTTCAATGAAAAACAATTACTTAAAAGAAAGAGATTAAGTTGGAGAGAGACATGTGGCCATCTTTTAGTGAGTTAGACCCTGATTAAGGGCTATTTTTAAAAGTAAAGCCCATCTCTCAAAGTCCCTGCCGGCCTGCCTCCACCTCGGGAAGTCTGTGGGTGCAGACGGAGGTGAGGAGCACCACAGGCGGCAGAGAACTGTCTGTAGCCCCGGAGTGAGGCGTCGTGAACCGAAGCAGACAGCGAACTGTGGCACAGTGCAGAAAACCGAAGCTTTCCCTCCCTGTTTGGTTTTGATGTGTCTCATGAAAGTCTATTGTTAAAAGTTGACCTTTAAAAAAAACGGACGCACTTGTTTGATTAGCTGCTCTCTGATTTTAGCCTGTTAGCTTACAGACTGAGCTCAGATCGTTCCTGTGTTAGTTCATTGAGAACATCACAGTTTTACATACCTGCTGCGTGACTTCATCTCGGGTCTCCGGCTGATATACAGCAGTCTGAGCCAGTGGCGGATCTCATCATCCTGGACGACTGTTTTTAATGTTTTTAACCACGGAGATTTCTTCTGCATCATCAGTCTCTCATTGTTAAACTCTCCCAGAAACTGAAGACAGTTGTGCCATTTCCGCGCTTCTTCTTCTTCTATTGAGTAGACGGCAGACTACACATGTCCAAGGGTAATACTGTCCTCCTCAGGCCATTGGCATCAAGTCAAAGCCTTAAAGTCTGGTACTTTGCGCATGGTCATTTTTTACGAACAGCAGAATCACAAGACAAAGCGTGCCAATGTTTATACTTTTCACTGTGACTGCCAAATAGATGAAAAAGTAGATGTTAAAAAACAACTTATAGTTTTGTCATTGGGCTGGTAGAAAGCTATGAGTTTCTGTCCCTTTGTCTGACCTTAGAGACTTATTTTAAAAGGAAACATTACAATCCTTTAAAGCAAGTATTTTCACCTCTGTTCCCCCCTCTGTACTTAGCTTTTTTGTTGTCATGTCAGTAATTGTCCAGTTGATGGCTCCCTTGGATCACAAGCCTGTCTCATGAGTCCAAGTGAATATATTCTTAATAAACAGCTTTGAAGAATTTGTGACCAACTTTGTTTAATTCGGAACATCATCATCATGAGTCAAACTCACTCTTGGATCTACAAAATATTTAACAAAAACAAACATCACTGAATCATAAGGTATTTGCTCCAACTCTTAGTCCAGAAACACATGAGTGAACTAGATCAGCTGCTCCTCCAGTTCAGCTGTGGATTTATATCATTATTTATATTTGTAAAGTGGATATGCAGTTTTTCAGTACTAATATAAGCATTTTATATCATTGCTTTATTGACAGATGTTTGGTGTTCAAGGTCAGGCATCAGTTTGAAAAAAACAAACAAACACACTGAGTTGAACTTGAACTTCCTACTGACAAAAACTAAAATTGGTGCAAAAATAACCAGAAACATATAAGAAGCATCCTGGAGGTGCTGCAGACAAGATAGGACCAATAACATGTCAACAGGAAATCCTTTTTACTAATTTGTTTATTTCTTTTTAGATTTTTACTCTCCATTTTAAGCCATGATGTTTGCTGATACTGTGTTCCTACTGTTTGTTCTCATTAATAGTTCTGTTTTTAACATTCTGTGCTGAAGCTGGAGGAAATGTTTCTACAGTGTCAGATGATACAGCTCCAAACTAAATAAGTGACTAACTAACGATGCTTTAATACACTTTACTATAAATTATGATATAGTGCACTTTCTTAAAATTTCTTATTGCTCTGTAATTAATTGTTTTCTTTATAAATGTACAAATGAGAATAAAATCTGTGTGATAAAGGAAGGTCTGTAGACTTCTCTGTTAAGATCAGTGAAGAGAAACAACAACATACAAATACCTAAGAAAAATATTCAGTAAACATTTAGAAGATAGAGAAGTTTATGTTGTCATGTGGAGAAATTTTTCAAATAAAAATATCCATAAGCATTGATAGTCTCCATGGCTGAACAGACACAGGAAAGAGCTCCACCTATAAAACGTAAAAACATCAAGACAACATGTTGAAGATGTCGAGGTACTGCCCATAATGTTTGACTGACATCTGATTTATGTGCAGCACATAAATACCACAATAATGATGGAGAGAAACTAAAAGGGAACTAAAATACAGATTTAAACTTACAACAATATGAAAGACTTCAGTCTATTTCACTTTAATCAACTCAGCAGTGTCTCCATAACAGTAAAGCCCCAGTCCAGCATAGAGCGGCTGAGTGAATGTGGTCTGGACTCTGTGGAGGAGAGTCATGGTTTCAGAGACGCTGTAGAAGGACAAAATACCTGCTCTGTGATCCAGGTACACTCCTACTCTGGAGGAACGAGGACCTGAGACACGAGTTTGGATGTTGTTGTACCGAAATGTAAAACTGTTGTTGTTACAATATAATGCCCAAGATTTGTCATTACGTCCAAATCCACATTCATAACCCTCTCCTTTTCTGCTGATATTCTTGTATGCGACTGCTACATAAACTCCTCTCCCTCTCCACTCCACCTCCCAGTAACAACGTCCAGTCAGACTCTCTCTACTCAGGACCTGATACCACCAAGTGAATCTGTCTGGATGATCAGAATAAGACTGTTGTTGATTCATAAATGTTACTTTTCTGTTCCCCTCTGATAATAACAGCTTTTTGTACGCTGTGTTTGGATCCAGTGTGATTTCACATGAATATTTTAAGAATCCAGCTCTGGTCTTTGGCTCTGGTTGTGACAGTGAAACATCCACTTCAGTGACTGTCAGTGAGATGTTTGTCCGTTCCTCTCTCAGAATGTCCTGTAGTTTATCTCTGACCTCTGACACAGCTGCTGTCACATCCTCAAAGTAGCTCAGAGGACGGATATTGATGCTGGATGAGTCTGTAGGCTCACTGAGTGCTGACAGTGAGGGGTAGTTGTGTAGAAACTGGATGTGATCCTCTGTGTGTGAGAGCTGCTTCAGCTCAGCATCTTTCCTCTTCAGCTCAGTGATCTCCTGCTCCAGCTTCTCCTGAAGCTCTTTGACTCGACTCACTTCAGTTTCCTGCTGGGATCTGATCTGCTGCTTCACATCAGAGCTTCTTTTCTGGATGAGATGGATCAGCTCAGTGAAGATCTTCTCACTGTGCTCCACTGTTTGATCAGCAGACTGATTGATGGCCTCCACCTCCTGTTGAAGCAGCTTCACATCTTTCTCTCTGTCCTGGATTCTCTGCTGGATGTTTTGTCCACTCACCTCCAGCTCTCTCTGCCTCTCAGTCCTTTCTGCTGCAGCTGAGACTGTGTCGTGGCCTTTATGTTCATCCACAGAGCAGAGATAACAGATACTCTGCTGATCAGTACGGCAGAACATCTTCATCACCTCATCATGACGAGAGCAGATGTTCTCCTGGAGCTTCTTGGAGGGCTCCACCAGCTTGTGTTTCTTGAATGTAGGTGAATCATAATGAGTCTGAAGGTGTTTCTCACAGTAAGATGCCAGACAGACTAAACAGGACTTGAAGGCTTTCATTTTTCTTCCAGTGCAGAAATCACAGGCCACATCTTCAGGTCCAGCATAGCAGTGATCAGCAGGAGCAGCTTGGAGTCCAGTCTTCTTCAGCTGCTCCACTAAATCTGCTAACATGGTGTTTTTCTCCAGGACAGGCCTCGCTGTGAAAGTCTGTCTGCACTGAGGGCAGCTGTAGATTTTCTTCTTTTCCTCTTCATCCCAGAAGCTTTCAATACACTTCATGCAGTAGCTGTGTCCACAGGGAATAGTCACCGGATTCTTCAGTAGATCCAAACAGATCGAACAAGAGAAGGTTTCTCGGTCCAGCTGAACACTTTTCTGCGCCATTTCACCCAACAGTGTCAGTGACTGTGTGAGTTTCACTTCCTCAGAACTGAAACTGCTCTGATCTAAACAACATAGGTTTCTGTAGCGAATGGGATCTGTCAGCTCTTATACGTCACCACATGTTGGTTGCACCCATCTTCAAACTGCAGATCAGAAGGGGAGGGAACAAGGGAACATGTGGACAGAGAGGAGGTGCTGAGTTAGAGAGCAGGAAGAGGGAGGGTTATCAGACACTAATTCAATCCTGGAACATGTGAGCCTGTGAGTTTTTCATTTAAAAATAGCACTGCTCAGCCTTTAAAGTTGTTAAATAAACTTAACATTTAAAAGACAATCTTTTTATGTAAATTAGTTTAAATTATCATTTTAGTCATTACAGGATATCAAATACTGCAGCTGAACTAAGAAATTGTTGTAGAAAAAAGCAATAAAAGGTCGTTCCCCCTCTGTCCCCTCCTGGTCACCTGTGCCTCAGTTTTATGAGATGAGATGGATCAGCTCAGTGAAGATCTTCTCACTGTGCTCACTGTTTTATCAGCAGACTGATTTTATTCCACAACCTAGACATCCACATTACTCACACTCTCATAACACATACATATAGGGCCTTGGGATCGGGCATGTTATACGGTGTCCAGAGGACAGTCTTTGTATTCAACCTCACCTCTGGCGCCGGTGCCCACCTCTCAGTTTTAAATGCATGTAGACATTGAGGGTTCTCAGGAGGGGCCGTGCTGTACAGTACATGTACAGTGTCCATTTGTGTCTGTATCCAGGTTGGATGAGCGCCGAGTATTTGTATATGTGTGCATGAGGGTGGGAATGCATGTTTAGGTCTGTGTGCGCCTATTCGTCTGTGTCTATATGTCAGCTCGGGTCTTACACTCCACCCCCTTGGAACATCTCAGGCCCTCCAAGGTATGGAGGCTTATTTCCCCTCACCACACTCCCTGCTGGTGGCTGATGCCCTCAGACATCGGTGCGTTCTTGGTGTCCAGGGCTGGACGCTCAGGTTTGTACCAGCTTACTCCCCGGTACGGCTGCTTGGTGGGGCCTGGTGCCTGTGGCTCGGTCGGGCCCCTTGCGGGGGCTCGATTCACTCTGGCACAGCTGACTGCCGGCAGAGCCCGCGTGTACGTCACTGCCGCCCCCTCTGGCTTCTGCTCTGTGGCTGTTGGGTGACCCCTCATCTGGGGTTCTCCTCAGCTCTTCCCAGGAAGGTGGCACGGTTGCCCCTCCGGTGGTCCTCTTTGGGCGCTCGCACTCTGGGGGCCTCTGGATGTCTGGGGCCTGGATCTCCTCCATGCCTGCTTCATGCCCTGGGGGACGGGGCTGTGGCTCCCCACACCTTCTAGCAGATCGTTACATGGAGAAGCCTTTTGAATAGACGAGCACTCATCCACACAGGTGTTCACACACACAAGCTACACCTTTCTTGGCTGCTACCTCAAACCACATTGTGCGATGTCAATCTTGCGTGCTGCACAATCACATTCAGTATTTAATATTTACTGTTATTTACACTTAGCTAGATTATTGCAATGGTGTTGTGTTATTATGTTGCTCTCTTTTTTGCTTGTTTTCTCTTATTTTCTTCTCTCAACAGGTGACCTGGGAGATATTTTTTAAGTGCCCTTTCTCACTGTCCCTCTTCTCCTTTTCTTCCTTCCTTCCTTCCTTCCTTCCTTCCTTCCTTCCTTCCTTCCTTCCTATCCCCCAGTCATGTCTGTCCTATCTGTAACAACTGAAAATAAATTAAAATAAATAAATAATAACAAAGGTTGATCAAATGGACCAATATGGCAAGGCCGTGATGGTCCATTTGGTAAATTAAGTTAGTTGGGCATCTTTTTTGGCCTTCAGACAATAATTCTGATGGCTAAAAAACGAAACGGGACAACAACAAGAAAAGAAAGAAAGAAAGAATAAAGTAATAAAAATGTATCTAAAACATCTTTTAAGATGAATCTTTTTATGACTGAGTAAAAAAAAATGCTAAAATTCGAGTGCAGTGTTGAGTAAAATGGTTTTATTAAAATTTAATTGACCCTTTGAAATTATTTGTTGGAAGTCTTAAATCCCACTGAACAGGGGAAGAGAAAGAGACAGAGACACAAAGATAGCAACACAGAGGTAAATAAACATGGAGACAAGACACTGAGAATAAGACAGAAGGGGAAATGCCCAAAGTCTCATATCTCTGACAAGTTAAGTCACTTTTATTCATAAAAAAACCCAGAACTTAAATATAATTATAAACCCCACATAAAAAATCTTTAAGAAGGGGGAACGGAGGGTGTGTTCCAAATACAGGGGGATCACACTCCTCAGCCTCCCTGGGAAAGTCTATGCCAGGGTGCTGGAAAGGAGAGTTCGTCCGTTAGTCGAACCTCGGATACAGGAGGAACAATGCGGTTTTCGTCCTGGTCGCGGAACACTGGACCAGCTCTCTATCCTCTCGAGGATACTTGAGGGTGCATGGGAGTTTGCCCAACCAGTCTACATGTGTTTTGTGGACTTGGAGAAGGCATTCGACCGTGTCCCTCGGGGTGTCCTGTGGGAGGTGTTGCGGGAGTATGGGATGTCTGGCCCATTGCTACGGGCCATTCGATCCCTATACAACCGTTGCAAGAGCTTGGTTCGCATTGCCGGCAATAAGTCGGACTCGTTCCCGGTGGGTGATGGGCTCCGCCAGGGCTGCCCTTTGTCTCCGGTTCTGTTCATAATTTTTATGGACAGGATTTCTAGGCGCAGCCAAGTGGCGGAGGGCTTTCGCTTCGGTGGCCTCAGAATCTCATCTCTGCTTTTCGCGGATGATGTGGTTCTGTTGGCTTCATCGGGTGATGGCCTCCAGCTCGCACTGGAACGGTTCACAGCCGAGTGTGAAGCAGCGGGAATGAGGATCAGCACCTCCAAATCTGAGGCCATGGTTCTCAGCCGGAAAAGGGTGGAGTGCCCACTCCGGGTCGGGGATGAGTTCCTGCCCCAAGTGGAGGAGTTCAAGTATCTCGGGGTCTTGTTCGCGAGTGATGGGAGAAGGGAGCCGGAGATCGACAGACGGATTGGGGCTGCAGCTGCTGTAATGCGGACGCTGCACCGGTCCGTCGTGGTGAAGAGGGAGCTGAGTGTAAAAGCGAAGCTCTCAATTTACCGGTCGATCTACGTCCCTACCCTCACCTATGGCCACGAGCTGTGGGTAGTGACCGAAAGAACGAGATCGCGGATACAAGCGGCGGAAATGAGCATCCTCCGAAGGGTGGCTGGCCTCTCCCTTAGAGATAGGGTGAGAAGTTCGGCCATCCGGGAGGGGCTCAGAGTAGAGCCGCTGCTGCTCCACATCGAAAGGAGCCAGCTGAGGTGGTTCGGGCATCTGACAAGGATGCCCCCTGGGCGCCTCCTGGGTGAGGTGTTCCAGGCATGTCCCACCGGGAGGAGGCCCCGGGGCAGACCCAGGACACGCTGGAGAGATTATATCTCTCGGCTGGCCTGGGAACGCCTTGGTATTCCCCCGGATAAGCTGGAGGAGGTGGCTGGGGAGAGGGAGGTCTGGGCCTCTTTGCTTAGGCTGCTGCCCCCGCGACCCGGCCCCGGATAAAGCGGATGAAGATGGATGGATGGACCCCACATAAACATAATCATAGAACAATTAAAAGTAAAACATACCAAAAACACATCAAATGGAGAGTGAAGCAAATATTATTAATAACAACAAATGCACATATTAATAATATAAACCAAAATCCTTCAATAAAAAGGCTACAAACAGAAACAACAATTTGAAACAGCAATAAGAAAACAGTGAAAGTGACTACAGATATAGACCTTCCTAGGGAGGCCTGAAGTGCAAACATACCCTCTACACTCCCTTCATAAAACAGGGGACCATGATTACCACCATAGTTGGCCGGTCTGAAGGCACTGACCTCAACTTCCATACAATGTTTGAGCAGGACAACCAGGACAGACCCACAACATACAGAGCCTTAAGTGACCGCAGGCAAATCTCATCCACCCCACCACCACAGTGATGGGCAAGTCTCCCTGCCCACTGTACAAAATGTGCTTCACAGACGTTGTTTCATGTTGTAAAGATTGTGCCTTAAAAAAATAGCCACAAGAAGTTTTAAAGAAATCTTTATTTCACTTTTAAGACACATAACCAACACCAACATACGAATCAACAGGATGAGCACATGCTGAAATTCAGTCTTCATGAAAATCAAGATTAAATCACAAAATGTTTGGTCTCATGTGTGTTTCTTTCCAGCTTTGACTCTGTGGAGTAAAACCTCTCCACTAAACAAAAAAATAAAACATCTCAGCAACTTTTTTGTCACCTCCACAGCTCAACACGATACAAATATCACATCAAATGAATGTAAATACGTGTTTCATCTTCATTACAGGTTTTAATGGAATATGCAACAAACAGAATTAGGGCTGTGACATATCATATGATCTGCAATAATACTGGTATAAATGTTTACAAAAAAGTGTGTTTAGAGGAACATCATGTGTTTGCATTCACCCCAATGAGTCAACCCCAGTCATGTCTCACAGCCAGAGCCATATGTCGGGCTCCAGTCACAGTTTGGTAGCTGAATGTTCGCAAAATATGCAAGAAAACTTTTCCCACTGAAAGTGAAAAAAGCAAACCTGTTACAACACTTTAAGCAAAAACACACTTGAGTACAACCGGGCTGTGAAGGCACGTGAGCAGGAGATACTAGCAGCAGTGATGTGCGACCCAAAGGTAAACAAATGATTCAACCATGCATCACTGGAGCACTCGCGAGTTACATTTCATATAACAGCAAGAGCAGTCAGTGGATGGAAATTACTGATGTGCTACACGGTGGAAAAGCAGGAGGTTAAAAAGCTCGACCCAAGATGAAACAAACCAGGTAGAATTTCTTTTCCTTATATGCAGAGGTGGAAAGAGTACTAAAATATTTTACTCAAGTAAAAGTACTATTACTTTGCTGAAATTTTACTCAAGTACAAGTAAAATTACCTGTCTAAAAATGTACTCAAGTAAAAGTAAAAAGTAGCTCATTTAAAATGTACTCAGAGTAAAAGTTACATAGTTACTTTTCTGTCAGCAGGAGGACAGCCGCTTCTGAGTAGTGCAAAAAAGGACAGTGGGATATAAATCTCAAAGTAGTTCTTTTTTAGTGAAAAGAAAAACTTTACAAATTAAAGTGCAGTGGCAGTTAAACTGCAAGTCTATACATGAAAATGGATAATGGTCACCAAACCAATCAACCAAACCAAACCGTCAGGTATCACAGTGTTTTCAATACAAAACCATATCATTCTTTCACATGAGAATGTGTTCTAAACTGTCAAATAAGAGAACAAGTACTGAACTGAACGGCAGCTGCTTTAAAAATGTTTTTGAATTTTTTAAACTTGGCCCTGCCCTACTGTACCTCTAGATTAAAGTTCCTTTGTATCCATCCTAGAGTGTTACTCTCTGAACTTCCTGTTAATTTTGAGGAGCAGTTGATTTTCAGAGTTAGTAGAGTTCATCCTTGCTCACTTTGCAGTGAACAGTAGTCCAGCACAGCTAAAGAGACGCTCGAAGGCAGCTGAGGCAGGCAGGCCAGTGTTAAGTTTGAGAGAAAGTTTTTTGATGTCCCTAATAAGACATCAATGCATTACATAGCTACCGCTGGTAAATTATACCAATATACCTCGTGGGGTTTTTTTTATTGGACAGTAACAGGCTAGTTAACGGGAGGTTGCAAGTGCTAATTAACAAGTAACAGAAGTCAGCTGTCTTTGACTAATCTAAGGTAAGTGAGCGCTCTGTTATTCTTTTGCCTGCAGTGTGAACATATGTGGGTTAAGTAAGAAAGTAGCCGCTTCTGTCTTTAATTTAACTATTTTTTAAATAAATTCTTATTATTAACAAACAGGAAAAACGTAGGTAAACACATTTTCTTTTGGCAATTTACCAACCCAGTAAAAAAAATGTAAGTTGCGTGAACAACGTGCCCGATTACAGCAAGTTGCTAGTACCAACCAACGTTATCTGTGTTCTTCACAGATGTCTTAACTTAATGTGATTAATTTGAACACAGCCTTTTTGCTACCATAACGGTACGAGTTGTATTTAACTTACCTCCACATGCTTGCGCAGGTTTGATGTGGAATTTTTAAAAGCTGCTAACTCGGTCTCTCTGGGCAAACACAGCTTACACTGCATAATAAAGCTGTTGCCTTTCTTGCACTTGAAGCCGAAATGGTCCCTTAAATACGGCCAGGGGTTCACATCCGTTTCTTCGAGTTCAGGGTCAGCAGAATTCGACGGGGCTTCTTTTTTCACTGGATCCATAACACCGATGTCAGACTCCATCTTTAACGTGACCTTAGCGCCAATTTGTTCTACTACCCATCATTCCCTGCAGTATTTCCGAAGTGCAATGGTTTTTTTAATTTACTCAGTAACGGGTGTGATTGAAAACGTAGCGAACTACAATACTTTTTAAAAAATATACTTAAGTAAAAGTAAAATTACAGACTTGAAAAATGACTTTAAAAAGTACAAATACACAAAAAAACTACTCAATTACAGTAACGCAAGTAAATGTAATTCGTTACTTTCCACCTCTGCTTATATGACAGAATTGTGCAGGCTCCGCATTACAAGGTTATTTTGGATATTAAGCTAGAGTGTAAGCACTTGTAATACACTTTTCTTAAAACTTCCAGGAAAAACACCCCTGAGGATACTTATGTGCTCATATTTCATGTATGCCGTGTCACTAACATTGCACTATAATGTTGTTCATAGAGTATTTAAAGGTAGAATGGGAGGCAGAGCCTTCAGCTTTTAAGATTAGACTTAAAACTTTCCTTGTTGCAGATGGCCCCGCCCCTCCCTGAGCCTGGTTCTGCTGGAGGTTTCTTCCTGTTAAAAAGGAGTTTTTCCTTCCCACTGTCGCCAAAACGCTTGCTAATAGGGGGTCATATGACTGTTTGGGTTTTCTCTGTTTTCATTGTATTATTGTTGGGTCTTTACCTTACAATATCAAGCACCTTGAGGTGGCCACATTTTCACACTTTGAATTAGCTAAGCTGTCATCAGTGACAGCAGCTCACTGGAAGAGAAAGATGGAAAATCCATCATTTACTTACACATATAAATGCTGCTGCCTGCCGAGCTGATAAAATGTACATTATTTTTTTTAAATGTAAGTTTCTTGAAATATTATTTTGAGGCTATATCTCCCACCCCTACATACAATAAACAATACAGAGTTTTTTAAGGAAGGAGGTCATCTGATCTGCTCTGATCTGGCTTCTCAGTGGACTGCTTCATCTGACAGTTCTCCCACTTTTAACTAGTGTGAATCCTCATGTGTCTTTGTAACTGTATCCTCTGAATGAAGCTTTTCACCTGTGTGGATTCTCATGTGAGTTTTCAAGTTTATCATCAGGCTGAATCTTTTTCCGCAGGTGCTGCAAGAATGTGGCTTCTCACCTGTGTGAACCCTCATATGTCTCGTTAGTTTGGATCTGTACTCAAAGGTTTTTCCACAAATCTCACATTTCACAAACTTTTTACTTGTGTCAGTTTTACGCTGACTCTCTGACACAGGAAAGTTGTCTTGCTGATCTCTGCTCTCTGGTTCAGGAGAGCTGGAAGAAAGGAGATGTTCACTGTCCAGCTCTGGCTCACTTTCCTCATAAGTAGGAGCCACCATGAAGATAATAATGCCTTCAGTCTCCTGCTTCACTACAAGCTGATCTACGTCCTGACTGGTGCAAGGTTCCTCCTCTTCCTCTTTTATCTGTGGAAGCTCCGGATCCTCCTGGTCGAGGCTGAAGTTTCTCTCCTGGTCCCCAAAAACCAGTTCCTCCTCACATTCATGCTGTTGTGGGAAAGCTGAGGTGACAAATGGACAAAATTACTTGTCTTAGATAAATATAGAAGTATAACAAGAATGACTACTCGGCAGTGGTGTCTACAGCTGTCCATTTCCAACTCTACAACAGAGTTTAATCAAAATATCATCCGAAATATCATCATATCATTTACCCAGACCTGGAAACTGTTAAAATAAGATTTCATGCACTCACTTCTAACACGTTAGTAAATTTCTATGCACCAATCACAGTTTGTCCACCAATTACTGTTGGAAAGATGTTTATGTAAATGATAAGACAAACATCAGACAGAAGGGGAAATTTAAAAGTAGGATTAAAATATGGGGATAAAAAGCAGCGAAGCTCTCAGAAAACCTCGACTAACAATCAGCTGAGTTTATTTAAACACTGGCCTTGAAGAACTCTGATGTGTTTCCAAAATATCTTTATTGAATGAATTAAAGTCATATTAATTTTTAGGTAAGACCATTACGGTTTTACATACCCCTGCTGTGTAAGTTCATTTCAGGTTTCCAGATGTTATCCAGCTGTCTGAGCTGCTCTTCTTCAGTCCAGATGAGGCCTTCATCCTCCTGTTTGAGTACAATCTTTTCTACGTCATCGCTGATGCAGAGTTCCTCCTCTTCCTCTTTGATCTGTGGAGGATCTGGGCCCTCCTGGTCCAGACTGGAGTTCCTCTCCTGGTTGGAGACCTGCTGGTCATACAGGCCCTCCTCTTCCTCACACTTCATGTTAGGGGGAGATCTTGAGGAACAAAGGGTCACTGAGGAAAAAGGTTAATAATGTGATGACAGGAAAACACATCTGAGCAAATATAGTCCACTCTGAGCATGTCCTCATATGGGAGTGAAATTTAAACTGTACAAACGTGAACAATGAAAGTGTAAGTTACTCTCGAGCTCTGATACTCTTATTAGGAAAGTTCAGAGTACAAATCATTCAGGTAGCTGCTGCCAGCTTCACGCTGCAAGTAAATGTTTGTCATTGTTGTAGATTAAACTGAAAATCTCACAGTGCCATAGCAGATAAGTACCAGTCAGGTTTCACAGCCAGTCATTGCACAGAATCAACCCAACTAAAGTCATCAGTGATCTGAAGATTATTAGGGACTCAGAGTTTCAGTCTTAGTTCTATTTGATCTCATTGCTGCCTTTGATACTGTTGATCATGACATTTTAAATCAAAGGTTTCATCATTTAGTTGGTTTAACTGGACAGTTCTCAATTGGCTCTCGACCTTTGACCCAGTTAAACCTCTCAGGTCATCAGGTTCAGATCTGTTAACTGTTCCCAAAATCAGATGTAAGTGTGCTAAGAGTGTGTTCAGTTACTGTGCTCCTGTTCTTTGGAGCATGCAGCCATAGTTTGCCTGCTGTGGCTGCATTCAAAACTAACAACTATGTTTCCATGCTTTGTGAATAACACTGACATCTGTGAGATTTGAGCTGATTTAGTTCGAGTTAAGACTGTTTATTAGAACATTACAAAGTTATTTTAAAAACTTCATCATTTTCTTGAACCCAAATATAATTCAGTTGAAAAATATACATTTTAACATGAGGTGAGGATGGTGGGGGAGGCACGATGGTCTTGTAGGGTTAGACCCTGATTAAGGGGTATTTTTGAAAGTAAAGCCCATCTCTCAAAGTCCCTGCCGGCCTGCCTCCACCTCGGGAAGTCTGTGGGTGCAGACGGACGTGAGGAGCACCACAGGCGGCAGAGAACTGTCTGTAGCCCCGGAGTGAGGGTCAGAGAGCCGAAGCAGACAGCGAACTGTGGCACAGTGCAGAAAACAGAAGCTTTCCCTCCCTGCCTCCTTTATCTTAATCTTCTAAATAAATCTTCTATAAAGGCACTTTCTCTCGGTCTCAAGGTTTGTTTAATGCTAAAAGTTTACCGTAAAAAAGAGACGCACTTGTGTGATTAGCCGCTCCCTGATTTCAGTATGTTAGCCTACAAGCTGAGCTCTGATCAGGTCCTACATGAGTTGTATTCTTGTGTTAGTCCACTGAGACCATCGCAGTTTTACCTGTTATGCGTAACTTTATCTCGGGTTTCCGGCTGATATCCAGCAGTCTCTGCTGAAGGTTGATCTCATACTGGACGATCAGACGTTCTGTTAACCTCAGAGCAGATTTCTTCTGCAGCAGTCAGCCGGTCTCTCCACTATTGCTTCTAAACGAACAATAAAAAAAATGTAATTATAGAAAAACACTTCTGAGAAGATAAAGTTTTAGTTAAAGTCTGTAATGAGGGCATGTTGCTCACATTTGCAGGTGAAATTAAAAGTGTGTAAAAATGAAGTTATTTGTGCACTCTGATGCAAATGAGAACTTGAGTTCTGACATTTTTCAGCAACATTAAGAGTAAAAAAAACCTTTCAAACAAAAAAGAACTCACTTATTACTGACTGACTGATGATCTATTTTGGAGTTGATCTCGAAACTGATCTACATCTTGATATTTTTCAAAATAATCTTCACTATTGGGGGTGGCTGTAGCTCAGGCGGTAGAGCAGATCATCTACTGATCGGTTCGATTCCCGGCTTCACCTAGTCTGCATTTCAAATATCCTTGGGCAAGATACTAACTCCAAGTTGCCTCAAGTTGCTCTTTGATCTGTGGAATGTGTGTCTGAATGTTGGTAGAAAGCACTAAGAAAAATGTGCTTGTGCGAATGGGAGTGAGTGGGTGAATGCACAAGTTTTGTAAAGCGCTTTGAGTGCTCAAGATTGAGTAGAAAAGCGCTATATAAGAACCAGTCCATTTAAAACTCCCTGTCATGTTTTCACGAATACACATTAAATAGATCTGACTGATACAAACTGTAGGTTTAATATTAATGTTAACACTTCAGAAAAGCCATTACAGTTTTACCGCTGGTCTGTAAATCTTTCTCAGGTTTCCAGATGTTATGCAGCTGTCTGAGCCGCTCTTCCCCGCTCCAGACGACGATGCCTTCATCCTCGTGTTTCACTACAAGCTGTTCTCCCTCTTGACTGATGCAGAGTTCCTCCTGTTCCTCTTTGATCTGTGGGGGATCTGTGTCCTCCTGGTCCAGATTGAAGTTCCTCTCCTGCTTCCAGACATGCTGGCCAGCCAGATCTTCCTCCTCCTTACACTTCATGTTGATGTGGGACTTGAGGAACAAAGTAAAAAGAAAAAGATTAGACAGGTAAAGGTGCAGCCTCAGTCAGCAGGGCTGTACACTGTGAGCATGTTGCTCACATATGTGAGAGAGGTTTGTACAAATGTTTCAGAAGCACCATGTGACTCCCTCTCTTTGTTGGAAAGTCTTATTAATTCACTTTATAACTATTACTTTGAAGATAAATTTCTACCATCACAAAAATATTATGACCTCTTTAAAAACAAACAACGGCAACTACATGACTTAAATTCCATGTTTAGATGAAGGTAATGGTCAATGCCTTTTGACAGGGGAAAAACCTCCACACAGAAGAATCTTACTTGGCTGAATCATAAATTATTCACCATGATTAAAACTGCAGATGAGCAATAATCTGCATTTTATTTTAGCCAAAGAGGAATGTTTCTGTTTGTCTGTGATCTGACTTTTTCTGCTGGGTCCAAATTTCATTTTATCCTGTGTAAGTTTGTTTCTCTTCCTGTTAACTAGCAAAGTCAAAATCACCTTGATTCATTTAACTTTAATTCAATTATAAATGTAATCATTTTATTGAACAATTAATTTCATTTCAATGAAAAACAATTACTTAAAAGAAAGAGATTAAGTTGGAGAGAGACATGTGGCCATCTTTTAGTGAGTTAGACCCTGATTAAGGGCTATTTTTAAAAGTAAAGCCCATCTCTCAAAGTCCCTGCCGGCCTGCCTCCACCTCGGGAAGTCTGTGGGTGCAGACGGAGGTGAGGAGCACCACAGGCGGCAGAGAACTGTCTGTAGCCCCGGAGTGAGGCGTCGTGAACCGAAGCAGACAGCGAACTGTGGCACAGTGCAGAAAACCGAAGCTTTCCCTCCCTGTTTGGTTTTGATGTGTCTCATGAAAGTCTATTGTTAAAAGTTGACCTTTAAAAAAAACGGACGCACTTGTTTGATTAGCTGCTCTCTGATTTTAGCCTGTTAGCTTACAGACTGAGCTCAGATCGTTCCTGTGTTAGTTCATTGAGAACATCACAGTTTTACATACCTGCTGCGTGACTTCATCTCGGGTCTCCGGCTGATATACAGCAGTCTGAGCCAGTGGCGGATCTCATCATCCTGGACGACTGTTTTTAATGTTTTTAACCACGGAGATTTCTTCTGCATCATCAGTCTCTCATTGTTAAACTCTCCCAGAAACTGAAGACAGTTGTGCCATTTCCGCGCTTCTTCTTCTTCTATTGAGTAGACGGCAGACTACACATGTCCAAGGGTAATACTGTCCTCCTCAGGCCATTGGCATCAAGTCAAAGCCTTAAAGTCTGGTACTTTGCGCATGGTCATTTTTTACGAACAGCAGAATCACAAGACAAAGCGTGCCAATGTTTATACTTTTCACTGTGACTGCCAAATAGATGAAAAAGTAGATGTTAAAAAACAACTTATAGTTTTGTCATTGGGCTGGTAGAAAGCTATGAGTTTCTGTCCCTTTGTCTGACCTTAGAGACTTATTTTAAAAGGAAACATTACAATCCTTTAAAGCAAGTATTTTCACCTCTGTTCCCCCCTCTGTACTTAGCTTTTTTGTTGTCATGTCAGTAATTGTCCAGTTGATGGCTCCCTTGGATCACAAGCCTGTCTCATGAGTCCAAGTGAATATATTCTTAATAAACAGCTTTGAAGAATTTGTGACCAACTTTGTTTAATTCGGAACATCATCATCATGAGTCAAACTCACTCTTGGATCTACAAAATATTTAACAAAAACAAACATCACTGAATCATAAGGTATTTGCTCCAACTCTTAGTCCAGAAACACATGAGTGAACTAGATCAGCTGCTCCTCCAGTTCAGCTGTGGATTTATATCATTATTTATATTTGTAAAGTGGATATGCAGTTTTTCAGTACTAATATAAGCATTTTATATCATTGCTTTATTGACAGATGTTTGGTGTTCAAGGTCAGGCATCAGTTTGAAAAAAACAAACAAACAAACACACTGAGTTGAACTTGAACTTCCTACTGACAAAAACTAAAATTGGTGCAAAAATAACCAGAAACATATAAGAAGCATCCTGGAGGTGCTGCAGACAAGATAGGACCAATAACATGTCAACAGGAAATCCTTTTTACTAATTTGTTTATTTCTTTTTAGATTTTTACTCTCCATTTTAAGCCATGATGTTTGCTGATACTGTGTTCCTACTGTTTGTTCTCATTAATAGTTCTGTTTTTAACATTCTGTGCTGAAGCTGGAGGAAATGTTTCTACAGTGTCAGATGATACAGCTCCAAACTAAATAAGTGACTAACTAACGATGCTTTAATACACTTTACTATAAATTATGATATAATGCACTTTCTTAAAATTTCTTATTGCTCTGTAATTAATTGTTTTCTTTATAAATGTACAAATGAGAATAAAATCTGTGTGATAAAGGAAGGTCTGTAGACTTCTCTGTTAAGATCAGTGAAGAGAAACAACAACATACAAATACCTAAGAAAAATATTCAGTAAACATTTAGAAGATAGAGAAGTTTATGTTGTCATGTGGAGAAATTTTTCAAATAAAAATATCCATAAGCATTGATAGTCTCCATGGCTGAACAGACACAGGAAAGAGCTCCACCTATAAAACGTAAAAACATCAAGACAACATGTTGAAGATGTCGAGGTACTGCCCATAATGTTTGACTGACATCTGATTTATGTGCAGCACATAAATACCACAATAATGATGGAGAGAAACTAAAAGGGAACTAAAATACAGATTTAAACTTACAACAATATGAAAGACTTCAGTCTATTTCACTTTAATCAACTCAGCAGTGTCTCCATAATTACAGTAAAGCCTCAGTCCAGCATAGAGCGGCTGAGTGAATGTGGTCTGGACTCTGTGGAGGAGAGTCATGGTTTCAGAGACGCTGTAGAAGGACAAAATACCTGCTCTGTGATCCAGGTACACTCCTACTCTGGAGGAACGAGGACCTGAGACAGGAGTTTGGATGTTGTTGTACCAAAATATAAAACTGTTGTTGTAACAATGTAATGCCCAAGATTTGTCATTATGTCCAAATAAACATTCACCTCCTTTTCTGCTGATATTCTTGTATGCGACTGCTACATAAACTCCTCCCCCTCTCCACTCCACCTCCCAGTAACAACGTCCAGTCAGACTCTCTCTACTCAGGACCTGAGACCATACAGTGAATCTGTCTGGATGATCAGAATAAGACTGTTGTTGTTTCATTAATGTTGCTTTTCTGTTCCCCTCTGATAATAACAGATATGTGTTTGCTGTGTTTGGATCCAGTGTGATTTCACATGAATATTTTAAGAATCCAGCTCTGGTCTTTGGCTCTAGTTGTGACAGTGAAACATCCACTTCAGTGACTGTCAGTGAGATGTTTGTCCGTTCCTCTCTCAGAATGTCCTGTAGTTTATCTCTGACCTCTGACACAGCTGCTGTCACATCCTCAAAGTAGCTCAGAGGACGGATATTGATGCTGGATGAGTCTGTAGACTCACTGAGTGCTGACAGTGAGGGGTAGTTGTGTAGAAACTGGATGTGATCCTCTGTGTGTGAGAGCTGCTTCAGCTCAGCATCTTTCCTCTTCAGCTCAGTGATCTCCTGCTCCAGCTTCTCCTGAAGCTCTTTGACTCGACTCACTTCAGTTTCCTGCTGGGATCTGATCTGCTGCTTCACATCAGAGCTTCTTTTCTGGATGAGATGGATCAGCTCAGTGAAGATCTTCTCACTGTGCTCCACTGTTTGATCAGCAGACTGATTGATGGCCTCCACCTCCTGTTGAAGCAGCTTCACATCTTTCTCTCTGTCCTGGATTCTCTGCTGGATGTTTTGTCGACTCACCTCCAGCTCTCTCTGCCTCTCAGTCCTTTCTGCTGCAGCTGAGACTGTGTCGTGGCCTTTATGTTCATCCACAGGGCAGAGATAACAGATACTCTGCTGATCAGTACGGCAGAACATCTTCATCACCTCATCATGACGAGAGCAGATGTTCTCCTGGAGCTTCTTGGAGGGCTCCACCAGCTTGTGTTTCTTGAATGTAGGTGAATCATAATGAGTCTGAAGGTGTTTCTCACAGTAAGATGCCAGACAGACTAAACAGGACTTGAAGGCTTTCATTTTTCTCCCAGTGCAGACATCACAGGCCACATCTTCAGGTCCAGCATAGCAGTGATCAGCAGGAGCAGCTTGGAGTCCAGTCTTCTTCAGCTGCTCCACTAAAACTGCTAACATGGTGTTTTTCTCCAGGACAGGCCTCGCTGTGAAAGTCTGTCTGCACTGAGGGCAGCTGTAGATTTTCTTCTTTTCCTCTTCATCCCAGAAGCTTTCAATACACTTCATGCAGTAGCTGTGTCCACAGGGAATAGTCACCGGATTCTTCAGTAGATCCAAACAGATCGAACAAGAGAAGGTTTCTCGGTCCAGCTGAACACTTTTCTGCGCCATTTCTCCTCTCAGTGTCAGTGACTGTGTGAGTTTCACTTCCTCAGAACTGAAACTGCTCTGATCTAAACAACATAGGTTTCTGTAGCGAATGGGATCTGTCAGCTCTTATACGTCACCACATGTTGGTTGCACCCATCTTCAAACTGCAGATCAGAAGGGGAGGGAACAAGGGAACATGTGGACAGAGAGGAGGTGCTGAGTTAGAGAGCAGGAAGAGGGAGGGTTATCAGACACTAATTCAATCCTGGAACATGTGAGCCTGTGAGTTTTTCATTTAAAAATAGCACTGCTCAGCCTTTAAAGTTGTTAAATAACCTTAACATTTAAAAGACAATCTTTTTATGTAAATTAGTTTAAATTATCATTTTAGTCATTACAGGATATCAAATACTGCAGCTGAACTAAGAAATTGTTGTAGAAAAAAGCAATAAAAGGTCGTTCCCCCTCTGTCCCCTCCTGGTCACCTGTGCCTCAATTTTATGAGATGAGATGGATCAGCTCAGTGAAGATCTTCTCACTGTGCTCACTGTTTTATCAGCAGACTGATTTTATTCCACAACCTAGACATCCACATTACTCACACTCTCATAACACATACATATAGGGCCTTGGGATCGGGCATGTTATACGGTGTCCAGAGGACAGTCTTTGTATTCAACCTCACCTCTGGCGCTGGTGCCTATGGAGCGCCAGGACTGCCATAATGAATTAATTAAATACACCATTAAATAATGAATTAAATGTGGCAATAATTAATTAAAATTGGAATTAATTAATTAAATAAATAGTTATGACACATGTAATTAATTAATTATTGACACGTTTAATTAATTATTTATGTATTTCACATTTTAATTAATTATTCCATCCATCCATCCATTCGCTTCCGCTTATCCTTTTCAGGGTCGCGGGGGGCGCTGGAGCCTATCCCAGCTGTCATAGGGCGAGAGGCGGGGTACACCCTGGACAGGTCGCCAGTCTGTCGCAGGGCCAACACACATTTAATTAATTAATTATTGACACATTTAATTAATTATTTAATGATATATTTAGTTATTTCATTTTGGCAGTCCTGGCGCCTGGCTCTCATCTTGAAATAATTTTATCTGTCAGCCTCACCCATCAAACTCAGGGGGCGGGGTTAACGCTGATCAAGTCAAAACCATTGCTTAGGCCTGGTGGCCATTGTTTCTAGCACACAACAACCGGCATGTGGAAGCTAACAGAACTGAGCTTTGAAAAACCCTGTTTGTGTGTCACCAAATACCGTTTTAATATTTTTTTAGCCGAGAATGTAGTGGTTTAATCTTCATGTGTCTGGTCGGTTTGTCAAGATACAGCCTCTTTGCAAAAGTGCTTCGATGATTTCGGAGACGTCTGCCCAGTCTCACGGCAAAGCGTGGGATAGACCAGGGGCCCGTTCTTCGTACCTCGCTAAGTAGGTTAGCCGGATTTGATTGTTGACGATTTCGCGTGATCCTGGATCAGTCGGTTCCCCGAAGCTCATCCGGGACTTGCTGTCATAGAAACAGAGCCGTAAGCGTAAACCTGCTCGGGAGCAGGTTTACTTTATGTAAACAGGATTAGATCGCGGCCACGCAGGTATGTCCGCTTCATTTATACGAAAGCAACAGCGATATTTTACCACTGTTTCACCATAAATAAATATTATCAATGTAACTAAAGATAATGCAGTACTTGATCCTTTTATTGATTTCACACAGATACATACAGGTCATTTCCTAAAAAAGGGAAATGTACTATTAACATTCTATTACATGTATGTGATTATTACAGATGTAATTCATATTTCAGAGTAGTAATTGTAAATTACTTCGTGTAATCAAGATGAGAGACCACGGCTATAAAAGCGAAGGTGGATTTGGGAAGTCTGTCGCAGCCATGTCCTGTCCGTATACGCGACCAACCCATTGCGGAAGGTGCAAGATTGATAAGGAGAGTCCTCAGAATTCAGCGTATATTGCGGGACAGACAGGATCCTTTAGCTCAGCGCGACAGTGTGCTCATAGAGAGATATCGATATTCCCGTGAGGATATTATTTACTTAACCAACTTGTTGACGAGGGGGTGCAGGACCACCACCTGTCTTTTTTTCCTCTGCCCTTTTCTTGGTTGCTGTTATGAACAAACTAACAGAGTATTACAGGCCAGTATTACCTTGCCAAGAGACGCAAAGCAATCTAAGAGATAAATATTACCATTCTGTAGAATACTCCTGTATTCCACTTTTACTTGTTCCCATGTTCTTGTGGGTCCTGTTGTGGCTCTAATGTGAAAGGGGATATAATATAACATATTATAATATAATATAATGCCATATGATATTGGACAATATAGTGTCATATGATAGATCTACCCTACCGCCTACTGGTGTTGGCCAGAGGGGCCGATGGCGCGATATGGCAGCCTGGCTACAACCGTAGCTGCCTCCACCAGTGTGTGAATGTGGGAGTGAATGAATAGTGGTATCGTAAAGCGCTTTGGGTGCCTTGGAAAGCGCTATATAAACCCAATCCATTATTATTATTATTATTAAATTACCTACGAGTTTGATTTGTCAGCAACTTTCTGCCAGCCCTCTCTCCTTGCTTTTGCAGCCTTTGCAGTGTTCTCTTGCATTTTAATTAAACTCTGAAACTCCTGAAATCCCTCACTCATGAGTTCTTGCTCTGCTGCCGGAAAATACCGAGCACGCCCCTTGGACATTTTCGCCGACCAATCAGCGGGTTGCCGATCAATGTTTCTACTATCGATGCGTAGCCCCTTTTACACCCAGTGATGTCACATTCCTGCGTCCAGCTGTAGTAATCGTCAACAGCAGGTGTGTTCGGGGAACCGGATTAGCGAGCTCACGGTTAGCGCGATGATTTGATCTTGGATGTAGTAAGCGACGTACGGAGAACGGGCCCCCGCTCGCCTCGCAAGCAATCCCACCGACAAAGCGCAGGCCCCGGTACACAGCTGTAGTAACCCCCGCTGACTTCTTTTACTGAGGTTATATTTATCGGTGTTTTATTTCCTGATATTCTTATGTGTCCTACGTGTTTCAGTCGCCAATTCTGAATTATAACTAACATTAAAAACATGTTTAAGGAGGAGAGAGAGCAAATAAATCTGTTTAACATCTGATCTTTGGGTTTTTGTTCAGTAATCAGCGTGACCTGTGTATAAACGCATAAAAGAGATAACGTTGGTGTTTCTGTCATGTAGTACATGCTGCCCTCACGACACGTGACCATGTGAAGCTAGACAGCTAGCGAACAAAATAGAGGAGATCTTCCACACAAGGCTTGCCTTTCTTGCTTTTAATGAAGATCCTTTAAAGCCTTATCTCTCTCAAGGCTTCTCCTTGCTATTTCTCATTTGTAACTGAAACATACAGAAAATGAAAATAAATTGCTAGCTAATACACATCTTAATGACAACTTACTGATTAGCCTAGCTTAACACGTGCGTTACATTAGCATCACAGTTCACTCCATGTAAACACATATAAAAGTTATCTCTGAACATATTAATACTCACAAAGACGAACGTTTCCCAAGGTACAAGCGTGTACATGAACTCGTTCACTCTTTTAATACTGCCGAAACACTTTTCACGGCATTAACGGAGAAAATACGTCAAAGATATGTTAATGATCAGAGCGCTCCCTCGCTCCCATTTCCGCACATACAATACAAAGATCGCTTGTGATAACGATGTCTCACTCTGAGCAAATTACAAACCCATACATTTTAACTGTTTTTAGCATGAATCACTTATAATATTTCTTAACTTTGAACTTATTTATCACTTTGCTTATGTAACTTAATCAGACTATGCACTAACTACTGACTTTTGACCAAAAGGCATAACATAGTAACTGCTGGCTTTAACTGTACAAAGGTTGTTCGACACTATGAAACACATACAGACTTCATGATGTTCGGCTAATATTTTTATTGTGAATATTAATCATGAGGGTAAACGGCCCTGTACACCACGGAGCGAGGTCAGCATATCCACGATATGCAGAGTTTCCCAGCTGACTAACTGCCAACTATTCCAGAGACGTGAAAATATACAGCATAAAGAAAAGTGTAAGAGACCCAGCAGCAGATTAGAATAACAGTTATACATTTAATAAATCACCAAATGAATCCAAGAAACGAGCAAACCTGTTCCGACAATTTGAGTTTGTGTTCCCTCAGCTGCAGACTCGCTGCTGTTGAAATGTTTGAAAAGGAAGATTAGATATAAACAAACGTCAAACGTAGACTCATTCTGCCTTCACATTTGATATGAGGCCACACAGTAAAAAACTGTCAATTTTACACTTAGAGAGTTGATTTTAACTCTGTTTCAGATAACATTTGGTCCCACTCAAAATTAGGGTAAAATTTACTCTATGGCCAGTGTTAACTTTTTAGTGTTAATTCTACTCAGTTTAGTGTCAAAATTAACAACAAAATGTGTAAAAATATTTAACACTGAGGGTTATTCACACTGTTTAGAGTAATATGATTTCACTTTATAGAGTTATTTTTAGTCCAAGTTCACTCTAATGTGTAATAATATTTCATTTTCATTATTTTTTCATATTTATCATATGATGCTATATTTCTAAATGGCTGTGATCTATCCTATATTATGAAAATAACTACAAACATACAGGTTACAGTAACAGCATTTATTAGCATAACAAACTCTTACAAATGACAGTAAGTAATGACAGTTGTCATTCACTCCATACGACAATTGTATGTCAAAAGGCCTGGGATAATGCAGGCTGTCAACATGAAAGACAACTAAATCTTGCTTTGTCCTGGTCAACTCATAAGCATGGAAATGTTCTTGAAAGGCTACTGTACATAATGGCAAAATGAGAAGTACCAGTTTCCAGAGGTGTGGACTCGAGTCACATGACTTGGACTCGAGTCAGACTCGAGTCATTAATTTTATGACTTTAGACTTGACTTGAAAAAATGTTGTAAGACTTGTGACTTGACTTGGACTTTTACACCAATGACTTGGGACTTGAATTGGACTTGAACCGGTTTACTTGAAAAGACTTGATATTTTACCCCAAATATAAAATTTAACATGCATATTATATAGAGATTGAAAATGTGACGTCATTCACGGGTAGAACCGCAAAGGATTCTGGGAACTCGTGGCAAGCGGTACTAGCGCACGCAGACTTTCAATTAAAATCAGTTATACAGCGATAAAAAGAAACACAAAAATGTCAAGAAGCCGTTGTATTATTAACTGCAACAGCCGGTCGCATGACAGCCACGGGAAGCCGACGAGTAAAGAGATCGGTTGTTATCGGATTACGTCGTTGAAGAGAAATTGTTTTGAGCCATGTTTCCGAAGTAACAAAGACGCGACGGATGGCCTGGATTGCAGCCATTCAAAGACCAAATATAACGTCCCAGAACACTCCAGCTCACAGGTTAGTCTGCTCCAAGCATTTACACAGAGGTCAGTCTGCTGTTGTAGTTAATACGTCATTTTTCTTAACATAATTGGTGATATAGGTTACAAGCAAGTCTGGCGCTGAACAGAAATTGTCGCGCTATGCTCCTTTATTTATTGTGCATAAATAGTGAATTGTCCTGACACAATATTGCGTTTCACTTCTGTTATTATGGTACATTGACAAAAACATATACTTTTATTCACAGGATAAAACAGGTTTTTTGTATCACTAATTGCCCAGTACGATTACAGCATACAATATTGTTGTCACTGCTACATTTCTGTGATGGGTACCAGAAATTATTTCCACTACTAATTAATTACCGTTGAGCTCAAAGGTTATATTAATAAACGGTTAACGAATGTGTATTTATGACGACAATTTGTGAGACTGGTAAACTTATGATACGTACGATGGTCTTTCGTTCTACACGGTGCATTTCAAGGTCCTGCACCCATCCGTCGGTAAACTGTACCTGGGCTTGTTGCAGTGACCTGAAGTTACTAAACTTCATGAGTGTGTGCACTCACTCCAAGAACCGTGTAATTATAAATATGCATATAAATATGCTAAGATGAGATAGCTGACTTCATCTAACTAGCAAATGTTGTCCAGGCTACGTTGGTGATACAGTTTTTTTTAATGTGTATGATATTTTTGTCATGCGATTTTAAAGCTGGTCCTACAACCGCATCCAAGAATAACATGCAGCTTATCTCAGAACTGTTGGTGAAAATTATTCTTGGAGCTAGGTTTAATTGAGCTGCATTTTAAAGAGGTGCAATTTCACAATTTGTGTATATTTTCTAAGTTCACTATTTTGTCATGTGTTGAGAAAAACACAGATTTTAAAATTACATGGTCTAATATTTACATTTAGCATAACTGCAACATTATTTTTTCGTTGTTTTTTTTTTAAAGACTCGAAAGGACTTGAAATTCAAAGTTTCAGACTTGTGACTTGACTCGGACTTTTACACCAGTGACTTGAGACTCGACTCTGACTTGCCTGACATTACTTGAGAGTTGACTTGAGACTTGAGGATAAAGACTTGAGACTTACTTGAGACTTGCAAAACAATGACTTGGTCCCACCTCTGCCAGTTTCTCATGTATTATCAGAACTGACTCAATCTGGTAAAACACAGGCATTTCAGACACTACTTTGCCACAAATAACCAAATGCGGGCGGTAAACAATACCATTCTGTTTAGCCCAGTTCACTTTCATAACTTGAACTCTATTGGGCAGTTGCATTGCTATTGCAATTCCAGAACCTCCTTTTACCATATCTAAAGACACCATTTTTCCTGGACCAATGTCTAACCGACTAAAGGTTGTTGAAGATTGCCAAATGTATGCCATATAATTCTGGTGTTTTTTTGGCCAGCGTTTTGGTGATATTTTTGAATGATTTGAGCAGTTTCTTGAAAAAATTGTGCTTACCTTCATAGCGCATGCACCAACTATGAAGTACAGGCCCTATTTTTTGGATGCAGCGAGGATAATGGATAAGAAAATGGTGCTTTGGTAAAAGTTTTTTCTGGGGATACAACATCTTGAACAGTTTGTGGTGTTCCACAATCAAATGTTTTAAATATACACACATACCTTGAGATAACATAGGAGAAAATACAATGTTAACTATCTGTAGTAATAAAAGTAGTAGGCCCCGATGTTGGTCAGTAGAGGTTACCAAATCTCCAAACATGAGGGGAACATTCCTCAGTAAGCACCATGTCTGAATAGCATTCAGTCCCAGATCATTAGACTCTCCACCTAAATTCACAGCTACTGGCCTATTGTTTTTCTCCATGAATCCATAATCAAAACTTTGTATTCTCAAATTCACTTCTCCCAATGTAAGATGTTGTTCTTTTAAATACAAAAACAATAACTTCAGTTTGTACTGGGCCACTCCTTCCAAAACATCATGCATCACATCAACTAAGAAGTTCTCAGTTGTGTGAAAATATGTCAGTGAATTCAATAAGCATGAACTCTTTACACCAAAAACATAAGGAAGCAATGGATTATTAGACATTTCCTGACAGTGAGCAGTGTGGTTGTCTTTGGTGCGCAACACTATTTTGGGGGAAATCTTCAGAGAATTCTGTTTGAAAGTCATCTTTATCAGCTAAACAAAACCTGCAACAGTACCTTGCACTGAAAGACTCCACCAGACCAAACAAGCTATGTAAGCCTAAATTATCACCAGTGACCTGTACCACACTACCACGAACATAACCACCGAATAGTGGAATCTCAATACCATCGCTCTCTAACACTTTAATGTCTCGAACAATAGGAACAAGAATTTCACTAAAACCATAACGTTTCAGATCTTGTGCATGAAATAAGGCACAAAGGTGTATGTTGGCCAAAAAAGAATTCCATTTGGGAGAGAAGTTTCTTAAGGTAAAATATACTGCACCCAACTTGTGAATACCTCGCTTGGAACCAAGAGGATTTGCAACCTCAAAGTCATCATAGAACATTTGGATCTGAACTGTGTGCTTTTCTGTTGAAAAAAAGAGGGCGTGTCTTCAATAGAGATCCATCACAAATATCTCTGTGTCTTGAATCACAAGTGTCTGATTTTTTCAACATTTCTCCAACATGCTGACTCTTAAATATTGATTCCAATGTTGATAAAACTGGAACATACATGAATTTATCTTGAACAACTGCCTGATCATATGTTCCAGTCTTTTTATTTCGCCTTGTGTCAAATCTTGAGCCAATTACACATTCAACTGGTTCTACAGTTTCCCACTTGTCTGATAAATATTTTGACCTCTTGTACTCAGAATTAAGAACTGAGAAAGGATTCTCTAACTCATCAAAACATGCTTCAACTTTCTTGCACATTTCTGTTTCTCTTTCATTACTAAATACATGCTTAATGACTGTTTCTTTAGCATGTTGTTGGATATCTTGAACAATCTCTTCCATGGAATTCACTACAGAATTCACTACACTTTGGCCTACACCTGCTGCCTTTAGATCAGAAATAACAGCTGCACAACTATTTACAAGGTCTGCTGAAGATAATTCCGACTCAGCCTCTAAATCAGGGGTGTCAAACTCAAATACACAGTGGGCCAAAATTCAAAACTGGAACAAAGTCGCGGGCTAACATTAATATTTATTGAAAAAAAAAAATCTTCCTCTAGATATAAGAATGAATCTTTTTTTATGGACTCAAACAAGTTTTGCTGAAAACCTGAATATGGAACAAGCAAAGCTTAATACTAAACAATATATATATTAACTGTATACTACCAGTAGGCCAGCTCTAATAGTAATTTGGTATGGCTTCACGGGCCAAATGTAATCAGGCTGCGGGCCAAATCTGGCCCGCGGGCCAGAGTTTGACACCTATGCTCTAAATGTTCAGGCACCACATCAACATTAGCAGTAGTACTTGTGTCCGTAACACTTTGAACTGGTGAAAAATCTAGTTCTGCAGAATCAAATGAACTGCTTACGTGGCATTTGTTCAGGTGCTTTCTAAAGCCAGAAAAACTACTAAAAGAACGTGAGCATCCCACTTGGCCACATTTGAGATATAGTGTCCTCCCAGTACAGAGACCATGAATTACCTTAAGGTGTTTTACAAGGCTGTTTGGTCTACCATGATCACTTTTGCAAAGAAAGCACTTCATTATTTTGATCTCAATGGATACTAACGCACCATTCTTGCTCGCAACTCTGGGAGTTTCCTTTGTTTCCCCAACATCAATGTTGTAAATGGTTGTTTGCAGAAAAGTGAAAAAGTTGGTCAGGGATGAACTGTATGACGTATCAAAGACATAATGGGCCTTAAAGAGTTCATCAAGGGCTCCTACTGAACCTGTCGCTTTACATGGAAGTGCATGCTTATCAATCACAATGAAGAAGGTGTGGATGCTGCTTCTTGTGGGTCCCTGAGCAAGAAGGTAGGGCTGACTGCTTCGGGTGATGTTGTCTAGATGCTGCTGTACACTGGTTCCAGCCTACAACAACACATTAAACAGCAGTATTTAGTGACTATCCCATTAGATTAGATCACCTTACTGTACATTACAATGGCGGTGATGGAATATATATTTTAAATAACATACCTTTAGGAATTTGATGAGGTTATCGACAGCTTGAGATGCAGACATCTTTCCTGGTCTCTTTCACCCTTGTGCAGATGGCGGTAGCAGATGTAGCAGCAGCAAGATAGCAGACATGTCACTGTCCCAGCCTACAGACGAATAAACAAAGAATTACTCCAAAAATACATTCGATAGACAGAATTGCCTATATAACCAACAATGGCAAATAAAAACAGTCAGTCATACCATTCTCAACTTCAGTAGCTGACTCAGCATTGCACATCAACTCCAAGAGCTCCGAGGTGGGTACAAGTCCATGACTTTCCTTTACAATCTTTGATTTGAGATCGATGGGCCACCTCTCCAAGAATTTGTTGGCAGTGACCTCATCAAACAGGAGTCTGAAATCTTGTTCTATCTATAATGCAAAAATAGAAGATAAGAGGTGTAATGAGTGAAATTGCAAGCTGCATGGAATATTTCAGTGATTCAACAAATGAAGATGTCTTACCAGTCCTGGTGTGTCCAGAAACCGCGGGAAGACTATGAAGACATCTGCTGCATTCTTATCATCGCTGACCATTGAATGCCGATAAATGAAGGTAGCTTTCATCTTTTCACGGATAGTGTCTTCATCAGCAGAGTGTCTCAAAAGAGCAATAGCTGCTTTTACATCCTCATCTGATAACACTGTCTCAGTGGTGAGTGGTCTGGATCGACCACGGCCTGGCCCGCCAACTTAAGAAAAAACAATTTGATTGACTCCTGCCTACAAATTAGATCAGAATCATTTAAATCACAAGTGAACTTACTTTTAGGAGATTTGGAAAGTGAGACACTTCTTTCCTCTGCAGCTTTTCTTTGAATTGTCTTCAACCGCCACGCAAGGTATCCTGAACCGCTCTCTGGATCATAGTAATGTTCTTATGTAATTAAATACAAGCAGAATGTTATCAACATTTCTGAGGGCAACTATGTGTTTAATGTTGCAAAGTCCCCTTTACTTACATATCCATGTTGTGAATATGGGTCTTCCAGATATGGAAACAGAGCAACAATCCCCTGCGCATACATCACTCTTACACTTTTAGGGGGAGATGTCCTAATGTATAAATTCAGTGATGACCGTCACTCAATTGGCATTGAACATCACAATTAAAAATAATACAATACTAAAAATGTTTCTTTATAGACTACATTTATGATTCTTACCCATGTGCTTCTGTCATCTCAGCAGCAAGTATGTTTATCATCTGTCTTCTAGTTGCATCTGTCAGAGATTTGGTTTTTGCATACTCTTGTATGATGTCTTCACCACCAGGCTTTGTTGTTAGGATTTTTTCAATCAACTTAAATAGACATAAAATATGAAGTCAGAAATTTTTTAAACCTTGAGAAAAACTGGAAAACGATTACATAAAAACACTTCACATCAAACATGCAAATTAGACTAACAATGTTCACTACCCACAGCTTTTGCCTCATAGTTTATATGGCATGGCCTTTTAGGTTGTCTTCCTTCAGTGGTTGCTGCTTCTTCAGGAGGTTCACACATTGTGAAGTTTAGAATGATTGTATCATCCGATGGAGAAGATGATGATGACAGAGATACACCTGTGCATTAAGGAACATGACCAAAGCAGAAGCATTAAATTTAACTGTTAATGCTTCAATCTCAACCTTTAAATTTCATATAAACATATACGTATGTGAGTGATTACCAAGTTCTTCATTGCTCAGCATGACTCGGAAGGTTACAGGTGACCCCTTCACTATTTCTTCAAACACCTCTGCGTCTACTTCTGTGTCAGACTGGTCAAACACCTTCATATCTAGCTGTCTGCCTTCTGGTATGTTAAATTTTAGGCACACTGAAGTAAGGTAAGAGAAAAGAAATGTTACAGAAATTGTTAAAAAAAAAAAAAAGGCCATGCATTTTCTTATCAAATGGTAGAGTAAGGCTATGTCTTCACAAAATATTGATGAGATGAAGCTTAAGAATATAGGTAATTCTCATTCATTGTTGAAGTAGAAACAATTATCAACTTAGGTAGTTGACTTAGAATATAATTAAGCTTGTTTATTGACCAGGTAAACGTTGTTATCTTGTTTTATCCTGATATTCTAACCTTCTTTCATGAAAGCATCAAATGTCAGGGCCCTATTTCAGGAAGCCGGTTTAGAAAACTCAGAGTGAAAAACGATACTCAGGGTTGAGTAACCCCGAACTGTCCAACTCGGAATATTCGGTTTCAGAAAGGCTGATAACAATCAGTTCAATCAACGCGGAGTTGCTTTAACCCCAAGTCAAGCGCGCGCACGAGGATACATAAAGCCCTGATAAGCGGAGCACAGATTAAGCGAGTCACCATGGAGACGGAGGGAAAGAAGGCGCGGTCAATGTATTTTACAGCGCTTGAGGCCGAAATTCTGATGGCAGCATATGCCGATAACATGCAAATTTTGCGGAAAAAAAGTAACACAGCCTCAGCTGCAAAACAAAGGGAGCATGCATGGCAAAACATAGCCGACAGAGTCAATGCGTGAGTGTTACTTTAAACATTGATCTAGGGATTTCCACCCATTTAACACGTTATTTTATTTTATTTTTTATTTTATACATTTTATTTTGTGACGTGATGTGAGCGCAGGTGCAACCCAACAGGCCCCAAACGTTCCTGGCAGCAAGTAAAAATGAAATATAAAAATATAGTCCAAACAGGTAAGGTGTAATTGTATTATGAGCCATAGTGCTTGGTCTGTTTGTCCCATGTAAATCAATTGCAGTTAGAGGCTACATTAATTTTCCTTCTGTAAGCACTTATTGAAATTATCTGAGCACATTACAAGTACATATTTGCTTACTCTGTATGCTCAAATGTGACCCCGTTATAGCCAACAGAAAAAAAGCAGAGGCCTGAAAAACAGGTGGGGGTCCTCCACCACCACCACTCACAGAGGCTGAGCAGTTGGCCCTCAGCCAAAACAGTGGGCGCCCTGTGGCTGAAGGCATCTCTGCGGGGACATCCTCTGAGTCAGTAACCCCGCAAGACACAAGTGCCTACATAAGAGGTAAATTCAAAATAATACATGATGTGCATACATCCTTTCTTCACAGTCACCTTTGCAGTGCTACTCATTCATTTGATAAACTCTTTACCATAATGAATTATTTTGTAGTGAAGTTATTTTCCTACTGATTTTGCCTTCCCTCAGTCTTGGTTGTCTTTGAGAGCATAATGACAATGAAGTGTAAGGTGATTGGTATATGTTTGTTAATTGCCATTTGGTCCCTTGTAAGTTATAAGTGACCTGTATAAACCTCATATTCTATCAGTTGATGGTGATGGTGTACTGCATCTGGTGCAGCCTCCTGTTGAGCCAGACCAACATGCAGTTATGAGTACTCTTAATACTCCACAGATTATATGAGTTTACAGTAGAACAGCAATGTTGTTAATTTCTTTACTACAGGAAAATAATGAAGAAACATTGACAGCTGTTACAGAGGAGGAAGCAACAGAGACACTTTATGAGGTTTACATCAGGATGGCAAGTAAGGCTCCAGCCAAAAGTTCGGGTCCTGGTGGCTTGCTAGCAGAGGGCTTCTGCTAGCACATTCACCAATGTGGTGTAGAAGGCTTCAATCAACAGCACAGCGCCCGATGTATTGCAGATAAGCTTTTCGAGCAGCACAGGCCTTGGTGTGGTGCTGATGTCTTGCACTAGCAACACAGATGCAGTTTGTTCAGCCGGCAGCAAAGGCCCTGGTGTGCTGCAGACGGCCCCAGCCAGCAGCACAGGCCCTGGGGTGTTGCCTATGGGTCCAGATGGCAGAACAGGCCCTGGTGTGCTGCAGATGGCCCCAGCCAGCAGTACAGGCCCTGGGGTGGTGCAGATGGGTCCAGCCGGCAGTACAGGCCCTGGTGAGGCTCAGTTGGTTTATGCTAGCAGCACAGGCCCTGATGTGGTGCCTATGGGTCCAGCCGGCAGTGCAGGCCCTGGTGAGGCTCAGTTGGTTTATGCTAGCAGAACAGGCCCTGATGTGGTGCCTATGGGTCCAGCCGGCAGTGCAGGCCCTGGTGAGGCTCAGTTGGTTTATGCTAGCAGAACAGGCCCTGGTGTGGTGCCTATGGGTCCAGCTAGGCCCTGGTGCGGTGCAGATGGCCTCAGCCAGCAGCACAGGTCCTGGGATGGTGCCGATGGATCCAGCTGGCAGCACAGGCCCCGGTGCAGTGAGATGGCCTCAGAAAACAGCACAGGCCCTGGTGAGGCTCAGTTGGTTTATGCTAGCAGCACAGGCCCTGGTGTGGTGCAGACAACCTCTGGTAGTAGCAGAGGTCCCCCCCAAAAAAGACCACTTTCCAAGAATTTACAGAATAGTTTAAAATACTCTTTGTGTCTGTATCCAGGTTGGATGAGCGCCGAGTATTTGTATATGTGTGCATGAGGGTGGGAATGCATGTTTAGGTCTGTGTGCGCCTATTCGTCTGTGTCTATATGTCAGCTCGGGTCTTACACTCCACCCCCTTGGAACATCTCAGGCCCTCCAAGGTATGGAGGCTTATTTCCCCTCACCACACTCCCTGCTGGTGGCTGATGCCCTCAGACATCGGTGCGTTCTTGGTGTCCAGGGCTGGACGCTCAGGTCTGTACCAGCTCACTCCCCGGTACGGCTGCTTGGTGGGGCCTGGTGCCTGTGGCTCGGTCGGGCCCCTTGCGGGGGCTCGATTCACTCTGGCACAGCTGACTGCCGGCAGAGCCCGCGTGTACGTCACTGCCGCCCCCTCTGGCTTCTGCTCTGTGGCTGTTGGGTGACCCCTCATCTGGGGTTCTCCTCAGCTCTTCCCAGGAAGGTGGCACGGTTGCCCCTCCGGTGGTCCTCTTTGGGCGCTCGCACTCTGGGGGCCTCTGGATGTCTGGGGCCTGGATCTCCTCCATGCCTGCTTCATGCCCTGGGGGACGAGGCTATGGCTCCCCACACCTAGCAGATCGTTACATGGAGAAGCCTTTTGAATAGACGAGCACTCATCCACACAGGTGTTCACACACACAAGCTACACCTTTCTTGGCTGCTACCTCAAACCACATTATGCGATGTCAATCTTGCGTGCTGCACAATCACATTCAGTATTTAATATTTACTGTTATTTACACTTAGCTAGATTATTGCAATGGTGTTGTGTTATTATGTTGCTCTCTTTTTTGCTTGTTTTCTCTTATTTTCTTCTCTCAACAGGTGACCTGGGAGATATTTTTTAAGTGCCCTTTCTCACTGTCCCTCTTCCCCTTTTCTTCCTTCCTTCCTTCCTTCCTTTCCCCCAGTCATGTCTGTCCTATCTGTAACAACTGAAAATAAATTAAAATAAATAAATAATAACAAAGGTTGATCAAATGGACCAATATGGCAAGGCCGTGATGGTCCATTTGGTAAATTAAGTTAGTTGGGCATCTTTTTTGGCCTTCAGACAATAATTCTGATGGCTAAAAAACGAAACGGGACAACAACAAGAAAAGAAAGAAAGAAAAAAGTAATAAAAATGTCTCTAAAACATATTTTAAGATGAATCTTTTTATGACTGAGTAAAAAAAAATGCTAAAATTCGAGTGCAGTGTTGAGTAAAATGGTTTTATTAAAATTTAATTGACCCTTTGAAATTATTTGTTGGAAGTCTTAAATCCCACTGAACAGGGGAAGAGAAAGAGACAGAGACACAAAGATAGCAACACAGAGGTAAATAAACATGGAGACAAGACACTGAGAATAAGACAGAAGGGGAAATGCCCAAAGTCTCATATCTCTGACAAGTTAAGTCACTTTTATTCATAAAAAAAACCCAGAACTTAAATATAATTATAAACCACACATAAACATAATCATAGAACAATTAAAAGTAAAACATACCAAAAACACATCAAATGAAGAGTGAAGCAAATATTATTAATAACAACAAATGCACATATTAATAATATAAACCAAAATCCTTCAATAAAAAGGCTACAAACAGAAACAACAATTTGAAACAGCAATAAGAAAACAGTGAAAGTGACTACAGATATAGACCTTCCTAGGGAGGCCTGAAGTGCAAACATACCCTCTACACTCCCTTCATAAAACAGGGGACCATGATTACCACCATAGTTGGCCGGTCTGAAGGCACTGACCTCAACTTCCATACAATGTTTGAGCAGGACAACCAGGACAGACCCACAACATACAGAGCCTTAAGTGACCGCAGGCAAATCTCATCCACCCCACCACCACAGTGATGGGCAAGTCTCCCTGCCCACTGTACAAAATGTGCTTCACAGACGTTGTTTCATGTTGTAAAGATTGTGCCTTAAAAAAATAGCCACAAGAAGTTTTAAAGAAATCTTTATTTCACTTTTAAGACACATAACCAACACCAACATACGAATCAACAGGATGAGCACATGCTGAAATTCAGTCTTCATGAAAATCAAGATTAAATCACAAAATGTTTGGTCTCATGTGTGTTTCTTTCCAGCTTTGACTCTGTGGAGTAAAACCTCTCCACTAAACAAAAAAATAAAACATCTCAGCAACTTTTTTGTCACCTCCACAGCTCAACACGATACAAATATCACATCAAATGAATGTAAATACGTGTTTCATCTTCATTACAGGTTTTAATGGAATATGCAACAAACAGAATTAGGGCTGTGACATATCATATGATCTGCAATAATACTGGTATAAATGTTTACAAAAAAGTGTGTTTAGAGGAACATCATGTGTTTGCATTCACCCCAATGAGTCAACCCCAGTCATGTCTCACAGCCAGAGCCATATGTCGGGCTCCAGTCACAGTTTGGTAGCTGAATGTTCGCAAAATATGCAAGAAAACTTTTCCCACTGAAAGTGAAAAAAGCAAACCTGTTACAACACTTTAAGCAAAAACACACTTGAGTACAACCGGGCTGTGAAGGCACGTGAGCAGGAGATACTAGCAGCAGTGATGTGCGACCCAAAGGTAAACAAATGATTCAACCATGCATCACTGGAGCACTCGCGAGTTACATTTCATATAACAGCAAGAGCAGTCAGTGGATGGAAATTACTGATGTGCTACACGGTGGAAAAGCAGGAGGTTAAAAAGCTCGACCCAAGATGAAACAAACCAGGTAGAATTTCTTTTCCTTATATGCAGAGGTGGAAAGAGTACTAAAATATTTTACTCAAGTAAAAGTACTATTACTTTGCTGAAATTTTACTCAAGTACAAGTAAAATTACCTGTCTAAAAATGTACTCAAGTAAAAGTAAAAAGTAGCTCATTTAAAATGTACTCAGAGTAAAAGTTACATAGTTACTTTTCTGTCAGCAGGAGGACAGCCGCTTCTGAGTAGTGCAAAAAAGGACAGTGGGATATAAATCTCAAAGTAGTTCTTTTTTAGTGAAAAGAAAAACTTTACAAATTAAAGTGCAGTGGCAGTTAAACTGCAAGTCTATACATGAAAATGGATAATGGTCACCAAACCAATCAACCAAACCAAACCGTCAGGTATCACAGTGTTTTCAATACAAAACCATATCATTCTTTCACATGAGAATGTGTTCTAAACTGTCAAATAAGAGAACAAGTACTGAACTGAACGGCAGCTGCTTTAAAAATGTTTTTGAATTTTTTAAACTTGGCCCTGCCCTACTGTACCTCTAGATTAAAGTTCCTTTGTATCCATCCTAGAGTGTTACTCTCTGAACTTCCTGTTAATTTTGAGGAGCAGTTGATTTTCAGAGTTAGTAGAGTTCATCCTTGCTCACTTTGCAGTGAACAGTAGTCCAGCACAGCTAAAGAGACGCTCGAAGGCAGCTGAGGCAGGCAGGCCAGTGTTAAGTTTGAGAGAAAGTTTTTTGATGTCCCTAATAAGACATCAATGCATTACATAGCTACCGCTGGTAAATTATACCAATATACCTCGTGGGGTTTTTTTTATTGGACAGTAACAGGCTAGTTAACGGGAGGTTGCAAGTGCTAATTAACAAGTAACAGAAGTCAGCTGTCTTTGACTAATCTAAGGTAAGTGAGCGCTCTGTTATTCTTTTGCCTGCAGTGTGAACATATGTGGGTTAAGTAAGAAAGTAGCCGCTTCTGTCTTTAATTTAACTCTTTTTTTAAATAAATTCTTATTATTAACAAACAGGAAAAACGTAGGTAAACACATTTTCTTTTGGCAATTTACCAACCCAGTAAAAAAAATGTAAGTTGCGTGGACAACAACGTGCCCGATTACAGCAAGTTGCTAGTACCAACCAACGTTATCTGTGTTCTTCACAGATGTCTTAACTTAATGTGATTAATTTGAACACAGCCTTTTTGCTACCATAACGGTACGAGTTGTATTTAACTTACCTCCACATGCTTGCGCAGGTTTGATGTGGAATTTTTAAAAGCTGCTAACTCGGTCTCTCTGGGCAAACACAGCTTACACTGCATAATAAAGCTGTTGCCTTTCTTGCACTTGAAGCCGAAATGGTCCCTTAAATACGGCCAGGGGTTCACATCCGTTTCTTCGAGTTCAGGGTCAGCAGAATTCGACGGGGCTTCTTTTTTCACTGGATCCATAACACCGATGTCAGACTCCATCTTTAACGTGACCTTAGCGCCAATTTGTTCTACTACCCATCATTCCCTGCAGTATTTCCGAAGTGCAATGGTTTTTTTAATTTACTCAGTAACGGGTGTGATTGAAAACGTAGCGAACTACAATACTTTTTAAAAAATATACTTAAGTAAAAGTAAAATTACAGACTTGAAAAATGACTTTAAAAAGTACAAATACACAAAAAAACTACTCAATTACAGTAACGCAAGTAAATGTAATTCGTTACTTTCCACCTCTGCTTATATGACAGAATTGTGCAGGCTCCGCATTACAAGGTTATTTTGGATATTAAGCTAGAGTGTAAGCACTTGTAATACACTTTTCTTAAAACTTCCAGGAAAAACACCCCTGAGGATACTTATGTGCTCATATTTCATGTATGCCGTGTCACTAACATTGCACTATAATGTTGTTCATAGAGTATTTAAAGGTAGAATGGGAGGCAGAGCCTTCAGCTTTTAAGATTAGACTTAAAACTTTCCTTGTTGCAGATGGGGGTCCCTCCCTGAGCCTGGTTCTGCTGGAGGTTTCTTCCTGTTAAAAAGGAGTTTTTCCTTCCCACTGTCGCCAAAACGCTTGCTAATAGGGGGTCATATGACTGTTTGGGTTTTCTCTGTTTTCATTGTATTATTGTTGGGTCTTTACCTTACAATATCAAGCACCTTGAGGTGGCCACATTTTCACACTTTGAATTAGCTAAGCTGTCATCAGTGACAGCAGCTCACTGGAAGAGAAAGATGGAAAATCCATCATTTACTTACACATATAAATGCTGCTGCCTGCCGAGCTGATAAAATGTACATTATTTTTTTTAAATGTAAGTTTCTTGAAATATTATTTTGAGGCTATATCTCCCACCCCTACATACAATAAACAATACAGAGTTTTTTAAGGAAGGAGGTCATCTGATCTGCTCTGATCTGGCTTCTCAGTGGACTGCTTCATCTGACAGTTCTCCCACTTTTAACTAGTGTGAATCCTCATGTGTCTTTGTAACTGTATCCTCTGAATGAAGCTTTTCACCTGTGTGGATTCTCATGTGAGTTTTCAAGTTTATCATCAGGCTGAATCTTTTTCCGCAGGTGCTGCAAGAATGTGGCTTCTCACCTGTGTGAACCCTCATATGTCTCGTTAGTTTGGATCTGTACTCAAAGGTTTTTCCACAAATCTCACATTTCACAAACTTTTTACTTGTGTCAGTTTTACGCTGACTCTCTGACACAGGAAAGTTGTCTTGCTGATCTCTGCTCTCTGGTTCAGGAGAGCTGGAAGAAAGGAGATGTTCACTGTCCAGCTCTGGCTCACTTTCCTCATAAGTAGGAGCCACCATGAAGATAATAATGCCTTCAGTCTCCTGCTTCACTACAAGCTGATCTACGTCCTGACTGGTGCAAGGTTCCTCCTCTTCCTCTTTTATCTGTGGAAGCTCCGGATCCTCCTGGTCGAGGCTGAAGTTTCTCTCCTGGTCCCCAAAAACCAGTTCCTCCTCACATTCATGCTGTTGTGGGAAAGCTGAGGTGACAAATGGACAAAATTACTTGTCTTAGATAAATATAGAAGTATAACAAGAATGACTACTCGGCAGTGGTGTCTACAGCTGTCCATTTCCAACTCTACAACAGAGTTTAATCAAAATATCATCCGAAATATCATCATATCATTTACCCAGACCTGGAAACTGTTAAAATAAGATTTCATGCACTCACTTCTAACACGTTAGTAAATTTCTATGCACCAATCACAGTTTGTCCACCAATTACTGTTGGAAAGATGTTTATGTAAATGATAAGACAAACATCAGACAGAAGGGGAAATTTAAAAGTAGGATTAAAATATGGGGATAAAAAGCAGCGAAGCTCTCAGAAAACCTCGACTAACAATCAGCTGAGTTTATTTAAACACTGGCCTTGAAGAACTCTGATGTGTTTCCAAAATATCTTTATTGAATGAATTAAAGTCATATTAATTTTTAGGTAAGACCATTACGGTTTTACATACCCCTGCTGTGTAAGTTCATTTCAGGTTTCCAGATGTTATCCAGCTGTCTGAGCTGCTCTTCTTCAGTCCAGATGAGGCCTTCATCCTCCTGTTTGAGTACAATCTTTTCTACGTCATCGCTGATGCAGAGTTCCTCCTCTTCCTCTTTGATCTGTGGAGGATCTGGGCCCTCCTGGTCCAGACTGGAGTTCCTCTCCTGGTTGGAGACCTGCTGGTCATACAGGCCCTCCTCTTCCTCACACTTCATGTTAGGGGGAGATCTTGAGGAACAAAGGGTCACTGAGGAAAAAGGTTAATAATGTGATGACAGGAAAACACATCTGAGCAAATATAGTCCACTCTGAGCATGTCCTCATATGGGAGTGAAATTTAAACTGTACAAATGTGAACAATGAAAGTGTAAGTTACTCTCGAGCTCTGATACTCTTATTAGGAAAGTTCAGAGTACAAATCATTCAGGTAGCTGCTGCCAGCTTCACGCTGCAAGTAAATGTTTGTCATTGTTGTAGATTAAACTGAAAATCTCACAGTGCCATAGCAGATAAGTACCAGTCAGGTTTCACAGCCAGTCATTGCACAGAATCAACCCAACTAAAGTCATCAGTGATCTGAAGATTATTAGGGACTCAGAGTTTCAGTCTTAGTTCTATTTGATCTCATTGCTGCCTTTGATACTGTTGATCATGACATTTTAAATCAAAGGTTTCATCATTTAGTTGGTTTAACTGGACAGTTCTCAATTGGCTCTCGACCTTTGACCCAGTTAAACCTCTCAGGTCATCAGGTTCAGATCTGTTAACTGTTCCCAAAATCAGATGTAAGTGTGCTAAGAGTGTGTTCAGTTACTGTGCTCCTGTTCTTTGGAGCATGCAGCCATAGTTTGCCTGCTGTGGCTGCATTCAAAACTAACAACTATGTTTCCATGCTTTGTGAATAACACTGACATCTGTGAGATTTGAGCTGATTTAGTTCGAGTTAAGACTGTTTATTAGAACATTACAAAGTTATTTTAAAAACTTCATCATTTTCTTGAACCCAAATATAATTCAGTTGAAAAATATACATTTTAAAATGAGGTGAGGATGGTGGGGGAGGCACGATGGTCTTGTAGGGTTAGACCCTGATTAAGGGGTATTTTTGAAAGTAAAGCCCATCTCTCAAAGTCCCTGCCGGCCTGCCTCCACCTCGGGAAGTCTGTGGGTGCAGACGGACGTGAGGAGCACCACAGGCGGCAGAGGACTGTCTGTAGCCCCGGAGTGAGGGTCAGAGAGCCGAAGCAGACAGCGAACTGTGGCACAGTGCAGAAAACAGAAGCTTTCCCTCCCTGCCTCCTTTATCTTAATCTTCTAAATAAATCTTCTATAAAGGCACTTTCTCTCGGTCTCAAGGTTTGTTTAATGCTAAAAGTTCACCGTAAAAAAGAGACGCACTTGTGTGATTAGCCGCTCCCTGATTTCAGTATGTTAGCCTACAAGCTGAGCTCTGATCAGGTCCTACATGAGTTGTATTCTTGTGTTAGTCCACTGAGACCATCGCAGTTTTACCTGTTATGCGTAACTTTATCTCGGGTTTCCGGCTGATATCCAGCAGTCTCTGCTGAAGGTTGATCTCATACTGGACGATCAGACGTTCTGTTAACCTCAGAGCAGATTTCTTCTGCAGCAGTCAGCCGGTCTCTCCACTATTGCTTCTAAACGAACAATAAAAAAAATGTAATTATAGAAAAACACTTCTGAGAAGATAAAGTTTTAGTTAAAGTCTGTAATGAGGGCATGTTGCTCACATTTGCAGGTGAAATTAAAAGTGTGTAAAAATGAAGTTATTTGTGCACTCTGATGCAAATGAGAACTTGAGTTCTGACATTTTTCAGCAACATTAAGAGTAAAAAAAACCTTTCAAACAAAAAAGAACTCACTTATTACTGACTGACTGATGATCTATTTTGGAGTTGATCTCGAAACTGATCTACATCTTGATATTTTTCAAAATAATCTTCACTATTGGGGGTGGCTGTAGCTCAGGCGGTAGAGCAGATCATCTACTGATCGGTTCGATTCCCGGCTTCACCTAGTCTGCATTTCAAATATCCTTGGGCAAGATACTAACTCCAAGTTGCCTCAAGTTGCTCTTTGATCTGTGGAATGTGTGTCTGAATGTTGGTAGAAAGCACTAAGAAAAATGTGCTTGTGCGAATGGGAGTGAGTGGGTGAATGCACAAGTTTTGTAAAGCGCTTTGAGTGCTCAAGATTGAGTAGAAAAGCGCTATATAAGAACCAGTCCATTTAAAACTCCCTGTCATGTTTTCACGAATACACATTAAATAGATCTGACTGATACAAACTGTAGGTTTAATATTAATGTTAACACTTCAGAAAAGCGATTACAGTTTTACCGCTGGTCTGTAAATCTTTCTCAGGTTTCCAGATGTTATGCAGCTGTCTGAGCCGCTCTTCCCCGCTCCAGACGACGATGCCTTCATCCTCGTGTTTCACTACAAGCTGTTCTCCCTCTTGACTGATGCAGAGTTCCTCCTGTTCCTCTTTGATCTGTGGGGGATCTGTGTCCTCCTGGTCCAGATTGAAGTTCCTCTCCTGCTTCCAGACCTGCTGGCCAGCCAGATCTTCCTCCTCCTTACACTTCATGTTGATGTGGGACTTGAGGAACAAAGTAAAAAGAAAAAGATTAGACAGGTAAAGGTGCAGCCTCAGTCAGCAGGGCTGTACACTGTGAGCATGTTGCTCACATATGTGAGAGAGGTTTGTACAAATGTTTCAGAAGCACCATGTGACTCCCTCTCTTTGTTGGAAAGTCTTATTAATTCACTTTATAACTATTACTTTGAAGATAAATTTCTACCATCACAAAAATATTATGACCTCTTTAAAAACAAACAACGGCAACTACATGACTTAAATTCCATGTTTAGATGAAGGTAATGGTCAATGCCTTTTGACAGGGGAAAAACCTCCACACAGAAGAATCTTACTTGGCTGAATCATAAATTATTCACCATGATTAAAACTGCAGATGAGCAATAATCTGCATTTTATTTTAGCCAAAGAGGAATGTTTCTGTTTGTCTGTGATCTGACTTTTTCTGCTGGGTCCAAATTTCATTTTATCCTGTGTAAGTTTGTTTCTCTTCCTGTTAACTAGCAAAGTCAAAATCACCTTGATTCATTTAACTTTAATTCAATTATAAATGTAATCATTTTATTGAACAATTAATTTCATTTCAATGAAAAACAATTACTTAAAAGAAAGAGATTAAGTTGGAGAGAGACATGTGGCCATCTTTTAGTGAGTTAGACCCTGATTAAGGGCTATTTTTAAAAGTAAAGCCCATCTCTCAAAGTCCCTGCCGGCCTGCCTCCACCTCGGGAAGTCTGTGGGTGCAGACGGAGGTGAGGAGCACCACAGGCGGCAGAGAACTGTCTGTAGCCCCGGAGTGAGGCGTCGTGAACCGAAGCAGACAGCGAACTGTGGCACAGTGCAGAAAACCGAAGCTTTCCCTCCCTGTTTGGTTTTGATGTGTCTCATGAAAGTCTATTGTTAAAAGTTGACCTTTAAAAAAAACGGACGCACTTGTTTGATTAGCTGCTCTCTGATTTTAGCCTGTTAGCTTACAGACTGAGCTCAGATCGTTCCTGTGTTAGTTCATTGAGAACATCACAGTTTTACATACCTGCTGCGTGACTTCATCTCGGGTCTCCGGCTGATATACAGCAGTCTGAGCCAGTGGCGGATCTCATCATCCTGGACGACTGTTTTTAATGTTTTTAACCACGGAGATTTCTTCTGCATCATCAGTCTCTCATTGTTAAACTCTCCCAGAAACTGAAGACAGTTGTGCCATTTCCGCGCTTCTTGTTCTTCTATTGAGTAGACGGCAGACTACACATGTCCAAGGGTAATACTGTCCTCCTCAGGCCATTGGCATCAAGTCAAAGCCTTAAAGTCTGGTACTTTGCGCATGGTCATTTTTTACGAACAGCAGAATCACAAGACAAAGCGTGCCAATGTTTATACTTTTCACTGTGACTGCCAAATAGATGAAAAAGTAGATGTTAAAAAACAACTTATAGTTTTGTCATTGGGCTGGTAGAAAGCTATGAGTTTCTGTCCCTTTGTCTGACCTTAGAGACTTATTTTAAAAGGAAACATTACAATCCTTTAAAGCAAGTATTTTCACCTCTGTTCCCCCCTCTGTACTTAGCTTTTTTGTTGTCATGTCAGTAATTGTCCAGTTGATGGCTCCCTTGGATCACAAGCCTGTCTCATGAGTCCAAGTGAATATATTCTTAATAAACAGCTTTGAAGAATTTGTGACCAACTTTGTTTCATTCGGAACATCATCATCATGAGTCAAACTCACTCTTGGATCTACAAAATATTTAACAAAAACAAACATCACTGAATCATAAGGTATTTGCTCCAACTCTTAGTCCAGAAACACATGAGTGAACTAGATCAGCTGCTCCTCCAGTTCAGCTGTGGATTTATATCATTATTTATATTTGTAAAGTGGATATGCAGTTTTTCAGTACTAATATAAGCATTTTATATCATTGCTTTATTGACAGATGTTTGGTGTTCAAGGTCAGGCATCAGTTTGAAAAAAACAAACAAACACACTGAGTTGAACTTGAACTTCCTACTGACAAAAACTAAAATTGGTGCAAAAATAACCAGAAACATATAAGAAGCATCCTGGAGGTGCTGCAGACAAGATAGGACCAATAACATGTCAACAGGAAATCCTTTTTACTAATTTGTTTATTTCTTTTTAGATTTTTACTCTCCATTTTAAGCCATGATGTTTGCTGATACTGTGTTCCTACTGTTTGTTCTCATTAATAGTTCTGTTTTTAACATTCTGTGCTGAAGCTGGAGGAAATGTTTCTACAGTGTCAGATGATACAGCTCCAAACTAAATAAGTGACTAACTAACGATGCTTTAATACACTTTACTATAAATTATGATATAGTGCACTTTCTTAAAATTTCTTATTGCTCTGTAATTAATTGTTTTCTTTATAAATGTACAAATGAGAATAAAATCTGTGTGATAAAGGAAGGTCTGTAGACTTCTCTGTTAAGATCAGTGAAGAGAAACAACAACATACAAATACCTAAGAAAAATATTCAGTAAACATTTAGAAGATAGAGAAGTTTATGTTGTCATGTGGAGAAATTTTTCAAATAAAAATATCCATAAGCATTGATAGTCTCCATGGCTGAACAGACACAGGAAAGAGCTCCACCTATAAAACGTAAAAACATCAAGACAACATGTTGAAGATGTCGAGGTACTGCCCATAATGTTTGACTGACATCTGATTTATGTGCAGCACATAAATACCACAATAATGATGGAGAGAAACTAAAAGGGAACTAAAATACAGATTTAAACTTACAACAATATGAAAGACTTCAGTCTATTTCACTTTAATCAACTCAGCAGTGGCTCCATAATTACAGTAAAGACTCAGTCCAGCATAGAGCGGCTGAGTGAATGTGGTCTGGACTCTGTGGAGGAGAGTCATGGTTTCAGAGACGCTGTAGAAGGACAAAATACCTGCTCTGTGATCCAGGTACACTCCTACTCTGGAGGAACGAGGACCTGAGACACGAGTTTGGATGTTGTTGTACCGAAATGTAAAACTGTTGTTGTTACAATTTAATGACCAAGATTTGTCATTCCATCCAAATTCAGATTCACCTCCTTTTCTGCTGATATTCTTGTATGCGACTGCTACATCAACTCCTGCCCCTCTCCATCTCCCTCTCCACTCCACCTCCCAGTAACAACGTCCAGTCAGACTCTCTCTACTCAGGACCTGAGACACTTCATTGAATCTGTCTGGATGATCAGAATAAGACTGTTGTTGTTTCATTAATGTTGCTTTTCTGTTCCCCTCTGATAATAACAGCTTTTTGTGTGCTGTGTTTGGATCCAGTGTGATTTCACATGAATATTTTAAGAATCCAGCTCTGGTCTTTGGCTCTGGTTGTGACAGTAAAACATCCACTTCAGTGACTGTCAGTGAGATGTTTGTCCGTTCCTCTCTCAGAATGTCCTGTAGTTTATCTCTGACCTCTGACACAGCTGCTGTCACATCCTCAAAGTAGCTCAGAGGACGGATATTGATGCTGGATGAGTCTGTAGACTCACTGAGTGCTGACAGTGAGGGGTAGTTGTGTAGAAACTGGATGTGATCCTCTGTGTGTGAGAGCTGCTTCAGCTCAGCATCTTTCCTCTTCAGCTCAGTGATCTCCTGCTCCAGCTTCTCCTGAAGCTCTTTGACTCGACTCACTTCAGTTTCCTGCTGGGATCTGATCTGCTGCTTCACATCAGAGCTTCTTTTCTGGATGAGATGGATCAGCTCAGTGAAGATCTTCTCACTGTGCTCCACTGTTTGATCAGCAGACTGATTGATGGCCTCCACCTCCTGTTGAAGCAGCTTCACATCTTTCTCTCTGTCCTGGATTCTCTGCTGGATGTTTTGTCGACTCACCTCCAGCTCTCTCTGCCTCTCAGTCCTTTCTGCTGCAGCTGAGACTGTGTCGTGGCCTTTATGTTCATCCACAGGGCAGAGATAACAGATACTCTGCTGATCAGTACGGCAGAACATCTTCATCACCTCATCATGACGAGAGCAGATCTTCTCCTGGAGCTTCTTGGAGGGCTCCACCAGCTTGTGTTTCTTTAATGGAGCCACATCATAATGAGGCTGAAGGTGTTTCTCACAGTAAGATGCCAGACAGAATAAACAGGACTTGAAGGCTTTCATTTTTCTTCCAGTGCAGACATCACAGGCCACATCTTCAGGTCCAGCATAGCAGTGATCAGCAGGAGCAGCTTGGAGTCCAGTCTTCTTCAGCTCCTCCACTAAAACTGCTAACATGGTGCTTTTCACCAGGACAGGCCTCGCTGTGAAAGTCTGTCTGCACTGAGGGCAGCTGTAGATTTTCTTCTTTTCCTCTTCATCCCAGAAGCTTTCAATACACTTCATGCAGTAGCTGTGTCCACAGGGAATAGTCACCGGATCCTTCAGTAGATCCAAACAGATCGAACAAGAGAAGGTTTCTCGGTCTAGCTGAACTCCTTTCTGCGCCATTTCTCCTCTCAGTGTCAGTGACTGTGTGAGTTTCACTTCCTTAATATAGAAACTGGTCTGATCTGAACAACAAGTGTTGCTGCTGTGAATGGGGCCTGCCAGCTCTAACACACGTTGGTTACACCCATCTTCATAATGTAGATCTAAAGGGGAGGGAACACAGAACGATATGGACAGACAGGAGGTGCTGAGCTAGAGAGCAGGAAGAAGAGGAAGGGTTTTCATGCTGCGATTCATTCCAGAAAGCAGGAAGAGGCTCTGTGTTTAATTGTTTTTTGTTCAAACCTTTAACTAAATAATATAAATGTCAATAACTGGATGCCTCTCTATTCTTTTTGTTAATCTGCTAAATGAATAGTTTGTTTCTTTTAACAATTCAAATAGCAGAAATGAACAGCTGACAGCTTGTCAGACTCAGACTGTAAACCATAGAGACAGTTTATATATACATTTAGTCAGGGCAGTGCAGAGATGTTTAAAGGGGCGGGTGCTCACAGTTAAAAAGGGCACATAGAAGCAGGCTGAAGAACAACAACCCACATTCATCAAGAATCTAATATGGAATCACATCACACTACATCACTGTCATCAGGTGGGCACAATGCAAAGCAAACGTAGCCCATTTTTTACCTGATGGGGTACAATGTTGCTGTTTGGGGGGTTGCTTCTGCTCTTGCTGCTGATAGTGCTGGAGGGCAGGGCTGTGTTGATCTGAGACTGTAGAGATTAAACAGTCCACAGGAGAGAGGGTAGCTGATTAAACAAGTGTTATGAGATAATAATAAAACGCAAAGATTGGTCACGGCGCTTGGAACCATAAGGCAACAAAACTGGGAAATAAACTAAGCTCTGCCTGTGAATCACTCTTTGCCTCTCTTCTTCCTTCCATCTCCTCATCTCATCTATCACATTCCACTTGCTGTCCATCTGAGAACGAGGCACAGTTTGCTATTGAATCCATCTATTATTTAATTATACATTTTAACAACTCTTGCACCTAATCCATAATAAAGCAATGATAGAAAAATGTTATAGAACAAAAACTTTGTGTTTATTATGTCTGTGAAGGTTCTCAGTCATCCAGGTCATCGTAGTCAAATCAGCTTGCAAAGAAAAGCGTCTGGACTTGTTTAAGTTGCTTGAAGACTGTTGAAATCTCCCAATTCTTTGAATCTTTGGGCTGAAGGAAGGACAATACTCGGTGTATAAATGCTCAATCAACAATCATTTATTTCCATACAATTCAACAGTCAGAGCATTACAACGTCCGGACGGGAGAGATGCCTGCAGAGGTTCGACAGCATGTCTCAAAATGGTAGCAACTTTCACAGACTTTTATAGCTAGTCACAGCCCCCCTCTTTGTCATAAAAGCTGCATCTTCACATGTTTTTCTAATTCTTAGCGAGCCTGGCTCCTGACCTTGCCTCCCTGTCTTTCTGTGTGAAGCAGGAAGGGGGGTAAGGAATGTGGTTTTATCTCTTCTGCCCAGACACCTAGTTGGTCTGTGCACAGATTTTTGCCAATTTGTTTTTAAGATTTTGGTTCATTCTTTCCACTTTTCCCTGAGATTGTGGATGGTAAACTGTACCATATCTATGTTGCAACCCCAACATACATTCCACCTCAGCGAGATCTCGATTTTTAAAGTGAGTGCCATTATCTGATCTTACCTTCTCTGGGAATCCATGCCAGGGGACATAATAATTCACCAGACATTTGATCACTGTTTTACTATCCTCTCTGCGCGTTGGCCACGCCTCTGGCCAGCCAGTCAGACCATCCACACACACCAACAGATATCTAAACCCTCGAACAGTGGTTATCATGTCAGTGTAATCAATCACAATTTCCTGGTCTGGTCTTTCTTGCAAAGGAAACTTACCCATTTCTGGTTTCACGGTGGGCTTCGGATTGTATTGTCCACAAATCAGGCAGGTTCTCACATGTTCCCTTACCAGGTTTTTCATGTAGGGATGCCACCAATGACACAAATCCCTTTCCATCTGGGCCACTCCCACATGACCTAGCCCATGAGCTTCTTTGATTTTCTCCTGGGCCACTTCTGCTGCGAGCACTGGCCGCCCATCGGGCCCTCTCCACAATCCTTCTGATTGTACGGCCCCTCTTTCCTGCCACACCGCCTTTTCCTCGGGTGAGGCTCCTCCTTGCGCCTTTTCGATGTCCTCTCGCTGTTGGGCTGGCAGGTCTCCCCATTCCATACCCATACTTACCATTTGTTTTCCTTCCTTATAGCCTGCCGCCCGTTTTGCTTCCTCGTCGGCTGCTCTGTTTCCTTTCGCCACCCAAGTGTCAGACTCGTCATGCCCTTTACACTTTATGATAGCGACCTCCAGAGGTTCTTTCAGAGCGTCCTCCAGCTGTCTCATTTCCTCCTCATGTTTGATCGGTTTATTTGTGGCTGTTCTGAATCCAGCCCTCCTCCATTGCCCCAGCTCCACATGTGCTGCTCCAAAAACATATGCTGAGTCAGTATAAATGTTAACTCTTTTTCCTTTCCCTAATCTCAGAGCTTCTATCACTGCAATAAGCTCTGCTCTCTGTGCTGACTGAGGCCCTTCTAATGTTCCTGATTTCTCCACCAGCAGCTGGTCTCCAACTCCTTTCACCACTGCATAGCCTGTTTTCAATCCTTCACTCGGATCTCTAAAACAACATCCATCTGTAAAATAATCATCTGCCTCACTCACCGGTTCTGCTCTCAAATCAGACCTTACTTTCTCTTCAACCTCTACTATTTGTGTACAGTCATGAGGTGTTCCCCCCCCATTTGATCTGCCATGTTAATCCCTTCATGTGTGAAGGTCAAGTTTGGAGACTCCAGAATCTTAGTCAGTCTCTGTTGTCTCAGTGGGGTCATTGTAAATACCTGTGAGTTCACATAGGCCACCACACTGTGTGTTGTGAGCACTTTCAGTGGGTGCCCTCTCACAATGTGAGCCACTTTCTGAATTATTTTTGCTACCCCTGCTGCATGTTGTGTGCACATGGGGTGTCTTTTTTCTGTGTTATCCAGGCCAATGCTGATATACATCAGCACTTGTCTCTTTCCCCCTTTTTTCTGAAACAACACACCATTTACTACTCCATTTGTTTCAGAAACATCAACTGAGAAATCAGAGTTATAATCTGGGATTGCCAAATCTGCTGCACGAGACAGGGCCTGCTTTAATTCAATGAACCGCATTTCAGCTTCAGTGGTCCAGTTGAGATTAGCTGTGAGATCTCTCATGCCGTGTTCTTTCACCAAATCCCTCAAAGGTTTGGTTTTGCCCACATAGTCAGGAATGCAGTGTCTACTGTAACCTGTGAGCCCAAGAAATGACAACATTTCTTTAACTGTACGTGGCTGGGGGTGTGACATAATTGTTTCCCTCTGGGACGCCAACATGCCCACCGTCTGCATCGCCACCACACGACCTAGAAATGTAACTTCAGTTCTGACAAGTTGGAGTTTTTCTCTACTTACTTTAAAGCCTGTTTTAGCCAGCTGACGAAGCACAGTCATTGTCGCTTGAAAACAAGCATCAGCTGTTTTAGCGGCAATCAGCAAATCGTCCACATATTGGATCAGTGTGCATCCTTCAGGTAATACACATGGAGAAAGAGCATTTTTAAGTACCTGATTGAAAATGCCAGGTGAAAGGGCAAAACCCTGCGGCAGCCGTGTGTAACGCAGCTGCTGGCCCCTGTAAGTAAATGAAAAAATATCTCTTAAGGATGGATGCAGAGGGAGACAAAAGAAAGCATTTGCCAAATCTATGCATGTGAACCACCGCTGATCTGGAGATAAATTAGTCAGAGCTGTGTACGGGTTTGGTACAGGTACTGTTTGTGTCTTAAGGACAGCGTTTATTGCCCTAAGGTCATGTGCCATGCGATACTTGCCCGTGCCTGACTTTTCAACTGGGAGGATCGGAGTATTCCATGCAGAGGAAGACGACTCCAGCACACCCACCTGCAGGAGCCCTGAAATAGTTTCTGCAATCCCATTATCTGCCTCTGGGCTGTGTCTGTATTGTGAACGCCAAATAGGGGTGTCATCCTTTAACTCAAATGTGACGGGTGAACAAAATGTTAAACCCACATCAGTTGGACCTTTAGACCACAGAGTGTCTGGGAGTTCTGTTAAGCCTTTAACAGCTTCCTCATGATCAGATTTCTCCCTGCCATGTGTTCGCTTTAAAAGTTTGTGTTCTAACACACTCTGATCAGTAGCAGTCACAGAAATTCGATATGTTTTACAACTGGGTGAGTATGAGACATCAGTGAGTTGTGTTTGTTGCCAATCTGTGGCCCTTGTGGCTGTTCTCACCATGGGGCCTAAATCTTTTGCTTGATGACCCTCGTGCACTGCCAAAGACACATGGGGAACCGCTTCATCCCCCATTCTATACCAACTCATTTTATCTTCAGGGAGTGGAACAAACGCTGCCACTCCAGCTGTACCAACATAAATGTCCTGAGAGTTAAGCTCCCAAGTTGTCTCATCTAAACACTCATTAAACAATTCCTCAAACCACTCAGTGCGCTCGCGATCGTAAAACAAGGTCACGTGGTAGGGGTCACGCAAGGGTGAGTAAACCGACATGGACATTATCCAGGGACGCCAGAGTTGGTACTGTGCCAGAATTCCATCTGATGTGGTCAGTCGCGCCCAGTAAATCTGCGCTGTGCGTTCACAATCCTCAGATAACAGCCACTGTCCTCTCATTCCTGATTGCAAACAGGACAGCTGTGTGCCATCTTTCAAAGTCACTGTTAATCCATCAGCTCCACACATGATAGTAGCTCCAAGCTTAATGAGCAGGTCCCTGCCCAACAGATTAACTGGAACTTGTGATGAAATCATGTATGAATGTGTTAAGGACTGGCGTCCTAACTCCGTCTTTAGAGGGACGGTCACTGGCAAGGTCATAGGTACCCCAGAGAAGCCGATAACACTGATTTTTGTGTCTGTGAGTGGGATGTCGTCAGGAGCCGTACGAATGGTGGAATACGTCGCTCCTGTGTCCACTAAAAAGGGCAGGTTACGTCCTTGAACCCTCAGTGGCACCAGGGGGTCTGCCCCTCCCCCTATGCCCAGGCCTCTCTGTGGGGTGTGTCAGTATTGTCCCTGCTGCCAGTATTCCACTGAATACTGGCCTGGAGGAGCCATCTGTGAGTTGGGGGCCGACCATTGTCCACGCCCCCTTCTGGCCGAACGTGGCATGTTGGTATTGAACTGCTGAGGTGGTTCTGGGCACTCTCGAACCCAATGTCCAGTCTGACCACAGTTGAAACACACAGTACCTGGCACGTACGGACCTCTAAGCGCACCCCTTTGTCTACCCATGCCGCCGCCTCCTCCCCGTTGACCACCACGTGAACCCCAATTTCCTCTACCGACCCCACGGCCACCCCAATTTGTGCCTCGCGCGGGTCCCGGTGTGTCTACTGGCAATGCATTAGGATCAACATCAGTCCCCATTTGCTGGAAACCTTGAGCTACCATTACTTTTGCTATTTTTTCATCCTTTTTCTTGTCATTTGCCTTTCCCCTCATTTCACCCAGCTGTAATTTCAACAATTGCTCTTTCATGTTATCTGTCTCCTCAGTTTTAGCCATAACCTCATCATGAGCTGTCTGCAGGCGATGCACCAGATGTTTCTCCCACACGTGAGACTCCGCCCCCTCCATGTCGGGATTATCAGTCATGGCCACTCTGACCCTTTCGGGCACACCTTTTAACACAGCGTCTCTAAACCACAATTGTTGCATCCCCTCTCTACCAGGATGCTGGCCAGTGTTAAGGGCCCATGTGGCTTTAGCCTGTTCTATGTACTTCCTTGGAGTTTGATCAGGCTTCCACAACAACTTCAAAATCTTAGCAGCATTTGGAGTGGGATATTTTTCACGTAATGCATGAGATATTTCATTCACAACACGGCAGAACGGGGTGCTATCAACCATCAATGCTGTACCTGCTATTTTTTCTATGTCATCCAGTGCTGTGCCTTTGACACATCTGGCCACCACAGCTCTGAAATCACCTAGGGCCAGTTGAACACCTGTTGTTGCTCTGTCAAACTCTCTCAACCACCTCGCACCTCCGTCCGTAATAGGAGGTAATAACTCAGTCAATGCAGTTACATCTCCCACCCCGTATGGTTTGTATTTCATGTGACCCCCAGCGGTCACCACCAGGGGGAATGTCCCCGGCAGAGACAAAGTGTCCCTATCTTCCTGGCTCCGACGCGTCATGGGGTGTGGTTTGTTTGCAGGTTTGGGCTTGACTACTCTGCCTCTTCCTGATTTTTCTCTAGCTCCGGCCCCGGCCCTCTAGCTCCGGCCCTGCATCTAATTTCTGCTTTTCCCAGACACTTACTGGCGTATTATCATCCAGTGTGCCGGATAACCAGCCCTCGTATGCGTCCCCATCGGGCCCGCACACCTCACCTTTCTCAACCTGTGGTGCAACAACTACTCCACTACCTGCCTCATCATCAGAAATTTGATGACGCTGCTCTAGAGTTATTATAGCTGTTTCAAGCAGCCGCACAGCCCGCTCTTCTTCAGTCTCTACCTGCTGGGGAGACTGTTTCATGGGCGGTGACTGCACTCCGCCACAAGCTCCCTCCTCATTAACAAAAGTGGAGCTTTGCTTTATTCTTTCACTCTTCGGGGCTGGAGTAGGTCGTTTGGGCTCTTTAGATATATCACAATCCACATAACCTCCTGTCACTTCTAAAACTTGGCCATTCTCACCAGAGAGACAGCCCTGCTCCACCCTCAGCACAGGGTAAAGGGGGGCGGGGGCCTGATAGGGAGGGGGAAAACCAGTGAGCGATGACTTCACCGGAGAAGCCGGCAGCATCAGCTTCTCAGGCTCCTCCCTTCTCTCCCTCATCCAGTGCTCCACCCCCTGGCATGTCACAGCCCACCTCGTTACACGGGCTTTCTCCTCCTGAATTTCCTGCAACTTTTTCCCGAGTTTCCGCCTGCTCCAGAAAGAGGCCTCCTCTAACTGTGTACTAATCTCCTGCTCTTCTTCCTGGAGCTTCTGTGCTATTCCCAGAAGCAATTTTGCCAACGAACCTCTTGTTTCTCCTCTCACTCCTTCCTTATCACACAACTTTTTAACTTTCGCTGCCACAGCTGCAGCCTTTGATTTTTTCTCACCCACGCTGCCAGGTCGCATGACCCTCAGCGCCCGCAACAACTCCTTCACCTGCTCATCAACAGTTTTCCACTCACCCTGCATCACTCCTTTTTCTATGTCAGATTTAAGACCCGACATATTCACACCACCACACACTTCTCACCCTCTCTCTCCTTTTTTTTTTTTATAATACTTTTTAAATGTTTACACCACAGAGTAATACACCCAATTATGCCCGTCTATCTCTATGTGGCTCCAAATTCCCTCTTTATTCTAATTTCACACTCGTCAGGGGACAGGCACACAACAATTTTAACCACTGAAACGAGGAATTTTAACCTTTTTATTTCTTAACTAATCTAGACTCAACCTTTGTTCGCAAAATGTGTCTTGTTCTAGTCCGGAATAAATGTGAACCCGCGATTACGCTGCGGTCCCAGTGTTATTCCGTAGCTATGCGGGGGCCCTCACCTCCCCAAGTCACCACCTCGGCACCCGGACGCCGCCGGTCCTGGCCGCGCGTCCACGAACAGGAGGGTCGCCACTCCTAGGGCAAAATTATTTCCACAGGTACACTAGGCATCAACCTTTGATCCTAAAATGTGTCTTTGCTCTAATGTCCTCCTAATCAAACACATCAACCGTCACTGTCACTGTGTTCAGACTTCACACTTCACACAAAAAACACACTCAGAGCGCGCCTCACTCACACTCAAAACAACACCTAGAGCGCGCTTTACACACAAGACAGCACCCAGAGCGCGCTTCGCAGCTTCGCACACACTCTCACTCAGAGCGCGCCTTCACACACACACACAACACTTTTCTTCAGCGGGAATTTTACACAGAAACCTCTGAGCTCAACTATTAGATCTTCTTAAAGCACACTGCACCATAGACCAAAATACCCCTTTCTCTGCGCTTATGACCGCCACAACGGGGCAAAGTCGCATCATAAAAGTGATGCTTGCATCCCCGAAGTTATACCTGACATCATAAACCAGGTTTTGCTCTATGTACTTAAAATTTTACTTTGTATTATGACCGCAGCCCTTAAAACTCGACTGACGCCACAAACCACCGTCAAACCTCTATCCAATGTACTAAAACTAGCACCAACCACTACTGCACTTCACGGCCGCACCACCGGAACACGGCCGTATCATAAACCAAACCTACGGACGTGTTTCGCTCTCGCGTTGCCAGCGTTCAACTGCACCGTGAAGCCAGCATCTGCTTTTCCTTAAATCAACTTCTATTTCATAGCCGGCAAAAGCCAGGACGTCACTGACACCATAAACAAAATAAACAAACCTCGACTTCAATGTACTGGACTAATGGCCGCGTCTTCAGAAGAAATTCTAACGTATTATTGCTACAGAAGCCAGTATTAGACAAAATTAAATGTGGAAGGTAAAGTGGCTGGAACTAGCTCAACGTAGTATCTTATTAGTTTCTCGGTAGAAGCAGTTTATTTAACACACTGGAATTCAGCCTCAACTTATGTTGTTAGTATCTTGCGCCAAAAACCAGACACCGACAAATTTACTGTGAAAATACATGTGACTCAGTGAACAGATTAATTTGGAAAGCCCAATATGCACATTTGGTATAATACAACAGGCTGTGCTTACCTTTTTGTTGTTAGACCGGTCTTCCGTTCGCCTCGCCCCACTTCCTCAGCACACCAAAGATCCGGGTCACACGGCACCAAGTTGTTGAAATCTCCCAATTCTTTGAATCTTTGGGCTGAAGGAAGGACAATACTCGGTGTATAAATGCTCAATCAACAATCATTTATTTCCATACAATTCAACAGTCAGAGCATTACAACGTCCGGACGGGAGAGATGCCTGCAGAGGTTCGACAGCATGTCTCAAAATGGTAGCAACTTTCACAGACTTTTATAGCTAGTCACAGCCCCCCTCTTTGTCATAAAAGCTGCATCTTCACATGTTTTTCTAATTCTTAGCGAGCCTGGCTCCTGACCTTGCCTCCCTGTCTTTCTGTGTGAAGCAGGAAGGGGGGTAAGGAATGTGGTTTTATCTCTTCTGCCCAGACACCTAGTCTCCCTCTTACAGCCTTCTTCACATGATTCAGCAATAAAACATCTCAAGAAAACAGTGTCAGACATTCACAGCTGATCAAGGATACAGAGTAATGCACACTTTGTCTAATGAACTACAAATGATTATGTTTCTTTTATTCAAGAGTATAATAGAGACTAAACTACATACATAGCACACCATTAGAACTAAAGGATAATATATGGCCTACAGCTGTTAAGCTAATTTACTACATTGACTACTGGTCATAAAATGGCATATGTTTAACTACTAGTCTCAACAAGACTTTTCACCTCTCATCACCTCTCATCCGAGAAGCTTCTTCAGTTCTAAGATCAAATAGTGGGGAGTCCCAGATTTAAAACTAGTGGGAGTATCCCCCCACAGAGGGACAAAAGGACCCCCTGATGATCCTCTAATCGCCTGAGCCAAGGTATGAAAGCCAAGGTGGCTTGCCTGTTCCATTTGCCCATTAGTTTGAGATGGAAACCGGATGGTAAGCTGACTTGAGCCCCTAGTTCCTTGCAAAACTCTCTCCAAACCCAGAACGTGAACACATGCTGTGTAAGAATCTGGCTGGTGTTCAGAGCTGATGGGAGCTTAGGCAGAGCAATGAAATGCACAGCTTTGGAGAACTGATCGATGATGGTCAGAATAACTGTTACCTGAGGATGGTGGGAGACCAGTGATGAAGTCCAGTGCGATATGAGACCAGGGGCATCTAGGAACGGGCGAAGGAGGCCAGCAGGAGGTGAAACCTAAACTGGAAAAAACTAACACAACACAGAACTGAAACCTAAAATGGAGATGCAGGGAGACGACACAGAATGATGCAGGAAAAAACACAGATGAACCGGCGAGGAGCACACGAGGACACATAGTATAAATACACACAGGGGGAGACATGGAATGGCAAAGACACAGCTGATCCTAATTGACTACACGAGACAGGGGAAATGTGAACACTAGGTTTAGTTTAAACTAAACTTTAGGAACAAAAAAGTAAGAATCAACAGAATTAAACAAAGAACCAACAGCACAGGAAAGTTTAATCTTCATGAAAAACACATGCAGTGACTTCAACGTCCACAATAACACAATGTGTTTGGGCTTATGTGTGTCAGTTTCCAGCTTTAATCTTATGTAACAAGACCTCTTTATAGGTCAATAGAGGAATGAAGTCATTGTTGAACTACAGCTTGTGTGTGTGTCACCTCCACAACCTACAACAATAAAATATGATCTTTGAGTAGTGATATGGGAGTAAAATATACCATACTGATGTGAATAGGAGGTCATCTTTTCCCTCGGCTGTTAGGGTACCTGGGTCGTTGACCCAGTGTTTTGTGTTTATGGTTTTTTGAGTCTTGTTTAATCATTATTCTGTTCTCTGTGTATCTTATGTTTCCTAGTTATCAGAATCAGAATACTTTATTAATCCTTCAGGATTAATAAAGTATTCTGATTTACTTTATTAAATCAGAATTTATTCAGTATTTGTTGTTTAGGTTGTCTTGGTTAGTATTTGGTCCCGTTCACGTCTTTGTCTCGTGTCTTCTCTTGTCCCTTGCTCTCTGTCCTTTTTGCTCTGCTGCAAACAGAAGCAGAGAAAACTGGAGCTTCTGGTCTTGGCCAGATCTCTTTTGAAAAAGACATTTTAAAGTCAATGAGACTTTTTACCAGATAAATAAATAAAGAACATTGTAGCGACTTCCACAGTCGCTACAGGCCGGGGATGGAGCCTGCCTATTTGCCTGACGCGCTGTCAAAGTTACGCAATAATGCGAGAGATGGAATTGTTTGCTCGTTTAATTAAAGTGCTTTGAGAGTTTACAGAGTAGTATCATCGGCTCCTGATTCAAACTCTTACAACATCACAGGCTCTAATATAACGAAGCGAAACATGTAGTGCAGCGGTCAACAAAAACTACGGCTACCCAGCCCTCCTCTCTGTCAAAATCAAAACCCGTGAATGACAGAGTGACAACGCCCATTTATGTCACCGCTAGCACCCACGTGACTCCCATAACAACCAAACAAATAAAAACCCAGTGATCATCAAAATTCAATACATTCAATTATGGCTCCTACAAATATAAAAGTCTTCTACTTTATGATGGAAATGTTCTTTCTGGCTCAAAATGACATCATTTATCTGAATCTGTAGAAGAAGAAACAATCTCGGAAAGTCACTTTACTCTGTGTCTCACTGGATGTTCAAAGTTTTTAACAAAAGAGAAAAAGAGAAGCATTCTTTGATTTTAGTCTGTTAGCCCACAAGCTGAGTTTTTATCAGAGTCCTGCATGAGTCAGTGTTATTTCACTGACACCATCACAGTTTTACACACCTGTTCTGTATGACTTTGTCTCAGGTTTGCGGTGATATCCAGCACTCTGAGCTGATGGCAGATCTGGTCAGTCCACAGTACACTGAAAAAAATGCAATAGGGTGGTTGTTGAATTTGCATAGAATTACTTCATATATCCAGCATGACTAATTTAAATTTCACATCTAAACATATTTTTGTCTTTTAATTTTCACATATTCTTTAAGAATATTGATTCTTTTAGAACAAATCATGTTGAAAAGAAACAAGTTAGTCGTGTTTTATCCTCAAGCTCCGCCCCCTGGAAAGGAAAAATCGGCTGCACTGTCCGCCATTTTTGTCTCTCGCTTTGGAAAATCTACTACCATCTGGAGTTTTACACTTGAAGGTAAATAAGATTTTAAAGCTAACACACCAGTGAGAACGAGTGTAGACCCTTTCTATATGTGGACTTTTACTGGGTGTTGTTATTTTACAGGTATGTGGGCTGTTTATCGAAAACCATGAGAGGCCAATGTTAGCTAGCTCCAGTTAGCTAATGGTAACCGAAATTATGCGATAAGCAAATTAGTAATTAACATATATAATGTGAGTTAATATTGTTTCTATATTCTTTCAGTCTAAATTAACAGACTATTACAAACTTGCATCGGTGTCTGTAGTAAGTGGTGGTACCTGAAGAAAATATAATCTGATCAAACATTATTCAGCTTTAAATATTGTTCAGCTTTAAAGTTACTGTGCAACTGTGTAATAAAAATGTGCTCACGACTTTGGCCTTGAGAGCGATAAGAAGCGATCGCCTCATCCTGCAGGTGAAAGATATCTGCAAGCGAAGAGACTAGAACACCCAAGGCCGCTTTCCTTTTATGGAGTTGTTTTTCTGCTAATGCAGCACTTTCCTCACAACCCCCTCCTGTAAGTTTTAGAGAATATATACCCATCCTCACAGCAAATATTTGGAATCTCTCTTGATGTGAGCTGTGTTGAGAGCTTGTCTCTGTCTCAATAAAAGTTCACTGATTCCCCATCTGCAGCAGGTGTCCGGTTGTCTTCATTCTCCGCCAGCCTGGTTAAGTCAATTCCTCCTTAACATCTAAAAGAACCTATTTAATGAAGGAAGACGGGTTCACTTTGTGTTTAATATTATTCTATTGCTGTTGTTGTTTTTTTTTATATCCTTCAATTGGCGTCACGAACAGGATCCGCTCCAGGTCAACTGGACGGAGGGGAGGACTTCGGCCTGGTCTGAGTGAACGGAGTTTGGACAAAAGCTGTGTGCACACAAAAACAAGGTAAGCAGACCTTTTATTTCTGCTATATTGAACACTATAAAAATACTTAGTGTCCAAACTCCTAGTAATTCATAACCAAAATTGTCTGGCTTACTTAAGGCTTGTTGAGAATCAGACAAGTGAATAAGAGATAAGTGAATAAGAAATAAGTGAATAAGTGAATAAAGATAAGAGTGAACTGAGGTCTGACCACGGTTGCGGCCGACGGGTCGCTCTCCGGTGTCGGATAAATACCTCAGTGCAGGTCTGGGACCTTGAAAGGGTTTATTAGTAACGCCTTTCTAAACAAATTAAAAGGTTAAAGGCCTTGAGAATATTTTTTAGTAATATTCTCTAAACTACAGAAGGGTTAGGAAGGCCCAGAGGACTTTATTAGAAAAGATCCTCTAAAACTTAAAAAAGGAGAAGTACTGGTTGGAGTCCAAAGGACGGGTCCCTTTGATCAATAGGAGAAAACGGATCTCTTCTTAAAACCCCGATGATTTTAGTGTTTTAAATGTTTTGATGTTCTGTTTGATATTGGACACACATAAATACACGCTGAATGCTTGCTGTGGAACACTGGGCAGGACAGTTTGGTTCTCCGTTGTTCACAGATTACACAATTAAAGGAACTAGGTTCCTCTTTTGGTTAAAATAATACACCACACATAGAATTTTTTTTTTACACATTTATTACATACATAAGGAGGGTAATGAGTGACTGCAGGTAATGTATGAAGTGTGAATGAGACGTGTGAACAAGGTGACAACCAACTAGCACCCCTATCAGGAAGCTCTAGGCAAGGTTACCCGCCAGACTCCGGTTTGGTAGAAGCTTGGTAACACCTGAAGGGATATTTCAGTGCTGACTCACCTTTAAAGCAGCGCCCCAGCTGATTAGTGCCTAACAGAGGCAGAAACCCAGCTGGCCCAAATTCTCCTTTAAAAGCAATAAAAGAACACTCCTCCATTGACAGTAAAATGGATGGAGAATTAGATCGAGAAACTAATGATGATGGTTGGGGTCCCGGTGTTATTCTTAGCACATTGGGAGAACAATTAACATGTGTTGAGACAGTCATCAACTCCACACACCAGCCTAAAGAAGCAAAAAAGCAGAAAGAGTCATTGAGGAAAACAGCTGAAAGGTTAATGAAAGAAAAGGGAAAGGACGAGGGGAGTAGTGGTAACTGGGGAATAATTTGGCAGAATAAGGCTATGCAGGCAAAAGAGAAAGAGGAAGAAGCCAACTCAGCAGCAGCAGGTGCAGGTGTGATGAGCGGGGTGAGACACAGAAAGGAAGCAGTTTTAAAGTACTAGAACTTAGTAATGAGGCCGTTTTCAAGGCGGCGTACTTGAAACGGTAATTGATCAGCAAGGCTAGGCCTGGGCTATAGGTGCTTTTAAATTAGTCAAAAAGTTAGGGGTAACCTCTTCTGGCATATGTCTATGCGGGCCCGTGTGTAAATAGAACATAAATTACCGGTGTGTGTAAATAAAGTGTAAAATAGTGGTATAAACTGTCTGTTGAATTTCTCCTGAGTGTTGAAAAAAGGAAAAACTCTTTTCTGCTCTCTCTCTCTGAGAGAGGGGCTGTGTGTGTGAGACAGGAAGTGTGCATGCCCATAGAAGGAAAGAGATGAGGTAAACTCTGTGCAGATAGACCGAAGTAAAAAAAAAAAAAAAGGAAAAGGGTCTCTCTCTCTGTCTCTGTGAGAGAAAAAAGGTGGGGGCCGAGTGAGCCCGCGGGGCCGAGCGGGTCCGCGGGAGCGAGCGTGTATGCTGTATGAGGAAGAAGGGAGTGAGAGGGAGCGAGTGAAAAGAGTAATCGAGTATTTGGTGATTTTTTTATTATTTCAGAGGCACTGGGTAAGAGTTTTGACTTTAGCTGTGAGAGTTGTGAAAAGAGCAGGTTTTTCTTTTGTTGTAGACTGTGAGTAATCGGTGTTTTTCTGCCTATTGTGCTGCGTGGAAGACACAGAAGTGTAGAAATGTTTGTGGTTTATCTTTGTTTGACGTTTTATATAGAGTTGGTTGATTCAGGGTGATTTCTCCCGTTTAAGGGAGGAGTTGCATTGTGGTTATGTTAAAGCTTTGCTGTAGGGGTATGTGTGTGATTTTGTGCTGGCTTCGCATGTTTAAATGGATACATAGAAGTTTGTCAGTGAGAAATTGTTATGGTGGGGTTTTAAAGTTAGTAAAGAGTCAAACAACGCCCACTGTTTTAAAAAGGCCCAAAACATCATAAAAGACACCTCACATCCTGGCCACTCCCTGTTCGAACTGTTGCCCTAAGGCAGACGGTACAGGGCAATCAGAGCAAGGACTAATAGACTCAAACACAGCTGTTATCCAACTGCAATAACACATCTGAATACTACAAAAATGTCCACCATGCCACTCTTGTGTTAATCTATGCACGGTCTGAAGCATGACGGTGGGAATACTTAGTATTTTAAGTATTCTATCTATTTTATTGATTGAATTTTATTGTTTTTTTATATTTGATATTACTAGGGATGATGCAATGATCGGGGACCATTCTTAATGTCGTCGGTCTCATGACAATGACAATAAAGTTTTTGATTTTGATTCTGATTCTGAAATACACCCTCCTCAAGAGTTCAATGATTTAGGCAGTTATGTTTATACAAATACTAAATGTATGTTTAGTGTCTTCATACAGGTGTTTTTTCTTAACCTGGAAGCCTGAGTACGGCAGCAGAAGACAGGCCAAGCTTTGGCTAAAATTCACGGCTGGACACCAGAGTTGTCCTCACCCCTCCCGGTAAAACAAAAAAGAGAGAATGTAGTTTGAGGCGGGTTTTTCTTGCTGAACTGCTCTGGGTGCTGTGTCCCTGAATCTCACCAGTGTTAACCTCTGGCGGAAGACATGGAGAAAAGGAAAAGATGTTCCTGGTAAATCACTGAAACAAATAAAACCACACACAACCAGAGAAAGATATGAGAAGGGTGAGGAACAGACACATGTGCGTGTTAGAGAAATGCCTCGTTTGAGAAAAAGTTAAAGTAACCCATATACAGACGCACCCATACATGCAATGAAGAAACAGCTTACATACATGTGCACGTACATGCAAGGTTAAAGTAGCGACACTTAACATACACCTGTTTTTAAATGATATAGTTTATACATTACTGACAATTAAACGCTTTGGGTTGCAGGACAACAACGTAACGTCAAAAGACAAAGACACTGGTCTGAGGATTAAGTGAGGACACGACAAATTTAGTGGTTAAAAGGGTCGACTTGGGACATGTTTTTGTTGATTGTTTAAGACAAATGACTACTGAATGATAGGAAATTCCTTTTTAGGTTTCTAAACAGGATCTTAAGAATTTTAACACGTACCTGTGTTGTCCTGTCAACTTGAGGGGTTATGAGTTGATTATATGGTGAACAAAAAAAAAAAAACAAAAACAAAAAAGGGGGGAGACGAGATCTCGTTGTTTCTCCCCTCTCGGGATAACACAGCCAACACAGCACAGCCAACACAACATCATTTTCCTGTTCGCCTGTTTTGTTTTGTTTTTGTTTTTTCTGAGAGCCGAAGCTGACCTGGACTCCTACCCTCCCCTCTACCATCGTTGCCCTCTCCGCGACCATCTTTGACCCTTTGACCCCTGAAGGCCACAGCAGCTGGACTCACAACAACAACTTGAGGATGTCAACAGTGCTGCAAAAGAGTGATCTCATGCAGCAGAGACGGAGAGCACTAAACCTAAAGCCCGTTTCACTACACGGGGGAAATTCCCAGGCTGCGTCAGCTGACAGAGCTGTGACGAGACGCGCATTAAGCCCGGAGGAAAAGGGACGGTGAGCAGAAGGATGCTGACCTCTGAGAAGAGCCGAACAGCAGAGCTGCAGAAGGCCGTGGAGACCATACAGAAGCAAAAGGGTCAAGGTACAAGGAGAAGATGCAGGCAGCTGCAACAACGGATGAAAACAGACCCAAAGAGGAGGGGAGGACCCTAGGCCATGCGTCAGGCCGCTGGTTTACCTAAACTACAGAACAGGAAGGTGATGAACACAAACATATACCAACACACGAACACACACTTCTGCATGCGCCTACTTAGAATGAAGGGAAACACACACATGAACACTTATGCACTTGTTGAGGGAGTAAAAACTGATACATACCCATGCACTAAAATCAAAATGTTGATTTAATTTACTAAGAAGTGACACACAATGCTCCAGCTGCTGCAATGAAGAATGCTTTACTGACAAAGGCTCAATGCTGCACACAACAAAGTCAAATACAGAATTTGCTATAATAATAAGCCCAGAGGGCATTTGTGTGGTCTGGGGAGCAGAGTCCGGAGCGGTTTGGTTATGAAAATGATGCCCGTGCGAGATATCTGGGGCTTAAGGCCTCGACTTAATTGTTTACTCTACACTAAAAAGAAAAGAAAACACTCTGAGCAGTGGTGCAGAGTGAAAACGAGGAATTAACAGTGTGAGTTTTATTTCAGAGCGCCACGTCATTGTGATGGAGATTTAATAAAGGAGGAACACACGGACAAAGAAGAAGAGAAGGGGGGGCAGCCCTTGAACGCGATTGCCTGAGGCATTAAAGTTCTGTACTAAATTCTGGTTTCCAGTGTGAGAAAAGTCACGCAGTGCCAGTAGTAGAGCTAGGTTGAGTGATGATTCTAAATTACTGTAAGTAAATCATCGTACACCGTTCAAGTTTCATGATAACGGGGATCTAGACTTTGTTGAACCCTAGGCAATTTGAACAGGTAAAAGTCGAGTGACCAAGTAGCAGTTGAATAAAAGTCATTGAATAAGTGTTGAAATAAACTGGCAGAATTAAGAGAATTAAAACATTTCAAGAGCTCCACTTACTTAATGGTTCAATTTTGTTTCACGAACGCAAAACATATAGGTTTATGAATATGAAAAGGTTGAGGTGGTGTTGATTTGACTCTGTGTAGGTTTAGGTTGGTATTTTTATTGATGGGAAGAATATTCAGTGACAAGTCCTAAGACCCGGGCGTCTGCATTTTGTTTTTGTTATTTTTCATTTTATTTTGTTTTATATTTACTGATTTTTGTTTGTGAATCTTTTCTTTAAGCAGATCTGCACATCGGAAATTACAAGCATTACACGTCGGCGAGAAAATTGTTGTAAGTGAGTTTCTCCGCATTGAAATGGGTTCTGGAGGAAACACTTGTGGGGACAATTAGAAACGAGAGTCCCTGTTTAAAAAAGGATTCAGCGAGGTAATCCAAACTCAAGTTCTTGTTTCTTTTTGAGATGACGTCATTTTGCTGAGTGTGGAAACTAGATGCGACGACAGGTTTCACTATCAGCAAAGAACGGATGAATGGATGAAAGACTGGGAATAAAAACAAACGGACTGACTGGTAAAAGATGACAAGACTTGACCATGACTCAAGGTTAACCACCTCCACCTAGATAGGATAAAAGGGTGGATGAATTTATGTGGGTTTCTTTTACAGGAGTAGAAGGATGACAAAATATTCGAGGATGAGTGAACCTGTAAATGCCATTTTTGTGTCTTGTGTTGCTTACAGAGGTAACTGCGCAGCGTTACCATTTACATTTTCTTCCCTACAGGGTTACAGTTTTAATGTTTTTCTATTACAGGATTTCTGGGCGGATGTGTGAAGAAACGGTGTTTATGGGTTAGGAGTTGGGGATGCTATTACACTGTATTCTGGTGAGAGTGTTGGGGGAGACACACCCTGTCTTGAAAACTGTGATTCTTTTACAGGAAATGTTTTATAGCACCTATGGAATGAGGATGCCTGACTACGGTCAATGTGCTGCTAATGTTTGCTTTGCTTTGGTGAGAGGGGTGCAGTAGAAAACAGACAAGTGACATGAAAACAAGTAATAATAACAAATAACAAATTTGGGGACAGTTTGACCTAGAGCCCACTAACTGGCCATTAGGGGCTCTCTCTCTCTCTCTCTCTCTCTCTCTCTCTCTCTCTCTCTCTCTCTCTCTCTCTCTCTCTCTCTCTCTCTCTCTCTCTCTCTCTCTCTCTCTCTCTCTCTCTCTCTTGGAATAACATTGCCCAAAGGGTGAATAAAGCAAATTGTGGCAATAATAGTGATTTAATGATTGGAGAAACCTGAACATGATACTTGTCTGTTGAGCTGAATCGTTTATTACTCTTATGATTTTCCGGTGGGACTATGAAGATTTTTTGGTACAGATTGCAGGTTGTTGCTCTTTAACTCCTAGAACACGCCCTTGGCGAGGTGGGGGGAACTGGACCACCTTTCTGTGCCCCATCATCCTCTATTAGACGACATCCAAGCTAAGTAAACATGTCTTGGCCCTTTCCCCCTGAAATGACAGGCAGGCAAAGATGTTGCGTCTTTGTTTCCTTCCTGGCCCTGGGTCTCATTCCCATTGGCATAATCCTGATCTGTGAAGGGCCCCCGACACTTCTGACACCTTCAAGTTCAAAAGCTTCGCCCCCTTCTGACAGTCCCAATCTGACAAATGTAGCCCCTAGGGTCTTGCCCACCACTTCCTCTCCAGTTTTACCATATTCACTTTTGAATGTCCTTAGCAGTTACCGTTCTGAGTTTATTTTACGGTTGATTTATTCTTTCACATTTTCACGTTTATATCTCTCATTATTATAGTATACTCTGTACTCTCCACATTTTTATCATTACTTATGCTTTTTGGTTGTTGAGTTGCAGGAACTGTTAATTTTGTGTCACTACCCTGGTTGCACTAACTCGTTGTATCCGTGTGTGCAGGACAGCTGTTACTGCTTTCATCGGGAACCGAGACTGCTTGCAGCCGACCCCTGGGCAGGGTGGTGCCTGGACTCTTTTCTCCTCATCTGCAATGACAGATAAAGACAAATGATAAGACCCGAGGAGTTTTTCGAGCCAGGCTTCGACACGTCTCTGTGTTCCTTTGAATGTTACTTATTTTTGTGTGTTGACCCATTTAAGATGGGTCAAAAGGGGGATTTGAAGAAAATATAATCTGATCAAACATTATTCAGCTTTAAATATTGTTCAGCTTTAAAGTTACTGTGCAACTGTGTAATAAAAATGTGCTCACGACTTTGGCCTTGAGAGCGATAAGAAGCGATCGCCTCATCCTGCAGGTGAAAGATATCTGCAAGCGAAGAGACTAGAACACCCAAGGCCGCTTTCCTTTTATGGAGTTGTTTTTCTGCTAATGCAGCACTTTCCTCACAACCCCCTCCTGTAAGTTTTAGAGAATATATACCCATCCTCACAGCAAATATTTGGAATCTCTCTTGATGTGAGCTGTGTTGAGAGCTTGTCTCTGTCTCAATAAAAGTTCACTGATTCCCCATCTGCAGCAGGTGTCCGGTTGTCTTCATTCTCCGCCAGCCTGGTTAAGTCAATTCCTCCTTAACATCTAAAAGAACCTATTTAATGAAGGAAGACGGGTTCACTTTGTGTTTAATATTATTCTATTGCTGTTGTTGTTTTTTTTTATATCCTTCATACCTGCAGTGTCTTAACCATTAAACAAGCTAATGTAGGGCCGGGATATGACTAGTTTGTTGAAACATGTCTGCTGCCAATGTGACTGCTCACACACGGTAACATTACCAGCACATAGCCACAGCCGCTATAAACATGCTGAAAGGTCAATCTAGCTTCTGTAGTCAGCAGCTGGAAGACTCAACACAGACCCAAGATTCAGTGTAACGGTTATCTAAATGTTGTGTGTCCTGTTTGTAAGCCCAGAAAAAGAAATTAAATAAAATGACGACCTTGAGCTTCAAGCTAATGTAAGCGTAATGCTATAGCATAAAGCGACTAATGCAATGATGAGGTTGTTAAATTAGTAAAAATACAGTAAATATATCCAACATGAATCATTTATATTTTTGGTCTAAACATAATTAAGTCTCACGCCTTTCACTTGTTTTAGAAAGATGTTCAGTCTTTTAAAACCAGTCATATCAAAATAACAGAAAATAGTTATGTTTTCTGTTGAAACTCCACCCCCCAGGGTGTGTTTTGCGAGGGAAAATTCACTGTGGCGGTCCGCCATTTTTTGTCTTCGCTTCGTTTACGTTTGGTGCTGAGCTTTACTTTGTCAAGGTAAACTGAAAACTACATGTTTGAGAGGAAACGAAGAGAACATCCATTAGATGGGGAAGTTTTTCTCATGAATTGCTGTTGAGCAACATAATGTAAAAAACAAGTCATTCCTTAAGTTAACTAACGATAATGCTAGCTTAAGCTGCGGGACAATATTATGTGCATTAGCTTTTTTTCAGTGTGTGCCCAGTCACATCCGCTTGTTTTTTCTCAGTGAATACAGACTAACAAACTTGTGTCCATTTAGTTAACTGGTTGTACCTAAAATGTTTTAGTTATACAGTTAAATAAGCTAGTTTGCCATGGGGTGGGCTCTGTGTGTGTTGGGGGGGGGGGGGGGGGGTGTCTTCACTAAAGTCGGTTTATTTAGGGCATGACACCTATGCAGTACTCATTAGGAGAGGAAGTGCATGACGTGGGGCTTTATTTCATGTTCTGGGGCAGTGAATGTAATCTACTGATAACATGTTAAAGACACACAAAAACCCAACAAATTATTTTAACTGATTTATAGAGAGACTGAGAGGAGGGCTTAAAGAGATAAAAATAATGACAGTATAAATATGTTAAATTTATTTTTTCTGTATCGATATATGGTGCTTATCCCTGCTGAAGGGCAGATTGGTGTTGCTTCAGAACAATTCTCTAGCGCTGTTATGTAGAGGTGTTACTGTTAAGGTTTTAATAACATTATTTTATTTACTAGTGAAGATTTGCATATGTTATCTCACATTCTGTAAGGTAAATTTTCTGGAAAGGTCAAATTAACTAATTTAACTAAGTATTAATGAAAGACCTTGATGTGTATATGACAATAATAGATGTAGTTTCTGGGTCATTTGGCAGAACTGCAAAATGGCCAGAAGGAGGCAACTGCTGTGGTTGCAAACAGGCTTTGGGTGGTTTGGAAGTAAGGGCAACTATGGAACTGCTCAGCAACATGGGACCCATAGCTAATAAATAGTAATATAACTTTGTGTGGATGTAACCTTGTGAGATTTGAGATTTTGACAGCATTTTTATGTGACAACTTCTCTTTTTAGATAAATGCAGAGTTTAAGCGCATTACCACCATGCCACTGCAGTCCAGATTACTCTCGCAGATAGATGTGCTATCTGACAAACTAATAAAGGTCTTCAAAAGGCGAGGAGGACAAATAGGAAGAAGACTTCAGAACATTCTGGAGCCCACGGCCCAGGTAAGAAAAAAATTAATTTGTGTATACACTTTAGGGAAAATAATAATTTTAACAAAATGCTGCTTGTCACTCTATGCCAGGAGTATGTTGAAAATCACCTGGGATTTTCACAATTTACCATGGGTGCGTTTTTTTTTCTTTTTCTTTTACCTGCATTTTTCTATGTGTGGAGTTGATAGTTGAACACCTCTCTGTGCTCTGACAGTATTCTGCTTCTTTGCATGGAGATTTCACTTCATTACCTTTTTAAGCATTCTGAGGACTCAAATCACATGCTGTAATGAATCCATTTTTGTTCACCTAATGTGTTAATGTTAACATTTTTTGGAATAGTGACACAGATTAAAATAAGATTTGGTATAATGTTCTTTGACCAGTGTTCTGTTTAATTAAATTTTGGAATTCTGCATTTTCTAGGCCACAGATGAAGCCATTATCCAACGATCTAATAAGGAAACAACCATGGGAATTTACATCATAAAGTCAAGAGATGCCAATGGCAGCCCTGAGGACATCGGGATAGTCCTTGAAGGCCAGAGAGTCTGGCAGGATTTGGATAACTATACCCTAGCAGCTGCAATGCTGTTTGGACTAATGTACACTTTGAACCTCACCTACCCACTGGAAAAGTATACCTTTGAGGTATTATAGAAACTGGTTATGGAGCTCAAAAGAAACAGCCTTTCAAAGAAGGCCCAGGTTTTCAGGACCAGACTGTACAATTGAACAGTTTTCCAGTTATGATGTGGGAACAACATGTTTACCTCTTCAAATATGTACCATCCTTTCTTTTAAGCCAGCACTGGTAAAGTTGCAGGACATAGTGAAACTTATTTTTCTGGCACTTTTCAACTTGGGGCCTTTATTACTGCAGTTTTCACTTTTCAAGCCATGACTCTTTTAAAAAAAAATTCAAACTTTGAATGTCCATTTTTCTCAATGGAAATGGTGCCTTGCACCAATTTCACCAGTTTGCAATTTTTTCCCCAAGGTGCACCACTACAAACAGATTGCATTGTCTAGTATTAGTGATTGTGATGTTTAGTGATAGAAGCAAGCCAATACTAATCAGTTTAGGTCTCTTGGTTGTGTGCCTGTGGGTTATAATGTTATTTTAAGTCTCTTCTTTGTGTCATTTTAATATTTACACCCCTGTTGCCATATTACCTTATGGCTCTTACATTTAAAAAACTATTTTTTACATAAGCGCGATGTCATAAGGCCCCACAATGTTGAATTCAGGTTACAGCAGATAACTTTGAGGAATGTTGTGGAATGTTTTTCAAGAGATGCATTGTACAAATATGACTCATGTATATTTTGGAAGCCTGAATTGAAAGTCCATTGTTACAACTGTGTAGTATTTTCAAAAATACAGGTCATTGTTCAAAAATGTTTTGCTTATTTCTTTGATTGAAGAGAAAGTGTACAGTACATACAATAGGATCAGCCTTAATTTAGTTTTATTTATTGAACACTCAATTATATACTATATTATATTATATATTATATATTAGAAATTTGTTATAAAATAAAATAAGCTTACCATAAAATAATCTTGTCAATATAACACATAGTAGTCCAATACAATTAACACAAAAAGTTCATGTCTGATAAACAAGTGGTTTCTATAAATATTTGACCGGAATGAAAAACATAACAACAACATAAAAAAGTCATGTTTGTGTTACCAGAAAAATGTGTGCAGGTATAACATAAAAAACTAAGGTTAACCAAACATAACTTAATTTCGTGCAACCGATTACAATAATTTTTTTACGTTTATACCACTGATTATTTTTTTCAGTGTAGCTTCAACCACTAAATTATCTCTAACACATCACCAAACCAAAGTCTTCCTGCTAAGAGTACATCAAAGGTGAAAAGCGAGCCTAGAATGTCATCATTTCTGCTCTCCTCTTTCTTCTTCTTCTTCTTCTGGACCGCACACATCTGTCGCTGCCCTACTCAGGTCGATCTAATGAAAATCAGCCAGAAATAATAATCAGAAATCCAAATGTAGAATTTGTAGAACAAATGACTGACCAATGATTAGTGTTTTACAGTGATTACGACAGAAAGCCTGTTTCTGCCACTGCTGCCAAGCATTTGCTCTTTTCAGCTTGTTCAATTGTGGAGGTTTTTACATTCTTTACCTTACAATATAAAGCACCTTGAGGCAACTGTTGTTTTTTGGCACTATATATAAATATAAATGAATTGAACTGGTAGCAACTTTATGAATGAGAAAATGAAAACAAGTGTCAGTCAGCTGGTTCATGTCCAGCAGGTGGGGAGGAATCAGTGAGTCTGTTACTCCAGTTACTTACTGAGAGGTAAAGTTAAAGAAAACGAGTTTCCTTCATCGCACTAAACCTGCCCACTAAACATGACCCTGAATGAACCCATATGTAAAGGACTGTAGGTTTTAAGCAGGCTCAGGTAATGGCAACACAATAGATGAGGAAAGTGGGGGAACTCTGACGACATCTAGTGGACATCTTGAAGATGACGGGTCTGAACAGAGAGCAATGCAGGTCTGTGGAGAAGATTGCAGCACACTGTGAAATATGAACTATGAATAATATCTACATCTGTAATGATGTAATCAAAATAGGCTCCATGTAGTTTAAGTTCTGTTACTGTACTTATGAAGCAAACTGCACACACAGAGTTGGCAAACATTGAGTTTACTTGCATTTAGGCAAAATGATATAAACACTTATCATGAGCCAATATAGCACATTTAACTGCTTTTATTTAGCAGGGATTACACAATACACAAAATTAGTCACAAAAAATTTAATCAAATCTTGCAACATGTTGCTAAGAATAACCAGGACAACCAGGTCAAAGCCATACTGAAGTATAACCTTCATTAACATAAATCACAAAGAAAACATATTTAAATAAAAATTGTATACTTGTCTTGAACTTTTTTAAATCTTTAGTCCTGTGTATTAAAACGTATTTATTGGCTGATAAAAAGGAATCACATCATGGTTGTTACAAGGAACAAGTGATGAAAAACTCATTTTCATGTTTGTTTTCTTCTATACTGAAGAAGAAATACAAGTTTCTGTGGTAAATATTAAAAGAGCATCCATGTTCAATAAATATTTGTGTCACCTTTAAAGACCAATAAAAAAAAATCAAACTTAGAGAAACATAAAGTCAGGGCTGGAACAAACAACATAGAGTGCCCTTCACTGCTGTGGACAGGAAATGTACCGTGACTTGGAGCATGAGGTCATTTTCTACCTCGGGTGCTGCAGTGATTTGGTTTGTCACTCAGGTGGATCCTTAGATGAAAATTCAGTCCTGATTTCCAACTGAATCTTTCCCCACAGGAGCTACAAATATATGGTTTCTCACCTGTGTGGATCCTTCTGTGACTTTTCATAGTCGACAAGTCTCTAAACTCTTTCCTACAGACGTTGCAAGAATACGCTTTCTCACCGGTGTGGATTCTCAAATGAGTTTCTAGTCCTGATTTCTTACCAAATCTTTTCCCACAGGTGCTACAGAAATACGGCTTCTCGCCTGTGTGGATTCTCACGTGACTTTCAAATCCGGATTTCTTATTAAATCTTTTCCCACAGGTGATGCAAAAATATGGCTTCTCGCCTGTGTGGATCCTTACGTGAGTTTCCAATCCTGATTTCCAAATGAATCTTTTCCCACAGGTGCTACAAGAATGTGGCTTCTCACTTGTGTGAACTCTCATGTGTCTCGTCAGGTTGGATTTACACTGAAAAGTTTTTCCACAAGTGTCACAGCTTACAGATTTTTTACTTGTATCAGTTTCACTCCGAGACTTATCTGTTCGGTTTTTGTGACGTCTCCTTTTCTTCAGCTCCGCATTTCTAGTTGATCCCGAGTCCACATGCTGGTTTTCTTCCTGTTCCTCAAGCTCTGGTTCAGGAAAGTTAAGAGCAAGGAGCTGGTCATCGTTTGGTTCTGATTCACTGAGGTCACTTTCCTCAAAACTAGAAGTCACCATAAAACTATTGATCTCCTGCTTCAGTACAATCTCCTCCAGCTCCTGACTGGTGCAGAGTTCCTCCTGTTCCTCTTTAATCTGTGGAGGATCTGGGTCCTCCTGGTCCAGACTTGAGTTCCTCTCCTGCTGATTGGCGACAAACTCCTCCTCCTTACAGGCAGTTTGCTGGTGGAGGTCTAAACGAACAATAAAAAAAATGTAATTATAGAAAAACACTTCTGAGAAGATAAAGTTTTAGTTAAAGTCTGTAATGAGGGCATGTTGCTCACATTTGCAGGTGAAATTAAAAGTGTGTAAAAATGAAGTTATTTGTGCACTCTGATGCAAATGAGAACTTGAGTTCTGACATTTTTCAGCAACATTAAGAGTAAAAAAAACCTTTCAAACAAAAAAGAACTCACTTATTACTGACTGACTGATGATCTATTTTGGAGTTGATCTCGAAACTGATCTACATCTTGATATTTTTCAAAATAATCTTCACTATTGGGGGTGGCTGTAGCTCAGGCGGTAGAGCAGATCATCTACTGATCGGTTCGATTCCCGGCTTCACCTAGTCTGCATTTCAAATATCCTTGGGCAAGATACTAACTCCAAGTTGCCTCAAGTTGCTCTTTGATCTGTGGAATGTGTGTCTGAATGTTGGTAGAAAGCACTAAGAAAAATGTGCTTGTGCGAATGGGAGTGAGTGGGTGAATGCACAAGTTTTGTAAAGCGCTTTGAGTGCTCAAGATTGAGTAGAAAAGCGCTATATAAGAACCAGTCCATTTAAAACTCCCTGTCATGTTTTCACGAATACACATTAAATAGATCTGACTGATACAAACTGTAGGTTTAATATTAATGTTAACACTTCAGAAAAGCGATTACAGTTTTACCGCTGGTCTGTAAATCTTTCTCAGGTTTCCAGATGTTATGCAGCTGTCTGAGCCGCTCTTCCCCGCTCCAGACGACGATGCCTTCATCCTCGTGTTTCACTACAAGCTGTTCTCCCTCTTGACTGATGCAGAGTTCCTCCTGTTCCTCTTTGATCTGTGGGGGATCTGTGTCCTCCTGGTCCAGATTGAAGTTCCTCTCCTGCTTCCAGACCTGCTGACCAGCCAGATCTTCCTCCTCCTTACACTTCATGTTGATGTGGGACTTGAGGAACAAAGTAAAAAGAAAAAGATTAGACAGGTAAAGGTGCAGCCTCAGTCAGCAGGGCTGTACACTGTGAGCATGTTGCTCACATATGTGAGAGAGGTTTGTACAAATGTTTCAGAAGCACCATGTGACTCCCTCTCTTTGTTGGAAAGTCTTATTAATTCACTTTATAACTATTACTTTGAAGATAAATTTCTACCATCACAAAAATATTATGACCTCTTTAAAAACAAACAACGGCAACTACATGACTTAAATTCCATGTTTAGATGAAGGTAATGGTCAATGCCTTTTGACAGGGGAAAAACCTCCACACAGAAGAATCTTACTTGGCTGAATCATAAATTATTCACCATGATTAAAACTGCAGATGAGCAATAATCTGCATTTTATTTTAGCCAAAGAGGAATGTTTCTGTTTGTCTGTGATCTGACTTTTTCTGCTGGGTCCAAATTTCATTTTATCCTGTGTAAGTTTGTTTCTCTTCCTGTTAACTAGCAAAGTCAAAATCACCTTGATTCATTTAACTTTAATTCAATTATAAATGTAATCATTTTATTGAACAATTAATTTCATTTCAATGAAAAACAATTACTTAAAAGAAAGAGATTAAGTTGGAGAGAGACATGTGGCCATCTTTTAGTGAGTTAGACCCTGATTAAGGGGTATTTTTAAAAGTAAAGCCCATCTCTCAAAGTCCCTGCCGGCCTGCCTCCACCTCGGGAAGTCTGTGGGTGCAGACGGAGGTGAGGAGCACCACAGGCGGCAGAGAACTGTCTGTAGCCCCGGAGTGAGGCGTCGTGAACCGAAGCAGACAGCGAACTGTGGCACAGTGCAGAAAACCGAAGCTTTCCCTCCCTGTTTGGTTTTGATGTGTCTCATGAAAGTCTATTGTTAAAAGTTGACCTTTAAAAAAAACGGACGCACTTGTTTGATTAGCTGCTCTCTGATTTTAGCCTGTTAGCTTACAGACTGAGCTCAGATCGTTCCTGTGTTAGTTCATTGAGAACATCACAGTTTTACATACCTGCTGCGTGACTTCATCTCGGGTCTCCGGCTGATATACAGCAGTCTGAGCCAGTGGCGGATCTCATCATCCTGGACGACTGTTTTTAATGTTTTTAACCACGGAGATTTCTTCTGCATCATCAGTCTCTCATTGTTAAACTCTCCCAGAAACTGAAGACAGTTGTGCCATTTCCGCGCTTCTTCTTCTTCTATTGAGTAGACGGCAGACTACACATGTCCAAGGGTAATACTGTCCTCCTCAGGCCATTGGCATCAAGTCAAAGCCTTAAAGTCTGGTACTTTGCGCATGGTCATTTTTTACGAACAGCAGAATCACAAGACAAAGCGTGCCAATGTTTATACTTTTCACTGTGACTGCCAAATAGATGAAAAAGTAGATGTTAAAAAACAACTTATAGTTTTGTCATTGGGCTGGTAGAAAGCTATGAGTTTCTGTCCCTTTGTCTGACCTTAGAGACTTATTTTAAAAGGAAACATTACAATCCTTTAAAGCAAGTATTTTCACCTCTGTTCCCCCCTCTGTACTTAGCTTTTTTGTTGTCATGTCAGTAATTGTCCAGTTGATGGCTCCCTTGGATCACAAGCCTGTCTCATGAGTCCAAGTGAATATATTCTTAATAAACAGCTTTGAAGAATTTGTGACCAACTTTGTTTAATTCGGAACATCATCATCATGAGTCAAACTCACTCTTGGATCTACAAAATATTGAACAAAAACAAACATCACTGAATCATAAGGTATTTGCTCCAACTCTTAGTCCAGAAACACATGAGTGAACTAGATCAGCTGCTCCTCCAGTTCAGCTGTGGATTTATATCATTATTTATATTTGTAAAGTGGATATGCAGTTTTTCAGTACTAATATAAGCATTTTATATCATTGCTTTATTGACAGATGTTTGGTGTTCAAGGTCAGGCATCAGTTTGAAAAAAAACAAACAAACACACTGAGTTGAACTTGAACTTCCTACTGACAAAAACTAAAATTGGTGCAAAAATAACCAGAAACATATAAGAAGCATCCTGGAGGTGCTGCAGACAAGATAGGACCAATAACATGTCAACAGGAAATCCTTTTTACTAATTTGTTTATTTCTTTTTAGATTTTTACTCTCCATTTTAAGCCATGATGTTTGCTGATACTGTGTTCCTACTGTTTGTTCTCATTAATAGTTCTGTTTTTAACATTCTGTGCTGAAGCTGGAGGAAATGTTTCTACAGTGTCAGATGATACAGCTCCAAACTAAATAAGTGACTAACTAACGATGCTTTAATACACTTTACTATAAATTATGATATAGTGCACTTTCTTAAAATTTCTTATTGCTCTGTAATTAATTGTTTTCTTTATAAATGTACAAATGAGAATAAAATCTGTGTGATAAAGGAAGGTCTGTAGACTTCTCTGTTAAGATCAGTGAAGAGAAACAACAACATACAAATACCTAAGAAAAATATTCAGTAAACATTTAGAAGATAGAGAAGTTTATGTTGTCATGTGGAGAAATTTTTCAAATAAAAATATCCATAAGCATTGATAGTCTCCATGGCTGAACAGACACAGGAAAGAGCTCCACCTATAAAACGTAAAAACATCAAGACAACATGTTGAAGATGTCGAGGTACTGCCCATAATGTTTGACTGACATCTGATTTATGTGCAGCACATAAATACCACAATAATGATGGAGAGAAACTAAAAGGGAACTAAAATACAGATTTAAACTTACAACAATATGAAAGACTTCAGTCTATTTCACTTTAATCAACTCAGCAGTGTCTCCATAATTACAGTAAACCAACAGTCCAGCATAGAGCGGCTGAGTGAATGTGGTCTGGACTCTGTGGAGGAGAGTCATGGTTTCAGAGACGCTGTAGAAGGACAAAATACCTGCTCTGTGATCCAGGTACACTCCTACTCTGGAGGAACGAGGACCTGAGACACGAGTTTGGATGTTGTTGTACGAAAATGTAAAACTGTTGTTGTTACAATCTAATGACCAAGATTTGTCATTCCATCCAAATAAACATTCATCACCATATCCTTCTCTGCTGATATTCTTGTATGCGACTGCTACATCAACTCCTCCCCCTCTCCACTCCACCTCCCAGTAACAACGTCCAGTCAGACTCTCTCTACTCAGGACCTGCGACCTGTTAGTGAATCTGTCTGGATGATCAGAATAAGACTGTTGTTGTTCCATAAATGTTACTTTTCTGTTCCCCTCTGATAATAACAGCTGTTTGTTTGCTGTGTTTGGATCCAGTGTGATTTCACATGAATATTTTAAGAATCCAGCTCTGGTCTTTGGCTCTGGTTGTGACAGTAAAACATCCACTTCAGTGACTGTCAGTGAGATGTTTGTCCGTTCCTCTCTCAGAATGTCCTGTAGTTTATCTCTGACCTCTGACACAGCTGCTGTCACATCCTCAAAGTAGCTCAGAGGACGGATATTGATGCTGGATGAGTCTGTAGACTCACTGAGTGCTGACAGTGAGGGGTAGTTGTGTAGAAACTGGATGTGATCCTCTGTGTGTGAGAGCTGCTTCAGCTCAGCATCTTTCCTCTTCAGCTCAGTGATCTCCTGCTCCAGCTTCTCCTGAAGCTCTTTGACTCGACTCACTTCAGTTTCCTGCTGGGATCTGATCTGCTGCTTCACATCAGAGCTTCTTTTCTGGATGAGATGGATCAGCTCAGTGAAGATCTTCTCACTGTGCTCCACTGTTTGATCAGCAGACTGATTGATGGCCTCCACCTCCTGTTGAAGCAGCTTCACATCTTTCTCTCTGTCCTGGATTCTCTGCTGGATGTTTTGTCGACTCACCTCCAGCTCTCTCTGCCTCTCAGTCCTTTCTGCTGCAGCTGAGACTGTGTCGTGGCCTTTATGTTCATCCACAGAGCAGAGATAACAGATACTCTGCTGATCAGTACGGCAGAACATCTTCATCACCTCATCATGACGAGAGCAGATGTTCTCCTGGAGCTTCTTGGAGGGCTCCACCAGCTTGTGTTTCTTTAATGGAGCCACATCATAATGAGGCTGAAGGTGTTTCTCACAGTAAGATGCCAGACAGACTAAACAGGACTTGAAGGCTTTCATTTTTCTTCCAGTGCAGACATCACAGGCCACATCTTCAGGTCCAGCATAGCAGTGATCAGCAGGAGCAGCTTGGAGTCCAGTCTTCTTCAGCTGCTCCACTAAAACTGCTAACATGGTGCTTTTCACCAGGACAGGCCTCGCTGTGAAAGTCTGTCTGCACTGAGGGCAGCTGTAGATTTTCTTCTTTTCCTCTTCATCCCAGAAGCTTTCAATACACTTCATGCAGTAGCTGTGTCCACAGGGAATAGTCACCGGATCCTTCAGTAGATCCAAACAGATCGAACAAGAGAAGGTTTCTCGGTCTAGCTGAACTCCTTTCTGCGCCATTTCTCCTCTCAGTGTCAGTGACTGTGTAAGTTTCACTTCCTTAATATAGAAACTGGTCTGATCTGAACAACAAGTGTTGCTGCTGTGAATGGGGCCTGCCAGCTCTAACACATGTTGGTTACACCCATCTTCATAATGTAGATCTAAAGGGGAGGGAACACAGAACGATATGGACAGACAGGAGGTGCTGAGCTAGAGAGCAGGAAGAAGAGGAAGGGTTTTCATGCTGTGATTCATTCCAGAAAGCAGGAAGAGGCTCTGTGTTTAATTGTTTTTCTGTTCAAACCTTTAACTAAATAATATAAATGTCAATAACTGGATGCCTCTCTATTCTTTTTGTTAATCTGCTAAATGAATAGTTTGTTTCTTTTAACAATTCAAATAGCAGAAATGAACAGCTGACAGCTTGTCAGACTCAGACTGTAAACCATAGAGACAGTTTATATATACATTTAGTCAGGGCAGTGCAGAGATGTTTAAAGGGGCGGGTGCTCACAGTTAAAAAGGGCACATAGAAGCAGGCTGAAGAACAACAACCCACATTCATCAAGAATCTAATATGGAATCACATCACACTACATCACTGTCATCAGGTGGGCACAATGCAAAGCAAACGTAGCCCATTTTTTACCTGATGGGGTACAATGTTGCTGTTTGGGGGGTTGCTTCTGCTCTTGCTGCTGATAGTGCTGGAGGGCAGGGCTGTGTTGATCTGAGACTGTAGAGATTAAACAGTCCACAGGAGAGAGGGTAGCTGATTAAACAAGTGTTATGAGATAATAATAAAACGCAAAGATTGGTCACGGCGCTTGGAACCATAAGGCAACAAAACTGGGAAATAAACTAAGCTCTGCCTGTGAATCACTCTTTGCCTCTCTTCTTCCTTCCATCTCCTCATCTCATCTATCACATTCCACTTGCTGTCCATCTGAGAACGAGGCACAGTTTGCTATTGAATTCATCTATTATTTAATTATACATTTTAACAACTCTTGCACCTAATCCCCTTAGGCAGAGCAATGAAATGCACAGCTTTGGAGAACCGATCGATGATGGTCAGAATAACTGTTACCTGAGGATGGTAGGAGACCAGTGATGAAGTCCAGTGCGATATGAGACCAGGGGCATCTAGGAACGGGCGAAGGAGGCCAGCAGGAGGTGAAACCTAAACTGGAAAAAACTAACACAACACAGAACTGAAACCTAAAATGGAGATGCAGGGAGACGACACAGAATGATGCAGGAAAAAACACAGATGAACCGGCGAGGAGCACACGAGGACACATAGTATAAATACACACAGGGGGAGACATGGAATGGCAAAGACACAGCTGATCCTAATTGACTACACGAGACAGGGGGAAATGTGAACAGAACACACTAACATAAGACATGGACCTTCACAATAAAACAGGAAATGCACAGAGACACGGTACAGACACTAAATAGAGGGGAACACAGAAACCAAACTCTAAGAACTAACTAAGGCTACATTCACACTGCAGGCGAAAGCGCATTAAATCCGATTTTTTTGACCCTATGCGACCCTATATCCGATCATGCTATGACAGTGTGAACGGCACAAATCCAATATTTTCAAATCTGATCTGGGTCACTTTCACATGTGGTACTGAATACTGAATCTGAATATGCAAATTAGGGGAAATTTACATCAAATTAAATGAGTAATGGCTGATTTGATGACCAAAATCAATGATGGTACTTAGAAACACATGACATTACACATTACATTTTCATGCAGTTAGAAGTTTGAACCTGCAGCTTTATTAAATGAACACCTGGTATCCAACAAGAGTTTAGTTTAAACTTTAGGAACAAAAAAGTAAGAATCAACAGAATTAAACAAAGAACCAACAGCACAGGAAAGTTTAATCTTCATGAAAAACACATGCAGTGACTTCAACGTCCACAATAACACAATGTGTTTGGGCTTATGTGTGTCAGTTTCCAGCTTTAATCTTATGTAACAAGACCTCTTTATAGGTCAATAGAGGAATGAAGTCATTGTTGAACTACAGCTTGTGTGTGTGTCACCTCCACAACCTACAACAATAAAATATGATCTTTGAGTAGTGATATGGGAGTAAAATATACCATACTGATGTGAATAGGAGGTCATCTTTTCCCTCGGCTGTTAGGGTACCTGGGCCGTTGACCCAGTGTTTTGTGTTTGTGGTTTTTTGAGTCTTGTTTAATCATTATTCTGTTCTCTGTGTATCTTATGTTTCCTAGTTATCAGAATCAGAATACTTTATTAATCCTTCAGGATTAATAAAGTATTCTGATTTACTTTATTAAATCAGAATTCAAGGGCTTACGCTCTTGAATTTATTCAGTATTTGTTGTTTAGGTTGTCTTGGTTAGTATTTGGTCCCGTTCATGTCTTTGTCTCGTGTCTTCTCTTGTCCCTTGCTCTCTGTCCTTTTTGCTCTGCTGCAAACAGAAGCAGAGAAAACTGGAGCTTCTGGTCTTGGCCAGATCTCTTTTGAAAAAGACATTTTAAAGTCAATGAGACTTTTTACCAGATAAATAAATAAAGAATATAAAAGTCTTCTACTTTATGATGGAAATGTTCTTCCTGGCTCAAAATGACATCATTTATCTGAATCTGTAGAAGAAGAAACAATCTCGGAAAGTCACTTTACTCTGTGTCTCACTGGATGTTCAAAGTTTTTAACAAAAGAGAAAACGGAACGGTTCGCAGCTGAGTGTGAAGCAGCGGGAATGAGGATCAGCACCTCCAAATCTGAGGCCATGGTTCTCAGCCGGAAAAGGGTGGAGTGCCCTCTCCGGGTCGGGGATGAGTTCCTGCCCCAAGTGGAGGAGTTCAAGTATCTCGGGGTCTTGTTCGCGAGTGATGGGAGAAGGGAGCCGGAGATTGACAGACCGATTGGGGCTGCAGCTGCTGTAATGCGGATGCTGCACCGGTCCGTCGTGGTGAAGAGGGAGCTGAGTGTAAAAGCGAAGCTCTCAATTTACCGGTCGATCTACGTCCCTACCCTCACCTATGGCCACGAGCTGTGGGTAGTGACCGAAAGAACGAGATCGCGGATACAAGCGGCGGAAATGAGCTTCCTCCGAAGGGTGGCTGGCCTCTCCCTTAGAGATAGGGTGAGAAGTTCGGCCATCCGGGAGGGGCTCAGAGTAGAGCCGCTGCTGCTCCACATCGAAAGGAGCCAGCTGAGGTGGTTCGGGCATCTGACAAGGATGCCCCCTGGGCGCCTCCTGGGTGAGGTGTTCCAGGCATGTCCCACCGGGAGGAGGCCCCGGGGCAGACCCAGGACACGCTGGAGAGATTATATCTCTCGGCTGGCCTGGGAACGCCTTGGTATTCCCCCGGATAAGCTGGAGGAGGTGGCTGGGGAGAGGGAGGTCTGGGCCTCTTTGCTTAGGCTGCTGCCCCCGCGACCCGGCCCCGGATAAAGCGGATGAAGATGGATGGATGGATGGAGAAAAAGAGAAGCATTCTTTGATTTTAGTCTGTTAGCCCACAAGCTGAGTTTTTATCAGAGTCCTGCATGAGTCAGTGTTATTTCACTGACACCATCACAGTTTTACACACCTGTTCTGTATGACTTTGTCTCAGGTTTGCGGTGATATCCAGCACTCTGAGCTGATGGCAGATCTGGTCAGTCCACAGTAGCTTCAACCACTAAATTATCTCTAACACATCACCAAACCAAAGTCTTCCTGCTAAGAGTACATCAAAGGTGAAAAGCGAGCCTAGAATGTCATCATTTCTGCTCTCCTCTTTCTTCTTCTTCTACTTCTGGACCGCACACATCTGTCGCTGCCCTACTCAGGTCGATCTAATGAAAATCAGCCAGAAATAATAATCAGAAATCCAAATGTAGAATTTATAGTTCCCCATTGATGCAATTTGGTTATTAAATTTAAGAAGCAGTCTGTAATGCTCACCCCAGCATAGTTGAAGCAGATCATCAAAGCATGCTGAACACTTTCTACCATTCCACATGTGCATTTTCTATCCAGGTACTCAACAGCACCAAACCATAATTGTGAATCCATGGCTTTGATCTGGTGAAAATCACCCTACCCCTACTGTTCATCTTTACACACAACAGATGGTGTTTCTGTATCTTAATATATGACTGAATGAAAAGTAATGACAACCGTTATTTTCAATCTTCCATTGCTTCTACCTGTTGTTTCTCTGTATTATTGTCGGATCTTTACCTTCAAATAAAGTGCCTTCAATATAAACTGCCTTGAGGTAACTTGTTGTAATTTGGTGTTTTATTAAGAAAATTGAACTATTGTGGCAGAAAAGTTGGATGCAAACCAAGACTAAAAGTCCTCAGGCAGGAGTCATAGCTGGGCTTTAGCATCTGGGTCACCCACTTTACCCAGGGAGCTAAACCAGCATCTCCAACAGGTGATTTGTTTGTCTGGCAGTTTCAGGCTGGGAAAGCTTGTTAAACTTTAACAAAACATTATTTGGCACCAACGTGAATGATTTGGGTCATGTTTATCACGTCTGAGTCAGGGAGCAAAGGTCACCTCCTTTATGCAGGATTTCACCTTATGCCAACAGGGGAAAAAAATCACGAGTTCTTAAACAAGCTGTAGGTCATGTTACTACACACATTTCAATATGTAAGCATTTCATCATGTTTTAGAGTCTCAGAGTTATTTCAGCCTCATCTTCACATATTTTCACAAATATTCACATTATCTCCGAGATCCAGTTGTGAAATTTTTTCCCTCAGTGTAACCGATTGCAACACAACAAATGACTGACCAGTGATTAGTGTTTTACAGTGATTACGACAGAAAGCCTGTTTCTGCCACTGCTGCCAAGCATTTGCTCTTTTCAGCTTGTTCAATTGTGGAGGTTTTTACATTCTTTACCTTACAATATAAAGCACCTTGAGGCAACTGTTGTTTTTTGGCACTATATAAATATAAATGAATTGAACTGGTAGCAACTTTATGAATGAGAAAATGAAAACAAGTGTCAGTCAGCTGGTTCATGTCCAGCAGGTGGGGAGGAATCAGTGAGTCTGTTACTCCAGTTACTTACTGAGAGGTAAAGTTAAAGAAAACGAGTTTCCTTCATCGCACTAAACCTGCCCACTAAACATGACCCTGAATGAACCCATATGTAAAGGACTGTAGGTTTTAAGCAGGCTCACGTAATGGCAACACAATAGATGAGGAAAGTGGGGGAACTCTGACGACATCTAGTGGACATCTTGAAGATGACGGGTCTGAACAGAGAGCAATGCAGGTCTGTGGAGAAGATTGCAGCACACTGTGAAATATGAACTATGAATAATATCTACATCTGTAATGATGTAATCAAAATAGGCTCCATGTAGTTTAAGTTCTGTTACTGTACTTATGAAGCAAACTGCACACACAGAGTTGGCAAACATTGAGTTTACTTGCATTTAGGCAAAATGATATAAACACTTATCATGAGCCAATATAGCACATTTAACTGCTTTTATTTAGCAGGGATTACACAATACACAAAATTAGTCACAAACATTTTTAATCAAATCTTGCAACATGTTGCTAAGAAGAACCAGGACAACCAGGTCAAAGCCATACTGAAGTATAACCTTCATTAACATAAATCACAAAGAAAACATATTTAAATAAAAATTGTATACTTGTCTTGAACTTTTTTAAATCTTTAGTCCTGTGTATCAAAACTTATTTATTGGCTGATAAAAAGGAATCACATCATGGTTGTTACAAGGAACAAGTGATGAAAAACTCATTTTCATGTTTGTTTTCTTCTATACTGAAGAAGAAATACAAGTTTCTGTGGTAAATATTAAAAGAGCATCCATGTTCAATAAATATTTGTGTCACCTTTAAAGACCAATAAAAAAAATATCAAACTTAGAGAAACATAAAGTCAGGGCTGGAACAAACAACATAGAGTGCCCTTCACTGCTGTGGACAGGAAATGTACCGTGACTTGGAGCATGAGGTCATTTTCTACCTCGGGTGCTGCAGTGATTTGGTTTGTCACTCAGGTGGATCCTTAGATGAAAATTCAGTCCTGATTTCCAACTGAATCTTTCCCCACAGGAGCTACAAATATATGGTTTCTCACCTGTGTGGATCCTTCTGTGACTTTTCATAGTCGACAAGTCTCTAAACTCTTTCCTACAGACGTTGCAAGAATACGCTTTCTCACCGGTGTGGATTCTCAAATGAGTTTCTAGTCCTGATTTCTTACCAAATCTTTTCCCACAGGTGCTACAGAAATACGGCTTCTCGCCTGTGTGGATTCTCACGTGACTTTCAAATCCGGATTTCTTATTAAATCTTTTCCCACAGGTGATGCAAAAATATGGCTTCTCGCCTGTGTGGATCCTTACGTGAGTTTCCAATCCTGATTTCCAAATGAATCTTTTCCCACAGGTGCTACAAGAATGTGGCTTCTCACTTGTGTGAACTCTCATGTGTCTCGTCAGGTTGGATTTACACTGAAAAGTTTTTCCACAAGTGTCACAGCTTACAGATTTTTTACTTGTATCAGTTTCACTCCGAGACTTATCTGTTCGGTTTTTGTGACGTCTCCTTTTCTTCAGCTCCGCATTTCTAGTTGATCCCGAGTCCACATGCTGGTTTTCTTCCTGTTCCTCAAGCTCTGGTTCAGGAAAGTTAAGAGCAAGGAGCTGGTCATCGTTTGGTTCTGATTCACTGAGGTCACTTTCCTCAAAACTAGAAGTCACCATAAAACTATTGATCTCCTGCTTCAGTACAATCTCCTCCAGCTCCTGACTGGTGCAGAGTTCCTCCTGTTCCTCTTTAATCTGTGGAGGATCTGGGTCCTCCTGGTCCAGACTTGAGTTCCTCTCCTGCTGATTGGCGACAAACTCCTCCTCCTTACAGGCAGTTTGCTGGTGGAGGTCTAAACGAACAATAAAAAAAATGTAATTATAGAAAAACACTTCTGAGAAGATAAAGTTTTAGTTAAAGTCTGTAATGAGGGCATGTTGCTCACATTTGCAGGTGAAATTAAAAGTGTGTAAAAATGAAGTTATTTGTGCACTCTGATGCAAATGAGAACTTGAGTTCTGACATTTTTCAGCAACATTAAGAGTAAAAAAAACCTTTCAAACAAAAAAGAACTCACTTATTACTGACTGACTGATGATCTATTTTGGAGTTGATCTCGAAACTGATCTACATCTTGATATTTTTCAAAATAATCTTCACTATTGGGGGTGGCTGTAGCTCAGGCGGTAGAGCAGATCATCTACTGATCGGTTCGATTCCCGGCTTCACCTAGTCTGCATTTCAAATATCCTTGGGCAAGATACTAACTCCAAGTTGCCTCAAGTTGCTCTTTGATCTGTGGAATGTGTGTCTGAATGTTGGTAGAAAGCACTAAGAAAAATGTGCTTGTGCGAATGGGAGTGAGTGGGTGAATGCACAAGTTTTGTAAAGCGCTTTGAGTGCTCAAGATTGAGTAGAAAAGCGCTATATAAGAACCAGTCCATTTAAAACTCCCTGTCATGTTTTCACGAATACACATTAAATAGATCTGACTGATACAAACTGTAGGTTTAATATTAATGTTAACACTTCAGAAAAGCGATTACAGTTTTACCGCTGGTCTGTAAATCTTTCTCAGGTTTCCAGATGTTATGCAGCTGTCTGAGCCGCTCTTCCCCGCTCCAGACGACGATGCCTTCATCCTCGTGTTTCACTACAAGCTGTTCTCCCTCTTGACTGATGCAGAGTTCCTCCTGTTCCTCTTTGATCTGTGGGGGATCTGTGTCCTCCTGGTCCAGATTGAAGTTCCTCTCCTGCTTCCAGACCTGCTGGCCAGCCAGATCTTCCTCCTCCTTACACTTCATGTTGATGTGGGACTTGAGGAACAAAGTAAAAAGAAAAAGATTAGACAGGTAAAGGTGCAGCCTCAGTCAGCAGGGCTGTACACTGTGAGCATGTTGCTCACATATGTGAGAGAGGTTTGTACAAATGTTTCAGAAGCACCATGTGACTCCCTCTCTTTGTTGGAAAGTCTTATTAATTCACTTTATAACTATTACTTTGAAGATAAATTTCTACCATCACAAAAATATTATGACCTCTTTAAAAACAAACAACGGCAACTACATGACTTAAATTCCATGTTTAGATGAAGGTAATGGTCAATGCCTTTTGACAGGGGAAAAACCTCCACACAGAAGAATCTTACTTGGCTGAATCATAAATTATTCACCATGATTAAAACTGCAGATGAGCAATAATCTGCATTTTATTTTAGCCAAAGAGGAATGTTTCTGTTTGTCTGTGATCTGACTTTTTCTGCTGGGTCCAAATTTCATTTTATCCTGTGTAAGTTTGTTTCTCTTCCTGTTAACTAGCAAAGTCAAAATCACCTTGATTCATTTAACTTTAATTCAATTATAAATGTAATCATTTTATTGAACAATTAATTTCATTTCAATGAAAAACAATTACTTAAAAGAAAGAGATTAAGTTGGAGAGAGACATGTGGCCATCTTTTAGTGAGTTAGACCCTGATTAAGGGCTATTTTTAAAAGTAAAGCCCATCTCTCAAAGTCCCTGCCGGCCTGCCTCCACCTCGGGAAGTCTGTGGGTGCAGACGGAGGTGAGGAGCACCACAGGCGGCAGAGAACTGTCTGTAGCCCCGGAGTGAGGCGTCGTGAACCGAAGCAGACAGCGAACTGTGGCACAGTGCAGAAAACCGAAGCTTTCCCTCCCTGTTTGGTTTTGATGTGTCTCATGAAAGTCTATTGTTAAAAGTTGACCTTTAAAAAAAACGGACGCACTTGTTTGATTAGCTGCTCTCTGATTTTAGCCTGTTAGCTTACAGACTGAGCTCAGATCGTTCCTGTGTTAGTTCATTGAGAACATCACAGTTTTACATACCTGCTGCGTGACTTCATCTCGGGTCTCCGGCTGATATACAGCAGTCTGAGCCAGTGGCGGATCTCATCATCCTGGACGACTGTTTTTAATGTTTTTAACCACGGAGATTTCTTCTGCATCATCAGTCTCTCATTGTTAAACTCTCCCAGAAACTGAAGACAGTTGTGCCATTTCCGCGCTTCTTCTTCTTCTATTGAGTAGACGGCAGACTACACATGTCCAAGGGTAATACTGTCCTCCTCAGGCCATTGGCATCAAGTCAAAGCCTTAAAGTCTGGTACTTTGCGCATGGTCATTTTTTACGAACAGCAGAATCACAAGACAAAGCGTGCCAATGTTTATACTTTTCACTGTGACTGCCAAATAGATGAAAAAGTAGATGTTAAAAAACAACTTATAGTTTTGTCATTGGGCTGGTAGAAAGCTATGAGTTTCTGTCCCTTTGTCTGACCTTAGAGACTTATTTTAAAAGGAAACATTACAATCCTTTAAAGCAAGTATTTTCACCTCTGTTCCCCCCTCTGTACTTAGCTTTTTTGTTGTCATGTCAGTAATTGTCCAGTTGATGGCTCCCTTGGATCACAAGCCTGTCTCATGAGTCCAAGTGAATATATTCTTAATAAACAGCTTTGAAGAATTTGTGACCAACTTTGTTTAATTCGGAACATCATCATCATGAGTCAAACTCACTCTTGGATCTACAAAATATTTAACAAAAACAAACATCACTGAATCATAAGGTATTTGCTCCAACTCTTAGTCCAGAAACACATGAGTGAACTAGATCAGCTGCTCCTCCAGTTCAGCTGTGGATTTATATCATTATTTATATTTGTAAAGTGGATATGCAGTTTTTCAGTACTAATATAAGCATTTTATATCATTGCTTTATTGACAGATGTTTGGTGTTCAAGGTCAGGCATCAGTTTGAAAAAAACAAACAAACACACTGAGTTGAACTTGAACTTCCTACTGACAAAAACTAAAATTGGTGCAAAAATAACCAGAAACATATAAGAAGCATCCTGGAGGTGCTGCAGACAAGATAGGACCAATAACATGTCAACAGGAAATCCTTTTTACTAATTTGTTTATTTCTTTTTAGATTTTTACTCTCCATTTTAAGCCATGATGTTTGCTGATACTGTGTTCCTACTGTTTGTTCTCATTAATAGTTCTGTTTTTAACATTCTGTGCTGAAGCTGGAGGAAATGTTTCTACAGTGTCAGATGATACAGCTCCAAACTAAATAAGTGACTAACTAACGATGCTTTAATACACTTTACTATAAATTATGATATAGTGCACTTTCTTAAAATTTCTTATTGCTCTGTAATTAATTGTTTTCTTTATAAATGTACAAATGAGAATAAAATCTGTGTGATAAAGGAAGGTCTGTAGACTTCTCTGTTAAGATCAGTGAAGAGAAACAACAACATACAAATACCTAAGAAAAATATTCAGTAAACATTTAGAAGATAGAGAAGTTTATGTTGTCATGTGGAGAAATTTTTCAAATAAAAATATCCATAAGCATTGATAGTCTCCATGGCTGAACAGACACAGGAAAGAGCTCCACCTATAAAACGTAAAAACATCAAGACAACATGTTGAAGATGTCGAGGTACTGCCCATAATGTTTGACTGACATCTGATTTATGTGCAGCACATAAATACCACAATAATGATGGAGAGAAACTAAAAGGGAACTAAAATACAGATTTAAACTTACAACAATATGAAAGACTTCAGTCTATTTCACTTTAATCAACTCAGCAGTGTCTCCATAATTATAGTAAAGACTCAGTCCAGCATAGAGCGGCTGAGTGAATGTGGTCTGGACTCTGTGGAGGAGAGTCATGGTTTCAGAGACGCTGTAGAAGGACAAAATACCTGCTCTGTGATCCAGGTACACTCCTACTCTGGAGGAACGAGGACCTGAGACAGGAGTTTGGATGTTGTTGTACCGAAATATAAAACTGTTGTTGTTACAATCTAATGACCAAGATTTGTCATTCCATCCAAAAACACATTCATAACCCCATCCTTCTCTGCTGATATTCTTGTATGCGACTGCTACATAAACTCCCCCTCTCCACTCCACCTCCCAGTAACAACGTCCAGTCAGACTCTCTCTACTCAGGACCTGCAACCTGTTAGTGAATCTGTCTGGATGATCAGAATAAGACTGTTGTTGTTTCATAAATGTTACTTTTCTGTTCCCCTCTGATAATAACAGCTGTTTGTGTGCTGTGTTTGGATCCAGTGTGATTTCACGTGAATATTTTAAGAATTCAGCTCTGGTCTTTGGCTCTGGTTGTGACAGTAAAACATCCACTTCAGTGACTGTCAGTGAGATGTTTGTCCGTTCCTCTCTCAGAATGTCCTGTAGTTTATCTCTGACCTCTGACACAGCTGCTGTCACATCCTCAAAGTAGCTCAGAGGACGGATATTGATGCTGGATGAGTCTGTAGACTCACTGAGTGCTGACAGTGAGGGGTAGTTGTGTAGAAACTGGATGTGATCCTCTGTGTGTGAGAGCTGCTTCAGCTCAGCATCTTTCCTCTTCAGCTCAGTGATCTCCTGCTCCAGCTTCTCCTGAAGCTCTTTGACTCGACTCACTTCAGTTTCCTGCTGGGATCTGATCTGCTGCTTCACATCAGAGCTTCTTTTCTGGATGAGATGGATCAGCTCAGTGAAGATCTTCTCACTGTGCTCCACTGTTTGATCAGCAGACTGATTGATGGCCTCCACCTCCTGTTGAAGCAGCTTCACATCTTTCTCTCTGTCCTGGATTCTCTGCTGGATGTTTTGTCGACTCACCTCCAGCTCTCTCTGCCTCTCAGTCCTTTCTGCTGCAGCTGAGACTGTGTCGTGGCCTTTATGTTCATCCACAGAGCAGAGATAACAGATACTCTGCTGATCAGTACGGCAGAACATCTTCATCACCTCATCATGACGAGAGCAGATGTTCTCCTGGAGCTTCTTGGAGGGCTCCACCAGCTTGTGTTTCTTGAATGTAGGTGAATCATAATGAGTCTGAAGGTGTTTCTCACAGTAAGATGCCAGACAGACTAAACAGGACTTGAAGGCTTTCATTTTTCTTCCAGTGCAGAAATCACAGGCCACATCTTCAGGTCCAGCATAGCAGTGATCAGCAGGAGCAGCTTGGAGTCCAGTCTTCTTCAGCTCCTCCACTAAAACTGCTAACATGGTGTTTTTCTCCAGGACAGGCCTCGCTGTGAAAGTCTGTCTGCACTGAGGGCAGCTGTAGATTTTCTTCTTTTCCTCTTCATCCCAGAAGCTTTCAATACAGTTCATGCAGTAGCTGTGTCCACAGGGAAGAGCCACCGGATTCTTCAGTAGATCCAAACAGATCGAACAAGAGAAGGTTTCTCGGTCCAGCTGAACACTTTTCTGCGCCATTTCACCCAACAGTGTCAGTGACTGTGTGAGTTTCACTTCCTCAGAACTGAAACTGCTCTGATCTAAACAACATAGGTTTCTGTAGCGAATGGGATCTGTCAGCTCTTATACGTCACCACATGTTGGTTGCACCCATCTTCAAACTGCAGATCAGAAGGGGAGGGAACAAGGGAACATGTGGACAGAGAGGAGGTGCTGAGTTAGAGAGCAGGAAGAGGGAGGGTTATCAGACACTAATTCAATCCTGGAACATGTGAGCCTGTGAGTTTTTCATTTAAAAATAGCACTGCTCAGCCTTGTTGTTGTTAAATAACCTTAACATTTAAAAGACAATCTTTTCATGTAAATTAGTTTAAATTATCATTTTAGTCATTACAGGATATCAAATACTGCAGCTGAACTAAGAAATTGTTGTAGAAAAAAGCAATAAAAGGTCGTTCCCCCTCTGTCCCCTCCTGGTCACCTGTGCCTCAATTTTATGAGATGAGATGGATCAGCTCAGTGAAGATCTTCTCACTGTGCTCACTGTTTTATCAGCAGACTGATTTTATTCCACAACCTAGACATCCACATTACTCACACTCTCATAACACATACATATAGGGCCTTGGGATCGGGCATGTTATACGGTGTCCAGAGGACAGTCTTTGTATTCAACCTCACCTCTGGCGCTGGTGCCTATGGAGCGCCAGGACTGCCATAATGAATTAATTAAATACACCATTAAATAATGAATTAAATGTGGCAATAATTAATTAAAATTGGAATTAATTAATTAAATAAATAGTTATGACACATGTAATTAATTAATTATTGACACGTTTAATTAATTATTTATGTATTTCACATTTTAATTAATTATTCCATCCATCCATCCATCCATTCGCTTCCGCTTATCCTTTTCAGGGTCGCGGGGGGCGCTGGAGCCTATCCCAGCTGTCATAGGGCGAGAGGCGGGGTACACCCTGGACAGGTCGCCAGTCTGTCGCAGGGCCAACACACATTTAATTAATTAATTATTGACACATTTAATTAATTATTTAATGATATATTTAGTTATTTCATTTTGGCAGTCCTGGCGCCTGGCTCTCATCTTGAAATAATTTTATCTGTCAGCCTCACCCATCAAACTCAGGGGGCGGGGTTAACGCTGATCAAGTCAAAACCATTGCTTAGGCCTGGTGGCCATTGTTTCTAGCACACAACAACCGGCATGTGGAAGCTAACAGAACTGAACTTTGAAAAACCCTGTTTGTGTGTCACCAAATACCGTTTTAATATTTTTTTAGCCGAGTATGTAGTGGTTTAATCTTCATGTGTCTGGTCGGTTTGTCAAGATACAGCCTCTTTGCAAAAGTGCTTCGATGATTTCGGAGACGTCTGCCCAGTCTCACGGCAAAGCGTGGGATAGACCCGCTCGCCTCGCAAGCAATCCCACCGACAAAGCGCAGGCCCCGGTACACAGCTGTAGTAACCCCCGCTGACTTCTTTTACTGAGGTTATATTTATCGGTGTTTTATTTCCTGATGTTCTTATGTGTCCTACGTGTTTCAGTCGCCAATTCTGAATTATAACTAACATTAAAAACATGTTTAAGGAGGAGAGAGAGCAAATAAATCTGTTTAACATCTGATCTTTGGGTTTTTGTTCAGTAATCAGCGTGACCTGTGTATAAACACATAAAAGAGATAACGTTGGTGTTTCTGTCATGTAGTAACTGCTGGCTTTAACTGTACAAAGGTTGTTCGACACTATGAAACACATACAGACTTCATGATGTTCGGCTAATATTTTTATTGTGAATATTAATCATGAGGGTAAACGGTCCTGTACACCACGGAGCGAGGTCAGCATATCCACGATATGCAGAGTTTCCCAGCTGACTAACTGCCAACTATTCCAGAGACGTGAAAATATACAGCATAAAGAAAAGTGTAAGAGACCCAGCAGCAGATTAGAATAACAGTTATACATTTAATAAATCACCAAATGAATCCAAGAAACGAGCAAACCTGTTCCGACAATTTGAGTTTGTGTTCCCTCAGCTGCAGACTCGCTGCTGTTTAAATGTTTGAAAAGGAAGATTAGATATAAACAAACGTCAAACGTAGACTCATTCTGCCTTCACATTTGATATGAGGCCACACAGTAAAAAACTGTCAATTTTACACTTAGAGAGTTGATTTTAACTCTGTTTCAGATAACATTTGGTCCCACTCAAAATTAGGGTAAAATTTACTCTATGGCCAGTGTTAACTTTTTAGTGTTAATTCTACTCAGTTTAGTGTCAAAATTAACAACAAAATGTGTAAAAATATTTAACACTGAGGGTTATTCACACTGTTTAGAGTAATATGATTTCACTTTATAGAGTTATTTTTAGTCCAAGTTCACTCTAATGTGTAATAATATTTCATTTTCATTATTTTTTCATATTTATCATATGATGCTATATTTCTAAATGGCTGTGATCTATCCTATATTATGAAAATAACTACAAACATACAGGTTACAGTAACAGCATTTATTAGCATAACAAACTCTTACAAATGACAGTAAGTAATGACAGTTGTCATTCACTCCATACGACAATTGTATGTCAAAAGGCCTGGGATAATGCAGGCTGTCAACATGAAAGACAACTAAATCTTGCTTTGTCCTGGTCAACTCATAAGCATGGAAATGTTCTTGAAAGGCTACTGTACATAATGGCAAAATGAGAAGTACCAGTTTCTCATGTATTATCAGAACTGACTCAATCTGGTAAAACACAGGCATTTCAGACACTACTTTGCCACAAATAACCAAATGCGGGCGGTAAACAATACCATTCTGTTTAGCCCAGTTCACTTTCATAACTTGAACTCTATTGGGCAGTTGCATTGCTATTGCAATTCCAGAACCTCCTTTTACCATATCTAAAGACACCATTTTTCCTGGACCAATGTCTAACCGACTAAAGGTTGTTGAAGATTGCCAAATGTATGCCATATAATTCTGGTGTTTTTTTGGCCAGCGTTTTGGTGATATTTTTGAATGATTTGAGCAGTTTCTTGAAAAAATTGTGCTTACCTTCATAGCACATGCACCAACTATGAAGTACAGGCCCTATTTTTTGGATGCAGCGAGGATAATGGATAAGAAAATGGTGCTTTGGTAAAAGTTTTTTCTGGGGATACAACATCTTGAACAGTTTGTGGTGTTCCACAATCAAATGTTTTAAATATACACACATACCTTGAGATAACATAGGAGAAAATACAATGTTAACTATCTGTAGTAATAAAAGTAGTAGGCCCCGATGTTGGTCAGTAGAGGTTACCAAATCTCCAAACATGAGGGGAACATTCCTCAGTAAGCACCATGTCTGAATAGCATTCAGTCCCAGATCATTAGACTCTCCACCTAAATTCACAGCTACTGGCCTATTGTTTTTCTCCATGAATCCATAATCAAAACTTTGTATTCTCAAATTCACTTCTCCCAATGTAAGATGTTGTTCTTTTAAATACAAAAACAATAACTTCAGTTTGTACTGGGCCACTCCTTCCAAAACATCATGCATCACATCAACTGAGAAGTTCTCAGTTGTGTGAAAATATGTCAGTGAATTCAATAAGCATGAACTCTTTACACCAAAAACATAAGGAAGCAATGGATTATTAGACATTTCCTGACAGTGAGCAGTGTGGTTGTCTTTGGTGCGCAACACTATTTTGGGGGAATCTTCAGAGAATTCTGTTTGAAAGTCATCTTTATCAGCTAAACAAAACCTGCAACAGTACCTTGCACTGAAAGACTCCACCAGACCAAACAAGCTATGTAAGCCTAAATTATCACCAGTGACCTGTACCACACTACCACGAACATAACCACCGAATAGTGGAATCTCAATACCATCGCTCTCTAACACTTTAATGTCTCGAACAATAGGAACAAGAATTTCACTAAAACCATAACGTTTCAGATCTTGTGCATGAAATAAGGCACAAAGGTGTATGTTGGCCAAAAAAGAATTCCATTTGGGAGAGAAGTTTCTTAAGGTAAAATATACTGCACCCAACTTGTGAATACCTCGCTTGGAACCAAGAGGATTTGCAACCTCAAAGTCATCATAGAACATTTGGATCTGAACTGTGTGCTTTTCTGTTGAAAAAAAGAGGGCGTGTCTTCAATAGAGATCCATCACAAATATCTCTGCGTCTTGAATCACAAGTGTCTGATTTTTTCAACATTTCTCCAACATGCTGACTCTTAAATATTGATTCCAATGTTGATAAAACTGGAACATACATGAATTTATCTTGAACAACTGCCTGATCATATGTTCCAGTCTTTTTATTTCGCCTTGTGTCAAATCTTGAGCCAATTACACATTCAACTGGTTCTACAGTTTCCCACTTGTCTGATAAATATTTTGACCTCTTGTACTCAGAATTAAGAACTGAGAAAGGATTCTCTAACTCATCAAAACATGCTTCAACTTTCTTGCACATTTCTGTTTCTCTTTCATTACTAAATACATGCTTAATGACTGTTTCTTTAGCATGTTGTTGGATATCTTGAACAATCTCTTCCATGGAATTCACTACAGAATTCACTACACTTTGGCCTACACCTGCTGCCTTTAGATCAGAAATAACAGCTGCACAACTATTTACAAGGTCTGCTGAAGATAATTCCGACTCAGCCTCTAAATCAGGGGTGTCAAACTCAAATACACAGTGGGCCAAAATTCAAAACTGGAACAAAGTCGCGGGCTAACATTAATATTTATTGAAAAAAAAAATCTTCCTCTAGATATAAGAATGAATCTTTTTTTATGGACTCAAACAAGTTTTGCTGAAAACCTGAATATGGAACAAGCAAAGCTTAATACTAAACAATATATATATTAACTGTATAATACCAGTAGGCCAGCTCTAATAGTAATTTGGTATGGCTTCGCGGGCCAAATGTAATCAGGCTGCGGGCCAAATCTGGCCCGCGGGCCAGAGTTTGACACCTATGCTCTAAATGTTCAGGCACCACATCAACATTAGCAGTAGTACTTGTGTCCGTAACACTTTGAACTGGTGAAAAATCTAGTTCTGCAGAATCAAATGAACTGCTTACGTGGCATTTGTTCAGGTGCTTTCTAAAGCCAGAAAAACTACTAAAAGAACGTGAGCATCCCACTTGGCCACATTTGAGATATAGTGTCCTCCCAGTACAGAGACCATGAATTACCTTAAGGTGTTTTACAAGGCTGTTTGGTCTACCATGATCACTTTTGCAAAGAAAGCACTTCATTATTTTGATCTCAATGGATACTAACGCACCATTCTTGCTCGCAACTCTGGGAGTTTCCTTTGTTTCCCCAACATCAATGTTGTAAATGGTTGTTTGCAGAAAAGTGAAAAAGTTGGTCAGGGATGAACTGTATGACGTATCAAAGACATAATGGGCCTTAAAGAGTTCATCAAGGGCTCCTACTGAACCTGTCACTTTACATGGAAGTGCATGCTTGTCAATCACAATGAAGAAGGTGTGGATGCTGCTTCTTGTGGGTCCCTGAGCAAGAAGGTAGGGCTGACTGCTTCGGGTGATGTTGTCTAGATGCTGCTGTACACTGGTTCCAGCCTACAACAACACATTAAACAGCAGTATTTAGTGACTATCCCATTAGATTAGATCACCTTACTGTACATTACAATGGCGGTGATGGAATATATATTTTAAATAACATACCTTTAGGAATTTGATGAGGTTATCGACAGCTTGAGATGCAGACATCTTTCCTGGTCTCTTTCACCCTTGTGCAGATGGCGGTAGCAGATGTAGCAGCAGCAAGATAGCAGACATGTCACTGTCCCAGCCTACAGACGAATAAACAAAGAATTACTCCAAAAATACATTCGATAGACAGAATTGCCTATATAACCAACAATGGCAAATAAAAACAGTCAGTCATACCATTCTCAACTTCAGTAGCTGACTCAGCATTGCACATCAACTCCAAGAGCTCCGAGGTGGGTACAAGTCCATGACTTTCCTTTACAATCTTTGATTTGAGATCGATGGGCCACCTCTCCAAGAATTTGTTGGCAGTGACCTCATCAAACAGGAGTCTGAAATCTTGTTCTATCTATAATGCAAAAATAGAAGATAAGAGGTGTAATGAGTGAAATTGCAAGCTGCATGGAATATTTCAGTGATTCAACAAATGAAGATGTCTTACCAGTCCTGGTGTGTCCAGAAACCGCGGGAAGACTATGAAGACATCTGCTGCATTCTTATCATCGCTGACCATTGAATGCCGATAAATGAAGGTAGCTTTCATCTTTTCACGGATAGTGTCTTCATCAGCAGAGTGTCTCAAAAGAGCAATAGCTGCTTTTACATCCTCATCTGATAACACTGTCTCAGTGGTGAGTGGTCTGGATCGACCACGGCCTGGCCCGCCAACTTAAGAAAAAACAATTTGATTGACTCCTGCCTACAAATTAGATCAGAATCATTTAAATCACAAGTGAACTTACTTTTAGGAGATTTGGAAAGTGAGACACTTCTTTCCTCTGCAGCTTTTCTTTGAATTGTCTTCAACCGCCACGCAAGGTATCCTGAACCGCTCTCTGGATCATAGTAATGTTCTTATGTAATTAAATACAAGCAGAATGTTATCAACATTTCTGAGGGCAACTATGTGTTTAATGTTGCAAAGTCCCCTTTACTTACATATCCATGTTGTGAATATGGGTCTTCCAGATATGGAAACAGAGCAACAATCCCCTGCGCATACATCACTCTTACACTTTTAGGGGGAGATGTCCTAATGTATAAATTCAGTGATGACCGTCACTCAATTGGCATTGAACATCACAATTAAAAATAATACAATACTAAAAATGTTTCTTTATAGACTACATTTATGATTCTTACCCATGTGCTTCTGTCATCTCAGCAGCAAGTATGTTTATCATCTGTCTTCTAGTTGCATCTGTCAGAGATTTGGTTTTTGCATACTCTTGTATGATGTGTTCACCACCAGGCTTTGTTGTTAGGATTTTTTCAATCAACTTAAATAGACATAAAATATGAAGTCAGAAATTTTTTAAACCTTGAGAAAAACTGGAAAACGATTACATAAAAACACTTCACATCAAACATGCAAATTAGACTAACAATGTTCACTACCCACAGCTTTTGCCTCATAGTTTATATGGCATGGCCTTTTAGGTTGTCTTCCTTCAGTGGTTGCTGCTTCTTCAGGAGGTTCACACATTGTGAAGTTTAGAATGATTGTATCATCCGATGGAGAAGATGATGATGACAGAGATACACCTGTGCATTAAGGAACATGACCAAAGCAGAAGCATTAAATTTAACTGTTAATGCTTCAATCTCAACCTTTAAATTTCATATAAACATATACGTATGTGAGTGATTACCAAGTTCTTCATTGCTCAGCATGACTCGGAAGGTTACAGGTGACCCCTTCACTATTTCTTCAAACACCTCTGCGTCTACTTCTGTGTCAGACTGGTCAAACACCTTCATATCTAGCTGTCTGCCTTCTGGTATGTTAAATTTTAGGCACACTGAAGTAAGGTAAGAGAAAAGAAATGTTACAGAAATTGTTAAAAAAAAAAAAAGGCCATGCATTTTCTTATCAAATGGTAGAGTAAGGCTATGTCTTCACAAAATATTGATGAGATGAAGCTTAAGAATATAGGTAATTCTCATTCATTGTTGAAGTAGAAACAATTATCAACTTAGGTAGTTGACTTAGAATATAATTAAGCTTGTTTATTGACCAGGTAAACGTTGTTATCTTGTTTTATCCTGATATTCTAACCTTCTTTCATGAAAGCATCAAATGTCAGGGCCCTATTTCAGGAAGCCGGTTTAGAAAACTCAGAGTGAAAAACGATACTCAGGGTTGAGTAACCCCGAACTGTCCAACTCGGAATATTCGGTTTCAGAAAGGCTGATAACAATTAGTTCAATCAACGCGGAGTTGCTTTAACCCCAAGTCAAGCGCGCGCACGAGGATACATAAAGCCCTGATTAGTGGAGCACAGATTAAGCGAGTCACCATGGAGACGGAGGGAAAGAAGGCGCGGTCAATGTATTTTACAGCGCTTGAGGCCGAAATTCTGATGGCAGCATATGCCGATAACATGCAAATTTTGCGGAAAAAAAGTAACACAGCCTCAGCTGCAAAACAAAGGGAGCATGCATGGCAAAACATAGCCGACAGAGTCAATGCGTGAGTGTTACTTTAAACATTGATCTAGGGATTTCCACCCATTTAACACGTTATTTTATTTTATTTTTTATTTTATTTTGTGACGTGATGTGAGCGCAGGTGCAACCCAACAGGCCCCAAACGTTCCTGGCAGCAAGTAAAAATGAAATATAAAAATATAGTCCAAACAGGTAAGGTGTAATTGTATTATGAGCCATAGTGCTTGGTCTGTTTGTCCCATGTAAATCAATTGCAGTTAGAGGCTACATTAATTTTCTTTCTGTAAGCACTTATTGAAATTATCTGAGCACATTACAAGTACATATTTGCTTACTCTGTATGCTCAAATGTGACCCCGTTATAGCCAACAGAAAAAAAGCAGAGGCCTGAAAAACAGGTGGGGTCCTCCACCACCACCACTCACAGAGGCTGAGCAGTTGGCCCTCAGCCAAAACAGTGGGCGCCCTGTGGCTGAAGGCATCTCTGCGGGGACATCCTCTGAGTCAGTAACCCCGCAAGACACAAGTGCCTACATAAGAGGTAAATTCAAAATAATACATGATGTGCATACATCCTTTCTTCACAGTCACCTTTGCAGTGCTACTCATTCATTTGATAAACTCTTTACCATAATGAATTATTTTGTAGTGAAGTTATTTTCCTACTGATTTTGCCTTCCCTCAGTCTTGGTTGTCTTTGAGAGCATAATGACAATGAAGTGTAAGGTGATTGGTATATGTTTGTTAATTGCCATTTGGTCCCTTGTAAGTTATAAGTGACCTGTATAAACCTCATATTCTATCAGTTGATGGTGATGGTGTACTGCATCTGGTGCAGCCTCCTGTTGAGCCAGACCAACATGCAGTTATGAGTACTCTTAATACTCCACAGATTATATGAGTTTACAGTAGAACAGCAATGTTGTTAATTTCTTTACTACAGGAAAATAATGAAGAAACATTGACAGCTGTTACAGAGGAGGAAGCAACAGAGACACTTTATGAGGTTTACATCTTACAATGGAAAATATAACAATTGAATAAAATGTGGTGCTATAATAAAACCATGGACTTTCTATGTCTCTAACAGAGTGATGATGGAAATGAAGAGGAAGAGGGTCCAGCCACGTCTCCAACAAACCTTTCCTCAGTAAGATGTTCAGCACTGATTTACAACCAACCTAAGTAGGCATGTACTATGAATGTCAATGCTATTTTCTGTGTTTCAATAGCTCCCTGTAAAGCAGCTGTACAAGACCCATTTGATCAAGAAAATAAAAAAATGTGACTTGGAAATGGAACACTTCAAGCAGCAGATCCAAAAGACCAAGATTGAGATTTTACTGCTAGAACATCAGTTAAGGGTGGGTGAAGTGGTCAGAGATGGACGAATTATTTCAGTGTTATATACTTATACATAATAATATACTTATTAATACTTTGTGTACAGGAAATACAGGCGACCAATAAAGCCAGTTGAACAAAAAATCTGTTTATTCTTCTTTCAACATGTTGAGATGATGGGTCAAAGGAAATGATTGTGACATATGGTGTCTCTGACTGCTCTTTGTGACCAGGAGATATTTTATTTTGTATTTTTATGATCACAGTTATAATTAGAAGTATCAATCATTAATCATTTACCATTGTGGAATCTGATGACAGTATAATCTTTGTTTTATATCTATGGTAATCTGAGTAAAGATTAATGTATGCAGGTTATCATCATTGTAATCAAGTTTCAAATGGTATCCACAGCATTGTATTCACCGTCCATAACTGGAGGGTCTAGCAGGACCTTGTTCTAATTCATTTGCAGGCCTACATCAGAACATGCACATAGAGAGTTATGTAAACACGCACGTTCACCCTTATTTACACAGGGAGGTCATATCAGGACATTCTCTAGTTGGACACACAGGCTCACAGAACTGCACAACATGACATGTCACACACTTGGTTTTCTCTAAAGTATCATCTGATGTTTGTATAAGGAGAACTTTGGACTATGGGGAGACTGGTATCATTTCCAGTAAGGTCTAACTGTGTGATGTCATCATGGGTTACATAAGGACGGGGAGCTGTCCACTCTTTGGAGATCTGTGGCTGTACGCTTGTCTTCCCATGCTTCTGTCTTAGAAGCATGTAATAAAATCACTATGTTTGTCACCTACACGGACTCGGCTGTTTTTCCTTCTTACCCAAACTGAACCAGACGTAACATCTTCCATCTTGTATGTCCGTGGGAGGGTCAGGATGTTCATGGTTTGGATCACTGCTGATGTTTGGTTCAGAAGGACAGTGTTCTCCTCTAATTGTGGCAATGTTGTGAAGAATCACACATGCCACAATAATGTCACATGCCCTTTCTGGGGTGACCCTGAGTCTTTGAAGGCACTGGAACCGGGCCTTAAGCATTCCGATAGTCATTTCAACTCTGGCTCTTGTCCTGCAATTAGCCAGATTATATCGCTGCTGTGGGCCCGGTTCAGGGTCAGGGTAAGGGGTAAGCAAATAGGGTAAACATGGATACCCCCTATCACCAAGCAAGTAGCCAGTGAACTCTCCTAAGACAGAAGGATACACTTCAGTTCAAATGTCCCTGTAGCAATTGGTCTTTATATATTTTAAAGTATTTTCAACTCACCATGTCCAAATTTTGTGCTCAGTGTACATTCACAAAAAATTCGTGAGTCATGAACAGAGCCTGGCCACTTGGCTTCCACATTTGTCATAATGTTGGCAGCATCACATATGATCTTCACAGTGCAGAGAACACAAATTAGCATCCATTACTATAATGAAATAATTTGTTAGTTTGAAATGCTACAGGGAACTATGTACCTGTACATTAATGCTGTGGAAAGACTTCCTGTTCACATAGTCTCCTTCATTTACTGAAGGAGCAATGATTGGAATGTGAGTGCCATCTATACAGCCAATCACGCCTGGGAACCCTGAAAATAAATGTAAAATTTAAGTAGTAGTTCAAGTATCACCACATCATGAATTGAGTTTTGTTCATCCTGATACCTGCAATTTTGTGGAATCCCTCTTTGATGAATCTTGTGGGTCTATGACCGGGGAACACCACAGACGAGTACAGGAGACGTTTCAGTGCAACTGTAACATTCCTGACTGCCCGACAGACGGTAGCCTTGGAAACGTGCTCAGCGTCACCAATATTATACAGAAAGCTCCCGTTTGCAAAAAAACGAAGTGCAATACAAATAATATGTACAGAACTGAGAGGATGTCCGCGATGTGTCACATGAGCAATATTAGGCCTGAGGATGTTATTCAAATGAATTATAGATTGTGCTGAAAAACGGTAACGTTCACACAGAAAATCATCAGGAAATGATCAAAAGTCCAAACGCGCTCTAATCACTCTCTCCCGGCGGAGAGCTCTGCGGAGAATTTGGGCTTCAACATCTACTGGCTCTTCGAGGTAGGGGCACGCCATGTCCGACACTTCCTACTGTCAGGTTTCCGACAAAGAGGCGGAGACAGTCAGGGTTAGTTGTGGTAAACCTGCTAGGGGGCAGGTTAGCTTCACGGAGTGTGTCGTCATAGTGACTCACTCAGGATTCATCTGAACTCGCTTTGTGAAACCGAAAACCCAGAGTTTTCGTTAACTCAGGGTATACTTACTCAGAGTTTGCACTAAACCGGCTTTCTGAAATAGGGCCCAGGTCAGACAGCCTAACATACTTCTGCTCCCCACCAAACAAAACACGCAGCAACATATTCTGTTCACAAAACAAAAGAGAAAAAAATAATAAAGGAAAGAGTTTAAAACTGTGGATGTACTTTAGAGCTTTAGTTTTTATACAAAATAGAAGCAGTTAAAAGTCAATATTACTTAACAGCTACAGCATGAAGAAATAAGTAACAGATTAACTGCTAATAAAGATCCTTTATCAACCAGTGTTACTGCAAATGGACCAAGTGTGACTAACATCTAATATTGTTTAATAACTTTAGTCTACTTATCAAGTATTGGTCGCTCTTACTGCAATTCGCTTTATTTCTGTGAACAATTACTGTATATTAACATATCATTAACATTGCTGTCAATTAATTTATATAAAAGAATCTGAATTAATTCTAAATTAGTGTAAGCCTTTGGCATTTGCTTAAAATAATATAAATCAGTAGAGTAAACTTTATTGTAATGTTACCCACTTTTTCTGATAGTTCCTTCGAAGCTAATTAGCGATTATTAGCTTACTAATAAACGGTAATTTAGTTGCTAAAACTATCCCATTAGACATGTGACAATAATATTATCTAAGCTGCACTTAGAAGAAATACATAGTTAACATGTTTTAGGTTAATCTTAACTCAGTGAGAATATAACGAACATTTGAACTTTTAGCAATGGTTAGCATGTAGCTACTCGACAATATCATTAAACCTATGGGTAAATGCTGCTAACTCGACATCAGTGTAACTATAAAGAGCTATTTAGTTTAAAAATACTTACTAAACAATGTTACCAGTATGGGAATGTTAACTTAACTTACCTGACTGTGGTAGCTCTCAGACCGCACACGCCTGCGGACTGGTACTAATCAACACTGTGTGGAGTTATGTCTTCACTCCGTGTCTACAGAACTTTACACTGACTTTTAACTCTGACGTTAGAGCTGGTTTACTCCTCACAGAGTTGTATATACTCTCTCTAGGTTAAAATAGGTTTACACTGAAATATTGACACTCCATTTTTTACTGTGCAGCACGTATAGTGGCTGTGTCCTGTTTTAAGATCATACATGTAAAATTGTTGTCTGACCTCCGTCTGCATGCAGGTAAACTGAGGGTCTGTTGAGCTGATCGCTGGTTTCGTGAGAAAAATGTCAGCTCGTTCTTTATGTTACAGAAGCACAGAAACACAAGACCAGGCGGAAAGAGACGATCGTTCGGTGAAAATGAGAATCTGCGAATGCAACATGTGGAACACGGAGAGTGGAATATGTAAACAAACCGGTTAACGTAACCCCCTCGGTGCACTCTGCATGCTAACTGTTAGCAGAGCTAGTGAAATCTCTGAAAACATCTGAGCACTTTTGCAAACATGTTCTATGTTGACAACCTGACCAGACATGTGAAGATTACGGCGCGACATTCGCAGCTAAAACACTGTTAAAAGTGTAGTTGGTGACAGAAAAACGGGATATTTTAAAACTACACCACCACCATTGCTGCCTGTGATTTGAAATGCATTCTGGGATACCTGGCTGCCCCAAGTCTACACAAGCAATCGATTATCTAGGATCGACCTGTTTTGACTTACTTTGCACGGCAACCAATCAAATGTTAGAGAAGCTGCATGGGCAGCGTTAACCCCGCCCCCTGAGTTTGATGGGTGAGGCTGACAGATAAAATTATTTCAAGATGAGAGCCAGACGCCAGGACTGCCAAAATGAAATAAATAAATATAGCATTAAATAATTAATTAAATGTGTCAATAATTAATTAAATGTGTCAATAATTAATTAAAATGTGAAATACATAAATAATTAATTAAATGTGTCAATAACTAATTAATTACATGTGTCATAACTATTTATTTAATTAATTAATTCCAATTTTAATTAATTATTGCCACATTTAATTAATTATTTAATGATGTATTTAATTAATTCATTATGGCAGTCCTGGCGTTCCATAGTGCCCACCACCCAGTTTTAAATGCATGTAGACATTGAGGGTTCTCAGGAGGGGCCGTGCTGTACAGTACATGTACAGTGTCCATTTTTTATTTATTTATTTATTTATTAACCTTTATTTAACCAGGAAGATCCCATTGAGATTAAAAACCTCTTTTTCAAGGGAGACCTGGCCAAGATAGGCAGCAGCAGATGTCTCACAGTTACAGAAATTACTCAAACACAGGCAGCAACAACACACATGCAACAATAAGTGAAAGAATACAAATAAAATAAAAAATAAAATTCAATAAAATTCAAATAAAATAAAAAGTCAGTTAAAATGACAATCAATCTAATTGAAACAGTTGCATGTTATGGACTTGGCCTCAAGGATTCGTAGTTTAGATTTAAAATCACTTAATGAAATGAATTCAGTCATTTTCCATTCCTTCTGCAGTTTGTTCCAGGCCAAGGGTGCTAAATGGACAAAAGCTCTTTTACCAAGTTCAGTTCGGGCAAATGGAACAGAAAGCAACAAGTAACCATGCGGACGAAGAGAATACCGACCAGCATGTTTCATTACAAGCAGGGAACATATATAAGAAGGCAGCAACCCAAGTATCGCCTTATATATAAAACTGTATAAATGAGAGTTCCTCCGACTTACCAAAGCAGGCCATCCTACCTGAGAGTATAACTCACAGTGGTGAGTCTGAAATTTACGGTTAGTGATGAACCTCAGAGAAGCACGATACACAGAATCAACCATTCGAAGACATTGAGCAGAAGCATTCATATATAGAATATCACCATAATCCAGCACAGGCAAGAATGTTGCAGCAACAAGCCGCTTCTTTGTATTAAAAGAGAAACACAACTTATTTTGAAAATAAAATCTCAGTTTTAACTTCAGGTTTTTCACAAGATTCTCTACATGTGGTTTGAAGGTAAGCGAGTCATCAATTAAGATTCCCAGATATTTATAGGTGTGAACCAACTCTATTTTATTACCTTCAAGAGTGGTTACTGATGGGATTGTTTGGGCTCGTCTCCTTGATTTAGAAAACAACATGAGCTTTGTTTTGTCTGCGTTGAGAACAAGTTTAAGCTGATGTAATGAGTGCTGGACAGCAGAAAAGGCTTTCTGCAAGGAGTTGATGGCTTGGACAAGAGTTGAACCACAGCTGTAAATAACTGTATCATCAGCATAGAAGTGCAAGTTTGCATCTGGCACATGTAGACTAAGATTGTTTACGTAAATGATAAATAGAAGGGGACCTAATACAGAACCCTGTGGCACTCCGTTGTGCACTGTAACAAAGTCAGAACATAGACCGTCAGATTTAATGCACTGAGTCCTGTTACTGAGGTAGTTTGAGAACCATGCCACTGCTCTCTCAGAGAGTCCTGACTGGAAGAGTCTAAGTTTTAAAATACAATGATCAACAGTGTCAAATGCTTTTGACAAATCAATAAAAAGGGATGCACAGTGTTGTTTTTTATCAAGTGCAATAGTAATATCATTTACCACTCTAATTGCAGCTGTGATAGTACTGTGATTCTTCCTAAAGCCTGATTGATATTCAGATAAAATGGCATTGATGTGCAAAAACTCCTTTAACTGCTCACACACAAGAGCTTCAAGAACTTTAGCCAGCACAGATAGATTAGATATTGGTCTGTAATTAGTTAACACTGCTGGGTCGCCCCCTTTTAATAGAGGAACAACAAAAGCTGATTTCCATACTGAGGGAATTTTATTCGTATCCAGTGTGAGGTTGAAAAGTGTTGTGAGAGGCTCTGCTACAAAATCAGCTGCCAGTTTCAAGAAGTAAGGATCTAGTAAGTCTGGCCCTGGAGATTTTCTAGGATCTAACAGTTTAAGAGCTTTACAGACCTCCTGCACAGAGAAAGGAACAAAGTTAAATGGCTGACCAGTGTACACCGGAAGGTTTGTGCCAGATTTTACAGAGACTGGGTTCAGAGAGTCAAACAAAGAGCCAGAAGATATAAAGTGCTTGTTAAAACAATTCATAATCTCCTTCCTATCATAAACAGGAACAGAATCCTTAAAAACATAGGTGGGTAGAGCGTGGGAGCTTTTACTCACTGAAAGAGACTTAATGATTTTCCAGAACTTCTGTGGATTATTTAGGTTCTCAGTGGTGACAGACAGATAATATTCTGTTTTAGCTTTCTTAATAGAGGAAGTACATCTGTTTCTTAGTTGTCTGAAAAGAAGCCAATCACTGGGGTAGCCTGTTTTCCTCGCTTTGGCCCAAGCCAGATTACGCTCATGAATGATATCTGCCAGCTCTTGGGAGAACCAGGGGTTTTCACGACCTTTTATCCTATATCTTCTTAATGGAGCATGTTTATTCACAATTTGCATAAACCCATCCTTAAAGAATGCCCACGCTAATTCTACATCAGGGATCAATCCTATTTTCTTCCAGTCATAATTTGACAAATCATGATAAAATGCTTGCTCATTAAAATGTTTAAGAGTTCTTTTAAAAATAATACCATGTTGTGACTTGGCCACTTTAGTATTTCTAATAGCAGCAACAACACAGTGGTCACTTAAGTCGTTACAAAAGACACCCAAAGATGAAAATTTATGAGGAACATTTGTCAAAATCAAGTCAATCAAGGTAGACTTTTCGGGGCTTTTGAGATTCGGCCGAGTGGGTAAATTGACCAGCTGGGTAAGACTGATAGAATCACAGAAAGATTTAAAATCATCTGAAACAGTTTTGAGCCAATCCCAGTTAAAGTCACCAGCTAGAACAAGCTCCCCATAATTTAGTCTGGACAGCAAAAGGTTTAAAGAACGCAGAGCTTCTGTGGAGGCAGAAGGGGGTCGATAGCAACAAGCAACTGTTATGCAAAGACCCTTTGCAACATTCACATTCAGAGCCAAAAATTCCAATTGTTTGCAAATTGATTCTGATAGAACTATTGTAGCATCGAATTTTGACTTAACATAAGCAGCAACACCACCACCTTTCTTAAACCTATCGGTGCGATAGATATTGTAGCCAGCCATGCTAACATGTTCATCAGATATATATTTAGACAACCAAGTTTCAGAAATGAGGACAATATCTGCATCTGTTGATTGAACCCAGATCTTGATCATATCCATCTTGGGTAACAAACTGCGCACATTAAGATGAACTATCTTCAGCCCAGGTGAGGATTTAAATTCAGATGGTGTCTGGCTACATTGCAGCTCAGGGCCTGGGTTAGGTTGCACATTACCAGATAAGAGCAGTAGTAAGACGATCAGAAGTCTCTGCTTTGTACTTATTGATTTTGACGTGTGAAATGTTGACACAAAGCAGGATTTTTCGTAACTAATTTTGTAATTGTACAAAGCAAGAAGGTTTTGAAGATGAGGTAAATCTTTCTGTAGTTCAAAATGATTAATGTCCTGTTCCAAATACATTGGAAATTGTACAGGATGTATAGCAGCAGTGACGCATGTAGATCTGGGAACCATGTCTCGCAGAATGGGGTCACTGTTAAATGTTCTCATCTTAGAAAAATTGAGAGTCCAAAAGTCCCCCACGGCCAATAAGCAAAGTAAAGTTATTAAAAAAGCCATTATCCAAAACACAATGATTGTTGATGCTGAATTAAATAGGCTGCACAAACCTAGGATGGCAAGTAAGGCTCCAGCCAAAAGTTCGGGTCCGGGTGGCTTGCTAGCAGAGGGCTTCTGCTAGCACATTCACCAATGTGGTGTAGAAGGCTTCAGTCAACAGCACAGCGCCCGATGTATTGCAGATAAGCTTTTCGAGCAGCACAGGCCTTGGTGTGGTGCTGATGTCTTGCACTAGCAACACAGATGCAGTTTGTTCAGCCGGCAGCAAAGGCCCTGGTGTGCTGCAGACGGCCCCAGCCAGCAGCACAGGCCCTGGGGTGTTGCCTATGGGTCCAGACGGCAGAACAGGCCCTGGTGTGCTGCAGATGGCCCCAGCCAGCAGTACAGGCCCTGGGGTGGTGCAGATGGGTCCAGCCGGCAGTACAGGCCCTGGTGAGGCTCAGTTGGTTTATGCTAGCAGCACAGGCCCTGATGTGGTGCCTATGGGTCCAGCCGGCAGTGCAGGCCCTGGTGAGGCTCAGTTGGTTTATGCTAGCAGAACAGGCCCTGGTGTGGTGCCTATGGGTCCAGCCGGCAGTACAGGCCCTGGTGAGGCTCAGTTGGTTTATGCTAGCAGAACAGGCCCTGGTGTGGTGCCTATGGGTCCAGCTAGGCCCTGGTGCGGTGCAGATGGCCTCAGCCAGCAGCACAGGTCCTGGGATGGTGCCGATGGATCCAGCTGGCAGCACAGGCCCCGGTGCAGTGAGATGGCCTCAGAAAACAGCACAGGCCCTGGTTGAGGCTCAGTTGGTTTATGCTAGCAGCACAGGCCCTGGTGTGGTGCAGACAACCTCTGGTAGTAGCAGAGGTCCCCCCCAAAAAAGACCACTTTCCAAGAATTTACAGAATAGTTTAAAATACTCTTTGTGTCTGTATCCAGGTTGGATGAGCGCCGAGTATTTGTATATGTGTGCATGAGGGTGGGAATGCATGTTTAGGTCTGTGTGCGCCTATTCGTCTGTGTCTATATGTCAGCTCGGGTCTTACACTCCACCCCCTTGGAACATCTCAGGCCCTCCAAGGTATGGAGGCTTATTTCCCCTCACCACACTCCCTGCTGGTGGCTGATGCCCTCAGACATCGGTGCGTTCTTGGTGTCCAGGGCTGGGCGCTCAGGTTTGTACCAGCTTACTCCCCGGTACGGCTGCTTGGTGGGGCCTGGTGCCTGTGGCTCGGTCGGGCCCCTTGCGGGGGCTCGATTCACTCTGGCACAGCTGACTGCCGGCAGAGCCCGCGTGTACGTCACTGCAGCCCCCTCTGGCTTCTGCTCTGTGGCTGTTGGGTGACCCCTCATCTGGGGTTCTCCTCAGCTCTTCCCAGGAAGGTGGCACGGTTGCCCCTCCGGTGGTCCTCTTTGGGCGCTCGCACTCTGGGGGCCTCTGGATGTCTGGGGCCTGGATCTCCTCCATGCCTGCTTCATGCCCTGGGGGACGAGGCTGTGGCTCCCCACACCAGCAGATCGTTACATGGAGAAGCCTTTTGAATAGACGAGCACTCATCCACACAGGTGTTCACACACACAAGCTACACCTTTCTTGGCTGCTACCTCAAACCACATTGTGCGATGTCAATCTTGCGTGCTGCACAATCACATTCAGTATTTAATATTTACTGTTATTTACACTTAGCTAGATTATTGCAATGGTGTTGTGTTATTATGTTGCTCTCTTTTTTGCTTGTTTTCTCTTATTTTCTTCTCTCAACAGGTGACCTGGGAGATATTTTTTAAGTGCCCTTTCTCACTGTCCCTCTTCCCCTTTTCTTCCTTCCTTCCTTCCTTCTGTTACGTCTGGTTCAGTTTGGGTAAGAAGGAAAAACAGCCGAGTCCGTGTAGGTGACAAACATAGTGATTTTATTACATACTTCTAAGACAGAAGCATGGGAAGACAAGCGTACAGCCACAGATCTCCAAAGAGTGGACAGCTCCCCGTCCTTATATAACCCATGATGACGTAACACAGTCAGACCTTACTGGAAATGATAACAGTCTCCCCATAGTCCAAAGTTCTCCTTATACAAACATCAGATGATACTTTAGAGAAAAACAAGTGTGTGACATGTCATGTTGTGCAGTTCTGTGAGCCTGTGTGTCCAACTAGAGAATGTCCTGACATGACCTCCCTGTGTAAATAAGGGTAAACGTGCGTGTTTACATAACTCTCTATGTGCATGTTCTGATGTAGGCCTGCAAATGAATTAGAACAAGGTCCTGCTGGACCCTCCAGTTATGGACGGTGAATACAATGCTGTGGATACCATTTGAGACTTGATTACAATGATGATAACCTGCATACATTAATCTTTACTCAGATTACCATAGATATAAAACAAAGATTATACTGTCATCAGATTCCACAATGGTAAATGATTAATGATTGATACTTCTAATTATAACTGTGATCATAAAAATACAAAATAAAATATCTCCTGGTCACACTTCCTTCCTTCCTTCCTTCCTTCCTTCCTTCCTTCCTTCCTATCCCCCAGTCATGTCTGTCCTATCTGTAACAACTGAAAATAAATTAAAATAAATAAATAATAACAAAGGTTGATCAAATGGACCAATATGGCAAGGCCGTGATGGTCCATTTGGTAAATTAAGTTAGTTGGGCATCTTTTTTGGCCTTCAGACAATAATTCTGATGGCTAAAAAACGAAACGGGACAACAACAAGAAAAGAAAGAAAGAAAAAAGTAATAAAAATGTATCTAAAACATATTTTAAGATGAATCTTTTTATGACTGAGTAAAAAAAAATGCTAAAATTCGAGTGCAGTGTTGAGTAAAATGGTTTTATTAAAATTTAATTGACCCTTTGAAATTATTTGTTGGAAGTCTTAAATCCCACTGAACAGGGGAAGAGAAAGAGACAGAGACACAAAGATAGCAACACAGAGGTAAATAAACATGGAGACAAGACACTGAGAATAAGACAGAAGGGGAAATGCCCAAAGTCTCATATCTCTGACAAGTTAAGTCACTTTTATTCATAAAAAAACCCAGAACTTAAATATAATTATAAACCACACATAAACATAATCATAGAACAATTAAAAGTATAACATACCAAAAACACATCAAATGGAGAGTGAAGCAAATATTATTAATAACAACAAATGCACATATTAATAATATAAACCAAAATCCTTCAATAAAAAGGCTACAAACAGAAACAACAATTTGAAACAGCAATAAGAAAACAGTGAAAGTGACTACAGATATAGACCTTCCTAGGGAGGCCTGAAGTGCAAACATACCCTCTACACTCCCTTCATAAAACAGGGGACCATGATTACCACCATAGTTGGCCGGTCTGAAGGCACTGACCTCAACTTCCATACAATGTTTGAGCAGGACAACCAGGACAGACCCACAACATACAGAGCCTTAAGTGACCGCAGGCAAATCTCATCCACCCCACCACCACAGTGATGGGCAAGTCTCCCTGCCCACTGTACAAAATGTGCTTCACAGACGTTGTTTCATGTTGTAAAGATTGTGCCTTAAAAAAATAGCCACAAGAAGTTTTAAAGAAATCTTTATTTCACTTTTAAGACACATAACCAACACCAACATACGAATCAACAGGATGAGCACATGCTGAAATTCAGTCTTCATGAAAATCAAGATTAAATCACAAAATGTTTGGTCTCATGTGTGTTTCTTTCCAGCTTTGACTCTGTGGAGTAAAACCTCTCCACTAAACAAAAAAATAAAACATCTCAGCAACTTTTTTGTCACCTCCACAGCTCAACACGATACAAATATCACATCAAATGAATGTAAATACGTGTTTCATCTTCATTACAGGTTTTAATGGAATATGCAACAAACAGAATTAGGGCTGTGACATATCATATGATCTGCAATAATACTGGTATAAATGTTTACAAAAAAGTGTGTTTAGAGGAACATCATGTGTTTGCATTCACCCCAATGAGTCAACCCCAGTCATGTCTCACAGCCAGAGCCATATGTCGGGCTCCAGTCACAGTTTGGTAGCTGAATGTTCGCAAAATATGCAAGAAAACTTTTCCCACTGAAAGTGAAAAAAGCAAACCTGTTACAACACTTTAAGCAAAAACACACTTGAGTACAACCGGGCTGTGAAGGCACGTGAGCAGGAGATACTAGCAGCAGTGATGTGCGACCCAAAGGTAAACAAATGATTCAACCATGCATCACTGGAGCACTCGCGAGTTACATTTCATATAACAGCAAGAGCAGTCAGTGGATGGAAATTACTGATGTGCTACACGGTGGAAAAGCAGGAGGTTAAAAAGCTCGACCCAAGATGAAACAAACCAGGTAGAATTTCTTTTCCTTATATGCAGAGGTGGAAAGAGTACTAAAATATTTTACTCAAGTAAAAGTACTATTACTTTGCTGAAATTTTACTCAAGTACAAGTAAAATTACCTGTCTAAAAATGTACTCAAGTAAAAGTAAAAAGTAGCTCATTTAAAATGTACTCAGAGTAAAAGTTACATAGTTACTTTTCTGTCAGCAGGAGGACAGCCGCTTCTGAGTAGTGCAAAAAAGGACAGTGGGATATAAATCTCAAAGTAGTTCTTTTTTAGTGAAAAGAAAAACTTTACAAATTAAAGTGCAGTGGCAGTTAAACTGCAAGTCTATACATGAAAATGGATAATGGTCACCAAAGCAATCAACCAAACCAAACCGTCAGGTATCACAGTGTTTTCAATACAAAACCATATCATTCTTTCACATGAGAATGTGTTCTAAACTGTCAAATAAGAGAACAAGTACTGAACTGAACGGCAGCTGCTTTAAAAATGTTTTTGAATTTTTTAAACTTGGCCCTGCCCTACTGTACCTCTAGATTAAAGTTCCTTTGTATCCATCCTAGAGTGTTACTCTCTGAACTTCCTGTTAATTTTGAGGAGCAGTTGATTTTCAGAGTTAGTAGAGTTCATCCTTGCTCACTTTGCAGTGAACAGTAGTCCAGCACAGCTAAAGAGACGCTCGAAGGCAGCTGAGGCAGGCAGGCCAGTGTTAAGTTTGAGAGAAAGTTTTTTGATGTCCCTAATAAGACATCAATGCATTACATAGCTACCGCTGGTAAATTATACCAATATACCTCGTGGGGTTTTTTTATTGGACAGTAACAGGCTAGTTAACGGGAGGTTGCAAGTGCTAATTAACAAGTAACAGAAGTCAGCTGTCTTTGACTAATCTAAGGTAAGTGAGCGCTCTGTTATTCTTTTGCCTGCAGTGTGAACATATGTGGGTTAAGTAAGAAAGTAGCCGCTTCTGTCTTTAATTTAACTATTTTTTTAAATAAATTCTTATTATTAACAAACAGGAAAAACGTAGGTAAACACATTTTCTTTTGGCAATTTACCAACCCAGTAAAAAAAATGTAAGTTGCGTGGACAACAACGTGCCCGATTACAGCAAGTTGCTAGTACCAACCAACGTTATCTGTGTTCTTCACAGATGTCTTAACTTAATGTGATTAATTTGAACACAGCCTTTTTGCTACCATAACGGTACGAGTTGTATTTAACTTACCTCCACATGCTTGCGCAGGTTTGATGTGGAATTTTTAAAAGCTGCTAACTCGGTCTCTCTGGGCAAACACAGCTTACACTGCATAATAAAGCTGTTGCCTTTCTTGCACTTGAAGCCGAAATGGTCCCTTAAATACGGCCAGGGGTTCACATCCGTTTCTTCGAGTTCAGGGTCAGCAGAATTCGACGGGGCTTCTTTTTTCACTGGATCCATAACACCGATGTCAGACTCCATCTTTAACGTGACCTTAGCGCCAATTTGTTCTACTACCCATCATTCCCTGCAGTATTTCCGAAGTGCAATGGTTTTTTTAATTTACTCAGTAACGGGTGTGATTGAAAACGTAGCGAACTACAATACTTTTTAAAAAATATACTTAAGTAAAAGTAAAATTACAGACTTGAAAAATGACTTTAAAAAGTACAAATACACAAAAAAACTACTCAATTACAGTAACGCAAGTAAATGTAATTCGTTACTTTCCACCTCTGCTTATATGACAGAATTGTGCAGGCTCCGCATTACAAGGTTATTTTGGATATTAAGCTAGAGTGTAAGCACTTGTAATACACTTTTCTTAAAACTTCCAGGAAAAACACCCCTGAGGATACTTATGTGCTCATATTTCATGTATGCCGTGTCACTAACATTGCACTATAATGTTGTTCATAGAGTATTTAAAGGTAGAATGGGAGGCAGAGCCTTCAGCTTTTAAGATTAGACTTAAAACTTTCCTTGTTGCAGATGGGGGTCCCTCCCTGAGCCTGGTTCTGCTGGAGGTTTCTTCCTGTTAAAAAGGAGTTTTTCCTTCCCACTGTCGCCAAAACGCTTGCTAATAGGGGGTCATATGACTGTTTGGGTTTTCTCTGTTTTCATTGTATTATTGTTGGGTCTTTACCTTACAATATCAAGCACCTTGAGGTGGCCACATTTTCACACTTTGAATTAGCTAAGCTGTCATCAGTGACAGCAGCTCACTGGAAGAGAAAGATGGAAAATCCATCATTTACTTACACATATAAATGCTGCTGCCTGCCGAGCTGATAAAATGTACATTATTTTTTTTAAATGTAAGTTTCTTGAAATATTATTTTGAGGCTATATCTCCCACCCCTACATACAATAAACAATACAGAGTTTTTTAAGGAAGGAGGTCATCTGATCTGCTCTGATCTGGCTTCTCAGTGGACTGCTTCATCTGACAGTTCTCCCACTTTTAACTAGTGTGAATCCTCATGTGTCTTTGTAACTGTATCCTCTGAATGAAGCTTTTCACCTGTGTGGATTCTCATGTGAGTTTTCAAGTTTATCATCAGGCTGAATCTTTTTCCGCAGGTGCTGCAAGAATGTGGCTTCTCACCTGTGTGAACCCTCATATGTCTCGTTAGTTTGGATCTGTACTCAAAGGTTTTTCCACAAATCTCACATTTCACAAACTTTTTACTTGTGTCAGTTTTACGCTGACTCTCTGACACAGGAAAGTTGTCTTGCTGATCTCTGCTCTCTGGTTCAGGAGAGCTGGAAGAAAGGAGATGTTCACTGTCCAGCTCTGGCTCACTTTCCTCATAAGTAGGAGCCACCATGAAGATAATAATGCCTTCAGTCTCCTGCTTCACTACAAGCTGATCTACGTCCTGACTGGTGCAAGGTTCCTCCTCTTCCTCTTTTATCTGTGGAAGCTCCGGATCCTCCTGGTCGAGGCTGAAGTTTCTCTCCTGGTCCCCAAAAACCAGTTCCTCCTCACATTCATGCTGTTGTGGGAAAGCTGAGGTGACAAATGGACAAAATTACTTGTCTTAGATAAATATAGAAGTATAACAAGAATGACTACTCGGCAGTGGTGTCTACAGCTGTCCATTTCCAACTCTACAACAGAGTTTAATCAAAATATCATCCGAAATATCATCATATCATTTACCCAGACCTGGAAACTGTTAAAATAAGATTTCATGCACTCACTTCTAACACGTTAGTAAATTTCTATGCACCAATCACAGTTTGTCCACCAATTACTGTTGGAAAGATGTTTATGTAAATGATAAGACAAACATCAGACAGAAGGGGAAATTTAAAAGTAGGATTAAAATATGGGGATAAAAAGCAGCGAAGCTCTCAGAAAACCTCGACTAACAATCAGCTGAGTTTATTTAAACACTGGCCTTGAAGAACTCTGATGTGTTTCCAAAATATCTTTATTGAATGAATTAAAGTCATATTAATTTTTAGGTAAGACCATTACGGTTTTACATACCCCTGCTGTGTAAGTTCATTTCAGGTTTCCAGATGTTATCCAGCTGTCTGAGCTGCTCTTCTTCAGTCCAGATGAGGCCTTCATCCTCCTGTTTGAGTACAATCTTTTCTACGTCATCGCTGATGCAGAGTTCCTCCTCTTCCTCTTTGATCTGTGGAGGATCTGGGCCCTCCTGGTCCAGACTGGAGTTCCTCTCCTGGTTGGAGACCTGCTGGTCATACAGGCCCTCCTCTTCCTCACACTTCATGTTAGGGGGAGATCTTGAGGAACAAAGGGTCACTGAGGAAAAAGGTTAATAATGTGATGACAGGAAAACACATCTGAGCAAATATAGTCCACTCTGAGCATGTCCTCATATGTGAGTGAAATTTAAACTGTACAAACGTGAACAATGAAAGTGTAAGTTACTCTCGAGCTCTGATACTCTTATTAGGAAAGTTCAGAGTACAAATCATTCAGGTAGCTGCTGCCAGCTTCACGCTGCAAGTAAATGTTTGTCATTGTTGTAGATTAAACTGAAAATCTCACAGTGCCATAGCAGATAAGTACCAGTCAGGTTTCACAGCCAGTCATTGCACAGAATCAACCCAACTAAAGTCATCAGTGATCTGAAGATTATTAGGGACTCAGAGTTTCAGTCTTAGTTCTATTTGATCTCATTGCTGCCTTTGATACTGTTGATCATGACATTTTAAATCAAAGGTTTCATCATTTAGTTGGTTTAACTGGACAGTTCTCAATTGGCTCTCGACCTTTGACCCAGTTAAACCTCTCAGGTCATCAGGTTCAGATCTGTTAACTGTTCCCAAAATCAGATGTAAGTGTGCTAAGAGTGTGTTCAGTTACTGTGCTCCTGTTCTTTGGAGCATGCAGCCATAGTTTGCCTGCTGTGGCTGCATTCAAAACTAACAACTATGTTTCCATGCTTTGTGAATAACACTGACATCTGTGAGATTTGAGCTGATTTAGTTCGAGTTAAGACTGTTTATTAGAACATTACAAAGTTATTTTAAAAACTTCATCATTTTCTTGAACCCAAATATAATTCAGTTGAAAAATATACATTTTAACATGAGGTGAGGATGGTGGGGGAGGCACGATGGTCTTGTAGGGTTAGACCCTGATTAAGGGGTATTTTTGAAAGTAAAGCCCATCTCTCAAAGTCCCTGCCGGCCTGCCTCCACCTCGGGAAGTCTGTGGGTGCAGACGGACGTGAGGAGCACCACAGGCGGCAGAGGACTGTCTGTAGCCCCGGAGTGAGGGTCAGAGAGCCGAAGCAGACAGCGAACTGTGGCACAGTGCAGAAAACCGAAGCTTTCCCTCCCTGTTTGGTTTTGATGTGTCTCATGAAAGTCTATTGTTAAAAGTTGACCTTTAAAAAAAACGGACGCACTTGTTTGATTAGCTGCTCTCTGATTTTAGCCTGTTAGCTTACAGACTGAGCTCAGATCGTTCCTGTGTTAGTTCATTGAGAACATCACAGTTTTACATACCTGCTGCGTGACTTCATCTCGGGTCTCCGGCTGATATACAGCAGTCTGAGCCAGTGGCGGATCTCATCATCCTGGACGACTGTTTTTAATGTTTTTAACCACGGAGATTTCTTCTGCATCATCAGTCTCTCATTGTTAAACTCTCCCAGAAACTGAAGACAGTTGTGCCATTTCCGCGCTTCTTCTTCTTCTATTGAGTAGACGGCAGACTACACATGTCCAAGGGTAATACTGTCCTCCTCAGGCCATTGGCATCAAGTCAAAGCCTTAAAGTCTGGTACTTTGCGCATGGTCATTTTTTACGAACAGCAGAATCACAAGACAAAGCGTGCCAATGTTTATACTTTTCACTGTGACTGCCAAATAGATGAAAAAGTAGATGTTAAAAAACAACTTATAGTTTTGTCATTGGGCTGGTAGAAAGCTATGAGTTTCTGTCCCTTTGTCTGACCTTAGAGACTTATTTTAAAAGGAAACATTACAATCCTTTAAAGCAAGTATTTTCACCTCTGTTCCCCCCTCTGTACTTAGCTTTTTTGTTGTCATGTCAGTAATTGTCCAGTTGATGGCTCCCTTGGATCACAAGCCTGTCTCATGAGTCCAAGTGAATATATTCTTAATAAACAGCTTTGAAGAATTTGTGACCAACTTTGTTTAATTCGGAACATCATCATCATGAGTCAAACTCACTCTTGGATCTACAAAATATTTAACAAAAACAAACATCACTGAATCATAAGGTATTTGCTCCAACTCTTAGTCCAGAAACACATGAGTGAACTAGATCAGCTGCTCCTCCAGTTCAGCTGTGGATTTATATCATTATTTATATTTGTAAAGTGGATATGCAGTTTTTCAGTACTAATATAAGCATTTTATATCATTGCTTTATTGACAGATGTTTGGTGTTCAAGGTCAGGCATCAGTTTGAAAAAAACAAACAAACACACTGAGTTGAACTTGAACTTCCTACTGACAAAAACTAAAATTGGTGCAAAAATAACCAGAAACATATAAGAAGCATCCTGGAGGTGCTGCAGACAAGATAGGACCAATAACATGTCAACAGGAAATCCTTTTTACTAATTTGTTTATTTCTTTTTAGATTTTTACTCTCCATTTTAAGCCATGATGTTTGCTGATACTGTGTTCCTACTGTTTGTTCTCATTAATAGTTCTGTTTTTAACATTCTGTGCTGAAGCTGGAGGAAATGTTTCTACAGTGTCAGATGATACAGCTCCAAACTAAATAAGTGACTAACTAACGATGCTTTAATACACTTTACTATAAATTATGATATAGTGCACTTTCTTAAAATTTCTTATTGCTCTGTAATTAATTGTTTTCTTTATAAATGTACAAATGAGAATAAAATCTGTGTGATAAAGGAAGGTCTGTAGACTTCTCTGTTAAGATCAGTGAAGAGAAACAACAACATACAAATACCTAAGAAAAATATTCAGTAAACATTTAGAAGATAGAGAAGTTTATGTTGTCATGTGGAGAAATTTTTCAAATAAAAATATCCATAAGCATTGATAGTCTCCATGGCTGAACAGACACAGGAAAGAGCTCCACCTATAAAACGTAAAAACATCAAGACAACATGTTGAAGATGTCGAGGTACTGCCCATAATGTTTGACTGACATCTGATTTATGTGCAGCACATAAATACCACAATAATGATGGAGAGAAACTAAAAGGGAACTAAAATACAGATTTAAACTTACAACAATATGAAAGACTTCAGTCTATTTCACTTTAATCAACTCAGCAGTGGTTCCATAATTACAGTAAAGACTCAGTCCAGCATAGAGCGGCTGAGTGAATGTGGTCTGGACTCTGTGGAGGAGAGTCATGGTTTCAGAGACGCTGTAGAAGGACAAAATACCTGCTCTGTGATCCAGGTACACTCCTACTCTGGAGGAACGAGGACCTGAGACAGGAGTTTGGATGTTGTTGTACCAAAATGTAAAACTGTTGTTGTTACAATCTAATGACCAAGATTTGTCATTATATCCAAATCCACATTCATTACCCCATCCTTCTCTGCTGATATTCTTGTATGCGACTGCTACATAAACTCCTCCCCCTCTCCACTCCACCTCCCAGTAACAACGTCCAGTCAGACTCTCTCTACTCAGGACCTGACGCCATCTAGTGAATCTGTCTGGATGATCAGAATAAGACTGTTGTTGATTCATTAATGTTGCTTTTCTGTTCCCCTCTGATAATAACAGCTGTTTGTTTGCTGTGTTTGGATCCAGTGTGATTTCACATGAATATTTTAAGAATCCAGCTCTGGTCTTTGGCTCTGGTTGTGACAGTGAAACATCCACTTCAGTGACTGTCAGTGAGATGTTTGTCCGTTCCTCTCTCAGAATGTCCTGTAGTTTATCTCTGACCTCTGACACAGCTGCTGTCACATCCTCAAAGTAGCTCAGAGGACGGATATTGATGCTGGATGAGTCTGTAGACTCACTGAGTGCTGACAGTGAGGGGTAGTTGTGTAGAAACTGGATGTGATCCTCTGTGTGTGAGAGCTGCTTCAGCTCAGCATCTTTCCTCTTCAGCTCAGTGATCTCCTGCTCCAGCTTCTCCTGAAGCTCTTTGACTCGACTCACTTCAGTTTCCTGCTGGGATCTGATCTGCTGCTTCACATCAGAGCTTCTTTTCTGGATGAGATGGATCAGCTCAGTGAAGATCTTCTCACTGTGCTCCACTGTTTGATCAGCAGACTGATTGATGGCCTCCACCTCCTGTTGAAGCAGCTTCACATCTTTCTCTCTGTCCTGGATTCTCTGCTGGATGTTTTGTCGACTCACCTCCAGCTCTCTCTGCCTCTCAGTCCTTTCTGCTGCAGCTGAGACTGTGTCGTGGCCTTTATGTTCATCCACAGAGCAGAGATAACAGATACTCTGCTGATCAGTACGGCAGAACATCTTCATCACCTCATCATGACGAGAGCAGATCTTCTCCTGGAGCTTCTTGGAGGGCTCCACCAGCTTGTGTTTCTTTAATGGAGCCACATCATAATGAGGCTGAAGGTGTTTCTCACAGTAAGATGCCAGACAGACTAAACAGGACTTGAAGGCTTTCATTTTTCTTCCAGTGCAGACATCACAGGCCACATCTTCAGGTCCAGCATAGCAGTGATCAGCAGGAGCAGCTTGGAGTCCAGTCTTCTTCAGCTCCTCCACTAAAACTGCTAACATGGTGTTTTTCACCAGGACAGGCCTCGCTGTGAAAGTCTGTCTGCACTGAGGGCAGCTGTAGATTTTCTTCTTTTCCTCTTCATCCCAGAAGCTTTCAATACAGTTCATGCAGTAGCTGTGTCCACAGGGAAGAGCCACCGGATTCTTCAGTAGATCCAAACAGATCGAACAAGAGAAGGTTTCTCGGTCCAGCTGAACACTTTTCTGCGCCATTTCACCCAACAGTGTCAGTGACTGTGTGAGTTTCACTTCCTCAGAACTGAAACTGCTCTGATCTAAACAACATAGGTTTCTGTAGCGAATGGGATCTGTCAGCTCTTATACGTCACCACATGTTGGTTGCACCCATCTTCAAACTGCAGATCAGAAGGGGAGGGAACAAGGGAACATGTGGACAGAGAGGAGGTGCTGAGTTAGAGAGCAGGAAGAGGGAGGGTTATCAGACACTAATTCAATCCTGGAACATGTGAGCCTGTGAGTTTTTCATTTAAAAATAGCACTGCTCAGCCTTTAAAGTTGTTAAATAAACTTAACATTTAAAAGACAATCTTTTTATGTAAATTTGTTTAAATTATCATTTTAGTCATTACAGGATATCAAATACTGCAGCTGAACTAAGAAATTGTTGTAGAAAAAAGCAATAAAAGGTCGTTCCCCCTCTGTCCCCTCCTGGTCACCTGTGCCTCAATTTTATGAGATGAGATGGATCAGCTCAGTGAAGATCTTCTCACTGTGCTCACTGTTTTATCAGCAGACTGATTTTATTCCACAACCTAGACATCCACATTACTCACACTCTCATAACACATACATATAGGGCCTTGGGATCGGGCATGTTATACGGTGTCCAGAGGACGGTCTTTGTATTCAACCTCACCTCTGGCGCCGGTGCCTATGGAGCGCCAGGACTGCCATAATGAATTAATTAAATACACCATTAAATAATGAATTAAATGTGGCAATAATTAATTAAAATTGGAATTAATTAAATAAATAGTTATGACACATGTAATTAATTAATTATTGACACGTTTAATTAATTATTTATGTATTTCACATTTTAATTAATTATTCCATCCATCCATTCGCTTCCGCTTATCCTTTTCAGGGTCGCGGGGGGCGCTGGAGCCTATCCCAGCTGTCATAGGGCGAGAGGCGGGGTACACCCTGGACAGGTCGCCAGTCTGTCGCAGGGCCAACACACATTTAATTAATTATTAAATGTCTTTGTATTCAACCTCACCTCTGGCGCCGGTGCCCACCTCTCAGTTTTAAATGCATGTAGACATTGAGGGTTCTCAGGAGGGGCCGTGCTGTACAGTACATGTACAGTGTTCATTTGTGTCTGTATCCAGGTTGGATGAGCGCCGAGTATTTGTATATGTGTGCATGAGGGTGGGAATGCATGTTTGGGTCTGTGTGTGCCTAGTCTTAGACTCCACCCCCTTGGAACATCTCAGGCCCTCCAAGGTATGGAGGCCTATTTCCCCTCACCACACTCCCTGGTTGATGAACTCAGACATCGGTGCATACTTGGTGTCCAGGGCTGGGCGCTCAGGTCTGTACCAGCTCACTGCTGGTACGGCTGCTCTGTGGGGCCTGGTGCCTGTGGCTCGGTCGGGCCCCTTGCGGGGGCGATTCACTCTGGCACAGCTGGCTGCCTGCAGAACTCGCGTGTACGTCACTGCAGCCCCCTCTGGCTTCTGCTCTGTGGCTGTTGGGTGACCCCTCATCTGGGGTTCTCCTCAGCTCTTCCCAGGAAGGTGGCACGGTTGCCCCTCCGGTGGTCCTCTTTGGGCGCTCGCACTCTGGGGGCCTCTGGATGTCTGGGGCCTGGATCTCCTCCATGCCTGCTTCATGCCCTGGGGGACGGGGCTGTGGCTCCCCACACCAGCAGATCGTTACATGGAGAAGCCTTTTGAATAGACGAGCACTCATCCACACAGGTGTTCACACACACAAGCTACACCTTTCTTGGCTGCTACCTCAAACCACATTATGCGATGTCAATCTTGCGTGCTGCACAATCACATTCAGTATTTAATATTTACTGTTATTTACACTTAGCTAGATTATTGCAATGGTGTTGTGTTATTATGTTGCTCTCTTTTTTGCTTGTTGTCTCTTATTTTCTTCTCTCAACAGGTGACCTGAGAGATATTTTTTAAGTGCCCTTTCTCACTGTCCCTCTTCCCCTTTTCTTTCTTTCTTTCTTTCTTTCTTTCTTTCTTTCTTTCTTTCTTTCTTTCTTATCCCCCAGTCATGTCTGTCCTATCTGTAACAACTGAAAATAAATTAAAATAAATAAATAATAACAAAGGTTGATCAAATAGACCAATATGGCAAGGCCGTGATGGTCCATTTGGTAAATTAAGTTAGTTGGGCATCTTTTTTGGCCTTCAGACAATAATTCTGATGGCTAAAAAACAACAAGGAAAGAAAGAAAGAAAGAAAGAAAGAAAGAAAGAAAGAAAGAGAAAAAAGTAATAAAAATGTCTCTAAAACATCTTTTAAGATGAATCTTTTTATGATTGAGTAAAAAAAAAAAAAATGCTAAAATTCGAGTGCAGTGTTGAGTAAAATGGTTTTATTAAAATTTAATTGACCCTTTGAAATTATTTGTTGGAAGTCTTAAATCCCACTGAACAGGGGAAGAGAAAGAGACAGAGACACAAAGATAGCAACACAGAGGTAAATAAACATGGAGACAAGACACTGAGAATAAGACAGAAGGGGAAATGCCCAAAGTCTCATATCTCTGACAAGTTAAGTCACTTTTATTCATAAAAAAAACCCAGAACTTAAATATAATTATAAACCACACATAAACATAATCATACACTCAACAAAAATATAAACGCAACACCTTTGTTTCTGCTCCGATTTGACATGGGATGGACATAAAGACCTAAAAGTCACTCCAGATACACAATATTACCATCCCTCCCAAACATTGTTCACAAATCAGTCTAAATGTGTGATAGTGAGCACTTCTGCTTTGCTGAGATAATCCATCCCACCTCACAGGTGTGCCACATCAAGATGCTGATCTGACATCATGAGTAGCGCACAGGTGTACCTCAGACTGCCCACAACAAAAGGCCACCCTGCGATATGAGACCAGGGGCATCTAGGAACGGGCGAAGGAGGCCAGCAGGAGGTGAAACCTAAACTGGAAAAAACTAACACAACACAGAACTGAAACCTAAAATGGAGATGCAGGGAGACGACACAGAATGATGCAGGAAAAAACACAGATGAACCGGCGAGGAGCACACGAGGACACATAGTATAAATACACACAGGGGGAGACATGGAATGGCAAAGACACAGCTGATCCTAATTGACTACACGAGACAGGGGAAATGTGAACAGAACACACTAACATAAGACATGGACCTTCACAATAAAACAGGAAATGCACAGAGACACGGTACAGACACTAAATAGAGGGGAACACAGAAACCAAACTCTAAGAACTAACTAAGGCTACGTTCACACTGCAGGCGAAAGCGCATTAAATCCGATTTTTTTGACCCTATGCGACCCTATATCCGATCATGCTATGACAGTGTGAACGGCACAAATCCAATATTTTCAAATCTGATCTGGGTCACTTTCACATGTGGTACTGAATACTGAATCTGAATATGCAAATTAGGGGAAATTTACATCAAATTAAATGAGTAATGGCTGATTTGATGACCAAAATCAATGATGGTACTTAGAAACACATGACATTACACATTACATTTTCATGCAGTTAGAAGTTTGAACCTGCAGCTTTATTAAATGAACACCTGGTATCCAACAAGAGTTTAGTTTAAACTTTAGGAACAAAAAAGTAAGAATCAACAGAATTAAACAAAGAACCAACAGCACAGGAAAGTTTAATCTTCATGAAAAACACATGCAGTGACTTCAACGTCCACAATAACACAATGTGTTTGGGCTTATGTGTGTCAGTTTCCAGCTTTAATCTTATGTAACAAGACCTCTTTATAGGTCAATAGAGGAATGAAGTCATTGTTGAACTACAGCTTGTGTGTGTGTCACCTCCACAACCTACAACAATAAAATATGATCTTTGAGTAGTGATATGGGAGTAAAATATACCATACTGATGTGAATAGGAGGTCATCTTTTCCCTCGGCTGTTAGGGTACCTGGGCCGTTGACCCAGTGTTTTGTGTTTGGTTTTTTGAGTCTTGTTTAATCATTATTCTGTTCTCTGTGTATCTTATGTTTCCTAGTTATCAGAATCAGAATACTTTATTAATCCTTCAGGATTAATAAAGTATTCTGATTTACTTTATTAAATCAGAATTCAAGGGCTTACGCTCTTGAATTTATTCAGTATTTGTTGTTTAGGTTGTCTTGGTTAGTATTTGGTCCCGTTCACGTCTTTGTCTCGTGTCTTCTCTCGTCCCTTGCTCTCTGTCCTTTTTGCTCTGCTGCAAACAGAAGCAGAGAAAACTGGAGCTTCTGGTCTTGGCCAGATCTCTTTTGAAAAAGACATTTTAAAGTCAATGAGACTTTTTACCAGATAAATAAATAAAGAATATAAAAGTCTTCTACTTTATGATGGAAATTTTCTTTCTGGCTCAAAATGACATCATTTATCTGAATCTGTAGAAGAAGAAACAATCTTGGAAAGTCACTTTACTCTGTGTCTCACTGGATGTTCAAAGTTTTTAACAAAAGAGAAAAAGAGAAGCATTCTTTGATTTTAGTCTGTTAGCCCACAAGCTGAGTTTTTATCAGAGTCCTGCATGAATCAGTGTTATTTCACTGAGACTGTCATGATCCAAGCCGCCAGGAACACACAGGCACAAATGTAATCTTAAAAAAAATGGGTTTTATTATACCCCAAAAAGGACAAAATGATTACAAAAATTCAAAATAACAAAAAATAAAGTTTGTAAGAACCAAGTGGGCCCATAAAAGAGGTTACCTTAACAGACCGCTACTCAAAAATCACTTAACAAAAACATAACTCAAACTGACCTGCCCAAATGAGAAACAGCTCCAGTTATATAGCAAATGAATAAACCATTATATAAACCAAAGGTGAAAACTAAAGGGATAACAGATAACCATCATTCAAGAAGAACCCCATTCCCCCTGCATGATCACAATAGATGGTCCAGTCCACTTTATTGGCTTCTGCATTTAAACCAGCTCCACCCTCAGCCTCCTCTTTCAGCCAAACCAGGAAGGACTGGAGCGGAGGTCAGGTAACTGAGAAAGAGCAGAAATATAATCAATATAACATACCTATATAAAATAACAAACAATGCAAAGCAAAGTCTATGCCACCATTTGGGCTATAGTTTAGTGCTGTCATGCATTACAGGTAACCTCAAAATATCAAATTAGTTAACTTATGATCACAGAAACTTTAAAGCATAACGTAAACATAAGACAAAAGACCAAATGAATATTACCTAAGTGTCTCAGTTGTGTGGTTGCATGCACCCATCACACACTCCCCCCCTTCAGCAGTGAGCTGGAACAGCGAGAGAGATAGTCCGCTGTGCAGTTGTTCCTGCCAGAGGTGTGGACTCGAGTCACATGACTTGGACTCGAGTCAGACTCGAGTCATTAATTTTATGACTTTAGACTTGACTTGAAAAAATGTTCTAAGACTTGTGACTTGACTTGGACTTTTACACCAATGACTTGGGACTTGAATTGGACTTGAACCGGTTTACTTGAAAAGACTTGATATTTTACCCCAAATATAAAATTTAACATGTATATTATATAGAGATTGAAAATGTGACGTCATTCACGGGTAGAACCGCAAAGGATTCTGGGAACTCGTGGCAAGCGGTACTAGCGCACGCAGGCTTTCAATTGAAATCAGTCACACAGCGATAAAAAGAAACACAAAAATGTCAAGAAGCTGTTGTATTATTAACTGCAATAGCCGGTCGCATGACAGCCACGGGAAGCCGACGGGTAAAGAGATCGGTTGTTATCGGATTACGTCGTTGAAGAGAAATTGTTCGAGCCATGTTTCCGAAGTAACAAAGAGGCGACGGGTGGCCTGGATTGCAGCCATTCAAAGATCAAATATAACGTCCCAGAACACTCCAGCTCACAGGTTAGTCTGCTCCAAGCATTTACACAAAGGTCAGTCTGCTGTTGTAGTTAATGCGTCATTTTTCTTAACATAATTGGTGATATAGGTTACAAGCAAGTCTGGCGCTGAACAGAAATTGTCGCGCTATGCTCCTTTATTTATTGTGCATAAATAGTGAATTGTCCTGACACAATATTGCGTTTCGCTTCTGTTATTATGGTACACTGAGAAAAACATATACTTTTATTCACAGGATAAAACAGGTTTTTTGTATCACTAATTGCCCAGTACGATTACAGCATACAATATTATTGTCACTGCTACATTTCTGTGATGCGTACCAGAAATTATTTCCACTACTAATTAATTACCGTTGAGCTCAAAGGTCCTATTAATAAACGGTTAACGAATGTGTATTTATGACAACAATTTGTGAGACTGGTAAACTTATGATACGTACGATGGTCTTTCGTTCTACACGGTGCATTTCAAGGTCCTGCACCCATCCGTCGGTAAACTGTACCTGGGCTTGTTGCAGTGACCGGAAGTTACTAAACTTCATGAGTGTGTGCACTCACTCCAAGAACCGTATAATTATAAATATGCATATAAATATGCTACGATGAGATAGCTGACTTCATCTAACTAGCAAATGTTTTCAAGGCTACGTTGGTGATGCAGTTTTTTTTTTAAATGATATTTAAAAAAAAAAATCATTTATTTATGTATGATATTTTTGTCATGCGATTTCAAAGCCGGTCCTACAACCGCATCCAAGAATAACATGCAGCTTATCTCAGAACTGTCGGTGAAAATTATTCTTGGAGCTAGGTTTAATTGAGCTGCATTTTAAAGAGGTGCAATTTCACAATTTGTGTATATTTTCTAAGTTCACTATTTTGTCATGTGTTGAGAAAAACACAGATTAAAAAATTACATGGTCTAATATTTACATTTAGCATAACTGCAACATGCTTTTTTTCGTTTTTTTTTTAAAGACTCGAAAGGACTTGAAATTCAAAGTTTCAGACTTGTGACTTGACTCGGACTTTTACACCAGTGACTTGAGACTCAACTCTGACTTGCCTGACATTACTTGAGACTTGACTTGAGACTTGAGGATAAAGACTTGAGACTTACTTGAGACTTGCAAAACAATGACTTGGTCCCACCTCTGGTTCCTGCCTGCGATATGCTGAATGGTAAAACGGAATGGCTGCATCGCAAGGTACCATCTGGTAATTCGTCCATTCGTATCCTTCATTTTCTCCAACCACTGGAGCGCCTTGTGGTCAGTTTCCAGTGTAAATTCCCGGCCTAGGAGGTAATACTTGAGGGAATCAAGTGCCCACTTGATTGCTAAAGCCTCCTTTTCCACCGTCGAGTATCTCGTCTCTCTTGGGAACATTTTACGGCTAATGAAAGCCACTGGGTGTCGCTCATTGGGTGGTCCCTGTAGAAGAACAGCCCCCAGACCCCTGTCAGAAGCATCAGTTTGAAGAATAAAAGGTTTCTCAAAATCTGGGGTATACAAGACTGGAGTCTTACTGAGGGATTGCCTGATGTCCTGGAAAGCTGCCTCAGCCTCCTCCGTCCACTGAATCTGGTTAGGGCACCTAGAACCTGTTAGATCAGTGAGGGGAGACGCCCTGGCAGAGAAATGAGGGATAAATCTGTGGTAGAACCCTGCCATGCCAAGAAATGATCTAAGTTGTTTCCTTGTCTGTGGCAAACTGCAGGATTCAATGGCGCTGATTTTGCTCACTTGTGGTTTTATCACCCCATTACCTATGACAAATCCCAGGTATTCAGTTTCAGCCTTGGCAAAAACACATTTTGCCGAATTAGCAGTCAGCCCAGCTTCTCTGAGACGCTCTAGTACCTTTTCTAGATGTTTGAGGTGCTCCTCCCAGGTTTGGCTGTAAATCACAATATCGTCCAGATATGCTGCCGCGAACTCTGACAAACCACACAGTACCCGATCCATCAGCCTCTGAAAGGTTGCAGGGGCTCCATGCAAACCAAAAGGCAGGACTGTGAATTGGAATAGCCCCCATGGTGTCCGGAAGGCAGTCAGTTCCCTTGAGCGCTGAGTAAGTGGCACCTGCCAATAGCCTTTGCAGAGATCTAGAGTCGTCAGGTACTGGGCTTTCCCAAGTCGCTCAATCAGATCATCAACCCTAGGTGTAGGGTATGAATCGAACTTTGAGATGGCATTCAAGTACTTGAAATCAATACAAAACCGCAGGCTACTATCCTTCTTTGGGACCAAAACCACTGGGTTGCACCACTCGCTCTTAGATGGTTCAATGATCCCTAGAGACAACATTAAATCCACCTCCTTCCTCAAAGATGTTAACAGCCGCTCTGGAATCCTATAACTCATACGTCTCACAGACGCTCCATCCTTTAATATAATGTCATGTTCAATAACATCCGTCCCCCCAGGATTCTCCTGAAACACCCCAGAGCTGCATAACTCTTTCACCTGAAGCTGTTTTTCTTCTGAAAGGTGATTAAGGTCCACCTGCTGGAGCACCCCTGAAGGAAGATACTGCTCCTCTACCTCTTCCTCCTCATGAATCTCCCTTATCAAAAGAACTTCTGCTCTCTTTGGCCTCTCCACCCACTCCTTCAGGAGATTTACATGCAAAACTCTACTGGAGCGAGAGTGACCCGGAGTTGCCAGCCGATAGGTGGTTTCTGCTGAATCTGAAAAGGTCCCTGCCATTTAGCTAACAGCTTACGGTCATCACTCGGAAGGAGTACAAGTACCTTTTGTCCAGGTTCAAATGACCTCTCCCGAGCTGACCGATCATACCAGACCTTCTGATGTTGCTGGGCAGCTCCCATATGAGCTTGGGCTAGCTCAGTCATCTTCTCAAGTCGCTCCCTCATCTGTATAACATATGAGATGACATTAGTAGCCCCTGCCCCACTTCGGTCACCCTCCCACATTTCTTTCAGCAAAGAGAGGGGCCCCCTTACTTCGTGACCATATAACAGTTCAAAAGGTGAGAAGCCAGTAGAAGCTTGGGGTACTTCTCTATACGCAAAGAGCAGATAAGGCAGCCACTGATCCCAGTCAGTACCAGTGTCATTCACAAACTTGCGCAACATCTGCTTCAGGGTCTGGTTAAAGCGCTCCGTCAGGCCATCCGTTTGAGGATGGTATGGAGTAGTCCTTAGCCCTTTGATGCCAAGAAGCTGGTGGACCTGCTTTAATAAAGTTGACATAAAATTAGTCCCACGGTCTGTCAGGATCTCACGAGGGAATCCCACCCTTGAGAAAAATTGCACCAGACAAAAAGCCACAGACTTGGCCTTTACAGATTTCAGAGGAAAAACTTCAGGGTACTTTGTGGCATAATCAGTTATTACCAGCATGTAACGGTTCCCTGCCCTGCTTTTCTCAACAGGTCCGACAACATCCATCCCCAACCGTTCAAATGGGGTGCTAATAACTGGCAAAGGCTGAAGTGGAGCCCTGGAGGGGGTTTTGATGGAAGTCTTTTGGCACTGAGGGCAGCTTTTACAAAATTGGGCCACGTCAGCACGCAGGCCCGGCCAGTGCAAATACTTCCTAATGCGAGCCATGGTTTTATGCTTCCCACGGCACAGAGTGCCCCAAATTCAGTACCACCTCCCTGACTCCACTAGGAACCATCAGCTGTACCTGTGATCTTTGCCGGCGATAAAGAATGCCATCTTTCAGAAAAAATTCCTCACTGCTGTTAATATCTGGTTCCATCTCATGTCCTTGTTTTTTGGCTTTCTGAAAAAAGGGTGCTAATACTGGATCATTGTGTTGCATCTCAGTGATATTAGCTGGGACTTTAAAGTCCAAAGGCATCTCAGGTTCACAGACGGGAGATGCTTTCACAATAGTATGATGAAACTTCTCTCGCCTCCTCTCCCTGCGGGACTTGCGCAATTTCCCGGGTGCCGTCTCTAATTCTGCCTCATAAAATGGCAGAGCACTAAGGGTCTGAGTGGCATCTGCTGGCTTCCTAGCTTGAGCCCTAGTTACTGCAACATTGCATGTGTGGCTATAATCCAAAAGGTCAAACAGCACAGGTAGATCTCGGCCTAATATAACAGGGAATGGCAAATTATCCGCAACCCCAATATTCAGGAGATAAACCTGTCCTTGCACCTTGATGTATAGATCCGCTGTTGGATAAGGCTTTTCATCTCCATGAACACAACAAACAGGAATCGTTTCAGTCATATTAATACTATTTAAGGGGACAAACTGTCTGTGTACAAGAGTCTGTGTACTACCTGTATCAATTAGTGCCTTTAATGTATCACCATTAATCTCAACTGATGTCATCTTTAACCCTCTGTCTAATTTTATCTCAGTTATCATGGCTTCGGGGCACAAAGCACATTTGGGTTAATTTAGCTGAGTTTTCAGGGCACATGGGCTTTGTATGACCTTCCATACCACAAAGATAGCATACCAAGGTTTTGGCCGGGGACTTCAAAGACCCATCGGGTGAATGGCTATATGAAGCCCTACTCACATTGGCAGCTCGTCTCTGCGGGAGTGATTTCCGGCTGTCCTTCGTTTTCCAAGTCATAAAGCTCCAAGGCTGTCCCTTTTTCCGTGCCGCCACAAAAACATCAGCCAGCTTTGCAGCCTCTGCAGCAGAGGGTGGATTATGCTCTTTTATCCACACCTGCAACTCAGGAGATAGCATTCGTAAATATTGCTCAAGAATGATGATTTCCCCAATGTCCTGAACGGTTTTATCTTCAGGGTGGACCCATTTTACATAAAGCTCCTTCAGCCGTGCATACAACTCTTTAGGGCTTTCTGCAGGGTTTACATCAAGAGATCGAAATCTCTGCCTATAGGTCTCAGGATTGATATCATGTTTATAAAGAATAGCTGCCTTAACCTTATCATAATCCAAAGAATCATCAACATCCATATGTACATATGCACCTCTTGCTTTGCCCGTAAGCAGCGGTACAAGGTGAAAAACCCAATCATGTCTCCGCCACCGACAGGCCAGTGCAATGCGTTCGAAGGTAATCAAAAAATGTTCAATATCATCCTCGTTGGTAAGTTTTTGCAACTTAGGCTCCAGAAAATGGGACTGACCTGATAAACCAGTAGCTGATATACTAGGACCAGCTTGAGGAACAATGTCGTCATCTAGAGATTCTGGATCAGGTGATTCAGCTGCCTGACCTTCAGGCACTGGAGAAGTGCGGGCTTGTACTTCTACCTGTAACAACTGAAACTGGTGTTGAAGTGCTTTAAAATGTTCTTCTTGCTTTGCACTTTCCTCCTTCTGTTTAACCTCTCTGGCCTCCTGCTGCCCCATATGTGAACGGAGAAGAGAGATCAGATCCGATATCGTTGGTTCCCTACCTCGGCCCTCAGTGCTGTCTACCCCTCCAGAAGTTCCATTCTCCTCCTGTTCTCCATCGACTTGTCCTTCTGAGCCCATTTGCTGGCTTGGTACATCTCCTCGGACTGCTCTCGCACTCCGTGCTCCTCTGCATGGTTTGATAAGGAGTGGGGGGGAAAGAGAAAAAAAACCAAAAAAAAAAAACCTGTGCCTTTTTTGTGTGTGTATTTTTTCTTTTACACTGGCTGAATCCCACTGCTGCCACCAATTGTCATGATCCAAGCCGCCAGGAACACACAGGCACAAATGTAATCTTCAAAAAAATGGGTTTTATTATACCCCAAAAAGGACAAAATGATTACAAAAATTCAAAATAACAAAAAATAAAGTTTGTAAGAACCAAGTGGGCCCATAAAAGAGGTTACCTTAACAGACTGCTACTCAAAAATCACTTAACAAAAACATAACTCAAACTGACCTGCCCAAATGAGAAACAGCTCCAGTTATATAGCAAATGAATAAACCATTATATAAACCAAAGGTGAAAACTAAAGGGATAACAGATAACCATCATTCAAGAAGAACCCCATTCCCCCTGCATGATCACAATAGATGGTCCAGTCCACTTTATTGGCTTCTGCATTTAAACCAGCTCCACCCTCAGCCTCCTCTTTCAGCCAAACCAGGAAGGACTGGAGCGGAGGTCAGGTAACTGAGAAAGAGCAGAAATATAATCAATATAACATACCTATATAAAATAACAAACAATGCAAAGCAAAGTCTATGCTAGTGATGGGCAGATGAAGCTTCGTGAAGCACTGAAGCTTTTCATCCAATTGGTTCACCCCAGCGCAAAGCTTCTTGAAGCTTCATTTGCTCTAGTAGGACACCTACTGGACGTAAAAATAATAGCTGGCATGAATTTGAAGAGTGTGGCCTTTTGCACACAGCCTGTAAATGTCAACAACAAAAGGAGTGTGTAAAACATGTATATTGTAGTGATGGCAGTATACTGTGTATATTTATACTGGCAGTATGGAAAATGATTATTTGGAAATGCTTAAAATGCAAATGATCATTTACTGTGAGGTGAGGTGTGGTTGGGGTGTGGACAGTGGTTGTGCGGTTGTAACGTTGAGGTATGGACAGCTACACAGTCCTGCCTGTTCACATTTTATTCTGTAAAAACTAAATTTTCACTGCTTTTATGGCCTTTTTAGTGGGGAGAACATAGCTAGGATTTAATGATTTAACAAATCTTTTGAATCCTTTGTCCTCCACAATGCTAAATGGCTGGGAGTCCTCAATCACCATGCTAACCAGGTCTTCATCTATTTGAGATTGTTCTCCTGAGGAAAGACAATAAAGACAAAGCACAAATATAAATATCACACATGTAACTTATTACAGTTGTATAATATTGTTATATCATTTAGTAACATTACTGCATGCTATATTATCATGGCATTTGATGGCTCACCTGGTCTTGCTCCACAATCGGTGTTCCCCTTATTCACATGCAAAGCTCTGTAGTGCCTAAGCATGGATGAGGTGTTGCTGTTATATCCCAGCTCCCTGGCACATAGCAAACACTTCACCTTGTACAAAAGTCAAGACAGCTTAACATAAATTGTATTGCAGCATCAGTATTATGAAAATACATCTTCTGTAGAAATTTACATACCTTGTTGGGAGGAATAAAATCACAATGTTCCCACACAGGGGAGGACATCCTCCTCTTCTTAGCTGGCTCCATTCTCTCCTGACTTTCTCTCCTCACTCTCATAAACCTCCAAACTGTCTCCAAACTCTCACTAACCGCAACTCTCCATCAAACACCCACATTTTTGAATGAAGTCTGAGGGGTTTATATCGCTGTCATATCTCGCGGCAAAGTTCGAACCACTTCATGAACCAGTCACGTGGTACAGCCGGGCAGCGAGGCTTCGGACGTCATCATTTTCAGCTCCTCCCATAAATGAAGCAAGCCTCGATACGCGCATCGCGGAAACGCCCCCTCAATTACCCGACACACGCTCCGAAGCCTCGATACAGAACGTCACATCACTACAGGTAACCTCAAAACGTCAAATTAGTTAACTTATGATCACAGAAACTTTAAAGCATAACGTAAACATAAGACAAAAGACCAAATGAATATTACTAAGTGTCTCAGTTGTGTGGTTGCATGCACCCATCACAGTGACCATCACAGTTTTACACACCTGTTCTGTATGACTTTGTCTCAGGTTTGCGGTGATATCCAGCACTCTGAGCTGATGGCAGATCTGGTCAGTCCACAGTAGCTTCAACCACTAAATTATCTCTAACACATCACCAAACCAAAGTCTTCCTGCTAAGAGTACATCAAAGGTGAAAAGCGAGCCTAGAATGTCATCATTTCTGCTCTCCTCTTTCTTCTTCTTCTACTTCTGGACCGCACACATCTGTCGCTGCCCTACTCAGGTCGATCTAATGAAAATCAGCCAGAAATAATAATCAGAAATCCAAATGTAGAATTTATAGTTCCCCATTGATGCAATTTGGTTATTACATTTAAGAAGCAGTCTGTAATGCTCACCCCAGCATACTTGAAGCAGATCATCAAAGCATGCTGAACACTTTCTACCATTCCACATGTGCATTTTCTATCCAGGTACTCAACAGCACCAAACCATAATTGTGAATCCATGGCTTTGATCTGGTGAAAATCACCCTACCCCTACTGTTCATCTTTACACACAACAGATGGTGTTTCTGTATCTTATGACTGAATGAAAAGTAATGACAACCGTTATTTTCAATCTTCCATTGCTTCTACCTGTTGTTTCTCTGTATTATTGTCGGATCTTTACCTTCAAATAAAGTGCCTTCAATATAAACTGCCTCGAGGTAACTTGTTGTAATTTGGTGTTTTATTAAGAAAATTGAACTATTGTGGCAGAAAAGTTGGATGCAAACCAAGACTAAAAGTCCTCAGGCAGGAGTCATAGCTGGGCTTTAGCATCTGGGTCACCCACTTTACCCAGGGAGCTAAACCAGCATCTCCAACAGGTGATTTGTTTGTCTGGCAGTTTCAGGCTGGGAAAGCTTGTTAAACTTTAACAAAACATTATTTGGCACCAACGTGAATGATTTGGGTCATGTTTATCACGTCTGAGTCAGGGAGCAAAGGTCACCTCCTTTATGCAGGATTTCACCTTATGCCAACAGGGGAAAAAAATCACGAGTTCTTAAACAAGCTGTAGGTCATGTTACTACACACATTTCAATATGTAAGCATTTCATCATGTTTTAGAGTCTCAGAGTTATTTCAGCCTCATCTTCACATACTTTCACAAATATTCACATTATCTCCGAGATCCAGTTGTGAAATTTTTTCCCTCAGTGTAACCGATTGCAACACAACAAATGACTGACCAGCTGCCTCCCTCTTCCCGCTCCACCACAACCACCCACACATGCAGGGCCTTGGAGTAGGGGTATGTCACCAGGGTGCAGAGGAGGCTACCCCCCCCCCCCCCCGTCCCCCCCCCGTCCCCCCGTCCCCTTCTGGCTGCCTCTGCCTCAATTTTATCCCACAACTTAGACATTCACATTACTCACACTCTCATTACACATACATATAGGATCTTGGGGGTGGGCACGATACACGGAGTCCAAGTTACCATCAGGGTGTACACCTCACCCCTGGCGTCGTTGCCCACCTCTCAATTTTAAATACACGTAGACATTGAGGGCTATCAGGAGGGCCTATGCGCTTACCTGCTGCTCTCTGGCAGGTAGCTCCATGCCCTTCTGGGTTTTAATTGCACCTTAGAACACACATGCATCAACATTACAATGAGCGGGTGGAGGGAGGTTTGGAGTCTTCTCTCACCCCCGTTCTCCGCGGCCTGCTGGAGCGGGGGGGCTAGGAGGAGGAGTTGGCCGTCCGGCTGCGGTCTGGGGTGTGGGGCCTCCCTGCTGCTGCGGAGTCGGGACGGTTTGCCTCTCCCCACCGCAGGGAAAAGGGTAACACCACCTGGGTCTGGGTGCAGTTCCCCCCCCCTCCAGGGGCAAGGGTACCTAGACCCGGTTCGTAGAGTACGCTTGGGGAGTGTGATCGTGTGTACAGCGTCTCTTTATGTCTGTCCCCACGTTGGTTGAGTGTGGAGTGAGTGCATATGAGAGCATGAGGGTGGGAATGGATGTTTGTGTCTGTGTGTGCCTGTATGTCTGTGTCTATATGTCAGGCTGGGTATCAGACGCCACCTCTCTGGGGACATCTCAGGCCCTCCAAGGTTTGGAGGCCTATCTCCCCCCACCACCACTTCCCCTGCCAGTGGTGGACTCCCTCAGACATCGGTGCGTTGGTGGTTCTTTGTGTCTGGGGGTGGGCGTCCGGGTACACACCGGCTCACTCCTTGGCGGCCGCTTATTGGGGCTCGCTCGGGCAACTTCGGAGGTGGGGTGCCCCCGACCTCTCGGCCTGGGGCTCGGTCACTCAGGCACGGCTGGCTGCCGGCGGAGCTCACGGGCGCGTCACTGCAACCCCCCCTGGCTTCTGCTCCGCGGCTGCTGAGTGAACCCTCATCTGGGACTCTCCTCAGCTCTTACTGGGACAGTGGAGCGGCTGCCCCTCTGTTGGTCTTCCTTGGTCTCTTGTGTTCTGGGGGCCTCTGGATGTCTGGAGTTTTGATCTCCTCCATACCTGCTTCATACCATAAAGGACAGGGCTGTGGCTCCCCACACTCCCTAGCAGATCATTACATGGAGAAACCTTTGGAATGCAAGCATGCTGATCCACACAGGTATGCACACAGGTGCACACATGGGTATTCACAGACGCGGACTACAGCTTTCTTGGCTGCTGCCTCAAAGCACATTGTGCGCTGTCTATCTTGCATGCTGCACAATATCGTTTATTATTTAGTATCTACTGATATCTACTGCTAGCTAGTTTATTGTGATGGTGCTTTTTTTTTCTTATTATGTTGCTCTTTGTTGTTTGCTTCCTCTTCTGTTTTTTTTCTCCATACAGGTGACCCAGGTGTTTTGTTTTTTTTGTTTGTTTGTTTTTTCTTCTCTCTTCCCCCCCTTCTCACCGTCTCTTCTCCCCTTTGGTTTTCTTTCTCTCCCTCTCTTTCTTTCATTCTTTCCCCCTGTCCTATCCCACAGTCATGTCTGTCCCGTTTGTAGCAACTGAAAATAAAATAAATTCATAATTATAATAAAGGTCAATCAAATGGACCAATATGGCAAGGCCATGATGATCCACTTGGTAAAATAAATCTGCTTGGCATCTTTCTTGGCCTTAAGACAACAATTCTGATGGCTAAAGATCCAAACGGGACAAAAAAAAAAACCCAAAAAAAACCCAAATGACTGACCAGTGATTAGTGTTTTACAGTGATTACGACAGAAAGCCTGTTTCTGCCACTGGTGCCAAGCATTTGCTCTTTTCAGCTTGTTCAATTGTGGAGGTTTTTACATTCTTTACCTTACAATATAAAGCACCTTGAGGCAACTGTTGTTTTTTTGGCACTATATATAAATATAAATGAATTGAACTGGTAGCAACTTTATGAATGAGAAAATGAAAACAAGTGTCAGTCAGCTGGTTCATGTCCAGCAGGTGGGGAGGAATCAGTGAGTCTGTTACTCCAGTTACTTACTCAGAGGTAAAGTTAAAGAAAACGAGTTTCCTTCATCGCACTAAACCTGCCCACTAAACATGACCCTGAATGAACCCATATGTAAAGGACTGTAGGTTTTAAGCAGGATCACGTAATGGCAACACAATAGATGAGGAAAGTGGGGGAACTCTGACGACATCTAGTGGACATCTTGAAGATGACGGGTCTGAACAGAGAGCAATGCAGGTCTGTGGAGAAGATTGCAGCACACTGTGAAATATGAACTATGAATAATATCTACATCTGTAATGATGTAATCAAAATAGGTAATCAAAAAATCAAAATTCAGAATACCTGGACTACAAACTGTAAAATATTTATTAAGCTTAACGGCACACCGGAAGAAGCTAAAGTGTTGGTCATCAAATGCATGCAGGATCTGGAAAACATTAACAAGTAATATAACTACAAAGACAAGGAGCTGGGCTAACAATCTACAGTCATCCAAGCAGGTAATAGAAGATAACAACGAAAGCTAAAAGCGTAACACATTTAAGGATGGAACAATCAAGTAACTCATTATCTGGGATCTATACATCGTTATCACAAAGGATTGCTAATCAGGAGATAAATACACCAGCAAATAAGGAATACAAAATACACTTCACAGAGCAGGACATTGATCCAGAACTGAACTTTTTTAACATCAAAAATACCTGCTATTATCATAATGATGATCAATTCAACAAAACTGTCAAGGTGGACGGTAAAATATCTATAATTCACTTTAACAGTAGAAGTTTATATGCAAATTTTCATAAAATAAGAGAATATTTAAGCAAATTTGCACATCCATTCAGTGTGATTGCAGTATCTGAGACATGGATTAATAAAGAGAAAGGTGGGGACTTTGTAATAGATGGATATGAATTAAATCTTATAAATAGAAAGAATAAGAATGGCGGTGGTGTGGCCTTGTTTGTGGACAAAAATTTAAAATACAAGATGGTAGAAAAAATGTCGATGGCGGTAGATAATATATTAGAGTGTGTAACAATAGAAATTAGTATGGGAAAAGAGAAAAATGTCATTGTAAGCTGTATATATAGAACACCAGGTTCAAATACTGAAATTTTTAAGGAGTGGGTAGATAAAACATTCACTAGGACAAACCAAAAAGTCATGTTCATTTGTGGGGATTTTAACATAGATCTATTAAATCCAAGCAAACAGAAAATGACAGAGGAGTTTATTAATACAATGTATAGCTTGAGACTTTGTCCAATGATCACTAAACCCAGCAGGATCACAGCACAATCGGCAACCTCAATAGACAATATATTTACAAATGAAATAGAAAATAGATCCATAAGTGGTCTTTTAATAAATGATGTCAGTGATCACCTACCTGTTTTTGTAGTGTATAATAAAAATTATAGGAAGGTTACACAGGAAAATATAGTAAAATACAAACGAATGAGAACAGAAGAGTCAATAAATGTATTTAAAAATGATTTGCTCAAGCAAGAATGGGAGACGCTGTATAGGGAAAAAAATGTTGATAAAGCTTATGAGATTTTTTTAGGAAAATTTAAAATGTTATATAATAGCCGTTGCCCAGTAAGGAAATACAGTAAAAAACAAAAATATGCAGAATGCCCATGGATTACAAAAGGATTGCAAAATGCATGTAAGAAGAAAAATACCTTATACAGAGAATTTATAATGAACCGAAGTACAGAAGCTGAAAATAAATATAAGAAATATAAAAATAAATTAACGAGTATTTTGAGGTCATGTAAAAAGGAATACTATGAGAAATTATTGATTATGAATAAAAATAATACTAAAGGGATTTGGAAAACATTAAATACTATCATTAAAAAGGGCTCTGGACAGTCAGACTATCCTTCGTATTTCACAAATAATGATAGAAACATTACTAATATGAGCGATGTGGTAAATGATCTCAACAAATTCTTTGTAAGTGTTGGGCCAGACTTGGCTGAAACAATTCCTGATATGACAGATTCGGTAGAGAAAGAAACCAGATTCATTGATCGAAATCCTCATTCAATGTTCTTAAAGGCAGTAGAAGAAAAGGAAATCATTGATATTGTTGGGAAATTACAAACAAAAAACTCTACAGACTCTGATGACATAGATATGGAAATAGTCAAGAAGGTGATAGAGGGCATTTCCAAACCCTTAACACATATCTGCAATTTGTCCATACAAACTGGTACATTCCCGACACAAATGAAAATAGCTAAAGTAACACCATTGTACAAAAATGGTGATAAACACCAATTCACAAACTATAGGCCTGTCTCTCTACTTTCTCAATTTTCAAAAATACTGGAAAAAAATGTTATTAATAGACTCGACAAATTCATAGACAAACACAAAATAATAACGGATAGTCAGTATGGTTTCAGATCAAATAGATCAACATCATTGGCATTAATAGAATTGATCGAAAATATCACTAACAATATAGATAAAAGACAATGTACAGCTAGTATATTCATCGACCTAAAAAAAGCTTTTGATACAATTAATCATGAAATATTACTCGATAAATTGGAGTATTATGGCATTAGAGGAGTGGTGTTAGAGTGGGTAAAGAGTTATTTGAGAGACAGGAAGCAATTTGTGAAAATTGGGGAACATCAATCAGAGTGTATGGACATTGTTTGTGGAGTTCCGCAGGGGTCAGTATTGGGACCAAAGCTGTTTATCCTCTATATCAATGACATATGTAGAACATCAGATATATTACAGTTTATTTTATTTGCAGATGATACAAATATTTTTTGTGCTGGAGAGAACTTACAGCAGCTTTTGGAAATTGTCACACAAGAAATGATTAAACTGAAAACATGGTTTGATAGAAATAAGTTATCATTAAATTTGGAAAAAACGACATTTATGTTATTCGGAAATTATAAAAAAGATGCCGAAGCAAAGTTATTAGTAAATAATGTCGAATTAGAGCAAGTTTCGGATACAAAATTTCTGGGTGTGATAATAGATAACAAAATCTGCTGGAAACCTCATATAAAGTATTTACAAGCTAAACTGTCAAGAAGTGTCTCCATACTGAGTAAAGTTAATTTTTTTTTGCCTTCCAAATCACTCCGGGTACTTTACTGTTCACTTATATTGCCATATTTGGAATACTGTGCGGAAATTTGGGGAAACACATATAAAACTTCACTTCAACCAATATGTAAAATTAAAAAAAAAGCAATCAGGATGATTAGTAAAGCTGGATATAGAGACCATACTAACACCATGTTTTTGAAATTAAAAATATTGAAGTTTATGGATCTTATAAAATACAAAACGGCAAAAATTATGTATAAAGCTAGATACAATATGTTACCAGGAAATATACAGAGGATGTTCTATGACAGAGAAGGAGATTATGAACTAAGGGGTAAGTTGAATCTGAAGATACTTAAAGCACGGTCAAATGTTAAAACCTTTTGTGTAACTATTTATGGAGTAAAACTGTGGAATAGCTTTACTGCAGAATTACAGCAATGCTCAGGAATTGGCAAGTTCATAAAGACACTTCGAAAATTACTTTTGGAAGGATATGATATTGAAGAAGACAATCACCCATTGTATGTATAAATATATCAACTCGTATTTAAATTATAAATATCGTGCCAGTCTTGTTGACATAAGTTTCTTATGTATTGTGTGGAGTATACGATGAGGAGAATTAGGTAAATATGTGGGATTAATAAGATGTTGAGCAGGGGTAGGAGTTAATAAGTATGTGCATACTTCTTCTTACTCCTTTTCAGACCAAACGACTGTTATCTCATGTTAGATGAATGTTTTATTTTATTATAATTCTTTCTTGTTTGTCTGTACAAATGTGTGTGTGAGTATATCTACACATATATTCGTATCCGTAAATGAAAATACATGTAGATGAGTATATATTGTTTTTTTTATTGTTTGTTTTATTATGTCTGAAATAAATAAAGATAAATAAAAAATAAAAAATAAAATAGGCTCCATGTAGTTTAAGTTCTGTTACTGTACTTATGAAGCAAACTGCACACACAGAGTTGGCAAACATTGAGTTTACTTGCATTTAGGCAAAATGATATAAACACTTATCATGAGCCAATATAGCACATTTAACTGCTTTTATTTAGCAGGGATTACACAATACACAAAATTAGTCACAAACATTTTTAATCAAATCTTGCAACATGTTGCTAAGAAGAACCAGGACAACCAGGTCAAAGCCATACTGAAGTATAACCTTCATTAACATAAATCACAAAGAAAACATATTTAAATAAAAATTGTATACTTGTCTTGAACTTTTTTAAATCTTTAGTCCTGTGTATCAAAACTTATTTATTGGCTGATAAAAAGGAATCACATCATGGTTGTTACAAGGAACAAGTGATGAAACTCATTTTCATGTTTGTTTTCTTCTATACTGAAGAAGAAATACAAGTTTCTGTGGTAAATATTAAAAGAGCATCCATGTTCAATAAATATTTGTGTCACCTTTAAAGACCAATAAAAAAAATATCAAACTTAGAGAAACATAAAGTCAGGGCTGGAACAAACAACATAGAGTGCCCTTCACTGCTGTGGACAGGAAATGTACCGTGACTTGGAGCATGAGGTCATTTTCTACCTCGGGTGCTGCAGTGATTTGGTTTGTCACTCAGGTGGATCCTTAGATGAAAATTCAGTCCTGATTTCCAACTGAATCTTTCCCCACAGGAGCTACAAATATATGGTTTCTCACCTGTGTGGATCCTTCTGTGACTTTTCATAGTCGACAAGTCTCTAAACTCTTTCCTACAGACGTTGCAAGAATACGCTTTCTCACCGGTGTGGATTCTCAAATGAGTTTCTAGTCCTGATTTCTTACCAAATCTTTTCCCACATGTGCTACAGAAATACGGCTTCTCGCCTGTGTGGATTCTCACGTGACTTTCAAATCCGGATTTCTTATTAAATCTTTTCCCACAGGTGATGCAAAAATATGGCTTCTCGCCTGTGTGGATCCTTACGTGAGTTTCCAATCCTGATTTCCAAATGAATCTTTTCCCACAGGTGCTACAAGAATGTGGCTTCTCACTTGTGTGAACTCTCATGTGTCTCGTCAGGTTGGATTTACACTGAAAAGTTTTTCCACAAGTGTCACAGCTTACAGATTTTTTACTTGTATCAGTTTCACTCCGAGACTTATCTGTTCGGTTTTTGTGACGTCTCCTTTTCTTCAGCTCCGCATTTCTAGTTGATCCCGAGTCCACATGCTGGTTTTCTTCCTGTTCCTCAAGCTCTGGTTCAGGAAAGTTAAGAGCAAGGAGCTGGTCATCGTTTGGTTCTGATTCACTGAGGTCACTTTCCTCAAAACTAGAAGTCACCATAAAACTATTGATCTCCTGCTTCAGTACAATCTCCTCCAGCTCCTGACTGGTGCAGAGTTCCTCCTGTTCCTCTTTAATCTGTGGAGGATCTGGGTCCTCCTGGTCCAGACTTGAGTTCCTCTCCTGCTGATTGGCGACAAACTCCTCCTCCTTACAGGCAGTTTGCTGGTGGAGGTCTAAACGAACAATAAAAAAAATGTAATTATAGAAAAACACTTCTGAGAAGATAAAGTTTTAGTTAAAGTCTGTAATGAGGGCATGTTGCTCACATTTGCAGGTGAAATTAAAAGTGTGTAAAAATGAAGTTATTTGTGCACTCTGATGCAAATGAGAACTTGAGTTCTGACATTTTTCAGCAACATTAAGAGTAAAAAAAACCTTTCAAACAAAAAAGAACTCACTTATTACTGACTGACTGATGATCTATTTTGGAGTTGATCTCGAAACTGATCTACATCTTGATATTTTTCAAAATAATCTTCACTATTGGGGGTGGCTGTAGCTCAGGCGGTAGAGCAGATCATCTACTGATCGGTTCGATTCCCGGCTTCACCTAGTCTGCATTTCAAATATCCTTGGGCAAGATACTAACTCCAAGTTGCCTCAAGTTGCTCTTTGATCTGTGGAATGTGTGTCTGAATGTTGGTAGAAAGCACTAAGAAAAATGTGCTTGTGCGAATGGGAGTGAGTGGGTGAATGCACAAGTTTTGTAAAGCGCTTTGAGTGCTCAAGATTGAGTAGAAAAGCGCTATATAAGAACCAGTCCATTTAAAACTCCCTGTCATGTTTTCACGAATACACATTAAATAGATCTGACTGATACAAACTGTAGGTTTAATATTAATGTTAACACTTCAGAAAAGCGATTACAGTTTTACCGCTGGTCTGTAAATCTTTCTCAGGTTTCCAGATGTTATGCAGCTGTCTGAGCCGCTCTTCCCCGCTCCAGACGACGATGCCTTCATCCTCGTGTTTCACTACAAGCTGTTCTCCCTCTTGACTGATGCAGAGTTCCTCCTGTTCCTCTTTGATCTGTGGGGGATCTGTGTCCTCCTGGTCCAGATTGAAGTTCCTCTCCTGCTTCCAGACCTGCTGGCCAGCCAGATCTTCCTCCTCCTTACACTTCATGTTGATGTGGGACTTGAGGAACAAAGTAAAAAGAAAAAGATTAGACAGGTAAAGGTGCAGCCTCAGTCAGCAGGGCTGTACACTGTGAGCATGTTGCTCACATATGTGAGAGAGGTTTGTACAAATGTTTCAGAAGCACCATGTGACTCCCTCTCTTTGTTGGAAAGTCTTATTAATTCACTTTATAACTATTACTTTGAAGATAAATTTCTACCATCACAAAAATATTATGACCTCTTTAAAAACAAACAACGGCAACTACATGACTTAAATTCCATGTTTAGATGAAGGTAATGGTCAATGCCTTTTGACAGGGGAAAAACCTCCACACAGAAGAATCTTACTTGGCTGAATCATAAATTATTCACCATGATTAAAACTGCAGATGAGCAATAATCTGCATTTTATTTTAGCCAAAGAGGAATGTTTCTGTTTGTCTGTGATCTGACTTTTTCTGCTGGGTCCAAATTTCATTTTATCCTGTGTAAGTTTGTTTCTCTTCCTGTTAACTAGCAAAGTCAAAATCACCTTGATTCATTTAACTTTAATTCAATTATAAATGTAATCATTTTATTGAACAATTAATTTCATTTCAATGAAAAACAATTACTTAAAAGAAAGAGATTAAGTTGGAGAGAGACATGTGGCCATCTTTTAGTGAGTTAGACCCTGATTAAGGGCTATTTTTAAAAGTAAAGCCCATCTCTCAAAGTCCCTGCCGGCCTGCCTCCACCTCGGGAAGTCTGTGGGTGCAGACGGAGGTGAGGAGCACCACAGGCGGCAGAGAACTGTCTGTAGCCCCGGAGTGAGGCGTCGTGAACCGAAGCAGACAGCGAACTGTGGCACAGTGCAGAAAACCGAAGCTTTCCCTCCCTGTTTGGTTTTGATGTGTCTCATGAAAGTCTATTGTTAAAAGTTTACCTTTAAAAAAAACGGACGCACTTGTTTGATTAGCTGCTCTCTGATTTTAGCCTGTTAGCTTACAGACTGAGCTCAGATCGTTCCTGTGTTAGTTCATTGAGAACATCACAGTTTTACATACCTGCTGCGTGACTTCATCTCGGGTCTCCGGCTGATATACAGCAGTCTGAGCCAGTGGCGGATCTCATCATCCTGGACGACTGTTTTTAATGTTTTTAACCACGGAGATTTCTTCTGCATCATCAGTCTCTCATTGTTAAACTCTCCCAGAAACTGAAGACAGTTGTGCCATTTCCGCGCTTCTTGTTCTTCTATTGAGTAGACGGCAGACTACACATGTCCAAGGGTAATACTGTCCTCCTCAGGCCATTGGCATCAAGTCAAAGCCTTAAAGTCTGGTACTTTGCGCATGGTCATTTTTTACGAACAGCAGAATCACAAGACAAAGCGTGCCAATGTTTATACTTTTCACTGTGACTGCCAAATAGATGAAAAAGTAGATGTTAAAAAACAACTTATAGTTTTGTCATTGGGCTGGTAGAAAGCTATGAGTTTCTGTCCCTTTGTCTGACCTTAGAGACTTATTTTAAAAGGAAACATTACAATCCTTTAAAGCAAGTATTTTCACCTCTGTTCCCCCCTCTGTACTTAGCTTTTTTGTTGTCATGTCAGTAATTGTCCAGTTGATGGCTCCCTTGGATCACAAGCCTGTCTCATGAGTCCAAGTGAATATATTCTTAATAAACAGCTTTGAAGAATTTGTGACCAACTTTGTTTAATTCGGAACATCATCATCATGAGTCAAACTCACTCTTGGATCTACAAAATATTTAACAAAAACAAACATCACTGAATCATAAGGTATTTGCTCCAACTCTTAGTCCAGAAACACATGAGTGAACTAGATCAGCTGCTCCTCCAGTTCAGCTGTGGATTTATATCATTATTTATATTTGTAAAGTGGATATGCAGTTTTTCAGTACTAATATAAGCATTTTATATCATTGCTTTATTGACAGATGTTTGGTGTTCAAGGTCAGGCATCAGTTTGAAAAAAACAAACAAACACACTGAGTTGAACTTGAACTTCCTACTGACAAAAACTAAAATTGGTGCAAAAATAACCAGAAACATATAAGAAGCATCCTGGAGGTGCTGCAGACAAGATAGGACCAATAACATGTCAACAGGAAATCCTTTTTACTAATTTGTTTATTTCTTTTTAGATTTTTACTCTCCATTTTAAGCCATGATGTTTGCTGATACTGTGTTCCTACTGTTTGTTCTCATTAATAGTTCTGTTTTTAACATTCTGTGCTGAAGCTGGAGGAAATGTTTCTACAGTGTCAGATGATACAGCTCCAAACTAAATAAGTGACTAACTAACGATGCTTTAATACACTTTACTATAAATTATGATATAGTGCACTTTCTTAAAATTTCTTATTGCTCTGTAATTAATTGTTTTCTTTATAAATGTACAAATGAGAATAAAATCTGTGTGATAAAGGAAGGTCTGTAGACTTCTCTGTTAAGATCAGTGAAGAGAAACAACAACATACAAATACCTAAGAAAAATATTCAGTAAACATTTAGAAGATAGAGAAGTTTATGTTGTCATGTGGAGAAATTTTTCAAATAAAAATATCCATAAGCATTGATAGTCTCCATGGCTGAACAGACACAGGAAAGAGCTCCACCTATAAAACGTAAAAACATCAAGACAACATGTTGAAGATGTCGAGGTACTGCCCATAATGTTTGACTGACATCTGATTTATGTGCAGCACATAAATACCACAATAATGATGGAGAGAAACTAAAAGGGAACTAAAATACAGATTTAAACTTACAACAATATGAAAGACTTCAGTCTATTTCACTTTAATCAACTCAGCAGTGGCTCCATAATAAAGACTCAGTCCAGCATAGAGCGGCTGAGTGAATGTGGTCTGGACTCTGTGGAGGAGAGTCATGGTTTCAGAGACGCTGTAGAAGGACAAAATACCTGCTCTGTGATCCAGGTACACTCCTACTCTGGAGGAACGAGGACCTGAGACACGAGTTTGGATGTTGTTGTACCGAAATGTAAAACTGTTGTTGTTCCAAAATGTAAAAATGTTGTTGTAACAATCTAATGACCAAGATTTGTCATTATGTCCAAATCTACATTCATATCCTTTTCTGCTGATATTCTTGTATGCGACTGCTACATAACCTCCTCCCCCTCTCCACTCCACCTCCCAGTAACAACGTCCAGTCAGACTCTCTCTACTCAGGACCTGAGACACTTCATTGAATCTGTCTGGATGATCAGAATAAGACTGTTGTTGTTTCATTAATGTTACTTTTCTGTTCCCCTCTGATAATAACAGCTTTTTGTACGCTGTGTTTGGATCCAGTGTGATTTCACATGAATATTTTAAGAATCCAGCTCTGGTCTTTGGCTCTGGTTGTGACAGTGAAACATCCACTTCAGTGACTGTCAGTGAGATGTTTGTCCGTTCCTCTCTCAGAATGTCCTGTAGTTTATCTCTGACCTCTGACACAGCTGCTGTCACATCCTCAAAGTAGCTCAGAGGACGGATATTGATGCTGGATGAGTCTGTAGACTCACTGAGTGCTGACAGTGAGGGGTAGTTGTGTAGAAACTGGATGTGATCCTCTGTGTGTGAGAGCTGCTTCAGCTCAGCATCTTTCCTCTTCAGCTCAGTGATCTCCTGCTCCAGCTTCTCCTGAAGCTCTTTGACTCGACTCACTTCAGTTTCCTGCTGGGATCTGATCTGCTGCTTCACATCAGAGCTTCTTTTCTGGATGAGATGGATCAGCTCAGTGAAGATCTTCTCACTGTGCTCCACTGTTTGATCAGCAGACTGATTGATGGCCTCCACCTCCTGTTGAAGCAGCTTCACATCTTTCTCTCTGTCCTGGATTCTCTGCTGGATGTTTTGTCGACTCACCTCCAGCTCTCTCTGCCTCTCAGTCCTTTCTGCTGCAGCTGAGACTGTGTCGTGGCCTTTATGTTCATCCACAGAGCAGAGATAACAGATACTCTGCTGATCAGTACGGCAGAACATCTTCATCACCTCATCATGACGAGAGCAGATCTTCTCCTGGAGCTTCTTGGAGGGCTCCACTAGCTTGTGTTTCTTTAATGGAGCAACATCATAATGAGTCTTAAGGTGTTTCTCACAGTAAGATGCCAGACAGAATAAACAGGACTTGAAGGCTTTTATTTTTCTTCCAGTGCAGACATCACAGGCCACATCTTCAGGTCCAGCATAGCAGTGATCAGCAGGAGCAGCTTGGAGTCCAGTCTTCTTCAGCTGCTCCACTAAAACTGCTAACATGGTGTTTTTCACCAGGACAGGCCTCGCTGTGAAAGTCTGTCTGCACTGAGGGCAGCTGTAGATTTTCTTCTTTTCCTCTTCATCCCAGAAGCTTTCAATACAGTTCATGCAGTAGCTGTGTCCACAGGGAAGAGTCACCGGATCCTTCAGTAGATCCAAACAGATCGAACAAGAGAAGGTTTCTCGGTCCAGCTGAACACTTTTCTGCGCCATTTCTCCTCTCAGTGTCAGTGATTGTGTAAGTTTCACTTCCTTAATATAGAAACTGGTCTGATCTGAACAACATGTGTTGCTGCTGTGAATGGGGCCTGCCAGCTCTAACACACGTTGGTTACACCCATCTTCATAATGTAGATCTAAAGGGGAGGGAACACAGAACGATATGGACAGACAGGAGGTGCTGAGCTAGAGAGCAGGAAGAAGAGGAAGGGCTTTCATGCTGTGATTCATTCCAGAAAGCAGGAAGAGGCTCTGTGTTTAATTGTTTTTTGTTCAAACCTTTAACTAAATAATATAAATGTCAATAACTGGATGCCTCTCTATTCTTTTTGTTAATCTGCTAAATGAATAGTTTGTTTCTTTTAACAATTCAAATAGCAGAAATGAACAGCTGACAGCTTGTCAGACTCAGACTGTAAACCATAGAGACAGTTTATATATACATTTAGTCAGGGCAGTGCAGAGATGTTTAAAGGGGCGGGTGCTCACAGTTAAAAAGGGCACATAGAAGCAGGCTGAAGAACAACAACCCACATTCATCAAGAATCTAATATGGAATCACATCACACTACATCACTGTCATCAGGTGGGCACAATGCAAAGCAAACGTAGCCCATTTTTTACCTGATGGGGTACAATGTTGCTGTTTGGGGGGTTGCTTCTGCTCTTGCTGCTGATAGTGCTGGAGGGCAGGGCTGTGTTGATCTGAGACTGTAGAGATTAAACAGTCCACAGGAGAGAGGGTAGCTGATTAAACAAGTGTTATGAGATAATAATAAAACGCAAAGATTGGTCACCGCGCTTGGAACCATAAGGCAACAAAACTGGGAAATAAACTAAGCTCTGCCTGTGAATCACTCTTTGCCTCTCTTCTTCCTTCCATCTCCTCATCTCATCTATCACATTCCACTTGCTGTCCATCTGAGAACGAGGCACAGTTTGCTATTGAATCCATCTATTATTTAATTATACATTTTAACAACTCTTGCACCTAATCCCCTTAGGCAGAGCAATGAAATGCACAGCTTTGGAGAACCGATCGATGATGGTCAGAATAACTGTTACCTGAGGATGGTGGGAGACCAGTGATGAAGTCCAGTGCGATATGAGACCAGGGGCATCTAGGAACGGGCGAAGGAGGCCAGCAGGAGGTGAAACCTAAACTGGAAAAAACTAACACAACACAGAACTGAAACCTAAAATGGAGATGCAGGGAGACGACACAGAATGATGCAGGAAAAAACACAGATGAACCGGCGAGGAGCACACGAGGACACATAGTATAAATACACACAGGGGGAGACATGGAATGGCAAAGACACAGCTGATCCTAATTGACTACACGAGACAGGGGAAATGTGAACAGAACACACTAACATAAGACATGGACCTTCACAATAAAGCAGGAAATGCACAGAGACACGGTACAGACACTAAATAGAGGGGAACACAGAAACCAAACTCTAAGAACTAACTAAGGCTACGTTCACACTGCAGGCGAAAGCGCATTAAATCCGATTTTTTTGACCCTATGCGACCCTATATCCGATCATGCTACGACAGTGTGAACGGCACAAATCCAATATTTTCAAATCTGATCTGGGTCACTTTCACATGTGGTACTGAATACTGAATCTGAATATGCAAATTAGGGGAAATTTACATCAAATTAAATGAGTAATGGCTGATTTGATGACCAAAATCAATGATGGTACTTAGAAACACATGACATTACACATTACATTTTCATGCAGTTAGAAGTTTGAACCTGCAGCTTTATTAAATGAACACCTGGTATCCAACAAGAGTTTAGTTTAAACTTTAGGAACAAAAAAGTAAGAACCAACAGAATTAAACAAAGAACCAACAGCACAGGAAAGTTTAATCTTCATGAAAAACACATGCAGTGACTTCAACGTCCACAATAACACAATGTGTTTGGGCTTATGTGTGTCAGTTTCCAGCTTTAATCTTATGTAACAAGACCTCTTTATAGGTCAATAGAGGAATGAAGTCATTGTTGAACTACAGCTTGTGTGTGTGTCACCTCCACAACCTACAACAATAAAATATGATCTTTGAGTAGTGATATGGGAGTAAAATATACCATACTGATGTGAATAGGAGGTCATCTTTTCCCTCGGCTGTTAGGGTACCTGGGCCGTTGACCCAGTGTTTTGTGTTTGGTTTTTTGAGTATTGTTTAATCATTATTCTGTTCTCTGTGTATCTTATGTTTCCTAGTTATCAGAATCAGAATACTTTATTAATCCTTCAGGATTAATAAAGTATTCTGATTTACTTTATTAAATCTTGAATTTATTCAGTATTTGTTGTTTAGGTTGTCTTGGTTAGTATTTGGTCCCGTTCATGTCTTTGTCTCATGTCTTCTCTTGTCCCTTGCTCTCTGTCCTTTTTGCTCTGCTGCAAACAGAAGCAGAGAAAACTGGAGCTTCTGGTCTTGGCCAGATCTCTTTTGAAAAAGACATTTTAAAGTCAATGAGACTTTTTACCAGATAAATAAATAAAGAATATAAAAGTCTTCTACTTTATGATGGAAATGTTCTTCCTGGCTCAAAATGACATCATTTATCTGAATCTGTAGAAGAAGAAACAATCTCGGAAAGTCACTTTACTCTGTGTCTCACTGGATGTTCAAAGTTTTTAACAAAAGAGAAAAAGAGAAGCATTCTTTGATTTTAGTCTGTTAGCCCACAAGCTGAGTTTTTATCAGAGTCCTGCATGAGTCAGTGTTATTTCACTGACACCATCACAGTTTTACACACCTGTTCTGTATGACTTTGTCTCAGGTTTGCGGTGATATCCAGCACTCTGAGCTGATGGCAGATCTGGTCAGTCCACAGTAGCTTCAACCACTAAATTATCTCTAACACATCACCAAACCAAAGTCTTCCTGCTAAGAGTACATCAAAGGTGAAAAGCGAGCCTAGAATGTCATCATTTCTGCTCTCCTCTTTCTTCTTCTTCTACTTCTGGACCGCACACATCTGTCGCTGCCCTACTCAGGTCGATCTAATGAAAATCAGCCAGAAATAATAATCAGAAATCCAAATGTAGAATTTGTAGAACAAATGACTGACCAGTGATTAGTGTTTTACAGTGATTACGACAGACAGCCTGTTTCTGCCACTGCTGCCAAGCATTTGCTCTTTTCAGCTTGTTCAATTGTGGAGGTTTTTACATTCTTTACCTTACAATATAAAGCACCTTGAGGCAACTGTTGTTTTTTTGGCACTATATATAAATATAAATGAATTGAACTGGTAGCAACTTTATGAATGAGAAAATGAAAACAAGTGTCAGTCAGCTGGTTCATGTCCAGCAGGTGGGGAGGAATCAGTGAGTCTGTTACTCCAGTTACTTACTGAGAGGTAAAGTTAAAGAAAACGAGTTTCCTTCATCGCACTAAACCTGCCCACTAAACATGACCCTGAATGAACCCATATGTAAAGGACTGTAGGTTTTAAGCAGGATCACGTAATGGCAACACAATAGATGAGGAAAGTGGGGGAACTCTGACGACATCTAGTGGACATCTTGAAGATGACGGGTCTGAACAGAGAGCAATGCAGGTCTGTGGAGAAGATTGCAGCACACTGTGAAATATGAACTATGAATAATATCTACATCTGTAATGATGTAATCAAAATAGGTAATCAAAAAATCAAAATTCAGAATACCTGGACTACAAACTGTAAAATATTTATTAAGCTTAACGGCACACTGGAAGAAGCTAAAGTGTTGGTCATCAAATGCATGCAGGATCTGGAAAACATTAACAAGTAATATAACTACAAAGACAAGGAGCTGGGCTAACAATCTACAGTCATCCAAGCAGGTAATAGAAGATAACAACGAAAGCTAAAAGCGTAACACATTTAAGGATGGAACAATCAAGTAACTCATTATCTGGGATCTATACATCGTTATCACAAAGGATTGCTAATCAGGAGATAAATACACCAGCAAATAAGGAATACAAAATACACTTCACAGAGCAGGACATTGATCCAGAACTGAACTTTTTTAACATCAAAAATACCTGCTATTATCATAATGATGATCAATTCAACAAAACTGTCAAGGTGGACGGTAAAATATCTATAATTCACTTTAACAGTAGAAGTTTATATGCAAATTTTCATAAAATAAGAGAATATTTAAGCAAATTTGCACATCCATTCAGTGTGATTGCAGTATCTGAGACATGGATTAATAAAGAGAAAGGTGGGGACTTTGTAATAGATGGATATGAATTAAATCTTATAAATAGAAAGAATAAGAATGGCGGTGGTGTGGCCTTGTTTGTGGACAAAAATTTAAAATACAAGATGGTAGAAAAAATGTCGATGGCGGTAGATAATATATTAGAGTGTGTAACAATAGAAATTAGTATGGGAAAAGAGAAAAATGTCATTGTAAGCTGTATATATAGAACACCAGGTTCAAATACTGAAATTTTTAAGGAGTGGGTAGATAAAACATTCACTAGGACAAACCAAAAAGTCATGTTCATTTGTGGGGATTTTAACATAGATCTATTAAATCCAAGCAAACAGAAAATGACAGAGGAGTTTATTAATACAATGTATAGCTTGAGACTTTGTCCAATGATCACTAAACCCAGCAGGATCACAGCACAATCGGCAACCTCAATAGACAATATATTTACAAATGAAATAGAAAATAGATCCATAAGTGGTCTTTTAATAAATGATGTCAGTGATCACCTACCTGTTTTTGTAGTGTATAATAAAAATTATAGGAAGGTTACACAGGAAAATATAGTAAAATACAAACAAATGAGAACAGAAGAGTCAATAAATGTATTTAAAAATGATTTGCTCAAGCAAGAATGGGAGACGCTGTATAGGGAAAAAAATGTTGATAAAGCTTATGAGATTTTTTTAGGAAAATTTAAAATGTTATATAATAGCCGTTGCCCAGTAAGGAAATACAGTAAAAAACAAAAATATGCAGAATGCCCATGGATTACAAAAGGATTGCAAAATGCATGTAAGAAGAAAAATACCTTATACAGAGAATTTATAATGAACCGAAGTACAGAAGCTGAAAATAAATATAAGAAATATAAAAATAAATTAACGAGTATTTTGAGGTCATGTAAAAAGGAATACTATGAGAAATTATTGATTATGAATAAAAATAATACTAAAGGGATTTGGAAAACATTAAATACTATCATTAAAAAGGGCTCTGGACAGGCAGACTATCCTTCGTATTTCACAAATAATGATAGAAACATTACTAATATGAGCGATGTGGTAAATGATCTCAACAAATTCTTTGTAAGTGTTGGGCCAGACTTGGCTGAAACAATTCCTGATATGACAGATTCGGTAGAGAAAGAAACCAGATTCATTGATCGAAATCCTCATTCAATGTTCTTAACGGCAGTAGAAGAAAAGGAAATCATTGATATTGTTGGGAAATTACAAACAAAAAACTCTACAGACTCTGATGACATAGATATGGAAATAGTCAAGAAGGTGATAGAGGGCATTTCCAAACCCTTAACACATATCTGCAATTTGTCCATACAAACTGGTACATTCCCGACACAAATGAAAATAGCTAAAGTAACACCATTGTACAAAAATGGTGATAAACACCAATTCACAAACTATAGGCCTGTCTCTCTACTTTCTCAATTTTCAAAAATACTGGAAAAATTTTTTATTAATAGACTCGACAAATTCATAGACAAACACAAAATAATAACGGATAGTCAGTATGGTTTCAGATCAAATAGATCAACATCATTGGCATTAATGGAACTGATCGAAAATATCACCAACAATATAGATAAAAGACAATGTACAGCTAGTATATTCATCGACCTAAAAAAAGCTTTTGATACAATTAATCATGAAATATTACTCGATAAATTGGAGTATTATGGCATTAGAGGAGTGGTGTTAGAGTGGGTAAAGAGTTATTTGAGAGACAGGAAGCAATTTGTGAAAATTGGGGACCATCAATCAGAGTGTATGGACATTGTTTGTGGAGTTCCGCAGGGGTCAGTATTGGGACCAAAGCTGTTTATCCTCTATATCAATGACATATGTAGAACATCAGATATATTACAGTTTATTTTATTTGCAGATGATACAAATATTTTTTGTGCTGGAGAGAACTTACAGCAGCTTTTGGAAATTGTCACACAAGAAATGATTAAACTGAAAACATGGTTTGATAGAAATAAGTTATCATTAAATTTGGAAAAAACGACATTTATGTTATTCGGAAATTATAAAAAAGATGCCGAAGCAAAGTTATTAGTAAATAATGTCGAATTAGAGCAAGTTTCGGATACAAAATTTCTGGGTGTGATAATAGATAACAAAATCTGCTGGAAACCTCATATAAAGTATTTACAAGCTAAACTGTCAAGAAGTGTCTCCATACTGAGTAAAGTTAAATTTTTTTTGCCTTCCAAATCACTCCGGGTACTTTACTGTTCACTTATATTGCCATATTTGGAATACTGTGCGGAAATTTGGGGAAACACATATAAAACTTCACTTCAACCAATATGTAAAATAAAAAAAAAAGCAATCAGGATGATTAGTAAAGCTGGATATAGAGACCATACTAACACCATGTTTTTGAAATTAAAAATATTGAAGTTTATGGATCTTATAAAATACAAAACGGCAAAAATTATGTATAAAGCTAGATACAATATGTTACCAGGAAATATACAGAGGATGTTCTATGACAGAGAAGGAGATTATGAACTAAGGGGTAAGTTGAATCTGAAGATACTTAAAGCACGGTCAAATGTTAAAACCTTTTGTGTAACTATTTATGGAGTAAAACTGTGGAATAGCTTTACTGCAGAATTACAGCAATGCTCAGGAATTGGCAAGTTCATAAAGACACTTCGAAAATTACTTTTGGAAGGATATGATATTGAAGAAGACAATCACCCATTGTATGTATAAATATATCAACTCGTATTTAAATTATAAATATCGTGCCAGTCTTGTTGACATAAGTTTCTTGTGTATTGTGTGGAGTATACGATGAGGAGAATTAGGTAAATATGTGGGATTAATAAGATGTTGAGCAGGGGTAGGAATTAATAAGTATGTGCATACTTCTTCTTACTCCTTTTCAGACCAAACGACTGTTATCTCATGTTAGATGAATGTGTTTTATTTTATTATAATTCTTTCTTGTTTGTCTGTACAAATGTGTGTGTGAGTATATCTACACATATATTCGTATCCGTAAATGAAAATACATGTAGATGAGTATATATTGTTTTTTTTATTGTTTGTTTTATTATGTCTGAAATAAATAAAGATAAATAAAAAATAAAAAATAAAATAGGCTCCATGTAGTTTAAGTTCTGTTACTGTACTTATGAAGCAAACTGCACACACAGAGTTGGCAAACATTGAGTTTACTTGCATTTAGGCAAAATGATATAAACACTTATCATGAGCCAATATAGCACATTTAACTGCTTTTATTTAGCAGGGATTACACAATACACAAAATTAGTCACAAAAAATTTAATCAAATCTTGCAACATGTTGCTAAGAAGAACCAGGACAACCAGGTCAAAGCCATACTGAAGTATAACCTTCATTAACATAAATCACAAAGAAAACATATTTAAATAAAAATTGTATACTTGTCTTGAACTTTTTTAAATCTTTAGTCCTGTGTATCAAAACTTATTTATTGGCTGATAAAAAGGAATCACATCATGGTTGTTACAAGGAACAAGTGATGAAACTCATTTTCATGTTTGTTTTCTTCTATACTGAAGAAGAAATACAAGTTTCTGTGGTAAATATTAAAAGAGCATCCATGTTCAATAAATATTTGTGTCACCTTTAAAGACCAATAAAAAAAATATCAAACTTAGAGAAACATAAAGTCAGGGCTGGAACAAACAACATAGAGTGCCCTTCACTGCTGTGGACAGGAAATGTACCGTGACTTGGAGCATGAGGTCATTTTCTACCTCGGGTGCTGCAGTGATTTGGTTTGTCACTCAGGTGGATCCTTAGATGAAAATTCAGTCCTGATTTCCAACTGAATCTTTCCCCACAGGAGCTACAAATATATGGTTTCTCACCTGTGTGGATCCTTCTGTGACTTTTCATAGTCGACAAGTCTCTAAACTCTTTCCTACAGACGTTGCAAGAATACGCTTTCTCACCGGTGTGGATTCTCAAATGAGTTTCTAGTCCTGATTTCTTACCAAATCTTTTCCCACATGTGCTACAGAAATACGGCTTCTCGCCTGTGTGGATTCTCACGTGACTTTCAAATCCGGATTTCTTATTAAATCTTTTCCCACAGGTGATGCAAAAATACGGCTTCTCGCCTGTGTGGATCCTTACGTGAGTTTCCAATCCTGATTTCCAAATGAATCTTTTCCCACAGGTGCTACAAGAATGTGGCTTCTCACTTGTGTGAACTCTCATGTGTCTCGTCAGGTTGGATTTACACTGAAAAGTTTTTCCACAAGTGTCACAGCTTACAGATTTTTTACTTGTATCAGTTTCACTCCGAGACTTATCTGTTCGGTTTTTGTGACGTCTCCTTTTCTTCAGCTCCGCATTTCTAGTTGATCCCGAGTCCACATGCTGGTTTTCTTCCTGTTCCTCAAGCTCTGGTTCAGGAAAGTTAAGAGCAAGGAGCTGGTCATCGTTTGGTTCTGATTCACTGAGGTCACTTTCCTCAAAACTAGAAGTCACCATAAAACTATTGATCTCCTGCTTCAGTACAATCTCCTCCAGCTCCTGACTGGTGCAGAGTTCCTCCTGTTCCTCTTTAATCTGTGGAGGATCTGGGTCCTCCTGGTCCAGACTTGAGTTCCTCTCCTGCTGATTGGCGACAAACTCCTCCTCCTTACAGGCAGTTTGCTGGTGGAGGTCTAAACGAACAATAAAAAAAATGTAATTATAGAAAAACACTTCTGAGAAGATAAAGTTTTAGTTAAAGTCTGTAATGAGGGCATGTTGCTCACATTTGCAGGTGAAATTAAAAGTGTGTAAAAATGAAGTTATTTGTGCACTCTGATGCAAATGAGAACTTGAGTTCTGACATTTTTCAGCAACATTAAGAGTAAAAAAAACCTTTCAAACAAAAAAGAACTCACTTATTACTGACTGACTGATGATCTATTTTGGAGTTGATCTCGAAACTGATCTACATCTTGATATTTTTCAAAATAATCTTCACTATTGGGGGTGGCTGTAGCTCAGGCGGTAGAGCAGATCATCTACTGATCGCTTCGATTCCCGGCTTCACCTAGTCTGCATTTCAAATATCCTTGGGCAAGATACTAACTCCAAGTTGCCTCAAGTTGCTCTTTGATCTGTGGAATGTGTGTCTGAATGTTGGTAGAAAGCACTAAGAAAAATGTGCTTGTGCGAATGGGAGTGAGTGGGTGAATGCACAAGTTTTGTAAAGCGCTTTGAGTGCTCAAGATTGAGTAGAAAAGCGCTATATAAGAACCAGTCCATTTAAAACTCCCTGTCATGTTTTCACGAATACACATTAAATAGATCTGACTGATACAAACTGTAGGTTTAATATTAATGTTAACACTTCAGAAAAGCCATTACAGTTTTACCGCTGGTCTGTAAATCTTTCTCAGGTTTCCAGATGTTATGCAGCTGTCTGAGCCGCTCTTCCCCGCTCCAGACGACGATGCCTTCATCCTCGTGTTTCACTACAAGCTGTTCTCCCTCTTGACTGATGCAGAGTTCCTCCTGTTCCTCTTTGATCTGTGGGGGATCTGTGTCCTCCTGGTCCAGATTGAAGTTCCTCTCCTGCTTCCAGACCTGCTGGCCAGCCAGATCTTCCTCCTCCTTACACTTCATGTTGATGTGGGACTTGAGGAACAAAGTAAAAAGAAAAAGATTAGACAGGTAAAGGTGCAGCCTCAGTCAGCAGGGCTGTACACTGTGAGCATGTTGCTCACATATGTGAGAGAGGTTTGTACAAATGTTTCAGAAGCACCATGTGACTCCCTCTCTTTGTTGGAAAGTCTTATTAATTCACTTTATAACTATTACTTTGAAGATAAATTTCTACCATCACAAAAATATTATGACCTCTTTAAAAACAAACAACGGCAACTACATGACTTAAATTCCATGTTTAGATGAAGGTAATGGTCAATGCCTTTTGACAGGGGAAAAACCTCCACACAGAAGAATCTTACTTGGCTGAATCATAAATTATTCACCATGATTAAAACTGCAGATGAGCAATAATCTGCATTTTATTTTAGCCAAAGAGGAATGTTTCTGTTTGTCTGTGATCTGACTTTTTCTGCTGGGTCCAAATTTCATTTTATCCTGTGTAAGTTTGTTTCTCTTCCTGTTAACTAGCAAAGTCAAAATCACCTTGATTCATTTAACTTTAATTCAATTATAAATGTAATCATTTTATTGAACAATTAATTTCATTTCAATGAAAAACAATTACTTAAAAGAAAGAGATTAAGTTGGAGAGAGACATGTGGCCATCTTTTAGTGAGTTAGACCCTGATTAAGGGGTATTTTTAAAAGTAAAGCCCATCTCTCAAAGTCCCTGCCGGCCTGCCTCCACCTCGGGAAGTCTGTGGGTGCAGACGGAGGTGAGGAGCACCACAGGCGGCAGAGAACTGTCTGTAGCCCCGGAGTGAGGCGTCGTGAACCGAAGCAGACAGCGAACTGTGGCACAGTGCAGAAAACCGAAGCTTTCCCTCCCTGTTTGGTTTTGATGTGTCTCATGAAAGTCTATTGTTAAAAGTTGACCTTTAAAAAAAACGGACGCACTTGTTTGATTAGCTGCTCTCTGATTTTAGCCTGTTAGCTTACAGACTGAGCTCAGATCGTTCCTGTGTTAGTTCATTGAGAACATCACAGTTTTACATACCTGCTGCGTGACTTCATCTCGGGTCTCCGGCTGATATACAGCAGTCTGAGCCAGTGGCGGATCTCATCATCCTGGACGACTGTTTTTAATGTTTTTAACCACGGAGATTTCTTCTGCATCATCAGTCTCTCATTGTTAAACTCTCCCAGAAACTGAAGACAGTTGTGCCATTTCCGCGCTTCTTCTTCTTCTATTGAGTAGACGGCAGACTACACATGTCCAAGGGTAATACTGTCCTCCTCAGGCCATTGGCATCAAGTCAAAGCCTTAAAGTCTGGTACTTTGCGCATGGTCATTTTTTACGAACAGCAGAATCACAAGACAAAGCGTGCCAATGTTTATACTTTTCACTGTGACTGCCAAATAGATGAAAAAGTAGATGTTAATCAGAATCAGAATCAGAATCAGAATACTTTATTGATCCCTGGGGGAAATTATTTTTTGTTACAGTGCTCCATTTTAAACCAACATTAAGACAAGACAGACAATACGCTAACTAAGAATAGTACAATATATACATATATATACATACATACATACATACATAAGTCACTTATAAATAAATAGTTGGAAAAGAAACATGTGTAGTTGTAGCAGCAAACAGTGTGTTAAGTGGATGCGTTGTACAGGGAGATGGCCACAGGCAGGAATGATTTCCTGTGTCGTTCAGTGGTGCTTTTCAGTAATCTCAGTCTCTCACTGAACGAGCTCCTGTGACTGACCAACATGTCATGGAGTGGGTGGGAGGTGTTATCCAACATTGTCTTTATCTTGGACAGCATCCGCCTCTCCGACACCACCTTGAGGGAGTCCAGCTCCATCCCCACAACATTGCTGGCCTTACGGATCAGTTTATTAAGTCTGTTGGCATCTGCGACCCTCAGCCTGCTCCCCCAGCATGCAACAGCATAGAGGATCGCACTGGCCACCACAGACTCATAGAAAATCCTCAGCATTTTCTGGCAGATGTTGAAGGACCTCAGTCGCCTCAAAAAATAGAGACGACTCTGGCCCTTCCTGTAAAGTGCTGTGGTGTTTTTAGCCCAGTCCAGTTTATTGTCAATGTGTACTCCAAGGTATTTATAGTCCTCCACAATGTCAACACTGACCCCCTGGATTGAAACAGGGGTCAAGTGTTTCCTGGTCTTCCTGAAGTCCACGATCAGTTCCTTGGTCTTTGCCACGTTGAGCTGCAGATGATTCTGCTCACACCACGTGACAAAGGAGTCGACCACAGCCCGGTACTCTGTCTCATCATCCCTGCTGATGCATCCAACCACCGCAGAGTCATCAGAAAACTTCTGAAGATGGCAGGTCTCTGTGCAGTGGCTGAAGTCTGTGGTGTAGAGGGTGAAGAGGAAGGGGGAGAGGACAGTCCCCTGTGGTGCCCCTGTGTTGCTAATCACCTTGTCAGACACACACTGTGGGAGACGTACATATTGTGGTCTTCCTGTCAGGTAATCAACAATCCAGGACACCAGAGAAGCATCCACCTGCATCGCTGCTAACTTATCACCCAGGAGGGTCGGCCTGATGGTGTTGAAAGCACTGGAAAAGTCAAAAAACATGACCCTCACAGTGCTCGCCGGCTGGTCCAGATGGGTGTAGACACGATTGAGCAGGTAGATGATGGCGTCCTCTGTTCCGAGACGAGGCTGATAAGCGAACTGAAGGGGATCCAGATGTGGTCTTACTATGGGTCGCAGCTGGTCCAGGATGAGCCTTTCCAGGGTCTTCATGATGTGGGAGGTCAGTGCCACGGGCCTGTAATCCTGGGGGCCACTGGGACGAGGCGTCTTTGGTACAGGGACGAGGCATGATGTCTTCCACATCACCGGGACCCTCTGCAGACTCAGACTCAGCATAAACAGTTTATGAAAGACTCCACACAGCTGGGGGGCACAGGCCTTGAGGACAAGGGGACTCACTCCGTCTGGTCCAGCAGACTTGCCTGAGTGAAGTCTCCTCATTTGCATCTCAACCTGGTATTGAGTGAAGGTGATGGGTGGGGGAGGGGTGTCAGGAATCTCACAGGAGGCAACATGTGAAGAGAGAGGCTGGCACAGTGGTGTGGCTCTGGATTCCAGGCTGACTGCAGGTGAGGTTGTGGGGGTGGGAGCAGACACTGTGGTGTCGAATCTATTGAAAAACAGATTCAACTCGTCGGCTCTATTCTCACCTCCCTCAGCTCCCCTGCTGTTGGTTGGCCTGAATCCAGTGATGGTCTTCATGCCCCTCCACACCTCTCTCATGCTGTTCTGCTGGAGTTTCCACTCCAGCTTCCTCCTGTAATTGTCCTTAGCCTCTCTGATCTTGTCCTTTAGTAACACCTGGACCTTCCTCACCTCCTCTTTGTTGCCCCCTCTGAAAGCCCTCTTCTTGTTGTTGAGGAGGGCTTTGATGTCCTTAGTCACCCACGGCTTGTTATTTGGGTAACAATGAACAGTCTGAGCTGGAACAATGGAGTCGGTGCAGAAAGTTATGTAGTCTGTGATACACTCAGTAAGCCCATTGATGTCCTCGGCGTGAGGCTCACAGAGTGTTTCCCAGTCGGTCACCTCGAAACAGCCCTGTAGTTCCGCTATTGCCTCCTCTGACCACCTCCTGACAGTCCTGGTGGTCACAGGTTCCCTCCTCACAATTGGCACATAGCGGGGGGTGAGGTGAATCAGGTTATGATCTGACCTACCAAGTGGGGGGAGGGAGGAGGAGCTGTATGCATCCTTGACGTTAGCATACAGTAAGTCTAAAGTTTTCTCTCCCCTGGTGGGACAGTCCACATATTGTTTGAATGTTGGTAGTGTATTGTCCAGTGATACATGGTTGAAGTCACCCGAGATCACAATAAAGGCACTCGGGTGCTGAGTCTGTAGCCGAGCTATGGCAGAGTGGATAGTGTCACATGCAGCTGTGGGGTTAGCAGAGGGGGGAACATAAACAGCCACCAAGATGACGTGAGAGAATTCCCTGGGTAAATAATACGGCCTGAGTCCAACAGCACACAGTTCAGTGTCCGGGCAACAAATCCTTTCTTTGATTGTTATGTTGGCAGGGTTACACCACCGGTTGTTAACTAAAACAGCAAGCCCACCTCCTTTACGCTTACCGCTAGCGATGCTGTCCCTGTCCGCCCGAACAGTGTGGAAGCCTTCCACGGAAGCATTCTCATCGGGAATGACCTGGTGCAGCCATGATTCGGTGAAACACATCAGGCTACACTCTCGGTATTCCCTCTGACTCCGTACCAGTGCTGAGAGCTCGTCGATTTTACTTGCCAACGATCGCACATTTCCCATCACGATAGACGGCAGACACGGTTTAAAAAACAACTTATAGTTTTGTCATTGGGCTGGTAGAAAGCTATGAGTTTCTGTCCCTTTGTCTGACCTTAGAGACTTATTTTAAAAGGAAACATTACAATCCTTTAAAGCAAGTATTTTCACCTCTGTTCCCCCCTCTGTACTTAGCTTTTTTGTTGTCATGTCAGTAATTGTCCAGTTGATGGCTCCCTTGGATCACAAGCCTGTCTCATGAGTCCAAGTGAATATATTCTTAATAAACAGCTTTGAAGAATTTGTGACCAACTTTGTTTAATTCGGAACATCATCATCATGAGTCAAACTCACTCTTGGATCTACAAAATATTTAACAAAAACAAACATCACTGAATCATAAGGTATTTGCTCCAACTCTTAGTCCAGAAACACGAGTGAACTAGATCAGCTGCTCCTCCAGTTCAGCTGTGGATTTATATCATTATTTATATTTGTAAAGTGGATATGCAGTTTTTCAGTACTAATATAAGCATTTTATATCATTGCTTTATTGACAGATGTTTGGTGTTCAAGGTCAGGCATCAGTTTGAAAAAAACAAACAAACACACTGAGTTGAACTTGAACTTCCTACTGACAAAAACTAAAATTGGTGCAAAAATAACCAGAAACATATAAGAAGCATCCTGGAGGTGCTGCAGACAAGATAGGACCAATAACATGTCAACAGGAAATCCTTTTTACTAATTTGTTTATTTCTTTTTAGATTTTTACTCTCCATTTTAAGCCATGATGTTTGCTGATACTGTGTTCCTACTGTTTGTTCTCATTAATAGTTCTGTTTTTAACATTCTGTGCTGAAGCTGGAGGAAATGTTTCTACAGTGTCAGATGATACAGCTCCAAACTAAATAAGTGACTAACTAACGATGCTTTAACACACTTTACTATAAATTATGATATAGTGCACTTTCTTAAAATTTCTTATTGCTCTGTGATTAATTGTTTTCTTTATAAATGTACAAATGAGAATAAAATCTGTGTGATAAAGGAAGGTCTGTAGACTTCTCTGTTAAGATCAGTGAAGAGAAACAACAACATACAAATACCTAAGAAAAATATTCAGTAAACATTTAGAAGATAGAGAAGTTTATGTTGTCATGTGGAGAAATTTTTCAAATAAAAATATCCATAAGCATTGATAGTCTCCATGGCTGAACAGACACAGGAAAGAGCTCCACCTATAAAACGTAAAAACATCAAGACAACATGTTGAAGATGTCGAGGTACTGCCCATAATGTTTGACTGACATCTGATTTATGTGCAGCACATAAATACCACAATAATGATGGAGAGAAACTAAAAGGGAACTAAAATACAGATTTAAACTTACAACAATATGAAAGACTTCAGTCTATTTCACTTTAATCAACTCAGCAGTGTCTCCATAATAGTAAACCAACAGTCCAGCATAGAGCGGCTGAGTGAATGTGGTCTGGACTCTGTGGAGGAGAGTCATGGTTTCAGAGACGCTGTAGAAGGACAAAATACCTGCTCTGTGATCCAGGTACACTCCTACTCTGGAGGAACGAGGACCTGAGACAGGAGTTTCAATGTTGTTGTACCAAAATATATATCTGTTGTTGTAACAATTTAATGACCAAGATTTGTCATTATATCCAAATCCACATTCATCACCTCCTTTTCTGCTGATATTCTTGTATGCGACTGCTACATAAACTCCTCTCCCTCTCCACTCCACCTCCCAGTAACAACGTCCAGTCAGACTCTCTCTACTCAGGACCTGAGACCATTCATTGAATCTGTCTGGATGATCAGAATAAGACTGTTGTTGATTCATTTTTGTTGCTTTTCTGTTCCCCTCTGATAATAACAGCCATGTGTTTGCTGTGTTTGGATCCAGTGTGATTTCACATGAATATTTTAAGAATCCAGCTCTGGTCTTTGGCTCTGGTGGATCTGACAGTAAAACATCCACTTCAGTGACTGTCAGTGAGATGTTTGTCCATTGCTCTCTCAGAATGTCCTGTAGTTTATCTCTGACCTCTGACACAGCTGCTGTCACATCCTCAAAGTAGCTCAGAGGACGGATATTGATGCTGGATGAGTCTGTAGACTCACTGAGTGCTGACAGTGAGGGGTAGTTGTGTAGAAACTGGATGTGATCCTCTGTGTGTGAGAGCTGCTTCAGCTCAGCATCTTTCCTCTTCAGCTCAGTGATCTCCTGCTCCAGCTTCTCCTGAAGCTCTTTGACTCGACTCACTTCAGTTTCCTGCTGGGATCTGATCTGCTGCTTCACATCAGAGCTTCTTTTCTGGATGAGATGGATCAGCTCAGTGAAGATCTTCTCACTGTGCTCCACTGTTTGATCAGCAGACTGATTGATGGCCTCCACCTCCTGTTGAAGCAGCTTCACATCTTTCTCTCTGTCCTGGATTCTCTGCTGGATGTTTTGTCGACTCACCTCCAGCTCTCTCTGCCTCTCAGTCCTTTCTGCTGCAGCTGAGACTGTGTCGTGGCCTTTATGTTCATCCACAGAGCAGAGATAACAGATACTCTGCTGATCAGTACGGCAGAACATCTTCATCACCTCATCATGACGAGAGCAGATGTTCTCCTGGAGCTTCTTGGAGGGCTCCACCAGCTTGTGTTTCTTTAATGGAACCACATCATAATGAGGCTGAAGGTGTTTCTCACAGTAAGATGCCAGACAGACTAAACAGGACTTGAAGGCTTTTATTTTTCTTCCAGTGCAGACATCACAGGCCACATCTTCAGGTCCAGCATAGCAGTGATCAGCAGGAGCAGCTTGGAGTCCAGTCTTCTTCAGCTCCTCCACTAAAACTGCTAACATGGTGTTTTTCTCCAGGACAGGCCTCGCTGTGAAAGTCTGTCTGCACTGAGGGCAGCTGTAGATTTTCTTCTTTTCCTCTTCATCCCAGAAGCTTTCAATACACTTCATGCAGTAGCTGTGTCCACAGGGAATAGTCACCGGATTCTTCAGTAGATCCAAACAGATCGAACAAGAGAAGGTTTCTCGGTCCAGCTGAACACTTTTCTGCGCCATTTCACCCAACAGTGTCAGTGACTGTGTGAGTTTCACTTCCTCAGAACTGAAACTGCTCTGATCTAAACAACATAGGTTTCTGTAGCGAATGGGATCTGTCAGCTCTTATACGTCACCACATGTTGGTTGCACCCATCTTCAAACTGCAGATCAGAAGGGGAGGGAACAAGGGAACATGTGGACAGAGAGGAGGTGCTGAGTTAGAGAGCAGGAAGAGGGAGGGTTATCAGACACTAATTCAATCCTGGAACATGTGAGCCTGTGAGTTTTTCATTTAAAAATAGCACTGCTCAGCCTTTAAAGTTGTTAAATAAACTTAACATTTAAAAGACAATCTTTTTATGTAAATTAGTTTAAATTATCATTTTAGTCATTACAGGATATCAAATACTGCAGCTGAACTAAGAAATTGTTGTAGAAAAAAGCAATAAAAGGTCGTTCCCCCTCTGTCCCCTCCTGGTCACCTGTGCCTCAATTTTATGAGATGAGCTGGATCAGCTCAGTGAAGATCTTCTCACTGTGCTCACTGTTTTATCAGCAGACTGATTTTATTCCACAACCTAGACATCCACATTACTCACACTCTCATAACACATACATATAGGGCCTTGGGATCGGGCATGTTATACGGTGTCCAGAGGACAGTCTTTGTATTCAACCTCACCTCTGGCGCCGGTGCCCACCTCTCAGTTTTAAATGCATGTAGACATTGAGGGTTCTCAGGAGGGGCCGTGCTGTACAGTACATGTACAGTGTCCATTTGTGTCTGTATCCAGGTTGGATGAGCGCCGAGTATTTGTATATGTGTGCATGAGGGTGGGAATGCATGTTTAGGTCTGTGTGCGCCTATTCGTCTGTGTCTATATGTCAGCTCGGGTCTTACACTCCACCCCCTTGGAACATCTCAGGCCCTCCAAGGTATGGAGGCTTATTTCCCCTCACCACACTCCCTGCTGGTGGCTGATGCCCTCAGACATCGGTGCGTTCTTGGTGTCCAGGGCTGGACGCTCAGGTCTGTACCAGCTTACTCCCCGGTACGGCTGCTTGGTGGGGCCTGGTGCCTGTGGCTCGGTCGGGCCCCTTGCGGGGGCTCGATTCACTCTGGCACAGCTGACTGCCGGCAGAGCCCGCGTGTACGTCACTGCCGCCCCCTCTGGCTTCTGCTCTGTGGCTGTTGGGTGACCCCTCATCTGGGGTTCTCCTCAGCTCTTCCCAGGAAGGTGGCACGGTTGCACCTCCGGTGGTCCTCTTTGGGCGCTCGCACTCTGGGGGCCTCTGGATGTCTGGGGCCTGGATCTCCTCCATGCCTGCTTCATGCCCTGGGGGACGGGGCTGTGGCTCCCCACACCTTCTAGCAGATCGTTACATGGAGAAGCCTTTTGAATAGACGAGCACTCATCCACACAGGTGTTCACACACACAAGCTACACCTTTCTTGGCTGCTACCTCAAACCACATTATGCGATGTCAATCTTGCGTGCTGCACAATCACATTCAGTATTTAATATTTACTGTTATTTACACTTAGCTAGATTATTGCAATGGTGTTGTGTTATTATGTTGCTCTCTTTTTTGCTTGTTTTCTCTTATTTTCTTCTCTCAACAGGTGCCCTTTCTCACTGTCCCTCTTCCCCTTTTCTTCCTTCCTTCCTTCCTTCCTTCCTTCCTTCCTATCCCCCAGTCATGTCTGTCCTATCTGTAACAACTGAAAATAAATTAAAATAAATAAATAATAACAAAGGTTGATCAAATGGACCAATATGGCAAGGCCGTGATGGTCCATTTGGTAAATTAAGTTAGTTGGGCATCTTTTTTGGCCTTCAGACAATAATTCTGATGGCTAAAAAACGAAACGGGACAACAACAAGAAAAGAAAGAAAGAAAAAAGTAATAAAAATGTCTCTAAAACATATTTTAAGATGAATCTTTTTATGACTGAGTAAAAAAAAATGCTAAAATTCGAGTGCAGTGTTGAGTAAAATGGTTTTATTAAAATTTAATTGACCCTTTGAAATTATTTGTTGGAAGTCTTAAATCCCACTGAACAGGGGAAGAGAAAGAGACAGAGACACAAAGATAGCAACACAGAGGTAAATAAACATGGAGACAAGACACTGAGAATAAGACAGAAGGGGAAATGCCCAAAGTCTCATATCTCTGACAAGTTAAGTCACTTTTATTCATAAAAAAACCCAGAACTTAAATATAATTATAAACCCCACATAAACATAATCATAGAACAATTAAAAGTAAAACATACCAAAAACACATCAAATGGAGAGTGAAGCAAATATTATTAATAACAACAAATGCACATATTAATAATATAAACCAAAATCCTTCAATAAAAAGGCTACAAACAGAAACAACAATTTGAAACAGCAATAAGAAAACAGTGAAAGTGACTACAGATATAGACCTTCCTAGGGAGGCCTGAAGTGCAAACATACCCTCTACACTCCCTTCATAAAACAGGGGACCATGATTACCACCATAGTTGGCCGGTCTGAAGGCACTGACCTCAACTTCCATACAATGTTTGAGCAGGACAACCAGGACAGACCCACAACATACAGAGCCTTAAGTGACCGCAGGCAAATCTCATCCACCCCACCACCACAGTGATGGGCAAGTCTCCCTGCCCACTGTACAAAATGTGCTTCACAGACGTTGTTTCATGTTGTAAAGATTGTGCCTTAAAAAAATAGCCACAAGAAGTTTTAAAGAAATCTTTATTTCACTTTTAAGACACATAACCAACACCAACATACGAATCAACAGGATGAGCACATGCTGAAATTCAGTCTTCATGAAAATCAAGATTAAATCACAAAATGTTTGGTCTCATGTGTGTTTCTTTCCAGCTTTGACTCTGTGGAGTAAAACCTCTCCACTAAACAAAAAAATAAAACATCTCAGCAACTTTTTTGTCACCTCCACAGCTCAACACGATACAAATATCACATCAAATGAATGTAAATACGTGTTTCATCTTCATTACAGGTTTTAATGGAATATGCAACAAACAGAATTAGGGCTGTGACATATCATATGATCTGCAATAATACTGGTATAAATGTTTACAAAAAAGTGTGTTTAGAGGAACATCATGTGTTTGCATTCACCCCAATGAGTCAACCCCAGTCATGTCTCACAGCCAGAGCCATATGTCGGGCTCCAGTCACAGTTTGGTAGCTGAATGTTCGCAAAATATGCAAGAAAACTTTTCCCACTGAAAGTGAAAAAAGCAAACCTGTTACAACACTTTAAGCAAAAACACACTTGAGTACAACCGGGCTGTGAAGGCACGTGAGCAGGAGATACTAGCAGCAGTGATGTGCGACCCAAAGGTAAACAAATGATTCAACCATGCATCACTGGAGCACTCGCGAGTTACATTTCATATAACAGCAAGAGCAGTCAGTGGATGGAAATTACTGATGTGCTACACGGTGGAAAAGCAGGAGGTTAAAAAGCTCGACCCAAGATGAAACAAACCAGGTAGAATTTCTTTTCCTTATATGCAGAGGTGGAAAGAGTACTAAAATATTTTACTCAAGTAAAAGTACTATTACTTTGCTGAAATTTTACTCAAGTACAAGTAAAATTACCTGTCTAAAAATGTACTCAAGTAAAAGTAAAAAGTAGCTCATTTAAAATGTACTCAGAGTAAAAGTTACATAGTTACTTTTCTGTCAGCAGGAGGACAGCCGCTTCTGAGTAGTGCAAAAAAGGACAGTGGGATATAAATCTCAAAGTAGTTCTTTTTTAGTGAAAAGAAAAACTTTACAAATTAAAGTGCAGTGGCAGTTAAACTGCAAGTCTATACATGAAAATGGATAATGGTCACCAAACCAATCAACCAAACCAAACCGTCAGGTATCACAGTGTTTTCAATACAAAACCATATCATTCTTTCACATGAGAATGTGTTCTAAACTGTCAAATAAGAGAACAAGTACTGAACTGAACGGCAGCTGCTTTAAAAATGTTTTTGAATTTTTTAAACTTGGCCCTGCCCTACTGTACCTCTAGATTAAAGTTCCTTTGTATCCATCCTAGAGTGTTACTCTCTGAACTTCCTGTTAATTTTGAGGAGCAGTTGATTTTCAGAGTTAGTAGAGTTCATCCTTGCTCACTTTGCAGTGAACAGTAGTCCAGCACAGCTAAAGAGACGCTCGAAGGCAGCTGAGGCAGGCAGGCCAGTGTTAAGTTTGAGAGAAAGTTTTTTGATGTCCCTAATAAGACATCAATGCATTACATAGCTACCGCTGGTAAATTATACCAATATACCTCGTGGGGTTTTTTTATTGGACAGTAACAGGCTAGTTAACGGGAGGTTGCAAGTGCTAATTAACAAGTAACAGAAGTCAGCTGTCTTTGACTAATCTAAGGTAAGTGAGCGCTCTGTTATTCTTTTGCCTGCAGTGTGAACATATGTGGGTTAAGTAAGAAAGTAGCCGCTTCTGTCTTTAATTTAACTATTTTTTTAAATAAATTCTTATTATTAACAAACAGGAAAAACGTAGGTAAACACATTTTCTTTTGGCAATTTACCAACCCAGTAAAAAAAATGTAAGTTGCGTGGACAACAACGTGCCCGATTACAGCAAGTTGCTAGTACCAACCAACGTTATCTGTGTTCTTCACAGATGTCTTAACTTAATGTGATTAATTTGAACACAGCCTTTTTGCTACCATAACGGTACGAGTTGTATTTAACTTACCTCCACATGCTTGCGCAGGTTTGATGTGGAATTTTTAAAAGCTGCTAACTCGGTCTCTCTGGGCAAACACAGCTTACACTGCATAATAAAGCTGTTGCCTTTCTTGCACTTGAAGCCGAAATGGTCCCTTAAATACGGCCAGGGGTTCACATCCGTTTCTTCGAGTTCAGGGTCAGCAGAATTCGACGGGGCTTCTTTTTTCACTGGATCCATAACACCGATGTCAGACTCCATCTTTAACGTGACCTTAGCGCCAATTTGTTCTACTACCCATCATTCCCTGCAGTATTTCCGAAGTGCAATGGTTTTTTTAATTTACTCAGTAACGGGTGTGATTGAAAACGTAGCGAACTACAATACTTTTTAAAAAATATACTTAAGTAAAAGTAAAATTACAGACTTGAAAAATGACTTTAAAAAGTACAAATACACAAAAAAACTACTCAATTACAGTAACGCAAGTAAATGTAATTCGTTACTTTCCACCTCTGCTTATATGACAGAATTGTGCAGGCTCCGCATTACAAGGTTATTTTGGATATTAAGCTAGAGTGTAAGCACTTGTAATACACTTTTCTTAAAACTTCCAGGAAAAACACCCCTGAGGATACTTATGTGCTCATATTTCATGTATGCCGTGTCACTAACATTGCACTATAATGTTGTTCATAGAGTATTTAAAGGTAGAATGGGAGGCAGAGCCTTCAGCTTTTAAGATTAGACTTAAAACTTTCCTTGTTGCAGATGGGGGTCCCTCCCTGAGCCTGGTTCTGCTGGAGGTTTCTTCCTGTTAAAAAGGAGTTTTTCCTTCCCACTGTCGCCAAAACGCTTGCTAATAGGGGGTCATATGACTGTTTGGGTTTTCTCTGTTTTCATTGTATTATTGTTGGGTCTTTACCTTACAATATCAAGCACCTTGAGGTGGCCACATTTTCACACTTTGAATTAGCTAAGCTGTCATCAGTGACAGCAGCTCACTGGAAGAGAAAGATGGAAAATCCATCATTTACTTACACATATAAATGCTGCTGCCTGCCGAGCTGATAAAATGTACATTATTTTTTTTAAATGTAAGTTTCTTGAAATATTATTTTGAGGCTATATCTCCCACCCCTACATACAATAAACAATACAGAGTTTTTTAAGGAAGGAGGTCATCTGATCTGCTCTGATCTGGCTTCTCAGTGGACTGCTTCATCTGACAGTTCTCCCACTTTTAACTAGTGTGAATCCTCATGTGTCTTTGTAACTGTATCCTCTGAATGAAGCTTCTCACCTGTGTGGATTCTCATGTGAGTTTTCAAGTTTATCATCAGGCTGAATCTTTTTCCGCAGGTGCTGCAAGAATGTGGCTTCTCACCTGTGTGAACCCTCATATGTCTCGTTAGTTTGGATCTGTACTCAAAGGTTTTTCCACAAATCTCACATTTCACAAACTTTTTACTTGTGTCAGTTTTACGCTGACTCTCTGACACAGGAAAGTTGTCTTGCTGATCTCTGCTCTCTGGTTCAGGAGAGCTGGAAGAAAGGAGATGTTCACTGTCCAGCTCTGGCTCACTTTCCTCATAAGTAGGAGCCACCATGAAGATAATAATGCCTTCAGTCTCCTGCTTCACTACAAGCTGATCTACGTCCTGACTGGTGCAAGGTTCCTCCTCTTCCTCTTTTATGTGTGGAAGCTCCGGATCCTCCTGGTCGAGGCTGAAGTTTCTCTCCTGGTCCCCAAAAACCAGTTCCTCCTCACATTCATGCTGTTGTGGGAAAGCTGAGGTGACAAATGGACAAAATTACTTGTCTTAGATAAATATAGAAGTATAACAAGAATGACTACTCGGCAGTGGTGTCTACAGCTGTCCATTTCCAACTCTACAACAGAGTTTAATCAAAATATCATCCGAAATATCATCATATCATTTACCCAGACCTGGAAACTGTTAAAATAAGATTTCATGCACTCACTTCTAACACGTTAGTAAATTTCTATGCACCAATCACAGTTTGTCCACCAATTACTGTTGGAAAGATGTTTATGTAAATGATAAGACAAACATCAGACAGAAGGGGAAATTTAAAAGTAGGATTAAAATATGGGGATAAAAAGCAGCGAAGCTCTCAGAAAACCTCGACTAACAATCAGCTGAGTTTATTTAAACACTGGCCTTGAAGAACTCTGATGTGTTTCCAAAATATCTTTATTGAATGAATTAAAGTCATATTAATTTTTAGGTAAGACCATTACGGTTTTACATACCCCTGCTGTGTAAGTTCATTTCAGGTTTCCAGATGTTATCCAGCTGTCTGAGCTGCTCTTCTTCAGTCCAGATGAGGCCTTCATCCTCCTGTTTGAGTACAATCTTTTCTACGTCATCGCTGATGCAGAGTTCCTCCTCTTCCTCTTTGATCTGTGGAGGATCTGGGCCCTCCTGGTCCAGACTGGAGTTCCTCTCCTGGTTGGAGACCTGCTGGTCATACAGGCCCTCCTCTTCCTCACACTTCATGTTAGGGGGAGATCTTGAGGAACAAAGGGTCACTGAGGAAAAAGGTTAATAATGTGATGACAGGAAAACACATCTGAGCAAATATAGTCCACTCTGAGCATGTCCTCATATGGGAGTGAAATTTACAACTAACTGTACAAATGTGAAAAATGAAAGTGTAAGTTACTCTCGAGCTCTGATACTCTTATTAGGAAAGTTCAGAGTACAAATCATTCAGGTAGCTGCTGCCAGCTTCACGCTGCAAGTAAATGTTTGTCATTGTTGTAGATTAAACTGAAAATCTCACAGTGCCATAGCAGATAAGTACCAGTCAGGTTTCACAGCCAGTCATTGCACAGAATCAACCCAACTAAAGTCATCAGTGATCTGAAGATTATTAGGGACTCAGAGTTTCAGTCTTAGTTCTATTTGATCTCATTGCTGCCTTTGATACTGTTGATCATGACATTTTAAATCAAAGGTTTCATCATTTAGTTGGTTTAACTGGACAGTTCTCAATTGGCTCTCGACCTTTGACCCAGTTAAACCTCTCAGGTCATCAGGTTCAGATCTGTTAACTGTTCCCAAAATCAGATGTAAGTGTGCTAAGAGTGTGTTCAGTTACTGTGCTCCTGTTCTTTGGAGCATGCAGCCATAGTTTGCCTGCTGTGGCTGCATTCAAAACTAACAACTATGTTTCCATGCTTTGTGAATAACACTGACATCTGTGAGATTTGAGCTGATTTAGTTCGAGTTAAGACTGTTTATTAGAACATTACAAAGTTATTTTAAAAACTTCATCATTTTCTTGAACCCAAATATAATTCAGTTGAAAAATATACATTTTAAAATGAGGTGAGGATGGTGGGGGAGGCACGATGGTCTTGTAGGGTTAGACCCTGATTAAGGGGTAGTTTTGAAAGTAAAGCCCATCTCTCAAAGTCCCTGCCGGCCTGCCTCCACCTCGGGAAGTCTGTGGGTGCAGACGGAGGTGAGGAGCACCACAGGCGGCAGAGGACTGTCTGTAGCCCCGGAGTGAGGGTCAGAGAGCCGAAGCAGACAGCGAACTGTGGCACAGTGCAGAAAACAGAAGCTTTCCCTCCCTGCCTCCTTTATCTTAATCTTCTAAATAAATCTTCTATAAAGGCACTTTCTCTCGGTCTCAAGGTTTGTTTAATGCTAAAAGTTGACCGTAAAAAAGAGACGCACTTGTGTGATTAGCCGCTCCCTGATTTCAGTATGTTAGCCTACAAGCTGAGCTCTGATCAGGTCCTACATGAGTTGTATTCTTGTGTTAGTCCACTGAGACCATCGCAGTTTTACCTGTTATGCGTAACTTTATCTCGGGTTTCCGGCTGATATCCAGCAGTCTCTGCTGAAGGTTGATCTCATACTGGACGATCAGACGTTCTGTTAACCTCAGAGCAGATTTCTTCTGCAGCAGTCAGCCAGTCTCTCCACTATTGCTTCTAAACGAACAATAAAAAAAATGTAATTATAGAAAAACACTTCTGAGAAGATAAAGTTTTAGTTAAAGTCTGTAATGAGGGCATGTTGCTCACATTTGCAGGTGAAATTAAAAGTGTGTAAAAATGAAGTTATTTGTGCACTCTGATGCAAATGAGAACTTGAGTTCTGACATTTTTCAGCAACATTAAGAGTAAAAAAAACCTTTCAAACAAAAAAGAACTCACTTATTACTGACTGACTGATGATCTATTTTGGAGTTGATCTCGAAACTGATCTACATCTTGATATTTTTCAAAATAATCTTCACTATTGGGGGTGGCTGTAGCTCAGGCGGTAGAGCAGATCATCTACTGATCGCTTCGATTCCCGGCTTCACCTAGTCTGCATTTCAAATATCCTTGGGCAAGATACTAACTCCAAGTTGCCTCAAGTTGCTCTTTGATCTGTGGAATGTGTGTCTGAATGTTGGTAGAAAGCACTAAGAAAAATGTGCTTGTGCGAATGGGAGTGAGTGGGTGAATGCACAAGTTTTGTAAAGCGCTTTGAGTGCTCAAGATTGAGTAGAAAAGCGCTATATAAGAACCAGTCCATTTAAAACTCCCTGTCATGTTTTCACGAATACACATTAAATAGATCTGACTGATACAAACTGTAGGTTTAATATTAATGTTAACACTTCAGAAAAGCGATTACAGTTTTACCGCTGGTCTGTAAATCTTTCTCAGGTTTCCAGATGTTATGCAGCTGTCTGAGCCGCTCTTCCCCGCTCCAGACGACGATGCCTTCATCCTCGTGTTTCACTACAAGCTGTTCTCCCTCTTGACTGATGCAGAGTTCCTCCTGTTCCTCTTTGATCTGTGGGGGATCTGTGTCCTCCTGGTCCAGATTGAAGTTCCTCTCCTGCTTCCAGACCTGCTGGCCAGCCAGATCTTCCTCCTCCTTACACTTCATGTTGATGTGGGACTTGAGGAACAAAGTAAAAAGAAAAAGATTAGACAGGTAAAGGTGCAGCCTCAGTCAGCAGGGCTGTACACTGTGAGCATGTTGCTCACATATGTGAGAGAGGTTTGTACAAATGTTTCAGAAGCACCATGTGACTCCCTCTCTTTGTTGGAAAGTCTTATTAATTCACTTTATAACTATTACTTTGAAGATAAATTTCTACCATCACAAAAATATTATGACCTCTTTAAAAACAAACAACGGCAACTACATGACTTAAATTCCATGTTTAGATGAAGGTAATGGTCAATGCCTTTTGACAGGGGAAAAACCTCCACACAGAAGAATCTTACTTGGCTGAATCATAAATTATTCACCATGATTAAAACTGCAGATGAGCAATAATCTGCATTTTATTTTAGCCAAAGAGGAATGTTTCTGTTTGTCTGTGATCTGACTTTTTCTGCTGGGTCCAAATTTCATTTTATCCTGTGTAAGTTTGTTTCTCTTCCTGTTAACTAGCAAAGTCAAAATCACCTTGATTCATTTAACTTTAATTCAATTATAAATGTAATCATTTTATTGAACAATTAATTTCATTTCAATGAAAAACAATTACTTAAAAGAAAGAGATTAAGTTGGAGAGAGACATGTGGCCATCTTTTAGTGAGTTAGACCCTGATTAAGGGGTATTTTTAAAAGTAAAGCCCATCTCTCAAAGTCCCTGCCGGCCTGCCTCCACCTCGGGAAGTCTGTGGGTGCAGACGGAGGTGAGGAGCACCACAGGCGGCAGAGAACTGTCTGTAGCCCCGGAGTGAGGCGTCGTGAACCGAAGCAGACAGCGAACTGTGGCACAGTGCAGAAAACAGAAGCTTTCCCTCCCTGTTTGGTTTTGATGTGTCTCATGAAAGTCTATTGTTAAAAGTTGACCTTTAAAAAAAACGGACGCACTTGTTTGATTAGCTGCTCTCTGATTTTAGCCTGTTAGCTTACAGACTGAGCTCAGATCGTTCCTGTGTTAGTTCATTGAGAACATCACAGTTTTACATACCTGCTGCGTGACTTCATCTCGGGTCTCCGGCTGATATACAGCAGTCTGAGCCAGTGGCGGATCTCATCATCCTGGACGACTGTTTTTAATGTTTTTAACCACGGAGATTTCTTCTGCATCATCAGTCTCTCATTGTTAAACTCTCCCAGAAACTGAAGACAGTTGTGCCATTTCCGCGCTTCTTCTTCTTCTATTGAGTAGACGGCAGACTACACATGTCCAAGGGTAATACTGTCCTCCTCAGGCCATTGGCATCAAGTCAAAGCCTTAAAGTCTGGTACTTTGCGCATGGTCATTTTTTACGAACAGCAGAATCACAAGACAAAGCGTGCCAATGTTTATACTTTTCACTGTGACTGCCAAATAGATGAAAAAGTAGATGTTAAAAAACAACTTATAGTTTTGTCATTGGGCTGGTAGAAAGCTATGAGTTTCTGTCCCTTTGTCTGACCTTAGAGACTTATTTTAAAAGGAAACATTACAATCCTTTAAAGCAAGTATTTTCACCTCTGTTCCCCCCTCTGTACTTAGCTTTTTTGTTGTCATGTCAGTAATTGTCCAGTTGATGGCTCCCTTGGATCACAAGCCTGTCTCATGAGTCCAAGTGAATATATTCTTAATAAACAGCTTTGAAGAATTTGTGACCAACTTTGTTTAATTCGGAACATCATCATCATGAGTCAAAGTCACTCTTGGATCTACAAAATATTTAACAAAAACAAACATCACTGAATCATAAGGTATTTGCTCCAACTCTTAGTCCAGAAACACATGAGTGAACTAGATCAGCTGCTCCTCCAGTTCAGCTGTGGATTTATATCATTATTTATATTTGTAAAGTGGATATGCAGTTTTTCAGTACTAATATAAGCATTTTATATCATTGCTTTATTGACAGATGTTTGGTGTTCAAGGTCAGGCATCAGTTTGAAAAAAACAAACAAACACACTGAGTTGAACTTGAACTTCCTACTGACAAAAACTAAAATTGGTGCAAAAATAACCAGAAACATATAAGAAGCATCCTGGAGGTGCTGCAGACAAGATAGGACCAATAACATGTCAACAGGAAATCCTTTTTACTAATTTGTTTATTTCTTTTTAGATTTTTACTCTCCATTTTAAGCCATGATGTTTGCTGATACTGTGTTCCTACTGTTTGTTCTCATTAATAGTTCTGTTTTTAACATTCTGTGCTGAAGCTGGAGGAAATGTTTCTACAGTGTCAGATGATACAGCTCCAAACTAAATAAGTGACTAACTAACGATGCTTTAATACACTTTACTATAAATTATGATATAGTGCACTTTCTTAAAATTTCTTATTGCTCTGTAATTAATTGTTTTCTTTATAAATGTACAAATGAGAATAAAATCTGTGTGATAAAGGAAGGTCTGTAGACTTCTCTGTTAAGATCAGTGAAGAGAAACAACAACATACAAATACCTAAGAAAAATATTCAGTAAACATTTAGAAGATAGAGAAGTTTATGTTGTCATGTGGAGAAATTTTTCAAATAAAAATATCCATAAGCATTGATAGTCTCCATGGCTGAACAGACACAGGAAAGAGCTCCACCTATAAAACGTAAAAACATCAAGACAACATGTTGAAGATGTCGAGGTACTGCCCATAATGTTTGACTGACATCTGATTTATGTGCAGCACATAAATACCACAATAATGATGGAGAGAAACTAAAAGGGAACTAAAATACAGATTTAAACTTACAACAATATGAAAGACTTCAGTCTATTTCACTTTAATCAACTCAGCAGTGTCTCCATAACAGTAAAGCATCAGTCCAGCATAGAGCGGCTGAGTGAATGTGGTCTGGACTCTGTGGAGGAGAGTCATGGTTTCAGAGACGCTGTAGAAGGACAAAATACCTGCTCTGTGATCCAGGTACACTCCTACTCTGGAGGAACGAGGACCTGAGACAGGAGTTTGGATGTTGTTGTACGAAAATGTAAAACTGTTGTTGTCACAATATAATGACCAAGATTTGTCATTCCATCCAAAAACACATTCATTACCACCTCCTTTTCTGCTGATATTCTTGTATGCGACTGCTACATCAACTCCTCCCCCTCTCCACTCCACCTCCCAGTAACAACGTCCAGTCAGACTCTCTCTACTCAGGACCTGAGACCATTCATTGAATCTGTCTGGATGATCAGAATAAGACTGTTGTTGTTTCATAAATGTTGCTTTTCTGTTCCCCTCTGATAATAACAGCTTTTTGTTTGCTGTGTTTGGATCCAGTGTGATTTCACATGAATATTTTAAGAATCCAGCTCTGGTCTTTGGCTCTGGTTGTGACAGTGAAACATCCACTTCAGTGACTGTCAGTGAGATGTTTGTCCATTCCTCTCTCAGAATGTCCTGTAGTTTATCTCTGACCTCTGACACAGCTGCTGTCACATCCTCAAAGTAGCTCAGAGGACGGATATTGATGCTGGATGAGTCTGTAGACTCACTGAGTGCTGACAGTGAGGGGTAGTTGTGTAGAAACTGGATGTGATCCTCTGTGTGTGAGAGCTGCTTCAGCTCAGCATCTTTCCTCTTCAGCTCAGTGATCTCCTGCTCCAGCTTCTCCTGAAGCTCTTTGACTCGACTCACTTCAGTTTCCTGCTGGGATCTGATCTGCTGCTTCACATCAGAGCTTCTTTTCTGGATGAGATGGATCAGCTCAGTGAAGATCTTCTCACTGTGCTCCACTGTTTGATCAGCAGACTGATTGATGGCCTCCACCTCCTGTTGAAGCAGCTTCACATCTTTCTCTCTGTCCTGGATTCTCTGCTGGATGTTTTGTCGACTCACCTCCAGCTCTCTCTGCCTCTCAGTCCTTTCTGCTGCAGCTGAGACTGTGTCGTGGCCTTTATGTTCATCCACAGGGCAGAGATAACAGATACTCTGCTGATCAGTACGGCAGAACATCTTCTTCACCTCATCATGACGAGAGCAGATGTTCTCCTGGAGCTTCTTGGAGGGCTCCACCAGCTTGTGTTTCTTTAATGAAACTGCAACAATATTATGAGTCTGAAGGTGTTTCTCACAGTAAGATGCCAGACAGAATAAACAGGACTTGAAGGCTTTCATTTTTCTTCCCGTGCAGACATCACAGGCCACATCTTCAGGTCCAGCATAGCAGTGATCAGCAGGAGCAGCTTGGAGTCCAGTCTTCTTCAGCTGCTCCACTAAAACTGCTAACATGGTGTTTTTCTCCAGGACAGGCCTCGCTGTGAAAGTCTGTCTGCACTGAGGGCAGCTGTAGATTTTCTTCTTTTCCTCTTCATCCCAGAAGCTTTCAATACACTTCATGCAGTAGCTGTGTCCACAGGGAAGAGCCACCGGATTCTTCAGTAGATCCAAACAGATCGAACAAGAGAAGGTTTCTCGGTCCAGCTGAACACTTTTCTGCGCCATTTCACCCAACAGTGTCAGTGACTGTGTGAGTTTCACTTCCTCAGAACTGAAACTGCTCTGATCTAAACAACATAGGTTTCTGTAGCGAATGGGATCTGTCAGCTCTTATACGTCACCACATGTTGGTTGCACCCATCTTCAAACTGCAGATCAGAAGGGGAGGGAACAAGGGAACATGTGGACAGAGAGGAGGTGCTGAGTTAGAGAGCAGGAAGAGGGAGGGTTATCAGACACTAATTCAATCCTGGAACATGTGAGCCTGTGAGTTTTTCATTTAAAAATAGCACTGCTCAGCCTTTAAAGTTGTTAAATAAACTTAACATTTAAAAGACAATCTTTTTATGTAAATTAGTTTAAATTATCATTTTAGTCATTACAGGATATCAAATACTGCAGCTGAACTAAGAAATTGTTGTAGAAAAAAGCAATAAAAGGTCGTTCCCCCTCTGTCCCCTCCTGGTCACCTGCGCCTCAATTTTATGAGATGAGATGGATCAGCTCAGTGAAGATCTTCTCACTGTGCTCACTGTTTTATCAGCAGACTGATTTTATTCCACAACCTAGACATCCACATTACTCACACTCTCATAACACATACATATAGGGCCTTGGGATCGGGCATGTTATACGGTGTCCAGAGGACAGTCTTTGTATTCAACCTCACCTCTGGCGCCGGTGCCCACCTCTCAGTTTTAAATGCATGTAGACATTGAGGGTTCTCAGGAGGGGCCGTGCTGTACAGTACATGTACAGTGTCCATTTGTGTCTGTATCCAGGTTGGATGAGCGCCGAGTATTTGTATATGTGTGCATGAGGGTGGGAATGCATGTTTTGGGTCTGTGTGTGCCTAGTCTTAGACTCCACCCCCTTGGAACATCGCTGGGCGCTCAGGTCTGTACCAGCTCACTGCTGGTACGGCTGCTCTGTGGGGCCTGGTGCCTGTGGCTCGGTCGTGCCCCTTGCGGGGGCTCGATTCACTCTGGCACAGCTGACTGCCTGCAGAGCCCGCGTGTACGTCACTGCAGCCCCCTCTGGCTTCTGCTCTGTGGCTGTTGGGTGACCCCTCATCTGGGGTTCTCCTCAGCTCTTCCCAGGAAGGTGGCACGGTTGCCCCTCCGGTGGTCCTCTTTGGGCGCTCGCACTCTGGGGGCCTCTGGATGTCTGGGGCCTGGATCTCCTCCATGCCTGCTTCATGCCCTGGGGGACGGGGCTATGGCTCCCCACACCTTCTAGCAGATCGTTACATGGAGAAGCCTTTTGAATAGACGAGCACTCATCCACACAGGTGTTCACACACACAAGCTACACCTTTCTTGGCTGCTACCTCAAACCACATTATGCGATGTCAATCTTGCGTGCTGCACAATCACATTCAGTATTTAATATTTACTGTTATTTACACTTAGCTAGATTATTGCAATGGTGTTGTGTTATTATGTTGCTCTCTTTTTTGCTTGTTTTCTCTTATTTTCTTCTCTCAACAGGTGACCTGGGAGATATTTTTTAAGTGCCCTTTCTCACTGTCCCTCTTCCCCTTTTCTTCCTTCCTTCCTTCCTTCCTTCCTATCCCCCAGTCATGTCTGTCCTATCTGTAACAACTGAAAATAAATTAAAATAAATAAATAATAACAAAGGTTGATCAAATGGACCAATATGGCAAGGCCGTGATGGTCCATTTGGTAAATTAAGTTAGTTGGGCATCTTTTTTGGCCTTCAGACAATAATTCTGATGGCTAAAAAACGAAACGGGACAACAACAAGAAAAGAAAGAAAAAAGTAATAAAAATGTATCTAAAACATATTTGAAGATGAATCTTTTTATGACTGAGTAAAAAAAAAATGCTAAAATTCGAGTGCAGTGTTGAGTAAAATGGTTTTATTAAAATTTAATTGACCCTTTGAAATTATTTGTTGGAAGTCTTAAATCCCACTGAACAGGGGAAGAGAAAGAGACAGAGACACAAAGATAGCAACACAGAGGTAAATAAACATGGAGACAAGACACTGAGAATAAGACAGAAGGGGAAATGCCCAAAGTCTCATATCTCTGACAAGTTAAGTCACTTTTATTCATAAAAAACCCAGAACTTAAATATAATTATAAACCACACATAAACATAATCATAGAACAATTAAAAGTAAAACATACCAAAAACACATCAAATGGAGAGTGAAGCAAATATTATTAATAACAACAAATGCACATATTAATAATATAAACCAAAATCCTTCAATAAAAAGGCTACAAACAGAAACAACAATTTGAAACAGCAATAAGAAAACAGTGAAAGTGACTACAGATATAGACCTTCCTAGGGAGGCCTGAAGTGCAAACATACCCTCTACACTCCCTTCATAAAACAGGGGACCATGATTACCACCATAGTTGGCCGGTCTGAAGGCACTGACCTCAACTTCCATACAATGTTTGAGCAGGACAACCAGGACAGACCCACAACATACAGAGCCTTAAGTGACCGCAGGCAAATCTCATCCACCCCACCACCACAGTGATGGGCAAGTCTCCCTGCCCACTGTACAAAATGTGCTTCACAGACATTGTTTCATGTTGTAAAGATTGTGCCTTAAAAAAATAGCCACAAGAAGTTTTAAAGAAATCTTTATTTCACTTTTAAGACACATAACCAACACCAACATACGAATCAACAGGATGAGCACATGCTGAAATTCAGTCTTCATGAAAATCAAGATTAAATCACAAAATGTTTGGTCTCATGTGTGTTTCTTTCCAGCTTTGACTCTGTGGAGTAAAACCTCTCCACTAAACAAAAAAATAAAACATCTCAGCAACTTTTTTGTCACCTCCACAGCTCAACACGATACAAATATCACATCAAATGAATGTAAATACGTGTTTCATCTTCATTACAGGTTTTAATGGAATATGCAACAAACAGAATTAGGGCTGTGACATATCATATGATCTGCAATAATACTGGTATAAATGTTTACAAAAAAGTGTGTTTAGAGGAACATCATGTGTTTGCATTCACCCCAATGAGTCAACCCCAGTCATGTCTCACAGCCAGAGCCATATGTCGGGCTCCAGTCACAGTTTGGTAGCTGAATGTTCGCAAAATATGCAAGAAAACTTTTCCCACTGAAAGTGAAAAAAGCAAACCTGTTACAACACTTTAAGCAAAAACACACTTGAGTACAACCGGGCTGTGAAGGCACGTGAGCAGGAGATACTAGCAGCAGTGATGTGCGACCCAAAGGTAAACAAATGATTCAACCATGCATCACTGGAGCACTCGCGAGTTACATTTCATATAACAGCAAGAGCAGTCAGTGGATGGAAATTACTGATGTGCTACACGGTGGAAAAGCAGGAGGTTAAAAAGCTCGACCCAAGATGAAACAAACCAGGTAGAATTTCTTTTCCTTATATGCAGAGGTGGAAAGAGTACTAAAATATTTTACTCAAGTAAAAGTACTATTACTTTGCTGAAATTTTACTCAAGTACAAGTAAAATTACCTGTCTAAAAATGTACTCAAGTAAAAGTAAAAAGTAGCTCATTTAAAATGTACTCAGAGTAAAAGTTACATAGTTACTTTTCTGTCAGCAGGAGGACAGCCGCTTCTGAGTAGTGCAAAAAAGGACAGTGGGATATAAATCTCAAAGTAGTTCTTTTTTAGTGAAAAGAAAAACTTTACAAATTAAAGTGCAGTGGCAGTTAAACTGCAAGTCTATACATGAAAATGGATAATGGTCACCAAACCAATCAACCAAACCAAACCGTCAGGTATCACAGTGTTTTCAATACAAAACCATATCATTCTTTCACATGAGAATGTGTTCTAAACTGTCAAATAAGAGAACAAGTACTGAACTGAACGGCAGCTGCTTTAAAAATGTTTTTGAATTTTTTAAACTTGGCCCTGCCCTACTGTACCTCTAGATTAAAGTTCCTTTGTATCCATCCTAGAGTGTTACTCTCTGAACTTCCTGTTAATTTTGAGGAGCAGTTGATTTTCAGAGTTAGTAGAGTTCATCCTTGCTCACTTTGCAGTGAACAGTAGTCCAGCACGGCTAAAGAGACGCTCGAAGGCAGCTGAGGCAGGCAGGCCAGTGTTAAGTTTGAGAGAAAGTTTTTTGATGTCCCTAATAAGACATCAATGCATTACATAGCTACCGCTGGTAAATTATACCAATATACCTCGTGGGTTTTTTTTTTTATTGGACAGTAACAGGCTAGTTAACGGGAGGTTGCAAGTGCTAATTAACAAGTAACAGAAGTCAGCTGTCTTTGACTAATCTAAGGTAAGTGAGCGCTCTGTTATTCTTTTGCCTGCAGTGTGAACATATGTGGGTTAAGTAAGAAAGTAGCCGCTTCTGTCTTTAATTTAACTATTTTTTTAAATAAATTCTTATTATTAACAAACAGGAAAAACGTAGGTAAACACATTTTCTTTTGGCAATTTACCAACCCAGTAAAAAAAATGTAAGTTGCGTGGACAACAACGTGCCCGATTACAGCAAGTTGCTAGTACCAACCAACGTTATCTGTGTTCTTCACAGATGTCTTAACTTAATGTGATTAATTTGAACACAGCCTTTTTGCTACCATAACGGTACGAGTTGTATTTAACTTACCTCCACATGCTTGCGCAGGTTTGATGTGGAATTTTTAAAAGCTGCTAACTCGGTCTCTCTGGGCAAACACAGCTTACACTGCATAATAAAGCTGTTGCCTTTCTTGCACTTGAAGCCGAAATGGTCCCTTAAATACGGCCAGGGGTTCACATCCGTTTCTTCGAGTTCAGGGTCAGCAGAATTCGACGGGGCTTCTTTTTTCACTGGATCCATAACACCGATGTCAGACTCCATCTTTAACGTGACCTTAGCGCCAATTTGTTCTACTACCCATCATTCCCTGCAGTATTTCCGAAGCGCAATGGTTTTTTTAATTTACTCAGTAACGGGTGTGATTGAAAACGTAGCGAACTACAATACTTTTTAAAAAATATACTTAAGTAAAAGTAAAATTACAGACTTGAAAAATGACTTTAAAAAGTACAAATACACAAAAAAACTACTCAATTACAGTAACGCAAGTAAATGTAATTCGTTACTTTCCACCTCTGCTTATATGACAGAATTGTGCAGGCTCCGCATTACAAGGTTATTTTGGATATTAAGCTAGAGTGTAAGCACTTGTAATACACTTTTCTTAAAACTTCCAGGAAAAACACCCCTGAGGATACTTATGTGCTCATATTTCATGTATGCCGTGTCACTAACATTGCACTATAATGTTGTTCATAGAGTATTTAAAGGTAGAATGGGAGGCAGAGCCTTCAGCTTTTAAGATTAGACTTAAAACTTTCCTTGTTGCAGATGGGGGTCCCTCCCTGAGCCTGGTTCTGCTGGAGGTTTCTTCCTGTTAAAAAGGAGTTTTTCCTTCCCACTGTCGCCAAAACGCTTGCTAATAGGGGGTCATATGACTGTTTGGGTTTTCTCTGTTTTCATTGTATTATTGTTGGGTCTTTACCTTACAATATCAAGCACCTTGAGGTGGCCACATTTTCACACTTTGAATTAGCTAAGCTGTCATCAGTGACAGCAGCTCACTGGAAGAGAAAGATGGAAAATCCATCATTTACTTACACATATAAATGCTGCTGCCTGCCGAGCTGATAAAATGTACATTATTTTTTTTAAATGTAAGTTTCTTGAAATATTATTTTGAGGCTATATCTCCCACCCCTACATACAATAAACAATACAGAGTTTTTTAAGGAAGGAGGTCATCTGATCTGCTCTGATCTGGCTTCTCAGTGGACTGCTTCATCTGACAGTTCTCCCACTTTTAACTAGTGTGAATCCTCATGTGTCTTTGTAACTGTATCCTCTGAATGAAGCTTTTCACCTGTGTGGATTCTCATGTGAGTTTTCAAGTTTATCATCAGGCTGAATCTTTTTCCGCAGGTGCTGCAAGAATGTGGCTTCTCACCTGTGTGAACCCTCATATGTCTCGTTAGTTTGGATCTGTACTCAAAGGTTTTTCCACAAATCTCACATTTCACAAACTTTTTACTTGTGTCAGTTTTACGCTGACTCTCTGACACAGGAAAGTTGTCTTGCTGATCTCTGCTCTCTGGTTCAGGAGAGCTGGAAGAAAGGAGATGTTCACTGTCCAGCTCTGGCTCACTTTCCTCATAAGTAGGAGCCACCATGAAGATAATAATGCCTTCAGTCTCCTGCTTCACTACAAGCTGATCTACGTCCTGACTGGTGCAAGGTTCCTCCTCTTCCTCTTTTATCTGTGGAAGCTCCGGATCCTCCTGGTCGAGGCTGAAGTTTCTCTCCTGGTCCCCAAAAACCAGTTCCTCCTCACATTCATGCTGTTGTGGGAAAGCTGAGGTGACAAATGGACAAAATTACTTGTCTTAGATAAATATAGAAGTATAACAAGAATGACTACTCGGCAGTGGTGTCTACAGCTGTCCATTTCCAACTCTACAACAGAGTTTAATCAAAATATCATCCGAAATATCATCATATCATTTACCCAGACCTGGAAACTGTTAAAATAAGATTTCATGCACTCACTTCTAACACGTTAGTAAATTTCTATGCACCAATCACAGTTTGTCCACCAATTACTGTTGGAAAGATGTTTATGTAAATGATAAGACAAACATCAGACAGAAGGGGAAATTTAAAAGTAGGATTAAAATATGGGGATAAAAAGCAGCGAAGCTCTCAGAAAACCTCGACTAACAATCAGCTGAGTTTATTTAAACACTGGCCTTGAAGAACTCTGATGTGTTTCCAAAATATCTTTATTGAATGAATTAAAGTCATATTAATTTTTAGGTAAGACCATTACGGTTTTACATACCCCTGCTGTGTAAGTTCATTTCAGGTTTCCAGATGTTATCCAGCTGTCTGAGCTGCTCTTCTTCAGTCCAGATGAGGCCTTCATCCTCCTGTTTGAGTACAATCTTTTCTACGTCATCGCTGATGCAGAGTTCCTCCTCTTCCTCTTTGATCTGTGGAGGATCTGGGCCCTCCTGGTCCAGACTGGAGTTCCTCTCCTGGTTGGAGACCTGCTGGTCATACAGGCCCTCCTCTTCCTCACACTTCATGTTAGGGGGAGATCTTGAGGAAGGGTCACTGAGGAAAAAGGTTAATAATGTGATGACAGGAAAACACATCTGAGCAAATATAGTCCACTCTGAGCATGTCCTCATATGGGAGTGAAATTTAAACTGTACAAATGTGAAAAATGAAAGTGTAAGTTACTCTCGAGCTCTGATACTCTTATTAGGAAAGTTCAGAGTACAAATCATTCAGGTAGCTGCTGCCAGCTTCACGCTGCAAGTAAATGTTTGTCATTGTTGTAGATTAAACTGAAAATCTCACAGTGCCATAGCAGATAAGTACCAGTCAGGTTTCACAGCCAGTCATTGCACAGAATCAACCCAACTAAAGTCATCAGTGATCTGAAGATTATTAGGGACTCAGAGTTTCAGTCTTAGTTCTATTTGATCTCATTGCTGCCTTTGATACTGTTGATCATGACATTTTAAATCAAAGGTTTCATCATTTAGTTGGTTTAACTGGACAGTTCTCAATTGGCTCTCGACCTTTGACCCAGTTAAACCTCTCAGGTCATCAGGTTCAGATCTGTTAACTGTTCCCAAAATCAGATGTAAGTGTGCTAAGAGTGTGTTCAGTTACTGTGCTCCTGTTCTTTGGAGCATGCAGCCATAGTTTGCCTGCTGTGGCTGCATTCAAAACTAACAACTATGTTTCCATGCTTTGTGAATAACACTGACATCTGTGAGATTTGAGCTGATTTAGTTCGAGTTAAGACTGTTTATTAGAACATTACAAAGTTATTTTAAAAACTTCATCATTTTCTTGAACCCAAATATAATTCAGTTGAAAAATATACATTTTAACATGAGGTGAGGATGGTGGGGGAGGCACGATGGTCTTGTAGGGTTAGACCCTGATTAAGGGGTATTTTTGAAAGTAAAGCCCATCTCTCAAAGTCCCTGCCGGCCTGCCTCCACCTCGGGAAGCCTGTGGGTGCAGACGGAGGTGAGGAGCACCACAGGCGGCAGAGGACTGTCTGTAGCCCCGGAGTGAGGGTCAGAGAGCCGAAGCAGACAGCGAACTGTGGCACAGTGCAGAAAACAGAAGCTTTCCCTCCCTGCCTCCTTTATCTTAATCTTCTAAATAAATCTTCTATAAAGGCACTTTCTCTCGGTCTCAAGGTTTGTTTAATGCTAAAAGTTTACCGTAAAAAAGAGACGCACTTGTGTGATTAGCCGCTCCCTGATTTCAGTATGTTAGCCTACAAGCTGAGCTCTGATCAGGTCCTACATGAGTTGTATTCTTGTGTTAGTCCACTGAGACCATCGCAGTTTTACCTGTTATGCGTAACTTTATCTCGGGTTTCCGGCTGATATCCAGCAGTCTCTGCTGAAGGTTGATCTCATACTGGACGATCAGACGTTCTGTTAACCTCAGAGCAGATTTCTTCTGCAGCAGTCAGCCGGTCTCTCCACTATTGCTTCTAAACGAACAATAAAAAAAATGTAATTATAGAAAAACACTTCTGAGAAGATAAAGTTTTAGTTAAAGTCTGTAATGAGGGCATGTTGCTCACATTTGCAGGTGAAATTAAAAGTGTGTAAAAATGAAGTTATTTGTGCACTCTGATGCAAATGAGAACTTGAGTTCTGACATTTTTCAGCAACATTAAGAGTAAAAAAAACCTTTCAAACAAAAAAGAACTCACTTATTACTGACTGACTGATGATCTATTTTGGAGTTGATCTCGAAACTGATCTACATCTTGATATTTTTCAAAATAATCTTCACTATTGGGGGTGGCTGTAGCTCAGGCGGTAGAGCAGATCATCTACTGATCGGTTCGATTCCCGGCTTCACCTAGTCTGCATTTCAAATATCCTTGGGCAAGATACTAACTCCAAGTTGCCTCAAGTTGCTCTTTGATCTGTGGAATGTGTGTCTGAATGTTGGTAGAAAGCACTAAGAAAAATGTGCTTGTGCGAATGGGAGTGAGTGGGTGAATGCACAAGTTTTGTAAAGCGCTTTGAGTGCTCAAGATTGAGTAGAAAAGCGCTATATAAGAACCAGTCCATTTAAAACTCCCTGTCATGTTTTCACGAATACACATTAAATAGATCTGACTGATACAAACTGTAGGTTTAATATTAATGTTAACACTTCAGAAAAGCGATTACAGTTTTACCGCTGGTCTGTAAATCTTTCTCAGGTTTCCAGATGTTATGCAGCTGTCTGAGCCGCTCTTCCCCGCTCCAGACGACGATGCCTTCATCCTCGTGTTTCACTACAAGCTGTTCTCCCTCTTGACTGATGCAGAGTTCCTCCTGTTCCTCTTTGATCTGTGGGGGATCTGTGTCCTCCTGGTCCAGATTGAAGTTCCTCTCCTGCTTCCAGACCTGCTGGCCAGCCAGATCTTCCTCCTCCTTACACTTCATGTTGATGTGGGACTTGAGGAACAAAGTAAAAAGAAAAAGATTAGACAGGTAAAGGTGCAGCCTCAGTCAGCAGGGCTGTACACTGTGAGCATGTTGCTCACATATGTGAGAGAGGTTTGTACAAATGTTTCAGAAGCACCATGTGACTCCCTCTCTTTGTTGGAAAGTCTTATTAATTCACTTTATAACTATTACTTTGAAGATAAATTTCTACCATCACAAAAATATTATGACCTCTTTAAAAACAAACAACGGCAACTACATGACTTAAATTCCATGTTTAGATGAAGGTAATGGTCAATGCCTTTTGACAGGGGAAAAACCTCCACACAGAAGAATCTTACTTGGCTGAATCATAAATTATTCACCATGATTAAAACTGCAGATGAGCAATAATCTGCATTTTATTTTAGCCAAAGAGGAATGTTTCTGTTTGTCTGTGATCTGACTTTTTCTGCTGGGTCCAAATTTCATTTTATCCTGTGTAAGTTTGTTTCTCTTCCTGTTAACTAGCAAAGTCAAAATCACCTTGATTCATTTAACTTTAATTAAATTATAAATGTAATCATTTTATTGAACAATTAATTTCATTTCAATGAAAAACAATTACTTAAAAGAAAGAGATTAAGTTGGAGAGAGACATGTGGCCATCTTTTAGTGAGTTAGACCCTGATTAAGGGGTATTTTTAAAAGTAAAGCCCATCTCTCAAAGTCCCTGCCGGCCTGCCTCCACCTCGGGAAGTCTGTGGGTGCAGACGGAGGTGAGGAGCACCACAGGCGGCAGAGAACTGTCTGTAGCCCCGGAGTGAGGCGTCGTGAACCGAAGCAGACAGCGAACTGTGGCACAGTGCAGAAAACCGAAGCTTTCCCTCCCTGTTTGGTTTTGATGTGTCTCATGAAAGTCTATTGTTAAAAGTTGACCTTTAAAAAAAACGGACGCACTTGTTTGATTAGCTGCTCTCTGATTTTAGCCTGTTAGCTTACAGACTGAGCTCAGATCGTTCCTGTGTTAGTTCATTGAGAACATCACAGTTTTACATACCTGCTGCGTGACTTCATCTCGGGTCTCCGGCTGATATACAGCAGTCTGAGCCAGTGGCGGATCTCATCATCCTGGACGACTGTTTTTAATGTTTTTAACCACGGAGATTTCTTCTGCATCATCAGTCTCTCATTGTTAAACTCTCCCAGAAACTGAAGACAGTTGTGCCATTTCCGCGCTTCTTCTTCTTCTATTGAGTAGACGGCAGACTACACATGTCCAAGGGTAATACTGTCCTCCTCAGGCCATTGGCATCAAGTCAAAGCCTTAAAGTCTGGTACTTTGCGCATGGTCATTTTTTACGAACAGCAGAATCACAAGACAAAGCGTGCCAATGTTTATACTTTTCACTGTGACTGCCAAATAGATGAAAAAGTAGATGTTAAAAAACAACTTATAGTTTTGTCATTGGGCTGGTAGAAAGCTATGAGTTTCTGTCCCTTTGTCTGACCTTAGAGACTTATTTTAAAAGGAAACATTACAATCCTTTAAAGCAAGTATTTTCACCTCTGTTCCCCCCTCTGTACTTAGCTTTTTTGTTGTCATGTCAGTAATTGTCCAGTTGATGGCTCCCTTGGATCACAAGCCTGTCTCATGAGTCCAAGTGAATATATTCTTAATAAACAGCTTTGAAGAATTTGTGACCAACTTTGTTTCATTCGGAACATCATCATCATGAGTCAAACTCACTCTTGGATCTACAAAATATTTAACAAAAACAAACATCACTGAATCATAAGGTATTTGCTCCAACTCTTAGTCCAGAAACACATGAGTGAACTAGATCAGCTGCTCCTCCAGTTCAGCTGTGGATTTATATCATTATTTATATTTGTAAAGTGGATATGCAGTTTTTCAGTACTAATATAAGCATTTTATATCATTGCTTTATTGACAGATGTTTGGTGTTCAAGGTCAGGCATCAGTTTGAAAAAACAAACAAACAAACACACTGAGTTGAACTTGAACTTCCTACTGACAAAAACTAAAATTGGTGCAAAAATAACCAGAAACATATAAGAAGCATCCTGGAGGTGCTGCAGACAAGATAGGACCAATAACATGTCAACAGGAAATCCTTTTTACTAATTTGTTTATTTCTTTTTAGATTTTTACTCTCCATTTTAAGCCATGATGTTTGCTGATACTGTGTTCCTACTGTTTGTTCTCATTAATAGTTCTGTTTTTAACATTCTGTGCTGAAGCTGGAGGAAATGTTTCTACAGTGTCAGATGATACAGCTCCAAACTAAATAAGTGACTAACTAACGATGCTTTAATACACTTTACTATAAATTATGATATAGTGCACTTTCTTAAAATTTCTTATTGCTCTGTAATTAATTGTTTTCTTTATAAATGTACAAATGAGAATAAAATCTGTGTGATAAAGGAAGGTCTGTAGACTTCTCTGTTAAGATCAGTGAAGAGAAACAACAACATACAAATACCTAAGAAAAATATTCAGTAAACATTTAGAAGATAGAGAAGTTTATGTTGTCATGTGGAGAAATTTTTCAAATAAAAATATCCATAAGCATTGATAGTCTCCATGGCTGAACAGACACAGGAAAGAGCTCCACCTATAAAACGTAAAAACATCAAGACAACATGTTGAAGATGTCGAGGTACTGCCCATAATGTTTGACTGACATCTGATTTATGTGCAGCACATAAATACCACAATAATGATGGAGAGAAACTAAAAGGGAACTAAAATACAGATTTAAACTTACAACAATATGAAAGACTTCAGTCTATTTCACTTTAATCAACTCAGCAGTGGCTCCATAATAGTAAACAAACAGTCCATTACAATAAAGCCTCAGTCCAGCATAGAGCGGCTGAGTGAATGTGGTCTGGACTCTGTGGAGGAGAGTCATGGTTTCAGAGACGCTGTAGAAGGACAAAATACCTGCTCTGTGATCCAGGTACACTCCTACTCTGGAGGAACGAGGACCTGAGACAGGAGTTTGGATGTTGTTGTACCGAAATGTAAAACTGTTGTTGTTACAATCTAATGACCAAGATTTGTCATTATATCCAAATCCACATTCATTACCCCCTCCTTTTCTGCTGATATTCTTGTATGCGACTGCTACATAAACTCCTCTCCCTCTCCACTCCACCTCCCAGTAACAACGTCCAGTTAGACTCTCTCTACTCAGGACCTGAAACCATCTAGTGAATCTGTCTGGATGATCAGAATAAGACTGTTCTTGATCCATTAATGTTGCTTTTCTGTTCCCCTCTGATAATAACAGCCATGTGTTTGCTGTGTTTGGATCCAGTGTGATTTCACATGAATATTTTAAGAATCCAGCTCTGGTCTTTGGCTCTGGTGGATCTGACAGTAAAACATCCACTTCAGTGACTGTCAGTGAGATCTTTGTCCATTCCTCTCTCAGAATGTCCTGTAGTTTATCTCTGACCTCTGACACAGCTGCTGTCACATCCTCAAAGTAGCTCAGAGGACGGATATTGATGCTGGATGAGTCTGTAGACTCACTGAGTGCTGACAGTGAGGGGTAGTTGTGTAGAAACTGGATGTGATCCTCTGTGTGTGAGAGCTGCTTCAGCTCAGCATCTTTCCTCTTCAGCTCAGTGATCTCCTGCTCCAGCTTCTCCTGAAGCTCTTTGACTCGACTCACTTCAGTTTCCTGCTGGGATCTGATCTGCTGCTTCACATCAGAGCTTCTTTTCTGGATGAGATGGATCAGCTCAGTGAAGATCTTCTCACTGTGCTCCACTGTTTGATCAGCAGACTGATTGATGGCCTCCACCTCCTGTTGAAGCAGCTTCACATCTTTCTCTCTGTCCTGGATTCTCTGCTGGATGTTTTGTCGACTCACCTCCAGCTCTCTCTGCCTCTCAGTCCTTTCTGCTGCAGCTGAGACTGTGTCGTGGCCTTTATGTTCATCCACAGAGCAGAGATAACAGATACTCTGCTGATCAGTACGGCAGAACATCTTCATCACCTCATCATGACGAGAGCAGATCTTCTCCTGGAGCTTCTTGGAGGGCTCCACCAGCTTGTGTTTCTTTAATGGAGCCACATCATAATGAGGCTGAAGGTGTTTCTCACAGTAAGAGACCAAACACATCAAACAGGACTTCATTGCTTTGATTTTTCTTCCATTGCAGAAATCACAGGCCACATCTTCAGGTCCAGCATAGCAGTGATCAGCAGGAGCAGCTTGGAGTCCAGTCTTCTTCAGCTCCTCCACTAAAACTGCTAACATGGTGTTTTTCACCAGGACAGGCCTCGCTGTGAAAGTCTGTCTGCACTGAGGGCAGCTGTAGATTTTCTTCTTTTCCTCTTCATCCCAGAAGCTTTCAATACACTTCATGCAGTAGCTGTGTCCACAGGGAATAGTCACCGGATTCTTCAGTAGATCCAAACAGATCGAACAAGAGAAGGTTTCTCGGTCCAGCTGAACACTTTTCTGCGCCATTTCACCCAACAGTGTCAGTGACTGTGTGAGTTTCACTTCCTCAGAACTGAAACTGCTCTGATCTAAACAACATAGGTTTCTGTAGCGAATGGGATCTGTCAGCTCTTATACGTCACCACATGTTGGTTGCACCCATCTTCAAACTGCAGATCAGAAGGGGAGGGAACAAGGGAACATGTGGACAGAGAGGAGGTGCTGAGTTAGAGAGCAGGAAGAGGGAGGGTTATCAGACACTAATTCAATCCTGGAACATGTGAGCCTGTGAGTTTTTCATTTAAAAATAGCACTGCTCAGCCTTTAAAGTTGTTAAATAAACGTAACATTTAAAAGACAATCTTTTTATGTAAATTAGTTTAAATTATCATTTTAGTCATTACAGGATATCAAATACTGCAGCTGAACTAAGAAATTGTTGTAGAAAAAAGCAATAAAAGGTCGTTCCCCCTCTGTCCCCTCCTGGTCACCTGTGCCTCAATTTTATGAGATGAGATGGATCAGCTCAGTGAAGATCTTCTCACTGTGCTCACTGTTTTATCAGCAGACTGATTTTATTCCACAACCTAGACATCCACATTACTCACACTCTCATAACACATACATATAGGGCCTTGGGATCGGGCATGTTATACGGTGTCCAGAGGACAGTCTTTGTATTCAACCTCACCTCTGGCGCTGGTGCCTATGGAGCGCCAGGACTGCCATAATGAATTAATTAAATACACCATTAAATAATGAATTAAATGTGGCAATAATTAATTAAAATTGGAATTAATTAATTAAATAAACAGTTATGACACATGTAATTAATTAATTATTGACACGTTTAATTAATTATTTATGTATTTCACATTTTAATTAATTATTCCATCCATCCATTCGCTTCCGCTTATCCTTTTCAGGGTCGCGGGGGGCGCTGGAGCCTATCCCAGCTGTCATAGGGCGAGAGGCGGGGTACACCCTGGACAGGTCGCCAGTCTGTCGCAGGGCCAACACACATTTAATTAATTAATTATTGACACATTTAATTAATTATTTAATGATATATTTATTTATTTCATTTTGGCAGTCCTGGCGCCTGGCTCTCATCTTGAAATAATTTTATCTGTCAGCCTCACCCATCAAACTCAGGGGGCGGGGTTAACGCTGATCAAGTCAAAACCATTGCTTAGGCCTGGTGGCCATTGTTTCTAGCACACAACAACCGGCATGTGGAAGCTAATGTGGCGAGACGAGGTTGGGATATAAAGTAAATACTCTTTGCAGTTTTAAAAAGACAACGCCACCCTGGGAATTTCACCCAGAGAATACTGAAAGTAACACTAAATCACCAGAAAGGCACTTAGGTTCGCTATACTCAGTCCAGAGACGAGGTTCAATGATCAACAAATTCACAATTTATTAATAATTATTTAAAACACCATATAAAAGCACAATCATAAATATTCAAGTACAAATATGCTTAAAAAGGTATTCAGAGCTGAGGCTTACCAGTGGAGGGGCAGGGATGCCACATACAACTAAAGAAAGAAAACACACCAAAACACAAGTGCAACACACTATCACACACACTCACACTAATAAACTAAACAAGGCAGGTGTGTACACTCAAGGGATCCCACCACCAAGGCACCCTAGTCTCCTCCACGTCGGCACTCCGCATCTGAATAAAAAGAAACAAAGAAAATTTTAATATATTACAACAAACTAATGTGTAGCACCGGGGGATAACCCAACTGCAGGACCACACTGGTGATCTACAGCTAGAAAAAGGGCCTCCCACCAGTGGTGTAACAAAAATCCAAACTACAAATCAAAAGCAATAAAACAACATACAATCTGGATAAAACTCTAAAATCTGGAGCAAACGGAATCGCCGTACTGCTCCAACTTGCCGTCCACACGACGATAAGTTAACAGTCAATCAATATGCACGCCAGCTGACTCCGATAACCGGCATGCATATGGCCGTTGTCCACGCCGACGTCCACTGTAAAAGCTGACAGCAGCAGGGAAAGAATTCTCACAACGGGAACAGACGGTAAAAGCACAGCAAGGCAAAACAGCAGCACTTCAGTTCACGTAGCTTGGCGCAAAACTAAGGCCCACACTTCCTGCGAAACATAATAAATAATTACTATAAAAGAACAATAGAAGGCAGAGAGCGTAACAAAAGTTGATTACGTACCAAGTAAGCCGGGTCATAGAATGTAAGCAGAATAGCTCAGAGGAGGCTTCTATAGCTACGACCAGCCGCGATGGAGACTTTAGAGGAGTAACCCACAAACGATCTCTACCACACCGAGGAAGTCAGGTGACCAAAAAGGAGATCACAGGCAAGCGATGCAGAGACACTCAAATGGCCACTATTTATACCAGCGCCCCCTAATGGGCCAGGCTGAAAGTGGGTTGGACCGAGGGATAACATTCATCCTGCCACATTCTACCCCTCCTTCTTGCATCGTCGCCCCGACGATGAATTACAAAGACACCCAGATTAGTCCCAAGGCCTAAAAAATGCAGAGACGGCATGTACCCTAGGCTCAGAAATAGAGTTAGCAGCCCCTTGTGCCACCTCCCCTGTTGGTCTTGGGAGATGATGGATGTTTGAATGCTGGCCAGCTGTGGACCGGGTTGTTTTTCGCACCACCACATTTCTTGTATCAGAACTCGTAGAGAGAGCAGGAAGAGAGCTAGATGGAACTGGTGCTACACTCGGAGTAACTGTACCAGTGGCTGGAACATCGGAAGTTCGGTCTTCTGGTGGAAGCAACAACTCAGGGCTACTTGGAATCACTGCCACTGGGCTGTAAGATGGTGAAACATTTACTTGAGAAGCTCCTATGCTCAGGAATAACAGGTCACTGTCACGTGATGAGTCATGTCCTGGTTCTGGGGAGGATATTTCTGGGCCATGTGAGCTACTGCTTGGAGCAGGCCCTTCTGATGGTGTAGCTGCCGTTACCACAGCCTTCAACAAGGTACGATGAACATGCTTCACACTGCTGAGATCATCTGCAGGTGCAATGGTATATACTGCCCCACCTCCTTTAGGTGCCTTCAGGATTCTATATACCACGGGTTTCCATTTATCTTGGATTTTACATCTCCCTCTTCCACTCAGATCGCGCAGGAACACCAACTGGCCATTGTTCAATGGTGCCTCTTTCACCTTTTTATCATGGTGCCTCTTTCTGCGGTCGGCAGCCAATTGCAATCGTTCCTTGGCTCCTTCATGTACAACCTGTAGCCGGGCTTGATGCTCCTGAATCCACTCGTGCACATCTCCACTGATGGGGTCCAGTACTCTGCCCAACAGAAAGTCCACTGGCAACCTGGGTTCTTGCCCAAACATCAATAAGAATGGGGTTTCCCCAGTAGCCTGATGGGGAGTGGTATTATAACAGTAGAGTAACTGGGGCAAACATACATTCCAGTCTCCTTTTCTGGATACTGGCAGGGTCCGCAACAAATTGTGCAAAGTCCTATTAAAACGTTCACACTGACCATTTCCAGCCGGATGATAAGGAGTAGTGTGGGACTTCTCGATACCATAAAACCTGCAGAGCTGCTGGATCAGGGAGCTTTCAAAGTTACGACCCTGATCGGAATGGATACGCGCTGGTACACCAAACTTCGAAAACCACTCAGTCACGAGAACCTGGGCCACTGTAGCAGCACATTGGTCACGAGTGGGGACAGCCAATGTATACTTGCTGAAAACATCAGTCATCACTAAAACGTTCTCCAGCCCATTCCGGGAAGGTTCGAGCAAGGTGTAATCAATGGCCAAGATTTCATTTGGTCGAGAAGCCAACAAATGTCCCATGAAACTTTGAGCTGCTGGTTGGGTGTCTTTTGCAACTTGGCAACGTTCGCATCTCTGACACCAACGAGCTACCTCAGCAGACATACCTGGCCAGTAGCACCGTGAGCGGAGAAGCGCTAGGGTCCTTTCCACACCTTGATGGCCGTGCTCCTGATGAACATGAGTCAACACCTGCTCAATTAGTGCACTAGGCAGCAAAAGCTGAAGTACCACCTCGGCACCGTCAGGGCGATGAACCTGACGATACAGAACTCCTTCCCTTTCAATCAGACGATCCCATTGTCGTAGCAGCACCAGGGCAAGTGGAGCAAGCTGCTGCCGCTCCTCAAAGCTGGGTCGCTGCTTCCGTCTCCAGAACACCAAGATCTCTTTTATCACTGGGTCGACCTGTTGGAGGGTATGAAGATCAGGAGTAGTGAGATGGGGCAAAACTGTAATGGCAGCTTGTGATACCTCAGCTGGTCCCAGCCGCAAGGCTTGTTGAAGAGGTCCAGGCAAGGCTGTACCAGGAACCATGGCTTTAATCTCCTGAGGATCAGGTGGATGCTGGCGAGATAAAGCGTCTGCATTCTTATTACTCCTTCCTGACCTGTACTTTAAGTCAAAGTCAAACGAAGCGAGCTGAGCTGCCCAGCGCTGTTCAGTAGCCCCAAGTTTAGCAGAAGACAAGTGACTAAGAGGATTGTTGTCGGTGTAAACAATACACTTGTGGCCCAACAAGTACTCTCTAAATTTCTCAGTCATGGCCCACTTAAGTGCCAAAAACTCCAGCTTCATTGAGCTATAAGTTAGCATATTGCGCTCAGTGGGCCTCAAACCCCGACTGGCATAGGCTATTGGCCTCACCTTACCTCCCTGCTCCTGGGAAAGCACTGCCCCTAGGCCGGCATGGCTGGCATCCACTTCTAAAATAAAAGGCAAAGAGAAATCTGCATAAGCGAGCACTGGTGCTGTTGTCAGTTTAGTCTTTAATGCCTCAAAACTTTGAGCACACTCTGCAGTCCAGTTCTCCACGACACCATGCTCTGACCTCTTCTTTGATTTTCTGCCTCCCCACTCTGCCACCAGTCTATGCAGAGGTGCCGCCAACTTGGCAAAACCCTCCACAAAACGGCGATAATAGCTGGCAAACCCAAGGAAGGAGCGTAGTTCCGAAACAGTCTTAGGAGGCTGCCAGTTAGCCACCACTTCCACCTTGCTAGGGTCCGTAGAGACACCTTGATCGGAGATGACATGGCCTAGGTAGCGAACCTCCTGCTGGAAAAAGGCACATTTGGCAAGCTTGGCTTTTAAACCTTCCTGCTGAAGCCGACCTAGCACCACACCCAGCCGCTCAAGATGTTGCGATACTGTTGATGAAAAGATTACAATGTCATCAAGATAGAGAAGCAGAGACTGGCACTGTTGATCACCGAAAAGGCGCTGCATTAGTCTCTGGAAGGTGCTAGGGGCATTACAGAGCCCAAATGGCATTCGGTTCCATTCAAATAGGCCGAAAGGAGTACAGAAGGCAGTCTTGGGCCTATCCTCTTCCGTAACTGGGACCTGATTATAGCCACTTGCTAAATCCATGGTGGAAAACCAACGGGCACCAGTCAGCGCATCTAAGGATTCTTCAATGCGCGGCAGGGGGAATGCATCTTTCCTTGTCTTGTTGTTCAGTTGCCGATAATCAACACACATGCGCGGGCTGCCATCCTTCTTCTTAACGAGCACAATGGGAGAAGCATAGGGGCTGCTACTCTCTCTAATCACCTCGGCCCCTAAGAACTGGTTAATATGCTCTTTCACAACCTCGTACTCTGAAGGGGGGATGCGCCTATAACGCTGCCGCACGGGGATATCGTCTAAGACTGGAATGTCATGGGAGATCAAGTTAGTGCAACCCAAATCAGTATCATGAGCAGAAAAGACAGAGCTGTATTTCTTAAGGAGAGACCTCACCTGTCCCTGTTCCTCTGCTGACAGTTTAGACAAATCAATCCCTTCCATCTGATCCTGCACAGTAGGAGTGGCGGTGTGAGATGCCATTGTGGCTACATTAGGGGGTATTTCTGTCACACCAGCGGGCAAACTGACCACATGAACATCTTCCAGGGTCCCTATAACGGTCCTGGGGTGAAGCAAGACCGCCGTGGTCCCTACATTAACAACTGGTATGTATGCAGTACCTCTAACCACTCGAACCAATGCAGGGGACGCTAAAAGTCCAGCAGGCAAGTTAACATCAGTAGGTTCAAATAACACAGTGGCACCTGAATATTGCTCAGAACAGGTGGCGGCCACTACTTTCATTACACCACCCGGAATGCAACATGCTCGCTTACCCCTCACTCTCACATGGCCAGACAAATCCAGTGGGGCTCTTATACTAACGTCATGGCACTTTTGCAGCGCCTGCACAAGGGGTTTAGGGGCCTCGGTGACAAAGCCCAAACTAAACAATGCTTCACCGTGTTGCCCAAAAAGCTCGTGGTAACACTTCCGAATGACATTCATCCCCAATACACCCGGAACCGTGGAAGGTCCTGCACCTGGAGGATCTTTAACGACCAACACGCCACACTGTGGAAGAAACTTGTCACAGAGCTCTACACTTAGCTCGATATAGCCAAGGTAAGGAATGGACAACCCATTAGCCGCTTTAAGCTGCAACCAATGACAAGCTTGGAGACGCTCTTGACCCCAGGACTCAAAATGCTGGCGGAAAAAACTTTCAGTAATGGTAGAGACCATGGACCCTGTATCAACCAAACAAGGTACTTTTATACCGCCCATGTCCACATCTATATGAGGACAGGATGAAATTAATTTCGAGACTGCCTCTGGACCATTAGAAACAACCCTTGAGCCAATAGACACCCCACCCGAACTGTGGCTCGGCAATACGGAGGGTGCTAGTTTTCCGAAGCCGTATTTAAAGGAGAGTGCCTGCGATTATGCAGAGGGGCCTGCGAAGGAGGCCGGGAACGAGGAACGCGTTCCCCATCACACTCCCGAGCAAAATGTCCAGGTTGCTGACAACGACGGCATATAATGGAGTCGCCCCGTCCTGAGCGAGGCATTCGATGGGGACCCTGCAATCGAGCAATGCTCTGAGTGAGCTGATTAAGTTGCTCCTGCTGGCACTTTAACAATTCCTTCATCTCGCTCATCTCAGACAAATGGGTAGACTGAGCTATTCCTGAGGGACCGCTATGGACCCCATACTGAATGCCATAAACAGAAGGGACAGAACTGCTTCTATGCCTAACGCCACTAGGCAACCCTTCACGTTCCCACCTAATAGCTTCCCCTCTAATCTCCAGCAATGTCAGTGTGGGCTGCCTCCTTACTAGCTGCTTTAACTCCCGCCGCAAGGTACTATCTAAGACCTGTTCAACAAATTGATCTCTTAATAAAACGTCAGCATTGGGCATGCCATTGGGGGCACTCGATTTAACTTTTTCCATAAGACCCAAGAGAGCGAGGGAAAACTCTTGCAGTGTCTCACTTTCCTGCTGTTTTCTAGAGAAGAAAGCTTCCTGCAATGCTACATAGGAGTCTGAACAGCCATACAGTTCTTGCAATATAGTAATTATCTTAGCAGGATCAGTCCTCTCTGCACTAGAGCGATATTTGATCTCCTCACGTGCTTCCCCTTCTAGGTGGTCAAACAGGAAAAATGCTTTATCAGCCAAAGATAAATGACGTGCTCTAGCACAACCTTCTATTTCCTCCAACCATTCATTCAACCCTATACCTGATTTTCCTCTAAACATAGGGCACTTCCTGTCACGGGGCACAAAAACTAGTCTCTCTGCTACAGAGACACCAGCCGTTGGGGGGTTAACAGATGATGCAGTTGAAGTAGAAGGTGTAGCACTAGTACCTGACCCAACAGCCCTCTCCTGACGCAGCCTCTCATTGTCTGCTTTCAGCTGCGCGATCAAGTCCCTGAGTTCCTGTAACTCTTCCTCCATCTCTGTAACACAGCTGTGAAATCCCACACCAAAGTAGCTGCTGCTTTGCCTTTATTCTGTACAAAATAATATAAAAAAAACAATTTACGTTACACCAAACAAAAAAAGAAGAACACACGTCTCTGTTTTAAAGAGTATATCCTGTCGACAACAACGCCAAGTTTGTGGCGAGACGAGGTTGGGATATAAAGTAAATACTCTTTGCAGTTTTAAAAAGACAACGCCACCCTGGGAATTTCACCCAGAGAATACTGAAAGTAACACTAAATCACCAGAAAGGCACTTAGGTTCGCTATACTCAGTCCAGAGACGAGGTTCAATGATCAACAAATTCACAATTTATTAATAATTATTTAAAACACCATATAAAAGCACAATCATAAATATTCAAGTACAAATATGCTTAAAAAGGTATTCAGAGCTGAGGCTTACCAGTGGAGGGGCAGGGATGCCACATACAACTAAAGAAAGAAAACACACCAAAACACAAGTGCAACACACTATCACACACACTCACACTAATAAACTAAACAAGGCAGGTGTGTACACTCAAGGGATCCCACCACCAAGGCACCCTAGTCTCCTCCACGTCGGCACTCCGCATCTGAATAAAAAGAAACAAAGAAAATTTTAATATATTACAACAAACTAATGTGTAGCACCGGGGGATAACCCAACTGCAGGACCACACTGGTGATCTACAGCTAGAAAAAGGGCCTCCCACCAGTGGTGTAACAAAAATCCAAACTACAAATCAAAAGCAATAAAACAACATACAATCTGGATAAAACTCTAAAATCTGGAGCAAACGGAATCGCCGTACTGCTCCAACTTGCCGTCCACACGACGATAAGTTAACAGTCAATCAATATGCACGCCAGCTGACTCCGATAACCGGCATGCATATGGCCGTTGTCCACGCCGACGTCCACTGTAAAAGCTGACAGCAGCAGGGAAGAATTCTCACAACGGGAACAGACGGTAAAAGCACAGCAAGGCAAAACAGCAGCACTTCAGTTCACGTAGCTTGGCGCAAAACTAAGGCCCACACTTCCTGCGAAACATAATAAATAACTAGAAAGTGCATTTTCTGAAGAAACTGCAGTGTGAATGCTTGAATCTGAATGTATGCACTGAAATGAATTAATTACTGAATTTAAGTTAAAAATCTTGAATGAGATAAAAAAAAAAACCCCGAATTTAACCTGAAAACAAAAGTGCTGAACTGCTAAAAGCTGAAGGTTACACAGAAGAAGAAGTTGGAAAAAAGCTGAAAATGTTTTAATTGTAAATTAGAAAAACCTAAGAAATGAGAAAAGAACATTTAGAGTCAGAAAACATCTGAATGAATATTAAAAGGTCATATTCTTTGAATCACTGAATGACTAAAATGTGATCCCTCCACTTGGACCCACACAGTTTAAAAAGTTTACATCTCTGAGCTTTGAAAGACAAGATGTTGGAAAAAGAACAACGATGGCGACGTTTTGAGGGTAAAATGATGGCTGTGACACTGTGGACACAGCAGCAGTTGAAAGAGAAGTGTTTAAGATGAATTTTGGCAGAGTGGCAGAGAGAGCTCGTTAAGCAGGCAGGTGTGAGCCTGGTTGCTATAGTGACCGCACCCAATGGCTCCATACACACGTACACAGACATGCGCCTCACTTTTGCTGCTTAAAATGAACAGAAAAGTCAGGCCGAAACAAATCGTTCCCAAATGAAAAGTAAAAGTCGTATTGACAAAATTCTTTCACTGTGAGCGACAGCAATGTCTAGTCTACTGAATTCTCAGTTTTCATGTCTGTGGAGTTTATTATATGGACGTGGTGACAGTGGAAAGACACCATGCTCTTCTGATTTTCAAACGAACCTTCTGAGCCATTTTAACATTAGAGTCTATGGAAGAGTTGGAGGGAGGAGGCTGTGCATTGGTGACATTTATGAAAGAACCATAACACCTAGTACAATAGTAAACACATTGGATGAAAGAGGACAGCGATGGCTACGTTTTGAGGGTAAAATCATACCTGTAGAGCAAACGCTGCGGACACAGCAGCAGTTTTAAAAAAGATTTTAAGATTAATTTTTTTGCTCCTCTCACTCTAGCAGTTGAGCTGTCTCACTCTAGCCCCAACATTCCGTCCCATACACACCCATTATAAATTTTGAAACGGGTGAAAAAACATCATGAAACTTAAACTGGAACTGAAGAAAAAGTATAATAGATATTGAAAAGATAAATACAAGTTGAATAGTTGAATGTCTTGTCTTCGTTTTAAAGTTTGAATGGTGGCTCTATGTCAATGTATGTGGAAGTAGTAAGAGTTTAAAAATGAGTAAGTTGAATGAGAATTTGAAGGGTCTCCCCATTGAAATACATGGGAAATTTTTGTTGAATAAAGTTGAATAAAATTAAAAATATAAATGTTAAAAATGAGAAAAGTAGAAGCAGTCATGTCCAAAAGAAGAGGAATCTAACGGTGTTTGAATGGTTTTTCTAAGTTGAACGGTTTTGAAGGAGTTAGATGCCAAAAAACGTACGGAATATATAACTAGAAAGTGCATTTTCTGAAGAAACTGCAGTGTGAATGCTTGAATCTGAATGTATGCACTGAAATGAATTAATTACTGAATTTAAGTTAAAAATCTTGAATGAGATAAAAAAAAAACCCGAATTTAACCTGAAAACAACAGTGCTGAACTGCTAAAAGCTGAAGGTTACACAGAAGAAGAAGTTGGAAAAAAGCTGAAAATGTTTTAATTGTAAATTAGAAAAACCTAAGAAATGAGAAAAGAACATTTAGAGTCAGAAAACATCTGAATGAATATTAAAAGGTCATATTCTTTGAATCACTGAATGACTCAAATGTGATCCCTCCACTTTGATCCACACAGTTTAAAAAGTTTAAATGCCTGAGCTTTGAAAGATACGGTGTTGGAAAGAGAACAATAATGGCGACAATTTGAGGGTAAAATGATGGCTGTAACACTGTGGACACAGCAGCAGTTGAAAGAGAAGTGCTTAAGATGAATCTTGGTACAGTGGCAGGCAGAGCTCGTTAAGCAGGCAGGTGTGAGCCTGGTTGCTATAGTGACTGCACCCAAGGGCTCCATACACACGGACACAGACATGCACCTCACTTTTGCTGCTTAAAATGAACAGAAAAGTCAGGCCGAAACAAATCGCTCCCAAATGAAAAGTAAAAGTCGTATTGACAAAATTCTTTCACCGTGAGCGACAGCAATGTCTAGTCTACCTAATTCTCAGTTTTCATGCCTGTGGAGCTTATTATATGGACGTGGTGACAGTGGAAAGACACCATGCTCTTCTGATTTTCAAACGAACCTTCTGAGCCATTTTAACATTAGAGTCTATGGAAGAGTTGGAGGGAGGAGGCTGTGCATTGGTGACATTTATGAAAGAACCATAACACCTAGTACAATAGTAAACACATTGGATGAAAGAGGACAGCGATGGCTACGTTTTGAGGGTAAAATCATACCTGTAGAGCAAACGCTGCGGACACAGCAGCAGTTTTAAAAAAGATTTTAAGATTAATTTTTTTGCTCCTCTCACTCTAGCAGTTGAGCTGTCTCACTCTAGCCCCAACATTCCGTCCCATACACACCCATTATAAATTTTGAAACGGGTGAAAAAACATCATGAAACTTAAACTGGAACTGAAGAAAAAGTATAATAGATATTGAAAAGATAAATACAAGTTGAATAGTTGAATGTCTTGTCTTCGTTTTAAAGTTTGAATGGTGGCTCTATGTCAATGTATGTGGAAGTAGTAAGAGTTTAAAAATGAGTAAGTTGAATGAGGATTTGAAGGGTCTCCCCATTGAAATACATTATAAATTTTTGTTGAATAAAGTTGAATAAAATTAAAAATATAAATGTTAAAAATGAGAAAAATAGAAGCAGTCATGTCCAAAAGAATAGGAATCTAATGGTGTTTGAATGGTTTTTCTAAGTTGAACGGTTTTGAAGGAGATAGATTACAAAAAACGTACGGAATCCATAATAATAAAATATAACTAGAAAGTGCATTTTCTGAAGAAACTGCAGTGTGAATGCTTGAATCTGAATGTATGCACTGAAATGAATTAATTGCTGAATTTTGAGTTAAAAATATTGAATGAGATAAAAAAAAACAAAAAAAAAAACGAATTTAACCTGAAAACAAAGGTGCTGAACTGCTAAAAGCTGAAGGTTATACAGAAGAAGGAGTTGGAAAAAAACTGAAAATGTTTTAAATGTAAATTAGAAAACCCTAAGAAATGAGAAAAGAACATTTAGAGTCAGAAAACATCTGAATGAATATTAAAAGGTCATATTCTTTGAATCACTGAATGACTAAAATGTGATCCCTCCACTTGGACCCACACAGTTTAAAAAGTTTAAATGCCTGAGCTTTGAAAGATACGGTGTTGGAAAGAGAACAATAATGGCGACAATTTGAGGGTAAAATGATGGCTGTAACACTGTGGACACAGCAGCAGTTGAAAGAGAAGTGCTTAAGATGAATCTTGGTACAGTGGCAGGCAGAGCTCGTTAAGCAGGCAGGTGTGAGCCTGGTTGCTATAGTGACCGCACCCAATGGCTCCATACACACGTACACAGACATGCGCCTCACTTTTGCTGCTTAAAATGAACAGAAAAGTCAGGCCCAAACAAATCGTTCCCAAATGAAAAGTATAGGTCGTATTGACAAAATTCTTTCACCGTGAGTGACAGCAATGTCTAGTCTACTGAATTCTCAGTTTTCATGCCTGTGGAGTTTATTATATGGACGTGGTGACAGTGGAAAGACACCATGCTCTTCTGATTTTCAAACGAACCTTCTGAGCCATTTTAACATTAGAGTCTATGGAAGAGTTGGAGGGAGGAGGCTGTGCATTGGTGACATTTACGAAAGAACCATAACACCTAGGACAATAGTAAACACATTGGATGAAAGAGGACAGCGATGGCTACGTTTTGAGGGTAAAATCATACCTGTAGAGCAAACGCTGCAGACACAGCAGCAGTTTTAAAAAAGATTTTAAGATTAATTTTTTTGCTCCTCTCACTCTAGCAGTTGAGCTGCCTCACTCTAGCCCCAACATTCCGTCCCATACACACCCATTATAAACTCTGAAACGGGTGAAAAAACATCATGAAACTTAAACTGGAACTGAAGAAAAAGTATAATAGATATTGAAAAGATAAATACAAGTTGAATAGTTGAATGTCTTGTCTTCGTTTTAAAGTTTGAATGGTGGCTCTATGTCAATGTATGTGGAAGTAGTAAGAGTTTAAAAATGAGTAAGTTGAATGAGAATTTGAAGGGTCTCCCCATTGAAATACATGGGAAATTTTTGTTGAATAAAGTTGAATAAAATTAAAAATATAAATGTTAAAAATGAGAAAAGTAGAAGCAGTCATGTCCAAAAGAATAGGAATCTAATGGTGTTTGAATGGTTTTTCTAAGTTGAACGGTTTTGAAGGAGTAGGAGTACAAAAAACGTACGGAATAGATAAAATATAATAATAACTAGAAAGTGCATTTTCTGAAGAAACTGCAGTGTGAATGCTTGAATCTGAATGTATGCACTGAAATGAATTAATTGCTGAATTTTGAGTTAAAAATATTGAATGAGATAAAAAAGAAATCAAAAAATCAAATTTAACCTGAAAACAAAGGTGCTGAACTGCTAAAAGCTAAAGGTTACACAGAAGAAGGAGTTGGAAAAAAGCTGAAAATGTTTTAATTGTAAATTAGAAACCCCTAAGAAATGAGAAAAGAACATTTAGAGTCAGAAAACATCTGAAAGAATATTAAAAGGTCATATTCTTTGAATCACTGAAGAACTAAAATGTGATCCCTCCACTTGGACCCACACAGTTTAAAAAGTTTACATCTCTGAGCTTTGAAAGACAAGATGTTGGAAAAAGAACAATAATGGCGACAATTTGAGGGTAAAATGATGGCTGTAACACTGTGGACACAGCAGCAGTTGAAAGAGAAGTGCTTAAGATGAATCTTGGTACAGTGGCAGGCAGAGCTCGTTAAGCAGGCAGGTGTGAGCCTGGTTGCTATAGTGACTGCACCCAAGGGCTCCATACACACGACACAGACATGCGCCTCACTTTTGCTGCTTAAAATGAACAGAAAAGTCAGGCCGAAACAAATCGTTCCCAAATGAAAAGTAAAAGTCGTATTGACAAAATTCTTTCACCGTGAGCGACAGCAATGTCTAGTCTACCTAATTCTCAGTTTTCATGCCTGTGGAGCTTATTATATGGACGTGGTGACAGTGGAAAGACACCATGCTCTTCTGATTTTCAAACGAACCTTCTGAGCCATTTTAACATTAGAGTCTATGGAAGAGTTGGAGGGAGGAGGCTGTGCATTGGTGACATTTACGAAAGAACCATAACACCTAGGACAATAGTAAACACATTGGATGAAAGACGACAGCGATGGCTACGTTTTGAGGGTAAAATCATACCTGTAGAGCAAACGCTGCGGACACAGCAGCAGTTTTAAAAAAGATTTTAAGATTAATTTTTTTGCTCCTCTCACTCTAGCAGTTGAGCTGCCTCACTCTAGCCCCAACATTCCGTCCCATACACACCCATTATAAACTCTGAAACGGGTGAAAAAACATCATGAAACTTAAACTGGAACTGAAGAAAAAGTATAATAGATATTGAAAAGATAAATACAAGTTGAATAGTTGAATGTCTTGTCTTCGTTTTAAAGTTTGAATGGTGGCTCTATGTCAATGTATGTGGAAGTAGTAAGAGTTTAAAAATGAGTAAGTTGAATGAGGATTTGAAGGGTCTCCCCATTGAAATACATGGGAAATTTTTGTTGAATAAAGTTGAATAAAATTAAAAATATAAATGTTAAAAATATGAAAAATAGAAGCAGTGTTGTCCAAAAGAATAGGAATCTAACGGTGTTTGAATGGTTTTTCTAAGTTGAACGGTTTTGAAGGAGTAGGATTACAAAAAACGTACGGAATACAGAATAAAATATAATAATAATAAAGATTAGAATAACAATACTGTGAATGCTTTTCAAGCATTCACACTAATAATAAAGATTCGAATAACAATACTGTGAATGCTTTTCAAGCATTCACACTAATAATAAAGATTAGAAGAACAATACTGTGAATGCTTTTCAAGCATTCACACTAATAATAAAGATTAGAAGAACAATACTGTGAATGCTTTTCAAGCATTCACACTAACTAGAAAGTGCATTTTCTGAAGAAACTGCAGTGTGAATGCTTGAATCTGAATGTATGCACTGAAATGAATTAATTGCTGAATTTTGAGTTAAAAATATTGAATGAGATTAAAAAAAAAACAAAAAAAAACAACGAATTTAACCTGAAAACAAAGGTGCTGAACTGCTAAAAGCTGAAGGTTACACAGAAGAAGGAGTTGGAAAAAAACTGAAAATGTTTTAAATGTAAATTAGAAAAACCTAAGAAATGAGAAAAGAACATTTAGAGTCAGAAAACATCTGAAAGAATATTAAAAGGTCATATTCTTTGAATCACTGAATGACTAAAATGTGATCCCTCCACTTGGACCCACACAGTTTAAAAAGTTTACATCTCTGAGCTTTGAAAGACAAGATGTTGGGAAAAAGAACAACGATGGCGACGTTTTGAGGGTAAAATGATGGCTTTAACACTGTGGACACAGCAGCAGTTGAAAGAGAAGTGTTTAAGATGAATCTTGGCAGAGTGGCAGAGAGAGCTCGTTAAGCAGGCAGGTGTGAGCCTGGTTGCTATAGTGACCGCACCCAATGGCTCCATACACACGTACACAGACATGCGCCTCACTTTTGCTGCTTAAAATGAACAGAAAAGTCAGGCCGAAACAAATCGTTCCCAAATGAAAAGTAAAAGTCGTATTGACAAAATTCTTTCACCGTGAGTGACAGCAATGTCTAGTCTACTGAATTCTCAGTTTTCATGCCTGTGGAGTTTATTATATGGACGTGGTGACAGTGTAAAGACACCATGCTCTTCTGATTTTCAAACGAACCTTCTGAGCCATTTTAACATTAGAGTCTATGGAAGAGTTGGAGGGAGGAGGCTGTGCATTGGTGACATTTACGAAAGAACCATAACACCTAGGACAATAGTAAACACATTGGATGAAAGAGGACAGCGATGGCTACGTTTTGAGGGTAAAATCATACCTGTAGAGCAAACGCTGCAGACACAGCAGCAGTTTTAAAAAAGATTTTAAGATTAATTTTTTTGCTCCTCTCACTCTAGCAGTTGAGCTGCCTCACTCTAGCCCCAACATTCCGTCCCATACACACCCATTATAAACTTTGAAACGGGTGAAAAAACATCATGAAACTTAAACTGGAACTGAAGAAAAAGTATAATAGATATTGAAAAGATAAATACAAGTTGAATAGTTGAATGTCTTGTCTTCGTTTTAAAGTTTGAATGGTGGCTCTATGTCAATGTATGTGGAAGTAGATACAGTTTAAAGAGGAGGAAGTTGAATGAGAATTTGAAGGGTCTCCCCATTGAAATACATTATAAATTTTTGTTGAAAAAAGTTGAATAAAATTAAAAATATAAATGTTAAAAATGAGAAAAATAGAAGCAATGTTGTCCAAAAGAATAGGAATCTAACGGTGTTTGAATGGTTTTTCTAAGTTGAACGGTTTTGAAGGAGATAGATTACAAAAAACGTACGGAATACAGAATAATAATAAAATAGAACTAGAAAGTGCATTTTCTGAAGAAACTGCAGTGTGAATGCTTGAATCTGAATGTATGGACTGAAATGAATTAATTGCTGAATTTTGAGTTAAAAATTTTGAATGAGATAAAAAAAAAAAAACAACCTGAATTTAACCTGAAAACAACAGTGCTGAACTGCTAAAAGCTGAAGGTTACACAGAAGAAGAAGTTGGAAAAAAGCTGAAAATGTTTTAATTGTAAATTAGAAAAACCTAAGAAATGAGAAAAGAACATTTAGAGTCAGAAAACATCTGAAAGAATATTAAAAGGTCATATTCTTTGAATCACTGAATGACTAAAATGTGATCCCTCCACTTGGATCCACACAGTTTAAAAAGTTTACATCTCTGAGCTTTGAAAGACAAGATGTTGGAAAAAGAACAACGATGGCGACGTTTTGAGGGTAAAATGATGGCTTTAACACTGTGGACACAGCAGCAGTTGAAAGAGAAGTGTTTAAGATGAATCTTGGTACAGTGGCAGAGAGAGCTCGTTAAGCAGGCAGGTGTGAGCCTGGTTGCTATAGTGACCGCACCCAATGGCTCCATACACACGCACACAGACATGCACCTCACTTTTGCTGCTTAAAATGAACAGAAAAGTCAGGCCGAAACAAATCGTTCCCAAATGAAAAGTAAAAGTCGTATTGACAAAATTCTTTCACCGTGAGCGACAGCAATGTCTAGTCTACCAAATTCTCAGTTTTCATGTCTGTGGAGTTTATTATATGGACGTGGTGACAGTGGAAAGACACCATGCTCTTCTGATTTTCAAACGAACCTTCTGAGCCATTTTAACATTAGAGTCTATGGAACAGTTGGAGGGAGGAGGCTGTGCATTGGTGACATTTATGAAAGAACCATAACACCTAGGACAATAGTAAACACATTGGATGAAAGAGGACAGCGATGGCTACGTTTTGAGGGTAAAATCACACCTGTAGAGCAAACGCTGCGGACACAGCAGCAGTTTTAAAAAAGATTTTAAGATTAATTTTTTTGCTCCTCTCACTCTAGCAGTTGAGCTGCCTCACTCTAGCCCCAACATTCCGTCCCATACACACCCATTATAAACTCTGAAACGGGTGAAAAAACATCATGAAACTTAAACTGGAACTGAAGAAAAAGTATAATAGATATTGAAAAGATAAATACAAGTTGAATAGTTGAATGTCTTGTCTTCGTTTTAAAGTTTGAATGGTGGCTCTATGTCAATGTATGTGGAAGTAGTAGGAGTTTAAAAATGAGTAAGTTGAATGAGAATTTGAAGGGTCTCCCCATTGAAATACATGGGAAATTTTTGTTGAATAAAGTTGAATAAAATTAAAAATATAAATGTTAAAAATGAGAAAAGTAGAAGCAGTCATGTCCAAAAGAATAGGAATCTAATGGTGTTTGAATGGTTTTTCTAAGTTGAACGGTTTTGAAGGAGATAGATTACAAAAAACGTACGGAATAGATAATAATAAAATAGAATAAAGATTCGAAGAACAATACTGTGAATGCTTTTCAAGCATTCACACTAATAAAGATTAGAAGAACAATACTGTGAATGCTTTTCAAGCATTCACACTAACTAGAAAGTGCATTTTCTGAAGAAACTGCAGTGTGAATGCTTGAATCTGAATGTATGCATTGAAATGAAATAATTGCTGAATTTTGAGTTAAAAATTTTGAATGAGATAAAAAAAAAAAACAACAACCTGAATTTAACCTGAAAACAACAGTGCTGAACTGCTAAAAGCTGAAGGTTACACAGAAGAAGTTGGAAAAAAGCTGAAAATGTTTTAATTGTAAATTAGAAAAACCTAAGAAATGAGAAAAGAACATTTAGAGTCAGAAAACATCTGAAAGAATATTAAAAGGTCATATTCTTTGAATCACTGAATGACTAAAATGTGATCCCTCCACTTGGACCCACACAGTTTAAAAAGTTTACATCTCTGAGCTTTGAAAGACAAGATGTTGGAAAGAGAACAATAATGGCGACAATTTGAGGGTAAAATGATGGCTGTAACACTGTGGACACAGCAGCAGTTGAAAGAGAAGTGCTTAAGATGAATCTTGGCACAGTGGCAGGCAGAGCTCGTTAAGCAGGCAGGTGTGAGCCTGGTTGCTATAGTGACTGCACCCAATGGCTCCATACACACGTACACAGACATGCGCCTCACTTTTGCTGCTTAAAATGAACAGAAAAGTCAGGCCGAAACAAATCGCTCCCAAATGAAAAGTAAAAGTCGTATTGACAAAATTCTTTCACCGTGAGCGACAGCAATGTCTAGTCTACCTAATTCTCAGTTTTCATGCCTGTGGAGCTTATTATATGGACGTGGTGACAGTGGAAAGACACCATGCTCTTCTGATTTTCAAACGAACCTTCTGAGCCATTTTAACATTAGAGTCTATGGAAGAGTTGGAGGGAGGAGGCTGTGCATTGGTGACATTTATGAAAGAACCATAACACCTAGGACAATAGTAAACACATTGGATGAAAGAGGACAGCCATGGCTACGTTTTGAGGGTAAAATCATACCTGTAGAGCAAACGCTGTGGACACAGCAGCAGTTTTAAAAAAGATTTTAAGATTAATTTTTTTGCTCCTCTCACTCTAGCAGTTGAGCTGTCTCACTCTAGCCCCAACATTCCGTCCCATACACACCCATTATAAACTCTGAAACGGGTGAAAAAACATCATGAAACTTAAACTGGAACTGAAGAAAAAGTATAATAGATATTGAAAAGATAAATACAAGTTGAATAGTTGAATGTCTTGTCTTCGTTTTAAAGTTTGAATGGTGGCTCTATGTCAATGTATGTGGAAGTAGTAAGAGTTTAAAAATGAGTAAGTTGAATGAGGATTTGAAGGGTCTCCCCATTGAAATACATGGGAAATTTTTGTTGAATAAAGTTGAATAAAATTAAAAATATAAATGTTAAAAATATGAAAAATAGAAGCAGTGTTGTTCAAAAGAATAGGAATCTAACGGTGTTTGAATGGTTTTTCTAAGTTGAACGGTTTTGAAGTTATAGGATTACAAAAAACGTACGGAATACAGAATAAAATATAATAATAATAATAACTAGAAAGTGCATTTTCTGAAGAAACTGCAGTGTGAATGCTTGAATCTGAATGTATGCACTGAAATGAATTTTGAGTTAAAAATATTGAATGAGATAAAAAAAAAACAAAAAAAAACGAATTTAACCTGAAAACAAAGGTGCTGAACTGCTAAAAGCTGAAGGTTACACAGAAGGAGGAGTTGGAAAAAAACTGAAAATGTTTTAAATGTAAATTAGAAAACCCTAAGAAATGAGAAAAGAACATTTAGAGTCAGAAAACATCTGAATGAATATTAAAAGGTCATATTCTTTGAATCACTGAATGACTCAAATGTGATCCCTCCACTTTGATCCACACAGTTTAAAAAGTTTAAATGCCTGAGCTTTGAAAGATACGGTGTTGGAAAGAGAACAATAATGGCGACAATTTGAGGGTAAAATGATGGCTGTAACACTGTGGACACAGCAGCAGTTGAAAGAGAAGTGCTTAAGATGAATCTTGGCACAGTGGCAGGCAGAGCTCGTTAAGCAGGCAGGTGTGAGCCTGGTTGCTATAGTGACCGCACCCAATGGCTCCATACACACGTACACAGACATGCGCCTCACTTTTGCTGCTTAAAATGAACAGAAAAGTCAGGCCGAAACAAATCGTTCCCAAATGAAAAGTAAAAGTCGTATTGACAAAATTCTTTCACCGTGAGTGACAGCAATGTCTAGTCTACTGAATTCTCAGTTTTCATGTCTGTGGAGCTTATTATATGGACGTGGTGACAGTGGAAAGACACCATGCTCTTCTGATTTTCAAACGAACCTTCTGAGCCATTTTAACATTAGAGTCTATGGAAGAGTTGGAAGGAGGAGGCTGTGCATTGGTGACATTTATGAAAGAACCGTAACACCTAGGACAATAGTAAACACATTGGATGAAAGAGGACAGCCATGGCTACGTTTTGAGGGTAAAATCATACCTGTAGAGCAAACGCTGAGGACACAGCAGCAGTTTTAAAAAAGATTTTAAGATTAATTTTTTTGCTCCTCTCACTCTAGCAGTTGAGCTGCCTCACTCTAGCCCCAACATTCCGTCCCATACACACCCATTATAAACTCTGAAACGGGTGAAAAAACATCATGAAACTTAAACTGGAACTGAAGAAAAAGTATAATAGATATTGAAAAGATAAATACAAGTTGAATAGTTGAATGTCTTGTCTTCGTTTTAAAGTTTGAATGGTGGCTCTATGTGAAGGTATGTTGAAGTAGTAAGAGTTTAAAAATGAGTAAGTTGAATGAGAATTTGAAGGGTCTCCCCATTGAAATACATGGGAAATTTTTGTTGAATAAAGTTGAATAAAATTAAAAATATAAATGTTAAAAATGAGAAAAATAGAAGCAATGTTGTCCAAAATAATAGGAATCTAACGATGTTTGAATGGTTTTTCTAAGTTGAACGGTTTTGAAGGAGTAGGCTTTCAAAAAACGTACGGAATACAGAATAAAATATAATAATAAAGATTAGAAGAACAATACTGTGAATGCTTTTCAAGCATTCACACTAACTAGAAAGTGCATTTTCTGAAGAAACTGCAGTGTGAATGCTTGAATCTGAATGTATGCATTGAAATGAAATAATTACTGAATTTAAGTTAAAAATTTTGAATGAGATTAAAAAAAACAAAAAAAAAACCCCGAATTTAACCTGAAAACAAAAGTGCTGAACTGCTAAAAGCTGAAGGTTACACAGAAGAAGGAGTTGGAAAAAAACTGAAAATGTTTTAAATGTAAATTAGAAAACCCTAAGAAATGAGAAAAGAACATTTAGAGTCAGAAAACATCTGAATGAATATTAAAAGGTCATATTCTTTGAATCACTGAATGACTCAAATGTGATCCCTCCACTTTGATCCACACAGTTTAAAAAGTTTAAATGCCTGAGCTTTGAAAGATACGGTGTTGGAAAGAGAACAATAATGGCGACAATTTGAGGGTAAAATGATGGCTGTAACACTGTGGACACAGCAGCAGTTGAAAGAGAAGTGCTTAAGATGGATCTTGGTACAGTGGCAGGCAGAGCTCGTTAAGCAGGCAGGTGTGAGCCTGGTTGCTATAGTGACCGCACCCAATGGCTCCATACACACGTACACAGACATGCGCCTCACTTTTGCTGCTTAAAATGAACAGAAAAGTCAGGCCGAAACAAATCGCTCCCAAATGAAAAGTAAAAGTCGTATTGACAAAATTCTTTCACCGTGAGCGACAGCAATGTCTAGTCTACCTAATTCTCAGTTTTCATGCCTGTGGAGCTTATTATATGGACGTGGTGACAGTGGAAAGACACCATGCTCTTCTGATTTTCAAACGAACCTTCTGAGCCATTTTAACATTAGAGTCTATGGAAGAGTTGGAGGGAGGAGGCTGTGCATTGGTGACATTTATGAAAGAACCATAACACCTAGTACAATAGTAAACACATTGGATGAAAGAGGACAGCCATGGCTACGTTTTGAGGGTAAAATCATACCTGTAGAGCAAACGCTGCGGACACAGCAGCAGTTTTAAAAAAGATTTTAAGATTAATTTTTTTGCTCCTCTCACTCTAGCAGTTAAGCTGCCTCACTCTAGCCCCAACATTCCGTCCCATACACACCCATTATAAACTCTGAAACGGGTGAAAAAACATCATGAAACTTAAACTGGAACTGAAGAAAAAGTATAAAAGATATTGAAAAGATAAATACAAGTTGAATAGTTGAATGTCTTGTCTTCGTTTTAAAGTTTGAATGGTGGCTCTATGTCAATGTATGTGGAAGTAGTAAGAGTTTAAAAATGAGTAAGTTGAATGAGGATTTGAAGGGTCTCCCCATTGAAATACATTATAAATTTTTGTTGAATAAAGTTGAATAAAATTAAAAATATAAATGTTAAAAATATGAAAAATAGAAGCAGTGTTGTCCAAAAGAATAGGAATCTAACGGTGTTTGAATGGTTTTTCTAAGTTGAACGGTTTTGAAGGAGTAGGCTTACAAAAAACGTACGGAAAAATAAAATATAATAATAATAATAACTAGAAAGTGCATTTTCTGAAGAAACTGCAGTGTGAATGCTTGAATCTGAATGTATGCATTGAAATGAAATAATTACTGAATTTAAGTTAAAATTTTTGAATGAGATTTAAAAAAAAAAACCCGAATTTAACCTGAAAACAAAAGTGCTGAACTGCTAAAAGCTGAAGGTTACACAGAAGAAGAAGTTGGAAAAAAGCTGAAAATGTTTTAATTGTAAATTAGAAAAACCTAAGATTTGAGAAAAGAACATTTAGAGTCAGAAAACATCTGAAAGAATATTAAAAGGTCATATTCTTTGAATCACTGAATGACTAAAATGTGATCCCTCCACTTGGACCCACACAGTTTAAAAAGTTTACATCTCTGAGCTTTGAAAGACAAGATGTTGGAAAAAGAACAACGATGGCGACGTTTTGAGGGTAAAATGATGGCTTTAACACTGTGGACACAGCAGCAGTTGAAAGAGAAGTGTTTAAGATGAATCTTGGCAGAGAGAGAGAGAGAGCTCGTTAAGCAGGCAGGTGTGAGCCTGGTTGCTATAGTGACCGCACCCAAGGGCTCCATACACACGTACACAGACATGCGCCTCACTTTTGCTGCTTAAAATGAACAGAAAAGTCAGGCCGAAACAAATCGCTCCCAAATGAAAAGTAAAAGTCGTATTGACAAAATTCTTTCACCGTGAGCGACAGCAATGTCTAGTCTACCTAATTCTCAGTTTTCATGCCTGTGGAGCTTATTATATGGACGTGGTGACAGTGGAAAGACACCATGCTCTTCTGATTTTCAAACGAACCTTCTGAGCCATTTTAACATTAGAGTCTATGGAAGAGTTGGAGGGAGGAGGCTGTGCATTGGTGGCATTTATGAAAGAACCATAACACCTAGGACAATAGTAAACACATTGGATGAAAGAGGACAGCGATGGCTACGTTTTGAGGGTAAAATCATACCTGTAGAGCAAACGCTGCGGACACAGCAGCAGTTTTAAAAAAGATTTTAAGATTAATTTTTTTGCTCCTCTCACTCTAGCAGTTGAGCTGTCTCACTCTAGCCCCAACATTCCGTCCCATACACACCCATTATAAACTCTGAAACGGGTGAAAAAACATCATGAAACTTAAACTGGAACTGAAGAAAAAGTATAATAGATATTGAAAAGATAAATACAAGTTGAATAGTTGAATGTCTTGTCTTCGTTTTAAAGTTTGAATGGTGGCTCTATGTCAATGTATGTGGAAGTAGTAAGAGTTTAAAAATGAGTAAGTTGAATGAGGATTTGAAGGGTCTCCCCATTGAAATACATTATAAATTTTTGTTGAATAAAGTTGAATAAAATTAAAAATATAAATGTTAAAAATATGAAAAATAGAAGCAGTGTTGTCCAAAAGAATAGGAATCTAACGGTGTTTGAATGGTTTTTCTAAGTTGAACGGTTTTGAAGGAGTAGGCTTTGAAAAAACGTACGGAAAAATAAAATATAATAATAATAATAATAAAGATTCGAATAACAATACTGTGAATGCTTTTCAAGCATTCACACTAACTAGAAAGTGCATTTTCTGAAGAAACTGCAGTGTGAATGCTTGAATCTGAATGTATGCACTGAAATGAATTAATTGCTGAATTTTGAGTTAAAAATATTGAATGAGATTAAAAAAAAAACAAAAAAAAAAAACACGAATTTAACCTGAAAACAAAGGTGCTGAACTGCTAAAAGCTGAAGGTTACACAGAAGAAGGAGTTGGAAAAAAACTGAAAATGTTTTAAATGTAAATTAGAAAACCCTAAGAAATGAGAAAAGAACATTTAGAGTCAGAAAACATCTGAATGAATATTAAAAGGTCATATTCTTTGAATCACTGAATGACTAAAATGTGATCCCTCCACTTGGACCCACACAGTTTAAAAAGTTTACATCTCTGAGCTTTGAAAGACAAGATGTTGGAAAAAGAACAACGATGGCGACATTTTGAGGGTAAAATGATGGCTTTAACACTGTGGACACAGCAGCAGTTGAAAGAGAAGTGTTTAAGATGAATCTTGGCAGAGAGAGAGAGAGAGCTCGTTAAGCAGGCAGGTGTGAGCCTGGTTGCTATAGTGACCGCACCCAAGGGCTCCATACACACGTACACAGACATGCGCCTCACTTTTGCTGCTTAAAATGAACAGAAAAGTCAGGCCGAAACAAATCGTTCCCATATGAAAAGTACAAGTCGTATTGACAAAATTCTTTCACCGTGAGCGACAACAATGTCTAGTCTACTGAATTCTCAGTTTTCATGCCTGTGGAGTTTATTGTATGGACGTGGTGACAGTGTAAAGACACCATGCTCTTCTGATTTTCAAAAGAACCTTCTGAGCCATTTTAACATTAGAGTCTATGGAAGAGTTGGAGGGAGGAGGCTGTGCATTGGTGACATTTATGAAAGAACCATAACACCTAGGACAATAGTAAACACATTGGATGAAAGAGGACAGCCATGGCTACGTTTTGAGGGTAAAATGGTGGCTGTAGAGCAAACGCTGTGGACACAGCAGCAGTTTTAAAAAATATTTTAAGATTAATTTTTTTGCTCCTCTCACTCTAGCAGTTGAGCTCTCTCACTCTAGCCCCAACATTCCGTCCCATACACACCCATTATAAACTCTGAAACGGGTGAAAAAACATCATGAAACTTAAACTGGAACTGAAGAAAAAGTATAATAGATATTGAAAAGATAAATACAAGTTGAATAGTTGAATGTCTTGTCTTCGTTTTAAAGTTTGAATGGTGGCTCTATGTCAATGTATGTGGAAGTAGTAAGAGTTTAAAAATGAGTAAGTTGAATGAGGATTTGAAGGGTATCCCCATTGAAATACATTATAAATTTTTGTTGAATAAAGTTGAATAAAATTAAAAATATAAATGTTAAAAATATGAAAAATAGAAGCAGTGTTGTCCAAAAGAATAGGAATCTAACGGTGTTTGAATGGTTTTTCTAAGTTGAACGGTTTTGAAGGAGTAGGCTTTCAAAAAACGTACGGAATAGATAATAAAATATAAGAATAAAGATTAGAAGAACAATACTGTGAATGCTTTTCAAGCATTCACACTAATAAAAAAATGGAATAATAATAAAGATTCGAATAACAATACTGTGAATGCTTTTCAAGCATTCACACTAATAAAGATTCGAATAACAATACTGTGAATGCTTTTCAAGCATTCACACTAACTAGAAAGTGCATTTTCTCAAGAAACTGCAGTGTGAATGCTTGAATCTGAATGTATGCACTGAAATGAATTAATTACTGAATTTAAGTTAAAAATCTTGAATGAGATAAAAAAAAAACAACCCGAATTTAACCTGAAAACAAAAGTGCTGAACTGCTAAAAGCTGAAGGTTACACAGAAGAAGAAGTTGGAAAAAAGCTGAAAATGTTTTAATTGTAAATTAGAAAAACCTAAGAAATGAGAAAAGAACATTTAGAGTCAGAAAACATCTGAAAGAATATTAAAAGGTCATATTCTTTGAATCACTGAATGACTAAAATGTGATCCCTCCACTTGGACCCACACAGTTTAAAAAGTTTACATCTCTGAGCTTTGAAAGACAAGATGTTGGAAAAAGAACAACGATGGCGACGTTTTGAGGGTAAAATGATGGCTTTAACACTGTGGACACAGCAGCAGTTGAAAGAGAAGTGTTTAAGATGAATCTTGGCAGAGTGGCAGAGAGAGAGCTCGTTAAGCAGGCAGGTGTGAGCCTGGTTGCTATAGTGACCGCACCCAATGGCTCCATACACACGGACACAGACATGCACCTCACTTTTGCTGCTTAAAATGAACAGAAAAGTCAGGCCGAAACAAATCGTTCCCAAATTAAAAGTACAAGTCGTATTGACGAAATTCTTTCACCGTGAGCGACAGCAATGTCTAGTCTACTGAATTCTCAGTTTTCATGCCTGTGGAGTTTATTATATGGACGTGGTGACAGTGGAAAGACACCATGCTCTTCTGATTTTCAAAAGAACCTTCTGAGCCATTTTAACATTAGAGTCTATGGAAGAGTTGGAGGGAGGAGGCTGTGCATTGGTGACATTTATGAAAGAACCGTAACACCTAGGACAATAGTAAACACATTGGATGAAAGAGGACAGCCATGGCTACGTTTTGAGGGTAAAATCATACCTGTAGAGCAAACGCTGTGGACACAGCAGCAGTTTTAAAAAATATTTTAAGATTAATTTTTTTGCTCCTCTCACTCTAGCAGTTGAGCTCTCTCACTCTAGCCCCAACATTCCGTCCCATACACACCCATTATAAACTCTGAAACGGCTGAAAAAACATCATGAAACTTAAACTGGAACTGAAGAAAAAGTATAATAGATATTGAAAAGATAAATACAAGTTGAATAGTTGAATGTCTTGTCTTCGTTTTAAAGTTTGAATGGTGGCTCTATGTCAATGTATGTGGAAGTAGTAAGAGTTTAAAAATGAGTAAGTTGAATGAGGATTTGAAGGGTCTCCCCATTGAAATACATTATAAATTTTTGTTGAATAAAGTTGAATAAAATTAAAAATATAAATGTTAAAAATATGAAAAATAGAAGCAGTGTTGTCCAAAAGAATAGGAATCTAACGGTGTTTGAATGGTTTTTCTAAGTTGAACGGTTTTGAAGGAGTAGGATTACAAAAAACGTACGGAATAGATAAAATATAATAATAATAATAACTAGAAAGTGCATTTTCTGAAGAAACTGCAGTGTGAATGCTTGAATCTGAATGTATGCACTGAAATGAATTAATTGCTGAATTTTGAGTTAAAAATATTGAATGAGATTAAAAAAAAACAAAAAAAAACAAAACGAATTTAACCTGAAAACAAAGGTGCTGAACTGCTAAAAGCTGAAGGTTACACAGAAGAAGGAGTTGGAAAAAAACTGAAAATGTTTTAAATGTAAATTAGAAAACCCTAAGAAATGAGAAAAGAACATTTAGAGTCAGAAAACATCTGAATGAATATTAAAAGGTCATATTCTTTGAATCACTGAATGACTCAAATGTGATCCCTCCACTTTGATCCACACAGTTTAAAAAGTTTAAATGCCTGAGCTTTGAAAGATACGGTGTTGGAAAGAGAACAATAATGGCGACAATTTGAGGGTAAAATGATGGCTGTAACACTGTGGACACAGCAGCAGTTGAAAGAGAAGTGCTTAAGATGAATCTTGGTACAGTGGCAGGCAGAGCTCGTTAAGCAGGCAGGTGTGAGCCTGGTTGCTATAGTGACCGCACCCAATGGCTCCATACACACGTACACAGACATGCGCCTCACTTTTGCTGCTTAAAATGAACAGAAAAGTCAGGCCGAAACAAATCGTTCCCAAATGAAAAGTAAAAGTCGTATTGACAAAATTCTTTCACCGTGAGCGACAGCAGCTTCTAGTCTACTGAATTCTCAGTTTTCATGCCTGTGGAGTTTATTATATGGACGTGGTGACAGTGGAAAGACACCATGCTCTTCTGATTTTCAAACGAACCTTCTGAGCCATTTTAACATTAGAGTCTATGGAAGAGTTGGAGGGAGGAGGCTGTGCATTGGTGACATTTATGAAAGAACCATAACACCTAGTACAATAGTAAACACATTGGATGAAAGAGGACAGCCATGGCTACGTTTTGAGGGTAAAATCATACCTGTAGAGCAAACGCTGCGGACACAGCAGCAGTTTTAAAAAAGATTTTAAGATTAATTTTTTTGCTCCTCTCACTCTAGCAGTTGAGCTGCCTCACTCTAGCCCCAACATTCCGTCCCATACACACCCATTATAAACTCTGAAACGGGTGAAAAAACATCATGAAACTTAAACTGGAACTGAAGAAAAAGTATAATAGATATTGAAAAGATAAATACAAGTTGAATAGTTGAATGTCTTGTCTTCGTTTTAAAGTTTGAATGGTGGCTCTATGTCAACGTATGTTGAAGTAGTAAGAGTTTAAAAATGAGTAAGTTGAATGAGAATTTGAAGGGTCTCCCCATTGAAATACATTATAAATTTTTGTTGAAAAAAGTTGAATAAAATTAAAAATATAAATGTTAAAAATGAGAAAAATAGAAGCAATGTTGTCCAAAAGAATAGGAATCTAATGGTGTTTGAATGGTTTTTCTAAGTTGAACGGTTTTGAAGGAGTAGGCTTTCAAAAAACGTACGGAAAAATAAAATATAATAATAATAAAGATTAGAATAACAATACTGTGAATGCTTTTCAAGCATTCACACTAACTAGAAAGTGCATTTTCTGAAGAAACTGCAGTGTGAATGCTTGAATCTGAATGTATGCATTGAAATGAAATAATTACTGAATTTAAGTTAAAAATTTTGAATGAGATTAAAAAAAAACCCCGAATTTAACCTGAAAACAAAAGTGCTGAACTGCTAAAAGCTGAAGGTTACACAGAAGAAGAAGTTGGAAAAAAGCTGAAAATGTTTTAATTGTAAATTAGAAAAACCTAAGAAATGAGAAAAGAACATTTAGAGTCAGAAAACATCTGAAAGAATATTAAAAGGTCATATTCTTTGAATCACTGAATGACTAAAATGTGATCCCTCCACTTGGATCCACACAGTTTAAAAAGTTTAAATGTCTGAGCTTTGAAAGACAAGATGTTGGAAAGAGAACAACGATGGCGACGTTTTGAGGGTAAAATGATGGCTTTAACACTGTGGACACAGCAGCAGTTGAAAGAGAAGTGTTTAAGATTAATCTTGGCAGAGTGAGAGAGAGAGCTGTTAAGCAGGCAGGTGTGAGCCTGGTTGCTATAGTGACCGCACCCAATGGCTCCATACACACGTACACAGACATGCACCTCACTTTTGCTGCTTAAAATGAACAGAAAAGTCAGGCCGAAACAAATCGTTCCCAAATGAAAAGTAAAAGTCGTATTGACAAAATTCTTTCACTGTGAGCGACAGCAATGTCTAGTCTACCAAATTCTCAGTTTTCATGTCTGTGGAGTTTATTATATGGACGTGGTGACAGTGGAAAGACACCATGCTCTTCTGATTTTCAAACGAACCTTCTGAGCCATTTTAACATTAGAGTCTATGGAAGAGTTGGAGGGAGGAGGCTGTGCATTGGTGACATTTATGAAAGAACCATAACACCTAGGACAATAGTAAACACATTGGATGAAAGAGGACAGCGATGGCTACGTTTTGAGGGTAAAATGGTGGCTGTAGAGCAAACGCTGTGGACACAGCAGCAGTTTTAAAAAATATTTTAAGATTAATTTTTTTGCTCCTCTCACTCTAGCAGTTGAGCTCTCTCACTCTAGCCCCAACATTCCGTCCCATACACACCCATTATAAACTCTGAAACGGGTGAAAAAACATCATGAAACTTAAACTGGAACTGAAGAAAAAGTATAATAGATATTGAAAAGATAAATACAAGTTGAATAGTTGAATGTCTTGTCTTCGTTTTAAAGTTTGAATGGTGGCTCTATGTCAATGTATGTGGAAGTAGTAAGAGTTTAAAAATGAGTAAGTTGAATGAGGATTTGAAGGGTCTCCCCATTGAAATACATTATAAATTTTTGTTGAATAAAGTTGAATAAAATTAAAAATATAAATGTTAAAAATATGAAAAATAGAAGCAGTGTTGTCCAAAAGAATAGGAATCTAACGGTGTTTGAATGGTTTTTCTAAGTTGAACGGTTTTGAAGGAGTAGGCTTTCAAAAAACGTACGGAATAGATAAAATATAATAATAATAATAACTAGAAAGTGCATTTTCTGAAGAAACTGCAGTGTGAATGCTTGAATCTGAATGTATGCACTGAAATGAATTAATTGCTGAATTTTGAGTTAAAAAATTTGAATGAGATAAAAAAAAAAACAACAACCTGAATTTAACCTGAAAACAAAAGTGCTGAACTGCTAAAAGCTGAAGGTTACACAGAAGAAGAAGTTGGAAAAAAGCTGAAAATGTTTTAATTGTAAATTAGAAAAACCTAAGAAATGAGAAAAGAACATTTAGAGTCAGAAAACATCTGAAAGAATATTAAAAGGTCATATTCTTTGAATCACTGAATGACTAAAATGTGATCCCTCCACTTGGACCCACACAGTTTAAAAAGTTTAAATGTCTGAGCTTTGAAAGACAAGATGTTGGAAAGAGAAGAACGATGGCGACGTTTTGAGGGTAAAATGATGGCTTTAACACTGTGGACACAGCAGCAGTTGAAAGAGAAGTGTTTAAGATTAATTTTGGCAGTTAAGCAGGCAGGTGTGAGCCTGGTTGCTATAGTGACCGCACCCAATGGCTCCATACACACGTACACAGACATGCGCCTCACTTTTGCTGCTTAAAATGAACAGAAAAGTCAGGCCGAAACAAATCGTTCCCAAATGAAAAGTAAAAGTCGTATTGACAAAATTCTTTCACCGTGAGTGACAGCAGCTTCTAGTCTACTGAATTCTCAGTTTTCATGCCTGTGGAGTTTATTATATGGACGTGGTGACAGTGGAAAGACACCATGCTCTTCTGATTTTCAAACCAACCTTCTGAGCCAATTTAACATTAGAGTCTATGGAAGAGTTGGAGGGAGGAGGCTGTGCATTGGTGACATTTATGAAAGAACCATAACACCTAGTACAATAGTAAACACATTGGATGAAAGAGGACAGCGATGGCTACGTTTTGAGGGTAAAATCATACCTGTAGAGCAAACGCTGCGGACACAGCAGCAGTTTTAAAAAAGATTTTAAGATTAATTTTTTTGCTCCTCTCACTCTAGCAGTTGAGCTGCCTCACTCTAGCCCCAACATTCCGTCCCATACACACCCATTATAAACTCTGAAACGGGTGAAAAAACATCATGAAACTTAAACTGGAACTGAAGAAAAAGTATAATAGATATTGAAAAGATAAATACAAGTTGAATAGTTGAATGTCTTGTCTTCGTTTTAAAGTTTGAATGGTGGCTCTATGTCAACGTATGTGGAAGTAGTAAGAGTTTAAAAATGAGTAAGTTGAATGAGGATTTGAAGGGTCTCCCCATTGAAATACATTATAAATTTTTGTTGAATAAAGTTGAATAAAATTAAAAATATAAATGTTAAAAATGAGAAAAATAGAAGCAGTCATGTCCAAAATAATAGGAATCTAACGATGTTTGAATGGTTTTTCTAAGTTGAACGGTTTTGAAGGAGTAAGCTTTCAAAAAACGTACGGAAAAATAATAAAATATAATAATAAAGATTAGAAGAACAATACTGTGAATGCTTTTCAAGCATTCACACTAACTAGAAAGTGCATTTTCTGAAGAAACTGCAGTGTGAATGCTTGAATCTGAATGTATGCACTGAAATGAATTAATTGCTGAATTCTAAGTTAAAAATGTTGAATGACATAAAACAAAACAAAAAAATTCGAATTTAACCTGAAAACAAAGGTGCTGAATTGCTAAAAGCTGAAGGTTACACAGAAGAAGAAGTTGGAAAAAAGCTGAAAATGTTTTAATTGTAAATTAGAAAACCCTAAGAAATGAGAAAAGAACATTTAGAGTAAGAAAACATCTGAATGAATATTAAAAGTTCATATTCTTTGAATCACTGAATGACTAAAATCTGATCCCTCCGCTTGGATCCACACAGTTTAAAAAATGTAAAAGTCTGAGCTTTGAAAGACAGTGTTGGAAAGAGAACAACGATGGTGACGTTTTGAGGGTAAAATGATGGCTGTGACACTGTGGACACAGCAGCAGTTGAAAGAGAAGTGTTTAAGATGAATCTTGGTACAGTGGCAGGCAGCGCTCGTTAAGCAGGCAGGTGTGAGCCTGGTTGCTATAGTGACTGCACCCAATGGCTCCATACACACGACACAGACATGCGCCTCACTTTTGCTGCTTAAAATGAACAGAAAAGTCAGGCCGAAACAAATCGTTCCCAAATTAAAAGTACAAGTCATATTGACAAAATTCTTTCACCGTGAGCGACAGCAGCTTCTAGTCTACTGAATTCTCAGTTTTCATGCCTGTGGAGTTTATTATATGGACGTGGTGACAGTGGAAAGACACCATGCTCTTCTGATTTTCAAACCAACCTTCTGAGCCAATTTAACATTAGAGTCTATGGAAGAGTTGGAGGGAGGAGGCTGTGCATTGGTGACATTTATGAAAGAACCATAACACCTAGTACAATAGTAAACACATTGGATGAAAGAGGACAGCCATGGCTACGTTTTGAGGGTAAAATCATACCTGTAGAGCAAACGCTGCGGACACAGCAGCAGTTTTAAAAAAGATTTTAAGATTAATTTTTTTGCTCCTCTCACTCTAGCAGTTGAGCTGCCTCACTCTAGCCCCAACATTCCGTCCCATACACACCCATTATAAACTCTGAAACGGGTGAAAAAACATCATGAAACTTAAACTGGAACTGAAGAAAAAGTATAATAGATATTGAAAAGATAAATACAAGTTGAATAGTTGAATGTCTTGTCTTCGTTTTAAAGTTTGAATGGTGGCTCTATGTCAACGTATGTGGAAGTAGGAGGAGTTTAAAAATGAGTAAGTTGAACGAGGATTTGAAGGGTCTCCCCATTGAAATACATGGGAAATTTTTGTTGAATAAAGTTGAATAAAATTAAAAATATAAATGTTAAAAATGAGAAAAGTAGAAGCAGTCATGTCCAAAAGAATAGGAATCTAATGGTGTTTGAATGGTTTTTCTAAGTTGAACGGTTTTGAAGGAGTAGGAGTACAAAAAACGTACGGAATAGATAAAATAGAATAATAAAGATTAGAAGAACAATACTGTGAATGCTTTTCAAGCATTCACACTAACTAGAAAGTGCATTTTCTGAAGAAACTGCAGTGTGAATGCTTGAATCTGAATGTATGCATTGAAATGAAATAATTACTGAATTTAAGTTAAAAATTTTGAATGAGATTAAAAAAAAACCCCGAATTTAACCTGAAAACAAAAGTGCTGAACTGCTAAAAGCTGAAGGTTACACAGAAGAAGAAGTTGGAAAAAAGCTGAAAATGTTTTAATTGTAAATTAGAAAAACCTAAGAAATGAGAAAAGAACATTTAGAGTCAGAAAACATCTGAAAGAATATTAAAAGGTCATATTCTTTGAATCACTGAATGACTAAAATGTGATCCCTCCACTTGGATCCACACAGTTTAAAAAGTTTAAATGTCTGAGCTTTGAAAGACAAGATGTTGGAAAGAGAACAACGATGGCGACGTTTTGAGGGTAAAATGATGGCTTTAACACTGTGGACACAGCAGCAGTTGAAAGAGAAGTGTTTAAGATTAATCTTGGCAGAGTGAGAGAGAGAGCTGTTAAGCAGGCAGGTGTGAGCCTGGTTGCTATAGTGACCGCACCCAATGGCTCCATACACACGTACACAGACATGCACCTCACTTTTGCTGCTTAAAATGAACAGAAAAGTCAGGCCGAAACAAATCGTTCCCAAATGAAAAGTAAAAGTCGTATTGACAAAATTCTTTCACTGTGAGCGACAGCAATGTCTAGTCTACCAAATTCTCAGTTTTCATGTCTGTGGAGTTTATTATATGGACGTGGTGACAGTGGAAAGACACCATGCTCTTCTGATTTTCAAACGAACCTTCTGAGCCATTTTAACATTAGAGTCTATGGAAGAGTTGGAGGGAGGAGGCTGTGCATTGGTGACATTTATGAAAGAACCATAACACCTAGGACAATAGTAAACACATTGGATGAAAGAGGACAGCGATGGCTACGTTTTGAGGGTAAAATGGTGGCTGTAGAGCAAACGCTGTGGACACAGCAGCAGTTTTAAAAAATATTTTAAGATTAATTTTTTTGCTCCTCTCACTCTAGCAGTTGAGCTCTCTCACTCTAGCCCCAACATTCCGTCCCATACACACCCATTATAAACTCTGAAACGGGTGAAAAAACATCATGAAACTTAAACTGGAACTGAAGAAAAAGTATAATAGATATTGAAAAGATAAATACAAGTTGAATAGTTGAATGTCTTGTCTTCGTTTTAAAGTTTGAATGGTGGCTCTATGTCAATGTATGTGGAAGTAGTAAGAGTTTAAAAATGAGTAAGTTGAATGAGGATTTGAAGGGTCTCCCCATTGAAATACATTATAAATTTTTGTTGAATAAAGTTGAATAAAATTAAAAATATAAATGTTAAAAATATGAAAAATAGAAGCAGTGTTGTCCAAAAGAATAGGAATCTAACGGTGTTTGAATGGTTTTTCTAAGTTGAACGGTTTTGAAGGAGTAGGCTTTGAAGGATATAAAAAAAACAACAACAGCAATAGAATAATATTAAACACAAAGTGAACCCGTCTTCCTTCATTAAATAGGTTCTTTTAGATGTTAAGGAGGAATTGACTTAACCAGGCTGGCGGAGAATGAAGACAACCGGACACCTGCTGCAGATGGGGAATCAGTGAACTTTTATTGAGACAGAGACAACCTCTCAACACAGCTCACATCAGGAGATTCCTAATATTTGCTGTGAGGATGGGTATATATTCTCTAAAACTTACAGGAGGGGGTTGTGAGGAAAGTGCTGCATTAGCAGAAAAACAACTCCATAAAAGGAAAGCGGCCTTGGGTGTTCTAGTCTCTTCGCTTGCAGATATCTTTCACCTGCAGGATGAGGCGATCGCTTCTTATCGCTCTCAAGGCCAAAGTCGTGAGCACATTTTTATTACACAGTTGCACAGTAACTTTAAAGCTGAACAATATTTAAAGCTGAATAATGTTTGATCAGATTATATTTTCTTCAAATCCCCCTTTTGACCCATCTTAAATGGGTCAACACACAAAAATAAGTAACATTCAAAGGAACACAGAGACGTGTCGAAGCCTGGCTCGAAAAACTCCTCGGGTCTTATCATTTGTCTTTATCTGTCATTGCAGATGAGGAGAAAAGAGTCCAGGCACCACCCTGCCCAGGGGTCGGCTGCAAGCAGTCTCGGTTCCCGACGAAAGCAGTAACAGCTGTCCTGCACACACGGATACAACGAGTTAGTGCAACCAGGGTAGCGACACAAAATTAACAGTTCCTGTAACTCAGCAACCAAAAAGCATAAGTAATGATAAAAATGTGGAGAGTACAGAGTATACTATAATAATGAGAGATATAAACGTGAACATGTGAAAGAATAAATCAACCGTAAAATAAACTCAGAACGGTAACTGCTAAGGACATTCAAAAGTGAATATGGTAAAACGTGAGGAAGGGGTGTGGAATAAAACAATTCATATCCAGTGGTGGGAGTACACATTCGCTCAGGCTTAAGTCCGGAGACCCTGAGAACATCGCTTAACCCTCACAACCCGACCAGACACAGTTCAACCAGATATATCCTTCAAGAGGAAGTGGGTGAGGGAAACAATTAATAACAAGCCTAATACAAAACACCACAGAGAAACAACCATTCTAGAAGAAGTTAAACAAGAGAAAGACGATAATGTTCGTCACCCTCACGATCAGAGTTTTCATCATCCGTTGGCGAGGAGGTGGGAAGTTGACTAGCCAATAAAGGCATCTGCCGGGCGAGATCCTTATCCTCAGGAGTGAGAGCTGTAACAATCAATCTCTGGAAGAGGGATCGAATGCATGGAATACAACAGCAACCGCAGGTGACTAGGATAGCAACAAAAACTGAGATGGAAACTAGGATGGAAGCTACAAGGGCCTTATATTTGCCAAACATGTTAAGCCAAGAGTCCCACATGGCAGTATCAACTCCCGAGTGTTCCTTCATTTTAACAGTAAGAGCTGTGAGACCAGTAATAGCTTTAGTGAGGGAACCATCAGGAGCTGTGTTATTGGGGATATAGGTACAGCACTCTTGACCAAAAAGGCTGCAGACTCCGCCTTTTTCTGCGAGGAGAAAATCCGTTGCGACCCTGTTTTGGAAAGCCATTAGGGAAGTGGCAGATAACTGTGCATGCACAGCTTCAAAACCATCTCGAGTGTAATTAGCCAACAGTTGCACATTAAAGTGAATGTAGTTAATTCTGTCTACATTCGCATTTATTTCAACCATCCAAAGTATCGAGGCCCATCCTGCTTTAACCTGGTCTCGCAGTTTGTATTCATCGGGGACCCCACGGGGTATACCTACAGCATCAATATAGGTTGGATTATGAGCTGAACCTGGGATTAGAGAACGTTTATAGCGGCGTTCAGAGGAGGATGGGAGGCCAACTTCGTGTACTTTTATAGAGAGATCTACTGGAGTGACTAAAACAGGTAAAATAAGAGTTATGAGAGCGCAAAGACCTGACGCATCCCGAGGGAAACCATCATATAACTTGTTATTGCCACACCACCACCACAAATCAGCCCTAGCCGTAGGTCGGAAGTTTGGTTTCATAACCGTCATCTCAGTGCACCAAGAAGAGTTCAAGCTACCTAGTTTTACTGCATTGCCAGTCAGGTTAATACAAGTGAAATTGTTCACAGCTACATCTGAAGAAAAGAAAGGTGGTTTATTAGAGACCGAGCGTTGAGTTTTAGGAAAGTGGTTTTCCAGATATGAGCAATGACCTCGTTTTGTATTGTTCATAAGGTGCAGGAGGCATGCACTATTGACTGGCGCCGGTACAACTCTTAAAGTGGGGCGTGCTCCCATACAAACTATGCAGTCGGAAGCCGTCTTGTCAGCAGCTTGTTCAGCTAGTAGTAACCAGTTGTTTGTTGCTCCAGAAATACCGGTTAGAATTTGGAAGAGGTCATCTTTAGACATTTTATTTGTGTCTACAATGCGTATTCGGCCGTTTCTCCCCCCGTTTGTATATGTCACCGGAGGGCCATTAAAGGTGGGGTTATCATCTTTAACTACAGAGCTTGGAGCTGCACCAACGCTAGGGCATATTTCCATTTGCCAATACAGGGCGGTGCGATCAGTCCAAGGGGCAAGTATAAATTGTTGACAGGAGGTCAAGGCCAGATCCTTTAGGGTAAAAATTAAGCCTGAAAGATCCGGTTTTTTTGCTATTCTGAGCATATTTTGGTTTCTCCAGTGCAAAGCCTGACCCCTAGAGTGCTTGGACCAATCGAGGTCCGTTTCTGACACTAAACTGGACCACTTCCACTGATGCCAACCTCCCAGGGTTATATACCACACTGAGGAGGAGAGATGTACTGCAAGGTTAAAAAGATCCCCCCCTTGGTCTTTGGTGACGGGAGTGACTGGGAAGCTAGCGAAATCTATTTCGACTACCCAACTTTTATTGTTGGGGACACAGAGAGTAATCATTCTAGTCGTACTTGGGGTACAGGAGGTAACCGTGTGTCGTTTCTTTCTAAATGGAGCGGGCGTGGGCAAAACTGGAGAGGAAGTGGTGGGCAAGACCCTAGGGGCTACATTTGTCAGATTGGGACTGTCAGAAGGGGGCGAAGCTTTTGAACTTGAAGGTGTCAGAAGTGTCGGGGGCCCTTCACAGATCAGGATTATGCCAATGGGAATGAGACCCAGGGCCAGGAAGCAAACAAAGACGCAACATCTTTGCCTGCCTGTCATTTCAGGGGGAAAGGGCCAAGACATGTTTACTTAGCTTGGATGTCGTCTAATAGAGGATGATGGGGCACAGAAAGGTGGTCCAGTTCCCCCCACCTCGCCAAGGGCGTGTTCTAGGAGTTAAAGAGCAACAAAAAGTATCAGTGACACAACTTTAAATGAGCTTTCAGCGGTTAAAACTATTGCAATGTAAAATGTAAATCTTAAAAACTCAAGCCAATATAAAAGCAAAGTCATAAAAGATGTTAAAAATATAAAAAAAATGTTTAGTTCAGTATGAAGAACACCCCCTTTTGTAACCAGCCGGCTTGTAGGTTGAGCTTTGGCTCCCTCAAGTGGTTGGTGATGCTGTTGCAGCTCCTTCTGACAGGTCCTTCTGCACCTCTCTCAAGGTTCTTCCTGGTTCGGTGGCAGCAGCGCACTGTGTGTAATGAAACCAGGTGTCACCTTTTCCTTCGAGCCTGACAGCGTGGGAGGTCCGCTCTGTTATGCGGTAAGGGCCTGTCCAGCGAGGCTCAGCCCACTTTCTCTTTGTGACTTTCAGGAGGACGTAGTCCATTCCAGGTGTAGCCGCCTCTTTCAGCTCTTGCTGGTTTCTTTCAGCGACCTGTGAGGAATACTGGGCAACAAAACTGCGGAGCATGTTATAATATGTCCTCGGATCGAGGTCTGAATCAGCTTCATCCGACATTAACAGGCGAGAGGAGGGGCCAGGAAAAGGCCTGCCATGCTCCAACTCAAATGGAGTGTAACCAGAGGTTTGATTTACTGAGCATCTTATGGACATTAATGCAAGAGGCAATGCCTTAACCCAATCTAATTTGGTCTGTGCACAGATTTTAGCCAATTTAGTTTTTAGAGTTTGATTCATCCTTTCCACTTTCCCCTGGGACTGGGGGTGGTAAACTGAGCCAAACTTATGTTTCAAACCTAATGCGGCTTCAACCCTCTGCAGATCGTGGTTCCTGAAATGTGAACCATTGTCCGACCTTATGACCTCGGGAAACCCATGCTGTGGTATATAATGATTAATCAGACACTTCACCACAGTTCTACTGTTTTCACTTGCTGTCGGCCAGGCTTCTGGCCAACCTGAAAATGCATCCACAGCCACCAGCAGGTACCTGTAACCACCCACTCTGTCCACCATGTCTGTGTAATCAATGATTATTTCTTTCCCTGGGCAAAGTGGGATGGGGAAGTACCCTGCTATTGGCTTGAAGGCGGGCTTGATTCCAAATTGGTTGCACTCCTTACAGGTTTTAACCATGTATTTTGTCATGTCTTTTAGATAAGGGTGCCACCAGACGGCTAAGTTTCTCATCATTTGTGCAGGTCCCACATGCCCCACTCCATGTGCCTCTTCCATTGCTGTCTGTCTGACCCCTGGCGGTAGAATGGGCCTTCCATCTGGGCCACGCCAAACATCTGTGTTTGTGGCCCCTCTTGTTACCCATAATGATTTTTCCTGGGGGCTGGCTTTGTCCTGTAACTCTCTGATTGTGGCTAGGCCTAGTTGTATGGGTGGTCTTTCTGGAGGGGGTGTGGCTTCTGGGTCCATTACCATAATCAGGGAGGGTAAGTAACCAGCTGTCTGCTTAGCTACTAAGTCGGCCTGTTTGTTACCTAATGCCACTAAATCCAATCCGGCACTGTGTCCTTTGCATTTTACCACTGCCACCTTAACAGGTAACAACAGTGCTTCCGCTAATTCCCTCATTTCCATCTCATGTTTAATAGGCTTTCCGCTGGCTGTCAAAAAACCAGCTCTTAGCCACTGCTTGAGCTCCACATGCACTGCTCCCACAGCATAAGCTGAATCACTGTATATATTCACTTTCTGTCCCTTTCCCATCCTTAAGGCTTCAATCACCGCTCTCAGTTCAGCTCTCTGTGCAGACTGTTGTCCTGTCAACTGCTCTGCCTTCACTGTTTTCCATCTCATGTCTGTCTGTTCCACTATTGCCCATGCAGCCTTCAACATTCCACTTTCAGTTCTGAAACAACATCCATCTGTGAACCAATCTTTTTCTGCATCCATTAGAGGTTCTGCCTGCAAATCTGGCCTGATTTTCTCCTGTACCTGCACAACCTCATCACACATATGTGGTTCCCCCGATCCCATGTGATCAGCCATGTTTATGCCTTCATGTGAGTAGGTGATGTGTGGTGCTTCCAAAATGGTACTGAGGCGTCTCTGCCTGAGTGAAGTGAGTGTGAAGGCCTGTGAGGAGACGTAGGCCACCACACTGTGTGATGTCAAAATTTTTAGTGGGTGGTTCATCACTATGTGTGCTGTTTTCTGAATGATTTTTGCAAGTCCAGAAACGTGTTGTGTGCACGGTGGGTGGCGTTTTTCAGTGTTGTCAAGCATTACGCTTACATATGTCAACACTTTTCTCTCTCCCCCTTTTTTCTGGAACAGGATACCATTGATATGGGTTCCAGTTCCAGAAACATCAAGATGAAAAGGCAAAGCATAATCCGGCACAGCAAGGTCAGAGGCGACAGAAAGCTGTTGTTTTAACTTTATAAACGCCTGTTCTGTTTCTGTAGTCCATGAGAGGGGAGCAGAGAGGTTTCTCATGCCTTGTTCATTTACCAAAGCGCGCAAAGGGGAAGTAAGGCCAACATAGTCTGGGACATAGGTCCTGCTGTAACCAGTCAGGCCCAAAAATGACAACATGTCTTTTACAGTTAGAGGTTTTGGATGGTGCAAAATGGAGTTCCTGTGTTCTGGGGACAAGGAAATACCGGACTGTGAGACCATGCGGCCTAGAAAAGAAACCTGTTTTCTTGCAATCTGTAGTTTGGTTTTGCTCACTTTAAAACCTGTGTTGGCCAGGTGGTGAAGTACCACTCTGGTGGCCTCCAAACAGATGTCAGCCGTGGGGGCAGACAGCAAAAGGTCATCCACATATTGTATTAACATACAGTCAGATGGTAGTGGGCTGGTTTGTAAAAGTTCTTTCAAACACTGATTAAACAGTCCTGGGGAGAGGGCAAATCCCTGTGGTAAGCGAGTGTAACGCCATTGTCGGCCTCTAAATGTAAATGAGAAAATGTCACGCAGTGACTCACGAAGTGGGAGGCAGAAGAAGGCATTAGCCAAGTCAATGCAGGTGAACCAGGCATGAGATGGTGGGAGGTTGGTCAAGGCAACATAAGGATTAGGCACAGGCAAAGTAGGAGTGCCAAGTAAGGCATTAATCCTTCTCAAATCATGTGCCATTCTGAACTTCCCCGTGCCTTTTTTCTCAACGGGTAGGATGGGCGTGTTCCACTTAGAGCAGGAGGGCTCCAGGACACCGGCAGTGACCAAACCAGAAATTGTTTCTGCAATCCCGGCCTCAGCCTCCGGTTTGTGTGGGTACTGAGGCTGCCACAAAGGGGTAGCAGATGACAGTTGAAAAGAGACTGGCTCCACATCAACTAAACCTACATCTGTGGGTCCAAGGGACCACAAACAATCTGGAAGAGAGTCGAGTAAAGGCGCAGCATCACAGTGGTCTGTGTGTTCTCTGCCATGTGACCCGCTGACTACTCCATGTTGCAGTGTTGCGGAATTAAAGCAATCATTTAAAATTTGGTATGTCTTGGTAGATGGAGAAAACAAAACCTGTGGGAGTTTTGTAGGTGTCCAGTCAGTGGCCGCAAGGGAACGTTTAACCATTCCACCCAGCTCCTTAGCCTGGTGTCCAGGATGTAAGGCCAGTGACACATGGGGAGCTGCCTCATCAGACATCATGTACCACTGTAATTGATCTGTTGTAAAAGTAACCGCTGCTGCCACTCCCTCCGGTGCCGCAAAAATGCACGACATGCTCAAAGACCAAGCCCGCCCCTCACACTGCTCTTGGAACATGTGCTGGTACCAGGTGGTGTCATGCCTGTCATAAAACAGTGTAACATGAGGTGGGTCAGGGGGAGGGACATAAGGATGCAGGAGTGAGAGCCACGGCCGCCATTGCTGAAAAGCAGTACAAACTCCTGGTTCAGCAGGTGTTTCAACTTCCAATAATGCCCAGTAGATGTCAGCAGAGTCCGCCAAACAGGAGGAGGGTTGCAGCAGAAACTGACCACCTCCCTCTGGCCCATTAGAACAGGGAAGCACAACCCCAGTAGGGAGAGTTACAGTTAGGCCTTGTGAAGAGCAGAGTATTGTGGCTCCTAATTTAATCAACAAGTCTCTTCCCAGTAAATTCACAGGCGCCTGTTTCGAACAAACATAGCTGTGTAACAAAGTCTGATCTCCAACCGTTGTGGGGAGGGGCACGGTGTAAGGCAGAGTTTTAGGTTCCCCAGATATGCCCACCACTGTAATCACTGTGTCAGTAAGTCTTTCACGAGCAACATCCTTAATGGTGGAGTACGTAGCTCCAGTGTCCACTAAAAAGCTGCTTCTTCTTCTATCTACAGTTATGGACAGCATAGGGTCCGCCGTTGTCCCTTCACCGTCCTGGGCAGTCTGTGGGGTGTCCTATAGCTGGGGACCACCCTCGTAGTACTCCCACCCCATCACAGGCATCTGTGGGGCCGGGGGCACTTCAACTAAAGCACCACGAGGTCCACCTCTGTGGCCAGGATGCCGATAGGGCCCACCACGGGCTCCCCTGCCTCTTCCAGCAGCCGGGTTCAAAGGGCACGCTTTAGCCCAGTGTCCAGGTTGTCCACACCGGAAACAAACATACATCTGGCCTCCCCTACCACCTCCCATCTGACCCCTTCCCCTGAAACCACCTCTGTTTCCTCCAAATGGGGAACCTCTCTGCCCATAAGGGGCCGGGGAGTGATAAGCACCATACTGGGGGGGCTGTGGATCAGCTGGCCACGGGTTCGGATACAAATCAGGGGCAACTGGACCAGGAGGGGGAGCCGCAGCGGCCACAAGCTGCTTTTTAGGCTTGTCACCTTTTCCACCCAGGTCGTTCTTAGCTTTCTGCAGCTGAACCTTCAACAGTTGCAACTGTAAATCTTCGACGCTCTCCGCTTTATCATCAGACTTAATCTGCACTTTGTTAAGATTAAAAATCAAATGTTTCTTCCAGATTGCAAAGTCACAGTCCTGCAAATCAGGATTATCCTCCATTTTCTGGCTTACTGACTCCGGAATGCCCCTCAGCACCGCCCTTCTAAACCACATGCTCTGTGAACAAGTCCTACTGGGGTGATGACCTGTATGGTTCACCCAGTCTTCAACAGCCTGATTTAGATAATGGGTGGGATTTTGCTTTCCCTCCCATTTAAATTTCTGTAAGGTGCCTTGATTTTTGGGTGGGAATTGTTTGCGCAGGGCCGGTCCAATAAACCTCAAGGCCTGCATTAGTGGCACCTCGTTCTCATGCGTGGTAGTACCCGCATTTTGTTCCAGGTCCGCTGCCTGAGATCGGGATGTGCACCTAGTTATAATAGCTCTAAAATCTCCCAGTGCGAGGTCCTGTCCAGCTGTGTATTTATCCAAACCAGCCAACCAGGCATTCCCTCCCTCCATTATGTCAGGGAGTTTGTCCACTAGGGCCTGGACATCTCCGAATGAATAAGGTTGATACACTGGTCTACGTTGCGCTTTAGTCTGGACCAGGGGAAACATGCCTGGAGGCTGAGGCACAGGGCCCTTAGATCTAGTCTGATATCCTAAACTGTGAGGGGTAGAGGGGGGTGTATTGTTAAGGTCACTGAGTTCATCATCAGTATCCTCAGTTTTTCCCCCGCCTGGTGGGGTAGCAGTGTCAGCAAAAACGTGGGCTAAACTCATCTGTGTTTCCGGATCCTGACGGCCCACCAAAGACATGGTAACTGTGACATTTGGTGAAGTGCCAGGCTCAGTTTTTGCAGTAGCGGTCAGATCTCCTTTAACAGCGACAGGAGTGCTGGCAAAGGGGTTGGACCGGGAAAGAGGGGCTGACGCAACACGATTATTCACCTGGACCACTGACCTATGTTCATTTAAGCAGCTGCGTAATGCTGCTTCTAGATCAGTTAATTGTTGTTCAGTGGGTTCCTGTCTGTTCATTCGAACCGCAAATGGTGCGCTCGCAAATGGGTCAGTTAGGCCCTCAGATCCGGTTCCAAAACAATGGGACATGGAAGAGGGGGCTCTACTACTAGCTGAGGATGTCGCCGACAGAGAGGAGCTTCCTGGGCAAAGATGCTTGGTATCTATGGGAGTTGGAGCTACGGGCGGTTCTTCTCCAATAGTCATTATTCCACCAGAGATATTGAGTACCGGATATATGCCTGCTGAGGGAGGAGTTGAGGCAGAATAGGGAGGTGGCTGAGACCTATTTTTCTTCATGTGTGGTTTTGCAGTTTCCCATAAACACACCCAGTGATTAAATTTAGCTTTGCGGCCTGCGTGCTTATCTGCTTCCTTTCTGTGTCTCACCCCGCTCATCACACCTGCACCTGCTGCTGCTGAGTTGGCTTCTTCCTCTTTCTCTTTTGCCTGCATAGCCTTATTCTGCCAAATTATTCCCCAGTTACCACTACTCCCCTCGTCCTTTCCCTTTTCTTTCATTAACCTTTCAGCTGTTTTCCTCAATGACTCTTTCTGCTTTTTTGCTTCTTTAGGCTGGTGTGTGGAGTTGATGACTGTCTCAACACATGTTAATTGTTCTCCCAATGTGCTAAGAATAACACCGGGACCCCAACCATCATCATTAGTTTCTCGATCTAATTCTCCATCCATTTTACTGTCAATGGAGGAGTATTCTTTTATTGATTTTAAAGGAGAATTTGGGCCAGCTGGGTTTCTGCCTCTGTTAGGCACTAACAGCTGGGGCGCTGCTTTAAAGGTGAGTCAGCACTGAAATATCCCTTCAGGTGTTACCAAGCTTCTACCAAACCGGAGTCTGGCGGGTAACCTTGCCTAGAGCTTCCTGATAGGGGTGCTAGTTGGTTGTCACCTTGTTCACACGTCTCATTCACACTTCATACATTACCTGCAGTCACTCATTACCCTCCTTATGTATGTAATAAATGTGTAAAAAAAAAATTCTATGTGTGGTGTATTATTTTAACCAAAAGAGGAACTTAGTTCCTTTAATTGTGTAATCTGTGAACAACGGAGAACCAAAATGTCCTGCCCAGTGTTCCACAGCAAGCATTCAGCGTGTATTTATGTGTGTCCAATATCAAACAGAACATCAAAACATTTAAAACACTAAAATCATCGGGGTTTTAAGAAGAGATCCGTTTTCTCCTATTGATCAAAGGGACCCCTCCTTTGGACTCCAACCAGTACTTCTCCTTTTTAAGTTTTAGAGGATCTTTTCTAATAAAGTCCTCTGGGCCTTCCTAACCCTTCTGTAGTTTAGAGAATATTACTAAAAAATATTCTCAAGGCCTTTAACCTTTTAATTTGTTTAGAAAGGCGTTACTAATAAACCCTTTCAAGGTCCCAGACCTGCACTGAGGTATATATCCGACACCGGAGAGCAACCCGTCGGCTGCAACCGTGGTCAGACCTCAGTTCACTCTTATCTTTATTCACTTATTCACTTATTTCTTATTCACTTATCTCTTATTCACTTGTCTGATTCTCAGCAAGCCTTAAGTAAGCCAGACAATTTTGGTTATGAATTACTAGGAGTTTGGACACTAAGTATTTTTATAATGTTCAATATAGCAGAAATAAAAGGTCTGCTTACCTTGTTTTTGTGTGCACACAGCTTTTGTCCAAACTCCGTTCACTCAGACCACTGCCGATGTCCTCCCATCCGATCCAGTTGACCTGGAGCGGATCCTGTTCCGTGACGCCAATTGAAGGATATAAAAAAAACAACAACAGCAATAGAATAATATTAAACACAAAGTGAACCCGTCTTCCTTCATTAAATAGGTTCTTTTAGATGTTAAGGAGGAATTGACTTAACCAGGCTGGCGGAGAATGAAGACAACCGGACACCTGCTGCAGATGGGGAATCAGTGAACTTTTATTGAGACAGAGACAACCTCTCAACACAGCTCACATCAGGAGATTCCTAATATTTGCTGTGAGGATGGGTATATATTCTCTAAAACTTACAGGAGGGGGTTGTGAGGAAAGTGCTGCATTAGCAGAAAAACAACTCCATAAAAGGAAAGCGGCCTTGGGTGTTCTAGTCTCTTCGCTTGCAGATATCTTTCACCTGCAGGATGAGGCGATCGCTTCTTATCGCTCTCAAGGCCAAAGTCGTGAGCACATTTTTATTACACAGTTGCACAGTAACTTTAAAGCTGAACAATATTTAAAGCTGAATAATGTTTGATCAGATTATATTTTCTTCAGCTTTCAAAAAACGTACGGAATAGATAATAATAATAAAAAAATAGAATAATAATAAAGATTCGAATAACAATACTGTGAATGCTTTTTAAGCATTCACACTAATAAAGATTCGAATAACAATACTGTGAATGCTTTTCAAGCATTCACACTAATAATAATAATAATAAAGATTAGAAGAACAATACTGTGAATGCTTTTCAAGCATTCACACTAACTAGAAAGTGCATTTTCTGAAGAAACTGCAGTGTGAATGCTTGAATCTGAATGTATGCACTGAAATGAATTAATTGCTGAATTTTGAGTTAAAAATATTGAATGAGATAAAAAAAAAAAAAAAAAAAACGAATTTAACCTGAAAACAAAGGTGCTGAACTGCTAAAAGCTGAAGGTTACACAGAAGGAGGAGTTGGAAAAAAACTGAAAATGTTTTAAATGTAAATTAGAAAACCCTAAGAAATGAGAAAAGAACATTTAGAGTCAGAAAACATCTGAATGAATATTAAAAGGTCATATTCTTTGAATCACTGAATGACTCAAATGTGATCCCCTCCACTTTGATCCACACAGTTTAAAAAGTTTAAATGCCTGAGCTTTGAAAGATACGGTGTTGGAAAGAGAACAATAATGGCGACAATTTGAGGGTAAAATGATGGCTGTAACACTGTGGACACAGCAGCAGTTGAAAGAGAAGTGCTTAAGCTGAATCTTGGTACAGTGGCAGGCAGAGCTCGTTAAGCAGGCAGGTGTGAGCCTGGTTGCTATAGTGACCGCACCCAATGGCTCCATACACACGCACACAGACATGCACCTCACTTTTGCTGCTTAAAATGAACAGAAAAGTCAGGCCGAAACAAATCGTTCCCAAATGAAAAGTAAAAGTCGTATTGACAAAATTCTTTCACCGTGAGCGACAGCCATGTCTAGTCTACCAAATTCTCAGTTTTCATGCCTGTGGAGTTTATTATATGGACGTGGTGACAGTGGAAAGACACCATGCTCTTCTGATTTTCAAACGAACCTTCTGAGCCATTTTAACATTAGAGTCTATGGAAGAGTTGGAGGGAGGAGGCTGTGCATTGGTGACATTTATGAAAGAACCATAACACCTAGGACAATAGTAAACACATTGGATGAAAGAGGACAGCCATGGCTACGTTTTGAGGGTAAAATCATACCTGTAGAGCAAATGCTGCGGACACAGCAGCAGTTTTAAAAAAGATTTTAAGATTAATTTTTTTGCTCCTCTCACTCTAGCAGTTGAGCTGTCTCACTCTAGCCCCAACATTCCGTCCCATACACACCCATTATAAACTCTGAAACGGGTGAAAAAACATCATGAAACTTAAACTGGAACTGAAGAAAAAGTATAATAGATATTGAAAAGATAAATACAAGTTGAATAGTTGAATGTCTTGTCTTCGTTTTAAAGTTTGAATGGTGGCTCTATGTCAATGTATGTGGAAGTAGATACAGTTTAAAGAGGAGGAAGTTGAATGAGAATTTGAAGGGTCTCCCCATTGAAATACATTATAAATTTTTGTTGAAAAAAGTTGAATAAAATTAAAAATATAAATGTTAAAAATGAGAAAAATAGAAGCAATGTTATCCAAAAGAATAGGAATCTAATGGTGTTTGAATGGTTTTTCTAAGTTGAACGGTTTTGAAGGAGTAGGCTTTCAAAAAACGTACGGAATAGATAATAATAAAATAGAACTAGAAAGTGCATTTTCTGAAGAAACTGCAGTGTGAATGCTTGAATCTGAATGTATGCACTGAAATGAATTAATTGCTGAATTTTGAGTTAAAAATATTGAATGAGATTAAAAAAAACCAAAAAAAAAAACCGAATTTAACCTGAAAACAAAGGTGCTGAACTGCTAAAAGCTGAAGGTTACACAGAAGAAGGAGTTGGAAAAAAACTGAAAATGTTTTAAATGTAAATTAGAAAACCCTAAGAAATGAGAAAAGAACATTTAGAGTCAGAAAACATCTGAATGAATATTAAAAGGTCATATTCTTTGAATCACTGAATGACTCAAATGTGATCCCTCCACTTTGATCCACACAGTTTAAAAAGTTTAAATGCCTGAGCTTTGAAAGATACGGTGTTGGAAAGAGAACAATAATGGCGACAATTTGAGGGTAAAATGATGGCTGTAACACTGTGGACACAGCAGCAGTTGAAAGAGAAGTGCTTAAGATGAATCTTGGTACAGTGGCAGGCAGAGCTCGTTAAGCAGGCAGGTGTGAGCCTGGTTGCTATAGTGACCGCACCCAATGGCTCCATACACACGTACACAGACATGCGCCTCACTTTTACTGCTTAAAATGAACAGAAAAGTCAGGCCGAAACAAATCGTTCCCAAATGAAAAGTAAAAGTCGTATTGACAAAATTCTTTCACCGTGAGTGACAGCAATGTCTAGTCTACTGAATTCTCAGTTTTCATGCCTGTGGAGTTTATTATATGGACGTGGTGACAGTGGAAAGACACCATGCTCTTCTGATTTTCAAACGAACCTTCTGAGCCATTTTAACATTAGAGTCTATGGAAGAGTTGGAAGGAGGAGGCTGTGCATTGGTGACATTTATGAAAGAACCGTAACACCTAGGACAATAGTAAACACATTGGATGAAAGAGGACAGCCATGGCTACGTTTTGAGGGTAAAATCATACCTGTAGAGCAAACGCTGAGGACACAGCAGCAGTTTTAAAAAAGATTTTAAGATTAATTTTTTTGCTCCTCTCACTCTAGCAGTTGAGCTGCCTCACTCTAGCCCCAACATTCCGTCCCATACACACCCATTATAAACTCTGAAACGGGTGAAAAAACATCATGAAACTTAAACTGGAACTGAAGAAAAAGTATAATAGATATTGAAAAGATAAATACAAGTTGAATAGTTGAATGTCTTGTCTTCGTTTTAAAGTTTGAATGGTGGCTCTATGTGAACGTATGTTGAAGTAGTAAGAGTTTAAAAATGAGTAAGTTGAATGAGAATTTGAAGGGTCTCCCCATTGAAATACATGGGAAATTTTTGTTGAATAAAGTTGAATAAAATTAAAAATATAAATGTTAAAAATGAGAAAAATAGAAGCAATGTTGTCCAAAATAATAGGAATCTAACGATGTTTGAATGGTTTTTCTAAGTTGAACGGTTTTGAAGGAGTAGGCTTTCAAAAAACGTACGGAAAAATAAAATATAATAATAACTAGAAAGTGCATTTTCTGAAGAAACTGCAGTGTGAATGCTTGAATCTGAATGTATGCACTGAAATGAATTAATTGCTGAATTTTGAGTTAAAAATATTGAATGAAATTAAAAAAAAAATCAAAAAATCAAATTTAACCTGAAAACAAAGGTGCTGAACTGCTAAAAGCTGAAGGTTACACAGAAGAAGAAGTTGGAAAAAAACTGAAAATGCTTTAAATGTAAATTAGAAAACCCTAAGAAATGAGAAAAGAACATTTAGAGTCAGAAAACATCTGAATGAATATTAAAAGGTCATATTCTTTGAATCACTGAATGAAGAAAATGTGATCCCTCCACTTTGATCCACACGGTTTAAAAAGTTTAAATGCCTGAGCTTTGAAAGACACGGTGTTGGAAAGAGAACAATAATGGCGACAATTTGAGGGTAAAATGATGGCTGTAACACTGTGGACACAGCAACAGTTGAAAGAGAAGTGCTTAAGATGAATCTTGGTACAGTGGCAGGCAGAGCTAGTTAAGCAGGCAGGTGTGAGCCTGGTTGCTATAGTGACCGCACCCAATGGCTCCATACACACGTACACAGACATGCGCCTCACTTTTGCTGCTTAAAATGAACAGAAAAGTCAGGCCGAAACAAATCGTTCCCAAATGAAAAGTAAAAGTCGTATTGACAAAATTCTTTCACCGTGAGCGACAGCAGCTTCTAGTCTACTGAATTCTCAGTTTTCATGCCTGTGGAGTTTATTATATGGACATGGTGACAGTGGAAAGACACCATGCTCTTCTGATTTTCAAACGAACCTTCTGAGCGATTTTAACATTAGAGTCTATGGAAGAGTTGGAGGGAGGAGGCTGTGCATTGGTGACATTTATGAAAGAACCATAACACCTAGTACAATAGTAAACACATTGGATGAAAGAGGACAGCGATGGCTACATTTTGAGGGTAAAATCATACCTGTAGAGCAAACGCTGCGGACACAGCAGCAGTTTTAAAAAAGATTTTAAGATTAATTTTTTTGCTCCTCTCACTCTAGCAGTTGAGCTGCCTCACTCTAGCCCCAACATTCCGTCCCATACACACCCATTATAAACTCTGAAACGGGTGAAAAAACATCATGAAACTTAAACTGGAACTGAAGAAAAAGTATAATAGATATTGAAAAGATAAATACAAGTTGAATAGTTGAATGTCTTGTCTTCGTTTTAAAGTTTGAATGGTGGCTCTATGTCAATGTATGTGGAAGTAGATACAGTTTAAAGAGGATGAAGTTGAATGAGAATTTGAAGGGTCTCCCCATTGAAATACATTATAAATTTTTGTTGAAAAAAGTTGAATAAAATTAAAAATATAAATGTTAAAAATGAGAAAAATAGAAGCAATGTTGTCCAAAAGAATAGGAATCTAACGGTGTTTGAATGGTTTTTCTAAGTTGAACGGTTTTGAAGGAGTTGGCTTTCAAAAAACGTACGGAATAGATAATAATAATAAAATATAACTAGAAAGTGCATTTTCTGAAGAAACTGCAGTGTGAATGCTTGAATCTGAATGTATGCATTGAAATGAAATAATTACTGAATTTAAGTTAAAAATTTTGAATGAGATAAAAAAAAAAAAACCCGAATTTAACCTGAAAACAAAAGTGCTGAACTGCTAAAAGCTGAAGGTTACACAGAAGAAGAAGTTGGAAAAAAGCTGAAAATGTTTTAATTGTAAATTAGAAAAACCTAAGAAATGAGAAAAGAACATTTAGAGTCAGAAAACATCTGAAAGAATATTAAAAGGTCATATTCTTTGAATCACTGAATGACTAAAATGTGATCCCTCCACTTGGATCCACACAGTTTAAAAAGTTTAAATGTCTGAGCTTTGAAAGACAAGATGTTGGAAAGAGAACAACGATGGCGACGTTTTGAGGGTAAAATGATGGCTTTAACACTGTGGACACAGCAGCAGTTGAAAGAGAAGTGTTTAAGATGAATCTTGGTACAGTGGCAGGCAGAGCTCGTTAAGCAGGCAGGTGTGAGCCTGGTTGCTATAGTGACCGCACCCAATGGCTCCATACACATGACACAGACATGCACCTCACTTTTGCTGCTTAAAATGAACAGAAAAGTCAGGCCGAAACAAATCGTTCCCAAATGAAAAGTACATGTCGTACTGACAAAATTCTTTCACCGTGAGCGACAGCAATGTCTAGTCTACCTAATTCTCAGTTTTCATGCCTGTGGAGCTTATTATATGGACGTGGTGACAGTGGAAAGACACCATGCTCTTCTGATTTTCAAACGAACCTTCTGAGCCATTTTAACATTAGAGTCTATGGAAGAGTTGGAGGGAGGAGGCTGTGCATTGGTGACATTTATGAAAGAACCATAACACCTAGGACAATAGTAAACACATTGGATGAAAGAGGACAGCCATGGCTACGTTTTGAGGGTAAAATCATACCTGTAGAGCAAACGCTGTGGACACAGCAGCAGTTTTAAAAAAGATTTTAAGATTAATTTTTTTGCTCCTCTCACTCTAGCAGTTGAGCTCTCTCACTCTAGCCCCAACATTCCGTCCCATACACACCCATTATAAACTCTGAAACGGGTGAAAAAACATCATGAAACTTAAACTGGAACTGAAGAAAAAGTATAATAGATATTGAAAAGATAAATACAAGTTGAATAGTTGAATGTCTTGTCTTCGTTTTAAAGTTTGAATGGTGGCTCTATGTCAATGTATGTGGAAGTAGTAAGAGTTTAAAAATGAATAAGTTGAATGAGAATTTGAAGGGTCTCCCCATTGAAATACATGGGAAATTTTGGGAAATTTTTGTTGAATAAAGTTGAATAAAATTAAAAATATAAATGTTAAAAATGAGAAAAATAGAAGCAGTCATGTCCAAAAGAAGAGGAATCTAATGGTGTTTGAATGGTTTTTCTAAGTTGAACGGTTTTGAAGGAGTAGGAGTACAAAAAACGTACGGAATACAGAATAAAATAGAATAAAGATTAGAAGAACAATACTGTGAATGCTTTTCAAGCATTCACACTAACTAGAAAGTGCATTTTCTGAAGAAACTGCAGTGTGAATGCTTGAATCTGAATGTATGCACTGAAATGAATTAATTACTGAATTTAAGTTAAAAATCTTGAATGAGATTAAAAAAAAACCCGAATTTAACCTGAAAACAAAGGTGCTGAACTGCTAAAAGCTGAAGGTTACACAGAAGAAGGAGTTGGAAAAAAACTGAAAATGTTTTAAATGTAAATTAGAAAACCCTAAGAAATGAGAAAAGAACATTTAGAGTCAGAAAACATCTGAATGAATATTAAAAGGTCATATTCTTTGAATCACTGAATGACTCAAATGTGATCCCTCCACTTTGATCCACACAGTTTAAAAAGTTTAAATGCCTGAGCTTTGAAAGATACGGTGTTGGAAAGAGAACAATAATGGCGACAATTTGAGGGTAAAATGATGGCTGTAACACTGTGGACACAGCAGCAGTTGAAAGAGAAGTGCTTAAGATGAATCTTGGTACAGTGGCAGGCAGAGCTCGTTAAGCAGGCAGGTGTGAGCCTGGTTGCTATAGTGACCGCACCCAATGGCTCCATACACACGTACACAGACATGCGCCTCACTTTTGCTGCTTAAAATGAACAGAAAAGTCAGGCCGAAACAAATCGTTCCCAAATGAAAAGTAAAAGTCGTATTGACAAAATTCTTTCACCGTGAGCGACAGCAGCTTCTAGTCTACTGAATTCTCAGTTTTCATGCCTGTGGAGTTTATTATATGGACGTGGTGACAGTGGAAAGACACCATGCTCTTCTGATTTTCAAACGAACCTTCTGAGCCATTTTAACATTAGAGTCTATGGAAGAGTTGGAGGGAGGAGGCTGTGCATTGGTGACATTTATGAAAGAACCATAACACCTAGTACAATAGTAAACACATTGGATGAAAGAGGACAGCGATGGCTACGTTTTGAGGGTAAAATCATACCTGTAGAGCAAACGCTGCGGACACAGCAGCAGTTTTAAAAAAGATTTTAAGATTAATTTTTTTGCTCCTCTCACTCTAGCAGTTGAGCTGTCTCACTCTAGCCCCAACATTCCGTCCCATACACACCCATTATAAACTCTGAAACGGGTGAAAAAACATCATGAAACTTAAACTAGAACTGAAGAAAAAGTATAATAGATATTGAAAAGATAAATACAAGTTGAATAGTTGAATGTCTTGTCTTCGTTTTAAAGTTTGAATGGTGGCTCTATGTCAATGTATGTGGAAGTAGTAAGAGTTTAAAAATGAGTAAGTTGAATGAGGATTTGAAGGGTCTCCCCATTGAAATACATTATAAATTTTTGTTGAATAAAGTTGAATAAAATTAAAAATATAAATGTTAAAAATATGAAAAATAGAAGCAGTGTTGTCCAAAAGAATAGGAATCTAACGGTGTTTGAATGGTTTTTCTAAGTTGAACGGTTTTGAAGGAGTAGGCTTTCAAAAAACGTACGGAATAGATAATAATAAAATAGAACTAGAAAGTGCATTTTCTGAAGAAACTGCAGTGTGAATGCTTGAATCTGAATGTATGCATTGAAATGAAATAATTACTGAATTTAAGTTAAAAATATTGAATGAGATAAAAAAAAAAAACCCGAATTTAACCTGAAAACAAAAGTGCTGAACTGCTAAAAGCTGAAGGTTACACAGAAGAAGAAGTTGGAAAAAAGCTGAAAATGTTTTAATTGTAAATTAGAAAAACCTAAGAAATGAGAAAAGAACATTTAGAGTCAGAAAACATCTGAAAGAATATTAAAAGGTCATATTCTTTGAATCACTGAATGACTCAAATGTGATCCCTCCACTTTGATCCACACAGTTTAAAAAGTTTAAATGCCTGAGCTTTGAAAGACAAGATGTTGGAAAGAGAACAATAATGGCGACAATTTGAGGGTAAAATGATGGCTGTAACACTGTGGACACAGCAGCAGTTGAAAGAGAAGTGCTTAAGATGAATCTTGGGACAGTGGCAGGCAGAGCTCGTTAAGCAGGCAGGTGTGAGCCTGGTTGCTATAGTGACTGCACCCAATGGCTCCATACACACGTACACAGACATGCGCCTCACTTTTGCTGCTTAAAATGAACAGAAAAGTCAGGCCGAAACAAATCGCTCCCAAATGAAAAGTATAGGTCGTATTGACGAAATTCTTTCACCGTGAGCGGCAGCAATGTCCACTCTACCTAATTCTCAGTTTTCATGCCTGTGGAGTTTATTATATGGACGTGGTGACAGTGTAAAAACACCATGCTCTTCTGATTTTCAAACCAACCTTCTGAGCCGTTTTAACATTAGAGTCTATGGAAGAGTTGGAGGGAGGAGGCTGTGCATTGGTGACATTTATGAAAGAACCGTAACACCTAGGACAATAGTAAACACATTGGATGAAAGAGGACAGCCATGGCTACGTTTTGAGGGTAAAATCATACCTGTAGAGCAAACGCTGTGGACACAGCAGCAGTTTTAAAAAAGATTTTAAGATTAATTTTTTTGCTCCTCTCACTCTAGCAGTTGAGCTGCCTCACTCTAGCCCCAACATTCCGTCCCATACACACCCATTATAAACTCTGAAACGGGTGAAAAAACATCATGAAACTTAAACTGGAACTGAAGAAAAAGTATAATAGATATTGAAAAGATAAATACAAGTTGAATAGTTGAATGTCTTGTCTTCGTTTTAAAGTTTGAATGGTGGCTCTATGTCAATGTATGTGGAAGTAGATACAGTTTAAAGAGGAGGAAGTTGAATGAGAATTTGAAGGGTCTCCCCATTGAAATACATTATAAATTTTTGTTGAAAAAAGTTGAATAAAATTAAAAATATAAATGTTAAAAATGAGAAAAAATAGAAGCAATGTTGTCCAAAAGAATAGGAATCTAATGGTGTTTGAATGGTTTTTCTAAGTTGAACGGTTTTGAAGGAGTAGGCTTTCAAAAAACGTACGGAATAGATAATAATAATAATAAAATATAACTAGAAAGTGCATTTTCTGAAGAAACTGCAGTGTGAATGCTTGAATCTGAATGTATGCATTGAAATGAAATAATTACTGAATTTAAGTTAAAAATATTGAATGAGATAAAAAAAAAAACCCCGAATTTAACCTGAAAACAAAAGTGCTGAACTGCTAAAAGCTGAAGGTTACACAGAAGAAGAAGTTGGAAAAAAGCTGAAAATGTTTTAATTGTAAATTAGAAAAACCTAAGAAATGAGAAAAGAACATTTAGAGTCAGAAAACATCTGAAAGAATATTAAAAGGTCATATTCTTTGAATCACTGAATGACTCAAATGTGATCCCTCCACTTTGATCCACACAGTTTAAAAAGTTTAAATGCCTGAGCTTTGAAAGACAAGATGTTGGAAAGAGAACAATAATGGCGACAATTTGAGGGTAAAATGATGGCTGTAACACTGTGGACACAGCAGCAGTTGAAAGAGAAGTGCTTAAGATGAATCTTGGGACAGTGGCAGGCAGAGCTCGTTAAGCAGGCAGGTGTGAGCCTGGTTGCTATAGTGACTGCACCCAATGGCTCCATACACACGTACACAGACATGCGCCTCACTTTTGCTGCTTAAAATGAACAGAAAAGTCAGGCCGAAACAAATCGCTCCCAAATGAAAAGTATAGGTCGTATTGACGAAATTCTTTCACCGTGAGCGGCAGCAATGTCCACTCTACCTAATTCTCAGTTTTCATGCCTGTGGAGTTTATTATATGGACGTGGTGACAGTGTAAAAACACCATGCTCTTCTGATTTTCAAACCAACCTTCTGAGCCGTTTTAACATTAGAGTCTATGGAAGAGTTGGAGGGAGGAGGCTGTGCATTGGTGACATTTATGAAAGAACCGTAACACCTAGGACAATAGTAAACACATTGGATGAAAGAGGACAGCCATGGCTACGTTTTGAGGGTAAAATCATACCTGTAGAGCAAACGCTGTGGACACAGCAGCAGTTTTAAAAAAGATTTTAAGATTAATTTTTTTGCTCCTCTCACTCTAGCAGTTGAGCTGCCTCACTCTAGCCCCAACATTCCGTCCCATACACACCCATTATAAACTCTGAAACGGGTGAAAAAACATCATGAAACTTAAACTGGAACTGAAGAAAAAGTATAATAGATATTGAAAAGATAAATACAAGTTGAATAGTTGAATGTCTTGTCTTCGTTTTAAAGTTTGAATGGTGGCTCTATGTCAATGTATGTGGAAGTAGATACAGTTTAAAGAGGAGGAAGTTGAATGAGAATTTGAAGGGTCTCCCCATTGAAATACATGGGAAATTTTTGTTGAAAAAAGTTGAATAAAATTAAAAATATAAATGTTAAAAATGAGAAAAAATAGAAGCAATGTTGTCCAAAAGAATAGGAATCTAACGGTGTTTGAATGGTTTTTCTAAGTTGAACGGTTTTGAAGGAGTAGGCTTTCAAAAAACGTACGGAATAGATAATAATAATAATAAAATATAATAATAAAGATTACAACAACAATACTGTGAATGCTTTTCAAGCATTCACACTAATAATAAAGATTACAACAACAATACTGTGAATGCTTTTCAAGCATTCACACTAACTAGAAAGTGCATTTTCTGAAGAAACTGCAGTGTGAATGCTTGAATCTGAATGTATGCACTGAAATGAATTAATTGCTGAATTTTGAGTTAAAAATATTGAATGAGATTTTAAAAAAACAACAACAAAAAAAAAAAACGAATTTAACCTGAAAACAAAGGTGCTGAACTGCTAAAAGCTGAAGGTTACACAGAAGAAGAAGTTGGAAAAAAGCTGAAAATGTTTTAATTTTAAATTAGAAAAACCTAAGAAATGAGAAAAGAACATTTAGAGTCAGAAAACATCTGAAAGAATATTAAAAGGTCATATTCTTTGAATCACTGAATGACTAAAATGTGATCCCTCCGCTTGGATCCACACCATTTAAAAATTTTAAATGTCTGAGCTTTTAAAGACACAGTGTTAGAAAGAGAACAACGATGGCGACATTTTGAGGGTAAAATGATGGCTGTAACACTGTGGACACAGCAGCAGTTGAAAGAGAAGTGTTTAAGATGAATCTTGGCAGAGTGGCAGAGAGAGCTCGTTAAGCAGGCAGGTGTGAGCCTGGTTGCTATAGTGACTGCACCCAATGGCTCCATACACACGTACACAGACATGCGCCTCACTTTTGCTGCTTAAAATGAACAGAAAAGTCAGGCCGAAACAAATCGCTCCCAAATGAAAAGTATAGGTCGTATTGACGAAATTCTTTCACCGTGAGCGGCAGCAATGTCCAGTCTACCTAATTCTCAGTTTTCATGCCTGTGGAGTTTATTATATGGACGTGGTGACAGTGTAAAGACACCATGCTCTTCTGATTTTCAAACGAACCTTCTGAGCCATTTTAACATTAGAGTCTATGGAAGAGTTGGAGGGAGGAGGCTGTGCATTGGTGACATTTATGAAAGAACCGTAACACCTAGGACAATAGTAAACACATTGGATGAAAGAGGACAGCGATGGCTACGTTTTGAGGGTAAAATCATACCTGTAGAGCAAATGCTGCGGACACAGCAGCAGTTTTAAAAAAGATTTTAAGATTAATTTTTTTGCTCCTCTCACTCTAGCAGTTGAGCTGCCTCACTCTAGCCCCAACATTCCGTCCCATACACACCCATTATAAACTCTGAAACGGCTGAAAAAACATCATGAAACTTAAACTGGAACTGAAGAAAAAGTATAATAGATATTGAAAAGATAAATACAAGTTGAATAGTTGAATGTCTTGTCTTCGTTTTAAAGTTTGAATGGTGGCTCTATGTCAATGTATGTGGAAGTAGTAAGAGTTTAAAAATGAGTAAGTTGAATGAGAATTTGAAGGGTCTCCCCATTGAAATACATGGGAAATTTTTGTTGAATAAAGTTGAATAAAATTAAAAATATAAATGTTAAAAATGAGAAAAATAGAAGCAATGTTGTCCAAAATAATAGGAATCTAACGATGTTTGAATGGTTTTTCTAAGTTGAACGGTTTTGAAGGAGTAGGCTTTCAAAAAACGTACGGAAAAATAAAATATAATAATAAAGATTAGAAGAACAATACTGTGAATGCTTTTCAAGCATTCACACTAACTAGAAAGTGCATTTTCTGAAGAAACTGCAGTGTGAATGCTTGAATCTGAATGTATGCACTGAAATGAATTAATTACTGAATTTAAGTTAAAAATCTTGAATGAGATAAAAAAAAAAAACGAATTTAACCTGAAAACAAAAGTGCTGAACTGCTAAAAGCTGAAGGTTACACAGAAGAAGAAGTTGGAAAAAAGCTGAAAATGTTTTAATTGTAAATTAGAAAAACCTAAGAAATGAGAAAAGAACATTTAGAGTCAGAAAACATCTGAAAGAATATTAAAAGGTCATATTCTTTGAATCACTGAATGACTAAAATGTGATCCCTCCACTTGGATCCACACAGTTTAAAAAGTTTACATCTCTGAGCTTTGAAAGACAAGATGTTGGAAAGAGAACAACGATGGCGACGTTTTGAGGGTAAAATGATGGCTGTAACACTGTGGAGATAGCAGCAGTTGAAAGAGAAGTGTTTAAGATGAATCTTGGCAGAGGGAGAGAGAGAGCTCGTTAAGCAGGCAGGTGTGAGCCTGGTTGCTATAGTGACCGCACCCAATGGCTCCATACACACGTACACAGACATGCACCTCACTTTTGCTGCTTAAAATGAACAGAAAAGTCAGGCCGAAACAAATCGCTCCCAAATGAAAAGTAAAAGTCGTATTGACAAAATTCTTTCACCGTGAGCGACAGCAATGTCTAGTCTACCTAATTCTCAGTTTTCATGCCTGTGGAGCTTATTATATGGACGTGGTGACAGTGTAAAGACACCATGCTCTTCTGATTTTCAAACGAACCTTCTGAGCCATTTTAACATTAGAGTCTATGGAAGAGTTGGAGGGAGGAGGCTGTGCATTGGTGACATTTATGAAAGAACCATAACACCTAGTACAATAGTAAACACATTGGATGAAAGAGGACAGCGATGGCTACTTTTTGAGGGTACAATCATACATGTAGAGCAAACGCTGTGGACACAGCAGCAGTTTTAATAAAGATTTTAAGATTAATTTTTTTGCTCCTCTCACTCTAGCAGTTGAGCTCTCTCACTCTAGCCCCAACATTCCGTCCCATACACACCCATTATAAACTTTGAAACGGGTGAAAAAACATCATGAAACTTAAACTGGAACTGAAGAAAAAGTATAATAGATATTGAAAAGATAAATACAAGTTGAATAGTTGAATGTCTTGTCTTCGTTTTAAAGTTTGAATGGTGGCTCTATGTCAATGTATGTGGAAGTAGTAAGAGTTTAAAAATGAGTAAGTTGAATGAGAATTTGAAGGGTCTCCCCATTGAAATACATGGGAAATTTTTGTTGAATAAAGTTGAATAAAATTAAAAATATAAATGTTAAAAATGAGAAAAGTAGAAGCAGTCATGTCCAAAAGAATAGGAATCTAATGGTGTTTGAATGGTTTTTCTAAGTTGAACGGTTTTGAAGGAGATAGATTACAAAAAACGTACGGAATAGATAATAATAAAATAGAATAAAGATTCGAAGAACAATACTGTGAATGCTTTTCAAGCATTCACACTAATAAAGATTAGAATAACAATACTGTGAATGCTTTTCAAGCATTCACACTAATAATAAAGATTAGAAGAACAATACTGTGAATGCTTTTCAAGCATTCACACTAATAAAGATTAGAATAACAATACTGTGAATGCTTTTCAAGCATTCACACTAATAATAATAATAAAGATTAGAAGAACAATACTGTGAATGCTTTTCAAGCATTCACACTAATAAAATAGAACTAGAAAGTGCATTTTCTGAAGAAACTGCAGTGTGAATGCTTGAATCTGAATGTATGCACTGAAATGAATTAATTGCTGAATGTTAAGTTAAAAATTCTGAATGAGCTGGAAAATACAGAAATTTTCACCTGAAAACAAAAGTGCAGAACTTTTGAAAGCTGATGTTCACACAGAAGAAGTTGGAAAAAAGCTAAACATGTTTAAAATGTAAATAATAAAAAGATGAGTAATGACAAAAGAAAATTTAGAGTCAGAAAACCTCTGAATGAATATTAAAAGTTCAAATTCTTCTAATTGAAATGAACTTAAAAGATGAACAAAAATTCTGGAGAAAATACAAACTTTAATATACAGCATAATGTTTTTCAGACATATACACATGTGTATATCATGTTTAATAGTATTACATACATCAATTTGTTTTGTATGTCATAGAAAATAACATAAAAATCTTAAGTCATATTTTACAGCTTCTTTCTGAAAAGGACTAGTAGAATAAATAAAAATAACTAAATTAAATAACTAAATAAAAAATAATAAGCAAGATATGAAATACATGAAAATTCAACTTTTAAAACCACAATCCTGAACCTTTAAATTGTGTTGGTTTCTTAGAACATGGCTGAACAGCTGTTTCTATCGGTCTACTTAATCTGTCTACACATCTTTTTATTACTCATTCTTCTTTATGTTTTAATGTAAACAGAGTCCACACAGTGGTAAAAGAGAACTGTATAGAGATTTTTGAGTAAAGTCAAATGAAAGCGTAAGGTGGTGACACAGTTTAACACATGCAAATAATCAAATAAACACATTAGTCCTTTTTGTGAACATGGATAAATAAGTATCAATACAGCATTGTTCAGCCATGCCACTAAATGCTTTTTTACACATTGTTTTAACCTGGGCTCAGACACAAAGTCCCAAAATTAGTTAGTCCCTGACTTTGAGTTGTGGTTATGACTAATTATTATACACAAGGCTTTATCTATCTGAACTCTAAGGACACAAATATGAAAAAAAAAACCTATACTTACCAGCTGATACCCCACACTACACACTAGGTGTGCCATGTGACCTGAAACTTTGGTACAAAATCATCATAATCATTCTGTTAACACTGTTTTTTAACGCTGTTTGTGTTGCTGTTCAGCAGTTTAAAATGTTTTAGATTGGATTACATGGAATGAATTTGAATTTTCTTGGGGGGTTTTGTGTGTGTTTTGTTCTTAGCAGATTTTTTCTTCCATACTGTTGAATTCCAGTTACCACATTTCTGGTCATATGACATCCCGAGTGCCCACTTAAAAAAAATCCCCACAGTTAATTCAACATTAGAACAAAATAAAAATATCCATCCATCCCTCCATTCGCTTCCGCTTATCCTTTCCAGGGTCGCGGGGGGCGCTGGAGCCTATCCCAGCTGTCATAGGGCGAAAGGCGGGGTACACCCTGGACAGGTCGCCAGTCTGTCACAGGGCCAACACACAGGGACAGACAACCATTCACACTCACATTCACTCGCACATTCACACCTAGTGACAATTTGGATTAATCAATTAACCTATCCCCACAAAAAAAAAAAAAAAATATGTTAAAGAAAAAAAGGTTTGCTCTGTGATGAAATACTAAATAAGCATACATTGTACAGAGCACTAACAATGACAACAATCCTTTAGCCTGTTGATCAGAGAGAGGCAGTCATTATGTCCATTTAAAACCTGTAATCACAGAGCACATCGTTTCTGTGAAACTATAAAGTCCCATATGATCCTCATCATGTCCAGTGACTTCAGAGTGGATCCTCCCTGTCATCCGGCCAGTGTTTGATGTGTGGCAAGCAGCACAGAAGCAGGATAGCTGAGGACTTTAAAAGAAGAGCAGAAAACAGGAATATGTAGTTGTAAATGTAAATATCAGTGATACTTGTCTTGTCAAAGGGAATAAAATAATGAAAATGTTAACTTACACACTCATTTAGGGAGGATCTTGACACTGCACAGAGGAGGCACAGTCAGTCTGACAATGATGGTGATCTCCAGGGATGTTTTCCTGCAGCAACATTCCTGCCAACTGGCCATATGATCCAGAGTAGTGGGTTTGTAATGAACAGAAAGGTGTATATGTTAGGTAGTGTGCACTCAGAGCTGGTCCTAAGAAACAAACACATCCTGTAATAAACTGAATACCTGTAGTAGTGCTGCTGCAAATATAAAGCCCTTCTATCATGAGTGGTTTCAAAGAAGGTGTTTTGGAGGCTCAGTCACAGAAACTGTGCCGTCTGTTCAGTCCTGAGTGTCTCAGCTCTGAAGGGGATGGATCACAGAGGGAAACACCTGAGTACAGACATTACAATACACTCTAACACTCCTAAGGTCAAGTGAAAACACAATTTAAACACTTTACAAAGAATGAATACATGTTTTCATGGAAATTATGTCATTAACCCTTTTTGTTGTGAGTAAATCTCACCGACTGCTTGTGGGACAAGCTAGAAGGAGGACTTATCACAGAATCTCTCCTGTGCTCCAGATGTGAAGTCTCACGCTCTGATCGTATGGCGATGAAGATGGTGATCATGAAGTTTCTCTGATCTGTGGCATTACAGTTTCTGGCTGCTATGTGCTTCACATTGTTGGATTTTACATGTGAAGCTTGGAGAAGACACAGGAGGACTGTGTCTTGCTTTAAAAAAAAAAAAGAAAAAAAAAGGAAACCTAACAGGAAAGGAAACCCCCCCCCCTCAACTCCCACCGTACCCCCCCCCCCCCCCCTCCCACTCAACTCCCCAACCTCACACCATCCAATGTCTATACAAATGTAGGGTATCAGCTGGTAACAGAAAGCAAGTGTAACATATGCACTACATATGTAACACTGCTGAAACATTTCTGGCCAGAAATGTGCAGTTATCAACCCAGACCCACCCTGATGATTGCACTGGCCAGAAACATGATAAAAGCTCATAAAAATTTATGTTTCATAGTAAAATTGGTCCAAAAATATAATCGTATACTTTTGAAAAAGTTTAAAGTTTATAACAAACCAAAATAATAACATTTTTGTAAATAGTATTTCAAAATAGAGGCACACATAAAGTGGCTTAACTGTCATTATTGCTGTAATTAGGTTTGTTTGTTTGTTTGTTTGTTTTTTTAAAAAGCAACCTTTAGTCATTATTGTTCTCTCAGAAACAATGAAGAAGCTGTTGAACATTTATGTGTTGTGTAGGCAATCCTCTGGTCCACCCTCCCTCCCTCCCAGCCACAGTGAGACTGGGGCAGCCTGGCAGGATGTTGAAGCCTGGCTGCAGAGAGGATATGCCTACACTATTCATTTTAAACTGCTATATTTGATTTTTCTGACATTTATAGGTTACTGTTAGTGAATTTTAGATTTTTTATAATAAATAAAATTGTCATCTTTTACTGATATCATTACTTAATTCATGTAATTGTATTTTATGTAAACAATTCAAACATTATACTGCAATGCAGGGCGTCAACTTTTAAATATCGCTCTACTTTATGTCTGTGAAGGTTCTCAGTCATCCAGGTCATCGTAGTCAAAGGAGCTTGCAAAGAAAAGCGTCTGGACTTCTTTCTGGAGTTCAAGCATCGCTCTACTTTCTTAAGTCATTCAAAAATATAGATATTACTTACTGTATTCAAAGATCTAGATCATGAATCATCACAGGACAATACACAGTATACTGGGTCATGGTAACTATGGTAGGTCTTCATGACTCCAGAATGGAGACATCGATCTGACTGAGAAATGAAAATTAGGTCAAGCAGTGTGTTCTTCTCTGTGGTAGGGGCAGTGATGACCTGTGCGTATCCCCTAGACTCAAACAGCTCCAGGATTGGTTTGTTTGCACTGGATAAAACATTCTCATTAAAATCACCACAAACTATGATGGGATGACAGTCCATGATCTCCAATGAGTCTAATAGGCTTACCAGGTTTTTCAGGAATGGCCTCAGAGTGTAGTCTGGAGGTCTGTATACAACTGCAATCAGAGCACTGACTGGTGCTTCAACCTTTAAAGCCAGAAATTCAAGGTCAGTTACATTATGGATGTACTGTTTTTCATGCACTTGAATGTCACTTTTCACATAAACAGCAACTCCACCACCACTTCTGTTTGCCATCTGGGGAAAGTTTGTGTAGGACAGGTGTCTGTTGCGTTTGAACAAATTGTAATTTTCCAAGTGGAGACTCTCTGCGACAAAAGAGCCCCGCAGGTGTGTTTCTGTTAGGCACAAAACATCTGCTAGACACAATTCATGGTGACTTTTGATGTCATTAATGTGAGCTGGCAGTCCCTCTGTATTATGATGAACAATGGTGAAAACCTCTGACCTGCTCAGTGTTTGCCTCACGTGTAGAAGAGGCATCATGTCATCAAGGTTGGCTTGTCTCATGTTCTCAAGCGCTGCAGTGATTTCTGGGTTGGTGAATATTTTTTTCTCCTCCATATCAAGAAGATACAGTCCACTGAGAGACGTCACTCTACTGACAGCTACGTAGGCCATGCCGGGCTCAAAAATGCTCTTAAGAGAGACAACAGCTGATGTAGTTGTCATACCCTGTACCTTATGTATTGTACATGCAAAGGCCAGCTTCACTGGGAACTGTCTTCGTACCACTCCTTTCTGCTTCAGATTCTCCTCTGCTCTCTCAATGTACACCATGTCGTCTGCTGGTGTGCGGTTATTCTTTCCAGATGTCTCATTATCCATTTTAAGTCCAAGCTTGATGATGTGTTGGTCGTTTTCAGAGTGAACTACTCTAAGTAGTATTCCAAAAGCTCCATTAACCAAACCATTTTGTATGTCAATGTTTCTGGTGAGCATGACACGAGCTCCTTCTGCAACTTTCAGTGTGTCTGGTAACTCGTTTTTACCTCCTTTCAATGGTCTGTCTTGAAGTGCCATTCTGCCAGTTCTAGGATCTTTTCTATAATCATCTGCATGGATGTCAATGATATGAGTGTGGAGCAGAGCCAGTGTTGCAGAGTTGTGTGCATCCACTTCTTTATTAGTTGCAAAAATGTGCAACGCATCAGTTGGACAAAGGGCTGGTTCAGTTATGGCCTGTGACAACAAATTTCTATCTGCTTCGCAAAGCTCATCCAACTTTCCTTTCACACGAATTCTGTTCAGCATCTCTGCAAAGACAACATCATCTTTCTGACGCATAATCTCAGTCAGAGTGATCATCTGAAAATGCTCCCGCCACAGGTCGATCTCGGACGGGTCGTGCACACAGAGAGGTTTAGACTGTCGCACTGGGGGTAGCTGATAGAAGTCTCCGACAGCAATGACTGACATGCCTCCAAAGGGTCTCCGAGTCCCTTTGATCTGTTTGAGTCTTGCATCTACATATGCAAACAGATGTCTTGACACCATAGACACTTCGTCAATGACGATTATTTCAGCATTCAAAAGTTCTGATCTGACTTCATCCAGCTGATTGCCAAGTCCCTGAATGGGAGGTTTTAAGCTTCTAGGCAGCTTGAGAAGAGAATGCAGTGTTGTTCCAGAAATGTTAAAAGCTGCAGTCCCAGTGAAAGCAGTTAACAGGACAGTGGGTTTTGATATGTCAACGTCGTCTGCATATCTGGGCACTTTGCTCAGTATCTTAGATGCTTCTGAGTAGATGCATTTGATAAGATGTGATTTTCCTGTTCCAGCACCACCATTAATATAAAAGAAAAACTGCTCTGGATTTAGAGCACAGACTCTTTTAATGCACCAGTCTCTAACTGCATAAAATATGCAGGCTTGCTTCTTGTTCAGATTCTGAAACATCTGACGTAACAATGTGGGATCAATAGCAGGGGGTTCCCTGATGGCTCTGACTTCTGTTGAAGCATCAGCCTGACGGCTGTAGTCGGGCACATCTTCCTGTTCATTTTCATTGTCTCGCTCTCTTTCTTGTTCAACAAGTGGCAACCTTACGAGATCTGATTCAGGTGCCAGATTACACCATTCGTCAGTCACACCTCTGTTCTGCTCATATTCCTCAACAGCGCTCTCGATCTCCTCACTGTTTTTCTCATATTTTTCTCTGTTTCTTTTGACAATGTGTTGCACGTACTCAAGACGGTCAGTACCTGGCAGCTGTACACAGCCAGCACCATAGAAAGCCTGATAGGTTGGCAACGATGGTGTTTTCAGTTCGTGGTCTGAACGATGAGGAAGGTACAGTTTAAGCAGTCTTCCGTAATATTGCTCTGGATGTTTTTCTTGTGAGCAGCGGTGAAATCTGATGATAGCAGGCTTATTGTTTTTGCGCCTTTGCACAAACCCCATCTCATTGAGAAGGGGCAAAACATCTTTACCTTTTTTCTGTTGGCCATAGACAATCCTGCAAGTAGCAGCAAAGTCTGCCATGCACATCTCCTCATACTCTGGTGTTTCAGGTCTGGCTTTGTATTTGTCATTCAAAGATGTCATCCAAACATTGGAAGACTCAGGTGTTGTGTTGTCCAGAACTGACAGGGGACGACTCATTTTCACAGGATTATCATCAGTTGGAATGAATATTACAGCACGTGAGCATTGCTTCATGTGAAGACCACATGCACGAGCAACACACTCCTGTGCACTGATCTCTCGCTTCTTTGAATATGCCTGCATGACGGCTCTCATTTCATCGCACTCATTTACACTGTCCTTATGGGAGTTCTCAATGACAGTTTTCAGGTACTCAGATAGCCCGCCCTCTTTTTTTGATATATATTTCATTAAATAATTTGCAGCACCAAAAGCATCTAAAACAAAGCTTATGTCGATATTACTGTTCCAGGCTTCAAGCAGATGTGGATTATAGCCGTTTATCCAAGAGTCTTTTGGATCACGCTTTAGTATGATCGTACTCCTCATGTTCATTTTATTCAGGTATCTCTCATATTCTGCATGTGTCAACTTGCATCTTTCCAAGAGCTGCTCTAAACTCATGGAAGCAGTTTCAGGTTCATTCAGCAGCTGGTTCAGTGGTCTGAGCTTGTTCTTTGCCGTTTCTACTTCCAGTGCATCATCCTCACTGGGTCTTGTGATCATTGTCTCATTGCAGGGTGGTTTGGGAAAACCAAAACGGCACCCGGAGCTTAAACTCCTAAAGCACGTCTTTGTGTGGTTCTTACTGTGTTTTTGCACTTCTGTTACTTTTTTGTACAGTTCAGGTTGTTTATGTGGATCAGGCAGCTGAGCTGTGATGTATTTGTTTATAAAATCAAGAACAGTTTGCTCATCATCCTCCTCAAACACAGGAGCACCTTCTACCCACAGGAGGCAGTGTATGTGTGGGCTTCCTCTGTGCTGAAACTCAACTCTGTAAAAGTAGTCAATGACTTTGCCAAGTGGCTCTGCGGGAGATAAGAGTAAATCTCTGAATAATGCTTCAACTCTCTTGTCAAACATGCGCATTGTTGTGACAGGATTGCTTCTCAGGATGTCACACTTTGCTGACCAGTCGAGTCCTTCAAAATTCACTTGTTCACCTTGCTGCCTTGTTATTGCCTCGATCACTTCAGGCCAGCGCATTTCAGCAGCTGAAAATGTGCAAAAGAACGTGGGAGTTCCCAACTGTCTGATCATGGCAAAAAGATCTCTTGTTGTTTTCTCCCAATAGGCTGGGGTTCCTCTCAGAGGCTGCATGAATCTCACTGCATCTTTATTTCGCACCAGTTTCTCCACCTCATGTTTATCTTGTAACATGCCTGAGGTTATTTTTCTACCATCTCTGGTCAGAGGCTTTGCCTTCCTTAACTGTACTGTCATGCTGGATGTAGCCAAGTGTATTTCAGTCACAAACTGTGCAAAGAATAAATAGTTTGTGTCTTTGGCAAAACGATCATCAATGCAGAAAAGTCTTGATTTGAAATACCCACTGGGGGATACTTTGATCAGCCTTCTTTCATCAAGTGTGTTTTGGCCTGTAGGAAACTGCACAGGGAAGGCCATGGCCTCCAGTTTAGGTGTTTTGAAAAAACTTATTGGATTGTTTCTCTCTGCAGGAGCAACAGAGTAGATTCCTTCACTGAAACATAATATCTCCTCAGCCACATCAGGGGGCTGCAAACAGGACTCGAGTGCAAAACCACCATTAGTCAGTCCATCTGCTTGCTCTGAATCATCTCTCATCTGTTCATGCGATTGTTCACCATCACAGGGTAACATGTCAATGTCCTGTTCATTTATATTTTGTGCTTCACTCAGTGCATTTTTCTCACAGCTGTCAATTTCCATTAAATCAGCCTCATCATAATCGTCCTCATTCATGTTTTCATCATCATCATCATCTTCATCAGGAAGTGTTGGATCACACAGCTCAGCATCATCTCTGATGCTCACATCCTTATACTGTGGATGAATCTGCTTGAGTTTATGCAGTGCTTGCACAAGTTTAGACCAGCTTACAGTCTGAAACAGCTGATGACCTTTGTAAGACAAGCGTCTCTTCAGTTTTATTCTCATGACCTGAGAATTAATTCTTAATCGAGGCAATGCTTCAACAGTTTCCTGTACCTCTGATGGGACACAGACCACATTTCCTCTAATTGCTCTTTGTCTGCCTTTGGGAAGAGGAATGATCTTGGCAAATGGTATACACTTGGCTATGAGATGTCTCTCCAGTATGTTGAGATCAGACAGTTCAGGTGGAGTATCAGCAAGATCCAGTTTATTGGCAACAGCAAGCGCTGGCATGGATCCATTTTTAAGATGATCGTGGCAGGTGTGACAAATCCACTCTCTCTTTCTCTCATCGGGAACATTGCACTGCTCATTTCTGCAGTTTTCATCACAAACATGAACAAATCTTCCAGTCAAACATGTTGCAACCACATGTGGGTTTTTGACATACTTTGACCTTGTGCAGGGTCGCACTTGGTTTGGAAATGAAGCCTTGAAGCATACAGTACATGGGTATGATGGTCCAGCTTTGATTTGTGATTTGAACACAGATATGGCCTCGTTGATCACACTGTTGTCACTCTCTTGGGTTTGTCTGTTCACCCATCTGTATTTCCTTTTTATTTTCATTGCACATCTCATGTTGTGCATAATCCTGAATGCAAGATTACTTTGATACCTGTCTCGCATTAGTTGTTTCATTAGTTGTCTGTGTCTTACTCTGAATGCGTTATCACGTGCATAACGCTGAGTCACTCGAGATCTCTGTCTCTCTCTGAATTCAGGGTTTTCTTGATACCTTTTAGTGATATAGTTTTTTTGTTTTTGTCTAAATTCAGCATTGTCACAGTAGCGTCTTTTAATATATTGTTGTTGTTTCTTTCTGAATTCATCGTTCTCACAGTAGCGTCTTTTAATATATTGTTGTTGTTTCTTTCTAACTGTAGCATTCTCAGAAAAACGTTTTTTAACATATTGTTTTTGTTTCTTTCTGAATTCATCATTTTCACAGTAACGTCTTCTAATATATCTCTGTTTTTTCTGTCTCAATTCATCATTCTCACAATAACGTCTTTTCATATACTGTTGTTTTTTCTGTCTGACTTGAGGATTGTTTTTATATGCCTCGCTTGTGCAAGACTTTTTCTTTTCTTTGTACTCTTTGTTTGAAGCATACTTTTGTCGTTCTTTCCTTTTTTGGTTTTCTTTTCTCTGATTTCTGGGTTTCTCTGATGCCATTAATCTTCTTTTCATTTTGTGCCTTTGTTCTTTATTAACTTTTTTCAGTTTTTGTAAAACTATATCAGAAAGATCACAGGAAGCAACATTTGTTATTGCAGCATTTGATTGACATAAAAAAGCATCCCTTGATGGAAGGAAACTTAATTCACTGCATAGTTCTTCAGTTGGTATATTAGGAGGTTCATTCTGATCTTCATATGATGTGAACTGAGTCACGTGAACTTCTTTTTGTTTCACCGGTGGCGTACAAATGGACATTTGACAAAAGATGTTCTCAGTCAGATCAGTCGTTGTGTTTCTCCTTGGAGTAGAGGAGTTTGCTTCATCAACAGTTGTATCAGAGTGAGTAGATGCCACAGCAGTGGCAGCTGTTGGTCTGCAGACTGTGTCTGTGATAGTATCACTCAGGTTGACTGTGCTCATACTGTAGAACTGCACAGGCTTCAGTTCATAGTTACAAGAGGGTGATATCTCCATCATTTCATAAGAATCTTGGATCCTCTTAATCATGTCACTGAGGAGTGTGAATTTCAGCATCACTGCTGTACCACGATTACGTGACCATAGTGCTAGAGGAAGACCACTGGGTGTTCTGGAGTGTGGATCAAAGAAACCATATTTGCCTGATGTGGATCTGAACACTGCGATACACAATCCACTCATAATCAATAAGGCATACTGCACATCTGACAACAGGCAGCTCAGTCCTGCTTCTAAGCTGAGAAAGGTATCTACTGCTTCCTCTGGAGGTTCTTCAAATGTCCCATACCGGGAAGGCTGTGTCATGTCGACATCATACATAGACCAGCGAGCATCAACTTTGTCTGGCAGCTCATCGGTTGCCAAATGAATATTTTTAGGAAATCTTTTCTTGGCCTCTTTGTACATCACATCACCTTTATCCAAGACCAGATTAAGGTCAGCTGTAGTCATGTTTTCATTCTCATGAAGGAATGCAAGAAATGTGAGTGAGTTGCATGTGCACTGCTTGTTTCTGGAGTCTCCATATTTAGGATGTGCCTGGCTGTGAGATGCACAGACAAGTGTAATAGAGGGCTGGTTTTCAAGGTTCACTCTTTCTGCATGAGATGGTCCTGCCACATCACTGTGACAGCCTCTTTTCAAAAAGTCAGCATAAACCCACCTGTGGGGCACTTGACACCTCATGTTGTTCATTAACTTTATGCTGCAGTCCACTCTTTACAGCATCAGCATAAGATACCTGTTGTACATGTGCAGGAACATGTTGACCTGCCTGTTTGACACTGTCAGAATTGGTCTTTGTAGACACACTGTCTTCTGCAGAGCTCTGAGGAAAATCAAACTCAGCTTGTTCACATGTTGGTACTTTGTGAAACTCATGAAACTTTTTCCAGCGTTGTTTTGCAGCTTGTGACTTTTTCTGCTTCCTTGGCATTTTCACACACCTGCAAGTGTTTCTTAGTCTTTAGAAAATATGTTCACAAGATAAGAGTGGCACACACCAGGAGATGTTGTCTTTGTTTTTATATTTCAGTTTTTATTTGTCTTAAACAGTTGTCTTTCGTTTGACAGTTTGTTCTTCAGTTGAGAGAATATTATGCACTCTCTTTATTGGCTTGGCATTTTTCAGCAGCAAGCCAAGAGTGAAAAACAGGTAGAGAGAAAATTTAGAAGAGAGAACAGGCAGAGCAGGAGAGACACGGCTGGGAAATCACAATCAAACCGTGAATTAGTTTTCTTTGTTTGTTCAGTTTGTTCTCAGGTAGAGGCAATATATGCACTCTTTATTGCTTTAATGGCTTGGCGTTTTTCAGCAGCAAGCCAAGAGTGAAAAACAGGTAGAGAGAAAATTTAGCAGTGAGAACAGACAGAGCAGGAGAGACACGGCTTTAAATCAAACCGCAGATTTTTCTTTGTTTGTTCAGTTTGTTCATAGGTTGAGGCAAAATATGCACTCTTTATTGCTTTGTTGGCTTGGCGTTTTTCAGCAGCAAGCCAAGAGTGAAAAACAGGTAGAGAGAAAATTTAGCAGAGAGAACAGACAGAGCAGGAGAGACACGGCTTTAAATCAAACCGCAAAAGGATTGTTGGTTTGGCAAAATTTCTCACAAACCACAGAGTGAAATACAGATGGAAAGAAGGCAGAGACAATAGGTGGAGCAGGACAGAGGATAGAGGGGTTGGGGGGTTGGGATGTGAGAGAGAAGACTGGAGATCTGGTCCTTGTTCTTCTTCTTCTACACACTCTGAACAAAAAACAAGAAAAAAATAATTTTATTAAAATTATATCACATGGTAATTGTATGAACTAAATGTGACTACTGCAAAAGGACAAAACAAATATTCAAGCTAAACTGTTGTCGGCTGCCATGTGCAAAAAGTTGCATAATTGGGCACTTTTTAAAAGAATAAATATTTAATTAAATTCAGCAATAATATTTTTAAATACAAATATGATTGAGTGAATCATTAATTAATCACATGTAGTGTGACTACAAAAATGTACGAAAAAAATATTTTAGCCCAATTGTTAAGCTGCACTTATGTGTATTTATTATAAAATTGTGTTTAAAAGGTCTAGCACAAAGTTTGAACCCATCACTTTACAGCTTATATTAGTCATATAATTTTTTTTATTTTGGTCTACTTCTCTTACAGTATGTGCACACCTACCAGGCAAAGCACAGTGTCAGTCAGGTTCCTGAAAGAAACGAGAAATAATACGTTAGTTGTCTGTACAGTGTTATCAGACTAACAGAAATACAAAGCCCACACGACATGATACACTGAACTTCTAGTCAGCAGGGTAATTATAGAGTAATATAGCACACCAACTGATACAGCAGTCATTTTACAATTCAAACTAGTTAACTGAAGTATTGCCACTTATGTAAGGCTACTGTTAGACTGTTACTAGCCTTAGCATTGCTGCTAGCGCTAGCATTCCGGCTAGCATTAGCACTTCAGTTAGTGTTAGCATTGCAGCTAGCGTTAGCATTGCAGCTAGCGTTAGCAATGCTGCTAGCGCTAGCAATGCTGCTAGCAATGCTGCTAGCGCTAGCACTCTTACTATTAAAACTGAGCCACAATGGCAATAATAAAGCTAATTTCTTACTTTTGTCTCACTGACCGGCAAGAAATATCACAGGAATATTATTTTTGTCAGTTAACAACTGCTAAGGCTAGTGTTAGCACTATAGCTAGCGTTAGCATTGTTGCTAGCATTAGCATTGAAGCTAGCGTTAGCACTGCTGCTAACAGCAAAACGTAATAAACGTATATAAATGATAGCGAAGGTTATTCTTTTTTCTTTCTTTCTTCTTTGAATTGTTTTTAACTCTGTTGGACTTGATATGTGAGTTTAAATGTCAAACATGTATTTTTTCCATCATAAAAATAAAACACTGCAGTACTGAGTGTACTGTACTTACCACAGCAGAGAGCAAAGCGGAATGACGACAGTTGGTCCAGTGATAGGTTAAAAACAGATGAGGCGTTCAGGTGGTGCTTGGAAATTTGACCATCAGTTTGAACAGCAATAATGAGCATATACATGTCTGTGTGTTGGTCTCTGTGTGTGACAGACATAGAGAGATAGAGTGAAAAAATACACTATACTAGTGTAAAAATTGGTCCTTTTTGCCCAAGTATAAGCGAATGAGTGACATACAGAAAAACAACTGGCAACTGGCATTAAATGAGCAAATAAAAAGTATTAAATCTTGAACTGTTTTGTGGGTTTTATTTTAAGACTACTTTGAGTGTATTCGTGGGGAAATAAACTATACAGACTATAAACAGAGACATTAAATGAGATTAGGTTAGTTAAACGTTAGTTAAAAGGTGGGGAAATTAACTACAGACTGATAGATGCTGAGAGCTTTAATTATCCAGTCAGAAAGGATGATTTTGAAGTCATCAACTGACTCCAACTGCCCAGATCTGAAAAACCTTTGTGCCAATCACAATGCTCTACTTAGTTGGCATATACTAACTAGTGACAAACTATTAATCTGTGGCAAAACCCTGTCAAATCTGTCTTATTGTACTTTTGAAAAAGTTAATCTTACTACAATCTAACATTTTTAGGTTTAACCTTGGCAGAGTGAGAGAGAGCTCGTTAAGCAGGCAGGTGTGAGCCTGGTTGCTATAGTGACAATGGCTCCATACACACGACACAGACATGCACCTCACTTTTGCTGCTTAAAATGAACAGAAAAGTCAGGCCGAAACAAATCGTTCCCATATGAAAAGTACAAGTCGTATTGACGAAATTCTTTCACCGTGAGCGACAGCAGCTTCTAGTCTACTGAATTCTCAGTTTTCATGCCTGTGGAGTTTATTATATGGACGTGGTGACAGTGTAAAGACACCATGCTCTTCTGATTTTCAAACGAACCTTCTGAGCCATTTTAACATTAGAGTCTATGGAAGAGTTGGAGGGAGGAGGCTGCGCATTGGTGACATTTATGAAAGAACCATAACACCTAGTACAATAGTAAACACATTGGATGAAAGAGGACAGCGATGGCTACGTTTTGAGGGTAAAATCATACCTGTAGAGCAAACGCTGCGGACACAGCAGCAGTTTTAAAAAAGATTTTAAGATTAATTTTTTTGCTCCTCTCACTCTAGCAGTTGAGCTGCCTCACTCTAGCCCCAACATTCCGTCCCATACACACCCATTATAAACTCTGAAACGGCTGAAAAAACATCATGAAACTTAAACTGGAACTGAAGAAAAAGTATAATAGATATTGAAAAGATAAATACAAGTTGAATAGTTGAATGTCTTGTCTTCGTTTTAAAGTTTGAATGGTGGCTCTATGTCAATGTATGTGGAAGTAGTAAGAGTTTAAAAATGAGTAAGTTGAATGAGGATTTGAAGGGTCTCCCCATTGAAATACATTATAAATTTTTGTTGAATAAAGTTGAATAAAATTAAAAATATAAATGTTAAAAATATGAAAAATAGAAGCAATGTTGTCCAAAAGAATAGGAATCTAACGGTGTTTGAATGGTTTTTCTAAGTTGAACGGTTTTGAAGGAGTAGGGTTACAAAAAACGTACGGAATACAGAATAAACTAGAAAGTGCATTTTCTGAAGAAACTGCAGTGTGAATGCTTGAATCTGAATGTATGCACTGAAATGAATTAATTGCTGAATTTTGAGTTAAAAATATTGAATGAAATAAAAAAAAATCAAAAAATCAAATTTAACCTGAAAACAAAGGTGCTGAACTGCTAAAAGCTGAAGGTTACACAGAAGAAGAAGTTGGAAAAAAGCTGAAAATGCTTTAAATGTAAATTAGAAAACCCTAAGAAATGAGAAAAGAACATTTAGAGTCAGAAAACATCTGAATGAATATTAAAAGGTCATATTCTTTGAATCACTGAATGACTAAAATGTGATCCCTCCACTTTGATCCACACAGTTTAAAAAGTTTAAATGCCTGAGCTTTGAAAGACACGGTGTTGGAAAGAGAACAATAATGGCGACAATTTGAGGGTAAAATGATGGCTGTAACACTGTGGACACAGCAGCAGTTGAAAGAGAAGTGCTTAAGATGAATCTTGGTACAGTGGCAGGCAGAGCTCGTTAAGCAGGCAGGTGTGAGCCTGGTTGCTATAGTGACTGCACCCAATGGCTCCATACACACGTACACAGACATGCACCTCACTTTTGCTGCTTAAAATGAACAGAAAAGTCAGGCCGAAACAAATTCTTCCCAAATGAAAAGTACATGTCGTATTGACAAAATTCTTTCACCGTGAGCGACAGCCATGTCTAGTCTACCTAATTCTCAGTTTTCATGCCTGTGGAGTTTATTATATGGACGTGGTGACAGTGTAAAGACACCATGCTCTTCTGATTTTCAAACGAACCTTCTGAGCCATTTTAACATTAGAGTCTATGGAAGAGTTGGAGGGAGGAGGCTGTGCATTGGTGACATTTATGAAAGAACCATAACACCTAGTACAATAGTAAACACATTGGATGAAAGAGGACAGCCATGGCTACGTTTTGAGGGTAAAATCATACCTGTAGAGCAAACGCTGTGGACACAGCAGCAGTTTTAAAAAAGATTTTAAGATTAATTTTTTTGCTCCTCTCACTCTAGCAGTTGAGCTGTCTCACTCTAGCCCCAACATTCCGTCCCATACACACCCATTATAAACTCTGAAACGGGTGAAAAAACATCATGAAACTTAAACTGGAACTGAAGAAAAAGTATAATAGATATTGAAAAGATAAATACAAGTTGAATAGTTGAATGTCTTGTCTTCGTTTTAAAGTTTGAATGGTGGCTCTATGTCAATGTATGTGGAAGTAGTAAGAGTTTAAAAATGAGTAAGTTGAATGAGGATTTGAAGGGTCTCCCCATTGAAATACATTATAAATTTTTGTTGAATAAAGTTGAATAAAATTAAAAATATAAATGTTAAAAATATGAAAAATAGAAGCAGTGTTGTCCAAAAGAATAGGAATCTAACGGTGTTTGAATGGTTTTTCTAAGTTGAACGGTTTTGAAGTTATAGGATTACAAAAAACGTACGGAATAGATAAAATATAATAACTAGAAAGTGCATTTTCTGAAGAAACTGCAGTGTGAATGCTTGAATCTGAATGTATGGACTGAAATGAATTAATTGCTGAATTTTGAGTTAAAAATTTTGAATGAGATAAAAATAAAAAAAAAAACAACCTGAATTTAACCTGAAAACAACAGTGCTGAACTGCTAAAAGCTGAAGGTTACACAGAAGAAGAAGTTGGAAAAAAGCTGAAAATGTTTTAATTGTAAATTAGAAAAACCTAAGAAATGAGAAAAGAACATTTAGAGTCAGAAAACATCTGAAAGAATATTAAAAGGTCATATTCTTTGAATCACTGAATGACTAAAATGTGATCCCTCCACTTGGACCCACACAGTTTAAAAAGTTTACATCTCTGAGCTTTGAAAGACAAGATGTTGGAATAAGAACAACGATGGCGACGTTTTGAGGGTAAAATGATGGCTTTAACACTGTGGACACAGCAGCAGTTGAAAGAGAAGTGTTTAAGATGAATCTTGGCAGAGTGAGAGAGAGAGCTCGTTAAGCAGGCAGGTGTGAGCCTGGTTGCTATAGTGACTGCACCCAAGGGCTCCATACACACGTACACAGACATGCACCTCACTTTTGCTGCTTAAAATGAACAGAAAAGTCAGGCCCAAACAAATCGCTCCCAAATGAAAAGTAAAAGTCGTATTGACAAAATTCTTTCACCGTGAGCGACAGCAATGTCTAGTCTACCTAATTCTCAGTTTTCATGTCTGTGGAGTTTATTATATGGACGTGGTGACAGTGGAAAGACACCATGCTCTTCTGATTTTCAAACGAACCTTCTGAGCCATTTTAACATTAGAGTCTATGGAAGAGTTGGAAGGAGGAGGCTGTGCATTGATGACATTTATGAGAGAACCGTAACACCTAGGACAATAGTAAACACATTGGATGAAAGAGGACAGCGATGGCTACGTTTTGAGGGTAAAATCATACCTGTAGAGCAAACGCTGCGGACACAGCAGCAGTTTTAAAAAAGATTTTAAGATTAATTTTTTTGCTCCTCTCACTCTAGCAGTTGAGCTGCCTCACTCTAGCCCCAACATTCCGTCCCATACACACCCATTATAAACTCTGAAACGGCTGAAAAAACATCATGAAACTTAAACTGGAACTGAAGAAAAAGTATAATAGATATTGAAAAGATAAATACAAGTTGAATAGTTGAATGTCTTGTCTTCGTTTTAAAGTTTGAATGGTGGCTCTATGTCAATGTATGTGGAAGTAGTAAGAGTTTAAAAATGAGTAAGTTGAATGAGAATTTGAAGGGTCTCCCCATTGAAATACATGGGAAATTTTTGTTGAATAAAGTTGAATAAAATTAAAAATATAAATGTTAAAAATGAGAAAAGTAGAAGCAGTCATGTCCAAAAGAATAGGAATCTAATGGTGTTTGAATGGTTTTTCTAAGTTGAACGGTTTTGAAGGAGTAGGAGTACAAAAAACGTACGGAATAGATAAAATATAATAACTAGAAAGTGCATTTTCTGAAGAAACTGCAGTGTGAATGCTTGAATCTGAATGTATGCACTGAAATGAATTAATTGCTGAATTTTGAGTTAAAAATATTGAATGAGATTAAAAAACAAAACAAAACAAAACGAATTTAACCTGAAAACAAAGGTGCTGAACTGCTAAAAGCTGAAGGTTACACAGAAGAAGGAGTTGGAAAAAAACTGAAAATGTTTTAAATGTAAATTAGAAAACCCTAAGAAATGAGAAAAGAACATTTAGAGTCAGAAAACATCTGAAAGAATATTAAAAGGTCATATTCTTTGAATCACTGAATGACTCAAATGTGATCCCTCCACTTTGATCCACACAGTTTAAAAAGTTTAAATGCCTGAGCTTTGAAAGATACGGTGTTGGAAAGAGAACAATAATGGCGACAATTTGAGGGTAAAATGGTGGCTGTGACACTGTGGACACAGCAGCAGTTGAAAGAGAAGTGCTTAAGATGAATCTTGGTACAGTGGCAGGCAGAGCTCGTTAAGCAGGCAGGTGTGAGCCTGGTTGCTATAGTGACCGCACCCAATGGCTCCATACACACGTACACAGACATGCACCTCACTTTTGCTGCTTAAAATGAACAGAAAAGTCAGGCCGAAACAAATCGTTCCCATATGAAAAGTAAAAGTCGTATTGACGAAATTCTTTCACCGTGAGCGACAGCAGCTTCTAGTCTACTGAATTCTCAGTTTTCATGTCTGTGGAGTTTATTATATGGACGTGGTGACAGTGGAAAGACACCATGCTCTTCTGATTTTCAAACGAACCTTCTGAGCCATTTTAACATTAGAGTCTATGGAAGAGTTGGAGGGAGGAGGCTGTGCATTGGTGACATTTATGAAAGAACCATAACACCTAGGACAATAGTAAACACATTGGATGAAAGAGGACAGCCATGGCTACATTTTGAGGGTAAAATCATACCTGTAGAGCAAACGCTGTGGACACAGCAGCAGTTTTAAAAAAGATTTTAAGATTAATTTTTTTGCTCCTCTCACTCTAGCAGTTGAGCTGCCTCACTCTAGCCCCAACATTCCGTCCCATACACACCCATTATAAACTTTGAAACGGGTGAAAAAACATCATGAAACTTAAACTGGAACTGAAGAAAAAGTATAATAGATATTGAAAAGATAAATACAAGTTGAATAGTTGAATGTCTTGTCTTCGTTTTAAAGTTTGAATGGTGGCTCTATGTCAATGTATGTGGAAGTAGTAAGAGTTTAAAAATGAGTAAGTTGAATGAGAATTTGAAGGGTCTCCCCATTGAAATACATGGGAAATTTTTGTTGAATAAAGTTGAATAAAATTAAAAATATAAATGTTAGAAATGAGAAAAATAGAAGCAGTCATGTCCAAAAGAATAGGAATCTAACGGTGTTTGAATGGTTTTTCTAAGTTGAACGGTTTTGAAGGAGTTAGATGCCAAAAAACGTACGGAAGATGATATAATAATAAAGATTAGAAGAACAATACTGTGAATGCTTTTCAAGCATTCACACTAACTAGAAAGTGCATTTTCTGAAGAAACTGCAGTGTGAATGCTTGAATCTGAATGTATGCACTGAAATGAATTAATTGCTGAATTTTGAGTTAAAAATATTGAATGAGATAAAAAAAAAACAAAAAAAAAAACGAATTTAACCTGAAAACAAAGGTGCTGAACTGCTAAAAGCTGAAGGTTACACAGAAGAAGAAGTTGGAAAAAAGCTAAACATGTTTAAAATGTAAATAATAAAAAAATGAGTAATGACAAAAGAAAATTTAGAGTCAGAAAATCTCTGAATGAATATTAAAAGTTCAAATTCTTCTAACTGAAATGAACTTAAAAGATGAACAAAAATTCTGGAGAAAATGCAAACTTTAATATACAGCATAATGTTTTTCAGACATATACACATGTGTATATCATGTTTAATAGTATTACATACATCAATTTGTTTTGTATGTCATAGAAAATAAAAAAAAAATCTTAAGTCATATTTTACAGCTTCTTTCTGAAAAGGACTAGTAGAATAAATAAAAATAACTAAATTAAATAACTAAATAAAAAATAATAAGCAAGATATGAAATACATGAAAATTCAACTTTTAAAACCACAATCCTGAACCTTTAAATTGTGTTGGTTTCTTAGAACATGGCTGAACAGCTGTTTCTATCGTCCTACTTAATCTGTCTACACATCTTTTTATTACTCATTCTTCTTTATGTTTTAATGTAAACAGAGTCCACACAGTGGTAAAAGAGAACTGTATAGAGATTTTTGAGTAAACTCAAATGAAAGCCTAAGGTGGTGACACAGTTTAACATGTGCAAATAATCAAATAAACACATTAGTCCTTTTTGTGAACATGGATAAATAAGTATCCATACAGCATTGTTCAGCCATGCCACTAAATGCTTTTTTACACATTGTTTTAACCTGGGCTCAGACACAAAGTCCCAAAATTAGTTAGTCCCTGACTTTGAGTTGTGGTTATGACTAATTATTATACACAAGGCTTTATCTATCTAAACTCTAAGTACACAAATATGAAAAAAAAACCTATACTTACCAGCTGATACCCCACACTACACACTAGGTGTGCCATGTGACCTGAAACTTTGGTACAAAATCATCATAATCATTCTGTTAACACTGTTTTTTAACACTGTTTGTGTTGCTGTTCAGCAGTTTAAAATGTTTTAGATTGGATTACATGGAATGAATTTGAATTTTCTTGGGGGGTTTTGTGTGTGTTTTGTTCTTAGCAGATTTTTTCTTCCATAACGTTGAATTCCAGTTACCACATTTCTGGCCATATGACATCCCGAGTGCCCACTTAAAAAAATCCCCACAGTTAATTCAACATTAAAACAAAATAAAAATATGTTAAATAAATAAAGGTTTGCTCTGTGATGAAATACTAAATAAGCATACATTGTACAGAGCACTAACAATGACAACAATCCTTTAGCCTGTTGATCAGAGAGAGGCAGTCATTATGTCCATTTAAAACCTGTAATCACAGAGCACAACGTTTCTGTGAAACTATGAAGTCCCATATGATCCTCATCATGTCCAGTGACTTCAGAGTGGATCCTCCCTGTCATCCGGCCAGTGTTTGATGTGTGGCAAGCAGCACAGAAGCAGGATAGCTGAGGACTTTAAAAGAAGAGCAGAAAACAGGAATATGTAGTTGTAAATGTAAATATCAGTGATACTTGTCTTGTCAAAGGGAATAAAATAATGAAAATGTTAACTTACACACTCATTTAGGGAGGATCTTGACACTGCACAGAGGAGGCACAGTCAGTCTGACAATGATGGTGATCTCCAGGGATGTTTTCCTGCAGCAACATTCCTGCCAACTGGCCGTATGATCCAGAGTAGTTGGTTTGTAATAAACAGAAAGGTGTATATGTTAGGTAGTGTGCACTCAGAGCTGGTCCTAAGAAACAAACACATCCTGTAATAAACTGAATACCTGTAGTAGTGCTGCTGCAAATATGAAGCCCTTCTATCATGAGTGGTTTCAAAGAAGGTGTTTTGGAGGCTCAGTCACAGAAACTGTGCAGTCTGTTCAGTCCTGAGTGTCTCGGCTCTGAAGGGGATGGATCACAGAGGGAAACACCTGAGTACAGACATTACAATACACTCTAACACTCCTAAGGTCAAGTGAAAACACAATTTAAACACTTCACAAAGAATGAATACATGTTTTCATGGAAATAATGTCATTAACCCTTTTTGTTGTTAGTAAATCTCACCGACTGCTTGTGGGACAAGCTAGAAGGAAGACTTATCACAGAATGTCTCCTGTGCTCCAGATGTGAAGTCTCACGCTCTGATCGTATGGCGATGAAGATGGTGATGATGAAGTTTCTCTGATCTGTGGCATTACAGTTTCTAGCTGCTATGTGCTTCACATTGTTGGATTTTACATGTGAAGATTGGAGAAGACACAGGAGGACTGTGTCTTGCTTAAAAAAAAAAAAGAAAAAAAAAAGGAAACCTAACAGGAAAGGAAACCCCCCCTCAACTCCCACCGTACCCCCCCCCCCCCTCCCCTCCCACTCAACTCCCCAACCTCACACCATCAAATGTCTATACAAATGTAGGGTATCAGCTGGTAACAGAAAGCAAGTGTAACATATGCACTACATATGTAACACTGCTGAAACATTTCTGGCCAGAAATGTGCAGTTATCAACCCAGACCCACCCTGATGATTGCACTGGCCAGAAACATGATAAAAGCTCATAAAAATTTATGTTTCATAGTAAAATTGGTCCAAAAATATAATTGTGTACTTTTGAAAAAGTTTAAAGTTTATAACAAACCAAAATAATAATATTTTTGTAAATAGTATTTCAAAATAGAGGCACACATAAAGTGGCTTAACTGTCATTATTGCTGTAATTAGGTTTGTTTGTTTGTTTGTTTGTTTGTTTTTTTAAAAAGCAACCTTTAGTCATTATTGTTCTCTCAGAAACAATGAAGAAGCTGTTGAACATTTATGTGTTGTGTGGGCAATCCTCTGGTCCACCCTCCCTCCCTCCCAGCCACAGTGAGACTGGGGCAGCCTGGCAGGATGTTGAAGCCTGGCTGCAGAGAGGATATGCCTACACTATTCATTTTAAACTGCTATATTTGATTTTTCTGACATTTATAGGTTACTGTTAGTGAATTTTAGATTTTCTGTAATAAATAAAATTGTCATCTTTTACTGATATCATTACTTAATTCATGTAATTGTATTTTATGTAAACAATTCAAACATTATACTGCAATGCAGGGCGTCAACTTTTAAATAGCGCTCTACTTTCTTAAGTCATTCAAAAATATAGAAATTACTTACTGTATTCAAAGATCTAGATCATGAATCATCACAGGACAATACACAGTATACTGGGTCATGGTAACTATGGTATGTCTTCATGACTCCAGAATGGAGACATCGATCTGACTGAGAAATGAAAATAAGGTCAAGCAGTGTGTTCTTCTCTGTGGTAGGGGCAGTGATGACCTGTGCGTATCCCCTAGACTCAAACAGCTCCAGGATTGGTTTGTTTGCACTGGATAAAACATTCTCATTAAAATCACCACAAACTATGATGGGATGACAGTCCATGATCTCCAATGAGTCTAATAGGCTTACCAGGTTTTTCAGGAATGGCCTCAGAGTGTAGTCTGGAGGTCTGTATACAACTGCAATCAGAGCACTGACTGGTGCTTCAACCTTTAAAGCCAGAAATTCAAGGTCAGTTACATTATGGATGTACTGTTTTTCATGCACTTGAATGTCACTTTTCACATAAACAGCAACTCCACCACCACTTCTGTTTGCCATCTGGGGAAAGTTTGTGTAGGACAGGTGTCTGTTGCGTTTGAACAAATTATAATTTTCCAAGTGGAGACTCTCTGCGACAAAAGAGCCCCGCAGGTGTGTTTCTGTTAGGCACAAAACATCTGCTAGACACAATTCATGGTGACTTTTGATGTCATTAATGTGAGCTGGCAGTCCCTCTGTATTATGATGAACAATGGTGAAAACCTCTGACCTGCTGAGGGTTTGTCTCACGTGTAGAAGAGGCATCATGTCATCAAGGTTGGCTTGTCTCATGTTCTCAAGTGCTGCAGTGATTTCTGGGTTGGTGAATATTTTTTTCTCCTCCATATCAAGAAGATACAGTCCACTGAGAGACGTCACTCTACTGACAGCTACGTAGGCCATGCCGGGCTCAAAAATGCTCTTAAGAGAGACAACAGCTGATGTGGTTGTCATACCCTGTACCTTATGTATTGTACATGCAAAGGCCAGCTTCACTGGGAACTGTCTTCGTACCACTCCTTTCTGCTTCAGATTCTCCTCTGCTCTCTCAATGTACACCATGTCGTCTGCTGGTGTGCGGTTATTCTTTCCAGATGTCTCATTATCCATTTTAAGTCCAAGCTTGATGATGTGTTGGTCGTTTTCAGAGTAAACTACTCTAAGTAGTTTTCCAAAAGCTCCATTAACCAAACCATTTTGTATGTCAATGTTTCTGGTGAGCATGACACGAGCTCCTTCTGCAACTTTCAGTGTGTCTGGTAACTCGTTTTTACCTCCTTTCAATGGTCTGTCTTGAAGTGCCATTCTGCCAGTTCTAGGATCTTTTCTAAAATCATCTGCATCGATGTCAATGACATGAGTGTGGAGCAGAGCCAGTGTTGCAGAGTTGTGTGCATCCACTTCTTTATTAGTTGCAAAAATGTGCAATGCATCAGTCGGACAATGGGCTGGTTCAGTTATGGCCTGTAACAACAAATCTCTATCTGCTTCGCAAAGCTCATCCAACTTTCCTTTTACACGAATTCTGTTCAGCATCTCTGCAAAGACAACATCATCTTTCTGACGCATAATCTCGGTCAGAGTGATCATCTGAAAATGCTCCCGCCACAGGTCGATCTCGGATGGGTTGTGCACACAGAGAGATTTAGACTGTCGCACTGGGGGTAGCTGATAGAAGTCTCCGACAGCAATGACTGACATGCCTCCAAAGGGTCTCCGAGTCCCTTTGATCTGTTTGAGTCTTGCATCTACATATGCAAACAGATGTCTTGACACCATAGACACTTCGTCAATGACGATTATTTCAGCATTCATAAGTTCTGATCTGACTTCATCCAGCTGATTGCCAAGTCCCTGAATGGGAGGTTTTAAGCTTCTAGGCAGCTTGAGAAGAGAATGCAGTGTTGTTCCAGAAATGTTAAATGCTGCAGTCCCAGTGAAAGCAGTTAACAGGACAGTGGGTTTTGATATGTCAACGTCGTCTGCATATCTGGGCACTTTGCTCAGTATCTTAGATGCTTCTGAGTAGATGCATTTGATAAGATGTGATTTTCCTGTTCCAGCACCACCATTAATATAAAAGAAAAACTGCTCTGGATTTAGAGCACAGACTCTTTTAATGCACCAGTCTCTAACTGCATAAAATATGCAGGCTTGCTTCTTATTCAGATTTTGAAACATCTGACGTAACAATGTGGGATCAATAGCAGGGGGTTCCCTGATGGCTCTGACTTCTGTTGAAGCATCAGCCTGACGGCTGTAGTCGGGCACATCTTCCTGTTCATTTTCATTGTCTCGCTCTCTTTCTTGTTCAACAAGTGGCAACCTTACGAGATCTGATTCAGGTGCCAGATTACACCATTCGTCAGTCACACCTCTGTTCTGCTCATATTCCTCAACAGCGCTCTCGATCTCCTCACTGTTTTTCTCATATTTTTCTCTATTTCTTTTGACAATGTGTTGCACGTACTCAAGACGATCAGTACCTGGTAGCTGTACACAGCCAGCACCATAGAAAGCCTGATAGGTTGGCAAAGATGGTGTTTTCAGTTCGTGGTCTGAACGATGAGGAAGGTACAGTTTAAGCAGTCTTCCATAATATTGCTCTGGATGTTTTTCTTGTGAGCAGCGGTGAAATCTGATGATAGCAGGCTTATTGTTTTTGCGCCTTTGCACAAACCCCATCTCATTGAGAAGGGGCAAAACATCTTTACCTTTTTTCTGTTGGCCATAGACAATCCTGCAAGTAGCAGCAAAGTCTGCCATGCACATCTCCTCATACTCTGGTGTTTCAGGTCTGGCTTTGTATTTGTCATTCAAAGATGTCATCCAAACATTGGAAGATTCAGGTGTTGTGTTGTCCAGAACTGACAGGGGACGACTCATTTTCACAGGATTATCATCAGTTGGTATGAATATTACAGCACGTGAACATTGCTTCATGTGAAGACCACATGCACGAGCAACACATTCTTGTGCACTGATCTCTCGCTTCTTTGAATATGCCTGCATGACGGCTCTCATTTCATCGCACTCATTTACACTGTCCTTATGGGAGTTCTCAATGACAGTTTTCAGGTACTCAGATAGCCCGCCCTCTTTTTTTGATATATATTTCATTAAATAATTTGCAGCACCAAAAGCATCTAAAACAAAGCTTATGTCAATATTACTGTTCCAGGCTTCAAGCAGATGTGGATTATAGCCATTTATCCAAGAGTCTTTTGGATCACGCTTTAGTATGATCGTACTCCTTGTGTTCATTTTATTCAGGTATCTCTGATATTCTGCATGTGTCAAGTTGCATCTTGCCAAGAGCTGCTCTAAACTCATGGAAGCAGTTTCAGGTTCATTCAGCAGCTGGTTCAGTGGTCTGAGCTTGTTCTTTGCCGTTTCTACTTCCAGTGCATCATCCTCACTGGGTCTTGTGATCATTGTCTCATTGCAGGGTGGTTTGGGAAAACCAAAACGGCACCCGGAGCTTAAACTCCTAAAGCACGTCTTTGTGTGGTTCTTACTGTGTTTTTGCACTTCTGTTACTTTTTTGTACAGTTCAGGTTGTTTATGTGGATCAGGCAGCTGAGCTGTGATGTATTTGTTTATAAAATCAAGAACAGTTTGCTCATCATCCTCCTCAAACACAGGAGCACCTTCTACCCACAGGAGGCAGTGTATGTGTGGGCTTCCTCTGTGCTGAAACTCAACTCTGTAAAAGTAGTCAATGACTTTGCCAAGTGGCTCTGCGGGAGATAAGAGTAAATCTCTGAATAATGCTTCAACTCTCTTGTCAAACATGCGCATTGTTGTGACAGGATTGCTTCTCAGGATGTCACACTTTGCTGACCAGTCGAGTCCTTCAAAATTCACTTGTTCACCTTGCTGCCTTGTTATTGCCTCGATCACTTCAGGCCAGCGCATTTCAGCAGCTGAAAATGTGCAAAAGAACGTGGGAGTTCCCAACTGTCTGATCATGGCAAAAAGATCTCTTGTTGTTTTCTCCCAATAGGCTGGGGTTCCTCTCAGAGGCTGCATGAATCTCACTGCATCTTTATTTCGCACCAGTTTCTCCACCTCATGTTTATCTTGTAACATGCCTGAGGTTATTTTTCTACCATCTCTGGTCAGAGGCTTTGCCTTCCTTAACTGTACTGTCATGCTGGATGTAGCCAAGTGTATTTCAGTCACAAACTGTGCAAAGAACAAATAGTTTGTGTCTTTGGCAAAACGATCATCAATGCAGAAAAGTCTTGATTTGAAATACCCACTGGGGGATACTTTGATCAGCCTTCTTTCATCAAGTGTGTTTTGACCTGTAGGAAACTGCACAGGGAAGGCCATGGCCTCCAGTTTAGGTGTTTTGAAAAAACTTATTGGATTGTTTCTCTCTGCAGGAGCAACAGAGTAGATTCCTTCACTGAAACATAATATCTCCTCAGCCACATCAGGGGGCTGCAAACAGGACTCGAGTGCAAAACCACCATTAGTCAGTCCATCTGCTTGCTCTGAATCATCTCTCATCTGTTCATGCGATTGTTCACCATCACAGGGTAACGTGTCAATGTCCTGTTCATTTATATTTTGTGCTTCACTCAGTGCATTTTTCTCACAGCTGTCAATTTCCATTAAATCAGCCTCATCATAATCGTCCTCATTCATGTTTTCATCATCATCATCCTCATCATCTTCATCAGGAAGAGTTGGATCACACAGCTCAGCATCATCTCTGATGCTCACATCCTTATACTGTGGATGAATCTGCTTGAGTTTATGCAGTGCTTGCACAAGTTTAGACCAGCTTACAGTCTGAAACAGCTGATGACCTTTGTAAGACAAGCGTCTCTTCAGTTTTACTCTCATGACCTGAGAATTAATTCTCAATCGAGGTAGTGTTTCAACAGTTTCCTGTACCTCTGATGGGACACAGACCACATTTCCTCTAATTGCTCTTTGTCTGCCTTTGGGAAGAGGAATGATCTTGGCAAATGGTATGCACTTGGCTATGAGATGTCTCTCCAGTATGTTGAGATCAGACAGTTCAGCTGGAATATCAGCAAGATCCAACTTATTGGCAACAGCAAGTGCTGGCATGGATCCATTTTTAAGATGATCGTGGCAGGTGTGACAAATCCACTCTCTCTTTCTCTCATCGGGAACATTGCACTGCTCATTTCTGCAGTTTTCATCACAAACATGAACAAACTTTCCTGTCAAACATGTTGTAACTACATGTGGGTTTTTGACATAATTTGACCTTCTGCAGGGTCGTACTTGGTTTGGAAATGAAGCCTTGAAACATACAGTACATGGGTATGATGGTCCAGCTTTGATTTGTGATTTGAACACAGATATGGCCTCGTTAATCACACTGTTGTCACTCTCTTGGGTTTGTCTGTTCACCCATCTGTATTTCCTTTTTATTTTCATTGCACATCTCATATTGTGCATAATCCTGAAGGCAAGATTACTTTGATACCTGTCTCGCATTAGTTGTTTCATTAGTTGTCTGTGTCTTACTCTGAATGCGTTATCACGTGCATAACGCTGAGTCACTCGAGATCTCTGTCTCTCTCTGAAATCTGGGCTCTCTTGATACCTTTTAGTGATATAGTTTTTTTGTTTTTGTCTAAATTCAGCATTGTCACAGTAGCGTCTTTTAATATATTGTTGTTGTTTCTTTCTGAATTCATCGTTCTCACAGTAGCGTCTTTTAATATATTGTTGTTGTTTCTTTCTGAATTCATCGTTCTCACAGTAGCGTCTTTTAATATATTGTTGTTGTTTCTTTCTGAATTCAGCATTCTCACAGTAACGTCTTTTAATATATTGTTGATGTTTCTGTCTAACTTCAGGATTGTTTTTATATGCCTCGCTTGTAGAAGATTTCTTCTTTTCTTTGTAATCTTTATTTGAAGCGTACTTTTGTCGTTCTTTCCTTTTTTGGTTTTCTTTTCTCTGATTTCTTGGTTTGTCTGATGCCATTAATCTTCTTTTCATTTTGCGCCTTTGCTGTTTATTAACTTTTGTCAGTTTATAGATTTTTTGTATAACTGTATCAGAAAGATCACAGTTAGCACCATTTTTTATTGCAGTCCTTGACTGACAGGAAAAAACATCATTTGATGGAAGGAAATTAAAGTCACTCGATAGTTCTTTGGTAGTTATAAAAGTAGATTCATTTTGAGGAGCTTCGTGTGATGTGAACTGAGTCATACGGACTTCTTGTTGTTTCTCCAGTGGTGTACAAACAGACATTGGAGAGATCTCAGTAAGATCAGTGGTTGTGTTTCTCCTTGGAGAAGAGGAGTTTGCTTCATCAACAGTTGTATCAGAGTGAGTAGGTGCCACAGCAGTGGCAGCTGTTGGTCTGCAGACTGTGTCTGTGATAGTATCACTCAGGTTGACTGTGCTCATACTGTAGAACTGCACAGGCTTCAGTTCATAGTTACAAGAAGGTGATATCTCCATCATTTCATAAGAATCCTGGAGTCTCTTAATCATGTCACTGAGGAGTGTGAATTTCACCATCACAGCCGTACCACGATCACGTGACCATAGTGCTAGAGGAAGACCACTGGCTGTTCTGGAGTGTGGGTCAAAGAAACCATATTTGCCCGATGTGGATCTGAACACTGCGATACACAATCCACTCATAATCAGTAAGGCATACTGCACATCTGACAACAGGCAGCTCAGTCCTGCTTCTAAGCTGAGAAAGGTATCTACTGCCTCCTCTGGAGGTTCTTCAAATGTCCCATACCGGGAAGGCTGTGTCATGTCGACATGATACATAGACCTGCGAGCATCAACTTTGTCTGGCAGCTCATCGGTAGCCAAATGAATATTTTTAGGAAATCTTTTCTTGGCCTCTTTGTACATCACATCACCTTTATCCAAGACCAGATTAAGGTCAGCTGTAGTCATGTTATCATTCTCATGAAGGAAAGCAAGAAATGTGAGTGAGTTACATGTGCACTGCTTGTTTCTGGAGTCTCCATATTTGGGATGAGCCTGGCTGTGAGATGCACAGATATGTGTAACAGAGGGCTGGTTTTCAAAGTTCACTCTTTCTGCATGAGATGGTCCTGCCACATCACTGTGACGGCCTCTTTTTACAATATCAGCATAACCCACCTGTGGGGCACTTGACACCTCAGGTTGGTCTCTATGGTTTACCTGATGATCATTAAATTCATGCTGCAATCCAATCTTTACAGCATCTGCATAGGATACCTGTTGTACATGTGCAGGAACATGTTGACCTGCCTGTTTGACACCATCAGCATTGGTCTTTGCAGACACAAAGTCTTCTGCAGAGCTCTGAGGAAAATCACACTCAGCTTGTTCACATGTTGGTACTTCATGAAACTCATGGAACTTCTTCCAGCGTTGTTTTGCAGCTTGTGACTTTTTCTGCTTCCTTGGCATTTTTACACAAGTGTTTCTCTTAGTCTTTAGAAAATATGTTTATAAAATAAGAGTGGCACACAGCAGATGTTCTCTTTGTCTTTATATTTCAGTTTTTATTTCTCAGAAACAGATGTCTTTGTTTGTTTGACAGTTTGTCAGTCGAGAGAATAATATGCACTCTCTTTATTGGCTTGGCACAACTTAGCAGCAAGCGCAAAGTGAAAAACAGCTAGAGAGAAAATTTAGAAGAGAGAACAGACAGAGCAGGAGAAACACGGCTGGGAAATCACAATCAAACCGTGAATTAGAGTTTTCTTTATTTGTTCAGTTTGTTCTCAGGTAGAGGCAATATGCACTCTTTATTGCTTTAATGGCTTGGCATTTTTCAGCAGCAAGCCAAGAGTGAAAAACAGGTAGAGAGAAAATTTAGCAGAGAGAACAGACAGAGCAGGAGAGACACGGCTTTAAATCAAACCGCAGAGTTTTCTTTGTTTGTTCAGTTTGTTCTCAGGTTGAGGCAAAATATGCACTCTTTATTGCTTTATTGGCTTGTGCATTTTTCAGCAGCAAGCCAAAGAGTGAAAAACAGGTAGAGAGAAAATTTAGCAGAGAGAACAGACAGAGCAGGAGAGACACGGCTTTAAATCAAACCGCAATAAGATTCTTGGTTTGGCAAAATTTCTCACAAACCACAGGGTGAAATACAGATGGAAAGAAGGCAGAGACAACAGGTGGAGTAGGACAGAAGATAGAGGGGTTGGGGGGTTGGGATGTGAGATAGAAGACTGGAGATCTGGTCCTTGTTCTTCTTCTGCACACTGTGAACAAAAAACAAGAAAAAAAAATAATTTTAATAAAATTATATCACATGGTAATTGTATGAACTAATTGTGACTACTGAAAAAGGACAAAACAAATATTCAAGCTAAACTGTTGTCGGCTGCCATGTGCAAAAAGTTGCACAATTTGGCACTTTTTAAAAGAATAAATATTTAATTAAATTCAGCAATAATATTTTTAAATACAAATATGATTGAGTGAATTGTTAACTAATCACATGTAATGTGCAAAAATGTACGAAAAAAATATTTTAGCCCAATTGTTAAGCTGAACTTATGTGTATTTATTATAAAAATGTGTTTAAAAGGTCTAGCACAAAGTTTGAACCCATCACTTTAAAGCTTATATTAGTCAGACTCTTTTTTTAAAATTTTGGTGTACTTCTCTAACAGTATGTGCACACCTACCAGGCAAAGCACAGATGTGAGTCAAGTTCCTGAAAGTGTAAGACAAGAAATAACATGTTAGTTGTCTGTACAGTGTTATCAGACTAACAAAAAAACAAAGCCCACACGACATGATACACTGAACTTATAGTCAGCAGGGTAATTATAGAGTAATATAGCACACCAGCTGATACAGCAGCCATTTTATAATTCAAACTAATTAACTGAAGTATTTATTTAAGTACTTATATAAGGCTACTGTTAGACTGTTACTAGCCTTAGCATCGCTGCTAACGCTAGCATTCCTGCTAGCGTTAGCACTTCAGTTAGTGTTAGCACTGCTGGTAGAACTAGCACTCTTACTGTTAAAACTGAGGCACAATGGCAATAATAAAGCTCATTTGTTACTTTTGTCTCACTGACCGCCAATAAATATCACAGGAATATCACAGGAATATTCTTTTTGTCAGTTAAAAACTGCTAAGGCTAGTGTTGGCACTATAGCTAGCGTTAGCATTGATGCTAGCATTAGCATCGAAGCTAGCATTAGCACTGCTACTAACAGCAAAAGTCATGAAGTACTCTTACTGTTAAAACTGAGGCACAATGGCAATAATAAAGCTCATTTGTTACTTTTGTCTCACTGACCGCCAATAAATATCACAGGAATATCACAGGAATATTCTTTTTGTCAGTTAAAAACTGCTAAGGCTAGTGTTGGCACTATAGCTAGCGTTAGCATTGATGCTAGCATTAGCATCGAAGCTAGCATTAGCACTGCTACTAACAGCAAAAGTCATGAAGTACTCTTACTGTTAAAACTGAGGCACAATGGCAATAATAAATCTCATTTGTTACTTTTGTCTCACTGACCGCCAATAAATATCACAGGAATATCACAAGAATATTCTTTTTGTCAGTTAACAACTGCTAAGGCTAGTGTTAGCACTATAGCTAGCATTAGCATTGAAGCTAGCGTTAGCACTGCTGCTAACAGCAAAAGTCATAAACCTATATAAATGGTAGCAAAGGTTATTCTTTTTTTGCTTTCTTTATTCTTTGAACTCTGTTGAACTTTAAAAAGACTTGATATGTGAGTTTAAATGTCAAACATGTATTTTTACCATAAAATTAAAACAGTGCTGTACTGAGTGTATTGTACTTACCACAGCAGAGAGCAAAGCGGAATGACGGCAGTTGGTGCAGTGATTAGTTAAAGACTGATGAGGCGTTCAGGTGGTGCTTGGAAATTTGAGCATCAGTTTGAACATCAATAATGAGCATATATATTTCTCTGTCATAGAGAGACAGAGAAAAAAATACACAAGACTCACCAGCATACAAATTGGTACTTTTTCTCTTTATGTCACTCATTCGCTTATACTCAGGAAAGAGGGCAACTGGCATTAAATTAGCAAATAAAAAGTATGTCATCTTGAACTGTTTTATGGATTTTATTTTAAGACTACTTTGAGCGTATTCGTGGGGAGATAAACTATACAGACTAAAAACAGAGACATTAAATGAGATTCGATTATTTAAAATGTGGGAAAATACACTACAGACAGGTAGATGCTGTGAGCTTTAATTATCCTGTCAGAAAAGATTATTTTAAAGTCATCAACTGACTAAAACTGCCGAGGTATGAAAAACCTGTGTGGAGAAGACAAGTCCACCAATACACAATCAACTTGAATTTAACAGGGCAATAATTCAGGGCTCTATTCAGTTAGCCTATATTAACTACTGACATACTGTTAATCTGTGGCAAAAGCCTGTCAAACCTGTCTTATTGTACCTATTGAAAAAGTTAATCTTACTACAACTGCTTAGATGTAACACACATTTTTGATTTAATCTTGGCAGAGTGAGAGACAGAGCTCGTTAAGTAGGCAGGTGTGAGCCTGGTTGCTATAGTGACTGCACCCAAGGGCTCCATACACACGGACACAGACATGCACCTCACTTTTGCTGCTTAAAATGAACAGAAAAGTCAGGCCGAAACAAATCGCTCCCAAATGAAAAGTAAAAGTCGTATTGACAAAATTCTTTCACCGTGAGCGACAGCAATGTCTAGTCTACCTAATTCTCAGTTTTCATGCCTGTGGAGCTTATTATATGGACGTGGTGACAGTGGAAACATACCATGCTCTTCTGATTTTCAAACGAACCTTCTGAGACATTTTAACATTAGAGTCTATGGAAGAGTTGGAGGGAGGAGGCTGTGCATTGGTGACATTTATGAAAGAACCATAACACCTAGTACAATAGTAAACACATTGGATGAAAGAGGACAGCGATGGCTACGTTTTGAGGGTAAAATCATACCTGTAGAGCAAACGCTGCGGACACAGCAGCAGTTTTAAAAAAGATTTTAAGATTAATTTTTTTGCTCCTCTCACTCTAGCAGTTGAGCTGTCTCACTCTAGCCCCAACATTCCGTCCCATACACACCCATTATAAACTCTGAAACGGGTGAAAAAACATCATGAAACTTAAACTGGAACTGAAGAAAAAGTATAATAGATATTGAAAAGATAAATACAAGTTGAATAGTTGAATGTCTTGTCTTCGTTTTAAAGTTTGAATGGTGGCTCTATGTCAATGTATGTGGAAGTAGTAAGAGTTTAAAAATGAGTAAGTTGAATGAGAATTTGAAGGGTGTCCCCATTGAAATACATGGGAAATTTTTGTTGAATAAAGTTGAATAAAATTAAAAATATAAATGTTAAAAATATGAAAAATAGAAGCAGTGTTGTCCAAAAGAATAGGAATCTAACGGTGTTTGAATGGTTTTTCTAAGTTGAACGGTTTTGAAGGAGTGAGATGCCAAAAAACGTACGGAATATATAATAATAATAACTAGAAAGTGCATTTTCTGAAGAAACTGCAGTGTGAATGCTTGAATCTGAATGTATGCACTGAAATGAATTAATTGCTGAATTTTGAGTTAAAAATATTGAATGAGATAAAAAAAAAACAAAAAAAAAAAAAAACGAATTTAACCTGAAAACAAAGGTGCTGAACTGCTAAAAGCTGAAGGTTACACAGAAGAAGGAGTTGGAAAAAAACTGAAAATGTTTTAAATGTAAATTAGAAAACCCTAAGAAATGAGAAAAGAACATTTAGAGTCAGAAAACATCTGAATGAATATTAAAAGGTCATATTCTTTGAATCACTGAATGACTCAAATGTGATCCCTCCACTTTGATCCACACAGTTTAAAAAGTTTAAATGCCTGAGCTTTGAAAGATACGGTGTTGGAAAGAGAACAATAATGGCGACAATTTGAGGGTAAAATGATGGCTGTAACACTGTGGACACAGCAGCAGTTGAAAGAGAAGTGTTTAAGATGAATCTTGGTACAGTGGCAGGCAGAGCTCGTTAAGCAGGCAGGTGTGAGCCTGGTTGCTATAGTGACCGCACCCAATGGCTCCATACACACGCACACAGACATGCACCTCACTTTTGCTGCTTAAAATGAACAGAAAAGTAAGGCCGAAACAAATCGTTCCCAAATGAAAAGTAAAAGTCGTATTGACAAAATTCTTTCACCGTGAGCGACAGCAATGTCTAGTCTACCAAATTCTCAGTTTTCATGCCCGTGGAGCTTATTATATGGACGTGGTGACAGTGGAAAGACACCATGCTCTTCTGATTTTCAAACCAACCTTCTGAGCCATTTTAACATTAGAGTCTATGGAAGAGTTGGAGGGAGGAGGCTGTGCATTGGTGACATTTATGAAAGAACCATAACACCTAGTACAATAGTAAACACATTGGATGAAAGAGGACAGCCATGGCTACGTTTTGAGGGTAAAATCATACCTGTAGAGCAAACGCTGTGGACACAGCAGCAGTTTTAAAAAATATTTTAAGATTAATTTTTTTGCTCCTCTCACTCTAGCAGTTGAGCTGTCTCACTCTAGCCCCAACATTCCGTCCCATACACACCCATTATAAATTTTGAAACGGGTGAAAAAACATCATGAAACTTAAACTGGAACTGAAGAAAAAGTATAATAGATATTGAAAAGATAAATACAAGTTGAATAGTTGAATGTCTTGTCTTCGTTTTAAAGTTTGAATGGTGGCTCTATGTCAATGTATGTGGAAGTAGTAAGAGTTTAAAAATGAGTAAGTTGAATGAGAATTTGAAGGGTCTCCCCATTGAAATACATGGGAAATTTTTGTTGAATAAAGTTGAATAAAATTAAAAATATAAATGTTAAAAATGAGAAAAATAGAAGCAGTCATGTCCAAAATAATAGGAATCTAACGATGTTTGAATGGTTTTTCTAAGTTGAACGGTTTTGAAGGAGTTAGATGCCAAAAAACGTACGGAATATGGAATAATAGATAACTAGAAAGTGCATTTTCTGAAGAAACTGCAGTGTGAATGCTTGAATCTGAATGTATGCACTGAAATGAATTCATTGCTGAATTTTGAGTTAAAAATTTTGAATGAGATGAAAAATACAGAATTTAACCTGAAAACAAAGGTGCTGAACTGCTAAAAGCTGAAGGTTACACAGAAGAAGGAGTTGGAAAAAAAACTGAAAATGTTTTAAATGTAAATTAGAAAACCCTAAGAAATGAGAAAAGAACATTTAGAGTCAGAAAACATCTGAAAGAATATTAAAAGGTCATATTCTTTGAATCACTGAATGACTAAAATGTGATCCCTCCACTTTGATCCACACAGTTTAAAAAGTTTAAATGCCTGAGCTTTGAAAGATACGGTGTTGGAAAGATAACAATAATGGCGACAATTTGAGGGTAAAATGATGGCTGTAACACTGTGGACACAGCAGCAGTTGAAAGAGAAGTGTTTAAGATGAATCTTGGTACAGTGGCAGGCAGAGCTCGTTAAGCAGGCAGGTGTGAGCCTGGTTGCTATAGTGACCGCACCCAATGGCTCCATACACACGTACACAGACATGCGCCTCACTTTTGCTGCTTAAAATGAACAGAAAAGTCAGGCCGAAACAAATCGTTCCCAAATGAAAAGTAAAAGTCGTATTGACAAAATTCTTTCACCGTGAGCGACAGCCATGTCTAGTCTACTGAATTCTCAGTTTTCATGCCTGTGGAGTTTATTATATGGACGTGGTGACAGTGGAAAGACACCATGCTCTTCTGATTTTCAAACGAACCTTCTGAGCGATTTTAACATTAGAGTCTATGGAAGAGTTGGAGGGAGGAGGCTGTGCATTGGTGACATTTATGAAAGAACCATAACACCTAGTACAATAGTAAACACATTGGATGAAAGAGGACAGCGATGGCTACATTTTGAGGGTAAAATCATACCTGTAGAGCAAACGCTGCGGACACAGCAGCAGTTTTAAAAAAGATTTTAAGATTAATTTTTTTGCTCCTCTCACTCTAGCAGTTGAGCTGCCTCACTCTAGCCCCAACATTCCGTCCCATACACAGCCATTATAAACTCTGAAACGGGTGAAAAAACATCATGAAACTTAAACTGGAACTGAAGAAAAAGTATAATAGATATTGAAAAGATAAATACAAGTTGAATAGTTGAATGTCTTGTCTTCGTTTTAAAGTTTGAATGGTGGCTCTATGTCAATGTATGTGGAAGTAGTTAGAGTTTAAAAATGAGTAAGTTGAATGAGAATTTGAAGGGTCTCCCCATTGAAATACATGGGAAATTTTTGTTGAATAAAGTTGAATAAAATTAAAAATATAAATGTTAAAAATATGAAAAATAGAAGCAGTCATGTCCAAAAGAATAGGAATCTAATGGTGTTTGAATGGTTTTTCTAAGTTGAACGGTTTTGAAGGAGTTAGATGCCAAAAAACGTACGGAATATGGAATAATAGATAATAAGAAAGATTAGAAGAACAATACTGTGAATGCTTTTCAAGCATTCACACTAATAAGAAAGATTAGAATAACAATACTGTGAATGCTTTTCAAGCATTCACACTAATAATAAAGATTAGAATAACAATACTGTGAATGCTTTTCAAGCATTCACACTAATAAAGATTCGAATAACAATACTGTGAATGCTTTTCAAGCATTCACACTAATAATAAAGACTAGAAAGTGCATTTTCTGAAGAAACTGCAGTGTGAATGCTTGAATCTGAATGTATGGACTGAAATGAATTAATTGCTGAATTTTGAGTTAAAAATTTTGAATGAGATAAAAAAACAAAAAAAACAACCTGAATTTAACCTGAAAACAAAAGTGCTGAACTGCTAAAAGCTGAAGGTTACACAGAAGAAGAAGTTGGAAAAAAGCTGAAAATGTTTTAATTGTAAATTAGAAAAACCTAAGAAATGAGAAAAGAACATTTAGAGTCAGAAAACATCTGAAAGAATATTAAAAGGTCATATTCTTTGAATCACTGAATGACTAAAATGTGATCCCTCCACTTGGACCCACACAGTTTAAAAAGTTTAAATGCCTGAGCTTTGAAAGATACGGTGTTGGAAAGAGAACAATAATGGCGACAATTTGAGGGTAAAATGATGGCTGTAACACTGTGGACACAGCAGCAGTTGAAAGAGAAGTGCTTAAGATGAATCTTGGCACAGTGGCAGGCAGAGCTCGTTAAGCAGGCAGGTGTGAGCCTGGTTGCTATAGTGACCGCACCCAATGGCTCCATACACACGTACACAGACATGCGCCTCACTTTTGCTGCTTAAAATGAACAGAAAAGTCAGGCCGAAACAAATCGTTCCCAAATGAAAAGTAAAAGTCGTATTGACAAAATTCTTTCACTGTGAGCGACAGCAATGTCTAGTCTACCAAATTCTCAGTTTTCATGCCTGTGGAGTTTATTATATGGACGTGGTGACAGTGTAAAGACACCATGCTCTTCTGATTTTCAAACGAACCTTCTGAGCCATTTTAACATTAGAGTCTATGGAAGAGTTGGAGGGAGGAGGCTGTGCATTGGTGACATTTATGAAAGAACCATAACACCTAGTACAATAGTAAACACATTGGATGAAAGAGGACAGCCATGGCTACGTTTTGAGGGTAAAATCATACCTGTAGAGCAAACGCTGTGGACACAGCAGCAGTTTTAAAAAAGATTTTAAGATTAATTTTTTTGCTCCTCTCACTCTAGCAGTTGAGCTGTCTCACTCTAGCCCCAACATTCCGTCCCATACACACCCATTATAAACTCTGAAACGGGTGAAAAAACATCATGAAACTTAAACTGGAACTGAAGAAAAAGTATAATAGATATTGAAAAGATAAATACAAGTTGAATAGTTGAATGTCTTGTCTTCGTTTTAAAGTTTGAATGGTGGCTCTATGTCAATGTATGTGGAAGTAGTAAGAGTTTAAAAATGAGTAAGTTGAATGAGGATTTGAAGGGTCTCCCCATTGAAATACATTATAAATTTTTGTTGAATAAAGTTGAATAAAATTAAAAATATAAATGTTAAAAATATGAAAAATAGAAGCAGTGTTGTCCAAAAGAATAGGAATCTAACGGTGTTTGAATGGTTTTTCTAAGTTGAACGGTTTTGAAGTTATAGGATTACAAAAAACGTACGGAATAGATAAAATATAATAACTAGAAAGTGCATTTTCTGAAGAAACTGCAGTGTGAATGCTTGAATCTGAATGTATGCACTGAAATGAATTAATTGCTGAATTTTGAGTTAAAAATTTTGAATGAGATAAAAAAAAATCCGAATTTAACGTGAAAACAAAAGTGCTGAACTGCTAAAAGCTGAAGGTTACACAGAAGAAGAAGTTGGAAAAAAGCTGAAAATGTTTTAATTGTAAATTAGAAAAACCTCAGAACTGAGAAAAGAAAATTCAGAGTCAGAAAACATCTGAAAGAACATTAAAAGTTCATATTCTTTGAATCACTGAATGACTAAAATGTGATCCCTCCGCTTGGATCCACACAGTTTAAAAAATGTAAAAGTCTGAGCTTTGAAAGACAATGTTGGAAAGAGAACAACGATGGTGACATTTTGAGGGTAAAATGATGGCTGTAACACTGTGGACACAGCAGCAGTTGAAAGAGAAGTGTTTAAGATGAATCTTGGCAGAGTGAGAGAGAGAGCTCGTTAAGCAGGCAGGTGTGAGCCTGGTTGCTATAGTGACCGCACCCAATGGCTCCATACACACGTACACAGACATGCGCCTCACTTTTGCTGCTTAAAATGAACAGAAAAGTCAGGCCGAAACAAATCGCTCCCAAATGAAAAGTAAAAGTCGTATTGACGAAATTCTTTCACCGTGAGCGACAGCAATGTCTAGTCTACCTAATTCTCAGTTTTCATGCCTGTGGAGCTTATTATATGGACGTGGTGACAGTGGAAAGACACCATGCTCTTCTGATTTTCAAACGAACCTTCTGAGCCATTTTAACATTAGAGTCTATGGAAGAGTTGGAGGGAGGAGGCTGTGCATTGGTGACATTTATGAAAGAACCATAACACCTAGGACAATAGTAAACACATTGGATGAAAGAGGACAGCGATGGCTACGTTTTGAGGGTAAAATGGTGGCTGTAGAGCAAACGCTGTGGACACAGCAGCAGTTTTAAAAAATATTTTAAGATTAATTTTTTTGCTCCTCTCACTCTAGCAGTTGAGCTCTCTCACTCTAGCCCCAACATTCCGTCCCATACACACCCATTATAAACTCTGAAACGGGTGAAAAAACATCATGAAACTTAAACTGGAACTGAAGAAAAAGTATAATAGATATTGAAAAGATAAATACAAGTTGAATAGTTGAATGTCTTGTCTTCGTTTTAAAGTTTGAATGGTGGCTCTATGTCAATGTATGTGGAAGTAGTAAGAGTTTAAAAATGAGTAAGTTGAATGAGGATTTGAAGGGTCTCCCCATTGAAATACATTATAAATTTTTGTTGAATAAAGTTGAATAAAATTAAAAATATAAATGTTAAAAATATGAAAAATAGAAGCAGTGTTGTCCAAAAGAATAGGAATCTAACGGTGTTTGAATGGTTTTTCTAAGTTGAACGGTTTTGAAGGAGTAGGATTACAAAAAACGTACGGAATAGATAAAATATAATAATAACTAGAAAGTGCATTTTCTGAAGAAACTGCAGTGTGAATGCTTGAATCTGAATGTATGCACTGAAATGAATTAATTACTGAATTTTGAGTTAAAAATATTGAATGAGATAAAAAAAAACCCGAATTTAACCTGAAAACAAAAGTGCTGAACTGCTAAAAGCTGAAGGTTACACAGAAGAAGAAGTTGGAAAAAAGCTGAAAATGTTTTAATTGTAAATTAGAAAACCCTAAGAAATGAGAAAAGAACATTTAGAGTCAGAAAACATCTGAATGAATATTAAAAGGTCATATTCTTTGAATCACTGAATGACTCAAATGTGATCCCTCCACTTTGAGCCACACAGTTTAAAAAGTTTAAATGCCTGAGCTTTGAAAGACACGGTGTTGGAAAGAGAACAATAATGGCGACAATTTGAGGGTAAAATGATGGCTGTAACACTGTGGACACAGCAGCAGTTGAAAGAGAAGTGCTAAAGATGAATCTTGGTACAGTGGCAGGCAGAGCTCGTTAAGCAGGCAGGTGTGAGCCTGGTTGCTATAGTGACCGCACCCAATGGCTCCATACACACGTACACAGACATGCGCCTCACTTTTGCTGCTTAAAATGAACAGAAAAGTCAGGCCGAAACAAATCGCTCCCAAATGAAAAGTAAAAGTCGTATTAACAAAATTCTTTCACCGTGAGCGACAGCAATGTCTAGTCTACCTAATTCTCAGTTTTCATGCCTGTGGAGCTTATTATATGGACGTGGTGACAGTGGAAAGACACCATGCTCTTCTGATTTTCAAACGAACCTTCTGAGCCATTTTAACATTAGAGTCTATGGAAGAGTTGGAGGGAGGAGGCTGTGCATTGGTGACATTTATGAAAGAACCATAACACCTAGTACAATAGTAAACACATTGGATGAAAGAGGACAGCCATGGCTACGTTTTGAGGGTAAAATCATACCTGTAGAGCAAACGCTGCGGACACAGCAGCAGTTTTAAAAAAGATTTTAAGATTAATTTTTTTGCTCCTCTCACTCTAGCAGTTAAGCTGCCTCACTCTAGCCCCAACATTCCGTCCCATACACACCCATTATAAACTCTGAAACGGGTGAAAAAACATCATGAAACTTAAACTGGAACTGAAGAAAAAGTATAATAGATATTGAAAAGATAAATACAAGTTGAATAGTTGAATGTCTTGTCTTCGTTTTAAAGTTTGAATGGTGGCTCTATGTCAATGTATGTGGAAGTAGTAAGAGTTTAAAAATGAGTAAGTTGAATGAGGATTTGAAGGGTCTCCCCATTGAAATACATTATAAATTTTTGTTGAATAAAGTTGAATAAAATTAAAAATATAAATGTTAAAAATATGAAAAATAGAAGCAGTGTTGTCCAAAAGAATAGGAATCTAACGGTGTTTGAATGGTTTTTCTAAGTTGAACGGTTTTGAAGGAGTAGGCTTACAAAAAACGTACGGAAAAATAAAATATAATAATAACTAGAAAGTGCATTTTCTGAAGAAACTGCAGTGTGAATGCTTGAATCTGAATGTATGCACTGAAATGAATTAATTGCTGAATTTTGAGTTAAAACTTTTTTAATGAGATAAAAAAAAACCAAATTTAACCTGAAAACAAAAGTGCTGAACTGCTAAAAGCTGAAGGTTACACAGAAGAAGAAGTTGGAAAAAAGCTGAAAATGTTTTAATTGTAAATTAGAAAACCCTAAGAAATGAGAAAAGAACATTTAGAGTCAGAAAACATCTGAATGAATATTAAAAGGTCATATTCTTTGAATCACTGAATGACTAAAATGTGATCCCTCCACTTGGATCCACACAGTTTAAAAAGTTTACATCTCTGAGCTTTGAAAGACAAGATGTTGGAAAGAGAACAACGATGGTGACATTTTGAGGGTAAAATGATGGCTGTAACACTGTGGACACAGCAGCAGTTGAAAGAGAAGTGTTTAAGATGAATCTTGGCAGAGTGAGAGAGAGAGCTCGTTAAGCAGGCAGGTGTGAGCCTGGTTGCTATAGTGACCGCACCCAATGGCTCCATACACACGTACACAGACATGCGCCTCACTTTTGCTGCTTAAAATGAACAGAAAAGTCAGGCCGAAACAAATCGCTCCCAAATGAAAAGTAAAAGTCGTATTGACGAAATTCTTTCACCGTGAGCGACAGCAATGTCTAGTCTACCTAATTCTCAGTTTTCATGCCTGTGGAGCTTATTATATGGACGTGGTGACAGTGGAAAGACACCATGCTCTTCTGATTTTCAAACGAACCTTCTGAGCCATTTTAACATTAGAGTCTATGGAAGAGTTGGAGGGAGGAGGCTGTGCATTGGTGACATTTATGAAAGAACCATAACACCTAGGACAATAGTAAACACATTGGATGAAAGAGGACAGCGATGGCTACGTTTTGAGGGTAAAATGGTGGCTGTAGAGCAAACGCTGTGGACACAGCAGCAGTTTTAAAAAATATTTTAAGATTAATTTTTTTGCTCCTCTCACTCTAGCAGTTGAGCTCTCTCACTCTAGCCCCAACATTCCGTCCCATACACACCCATTATAAACTCTGAAACGGGTGAAAAAACATCATGAAACTTAAACTGGAACTGAAGAAAAAGTATAATAGATATTGAAAAGATAAATACAAGTTGAATAGTTGAATGTCTTGTCTTCGTTTTAAAGTTTGAATGGTGGCTCTATGTCAATGTATGTGGAAGTAGTAAGAGTTTAAAAATGAGTAAGTTGAATGAGGATTTGAAGGGTCTCCCCATTGAAATACATTATAAATTTTTGTTGAATAAAGTTGAATAAAATTAAAAATATAAATGTTAAAAATATGAAAAATAGAAGCAGTGTTGTCCAAAAGAATAGGAATCTAACGGTGTTTGAATGGTTTTTCTAAGTTGAACGGTTTTGAAGGAGTAGGATTACAAAAAACGTACGGAATAGATAAAATATAATAACTAGAAAGTGCATTTTCTGAAGAAACTGCAGTGTGAATGCTTGAATCTGAATGTATGGACTGAAATGAATTAATTGCTGAATTTTGAGTTAAAAATTTTGAATGAGATAAAAAAACAAAAAAAACAACTGAATTTAACCTGAAAACAACAGTGCTGAACTGCTAAAAGCTGACGTTTAACATAGAAGAAGAAGTTGGAAAATAGCTGAAAATGTTTTAAATGTAAATTAGAAAAACCTAAGAAATGAGAAAAGAAAATTTAGAGTCAGAAAACATCTGAATTAATATTAAAAGCTCATATTCTTTGAATCACTGAATGACTCAAATGTGATCCCTCCACTTTGATCCACACCGTTTAAAAAGTTGACATTTCTGAGCTTTGAAAGACACTGTGTTGGAAAGAGAACAACGATGGCGACGTTTTGAGGGTAAAATGATGGCTTTAACACTGTGGACACAGCAGCAGTTGAGAGAGAAGTGTTTAAGATGAATCTTGGTACAGTGGCAGGCAGAGCTCGTTAAGCAGGCAGGTGTGAGCCTGGTTGCTATAGTGACTGCACCCAATGGCTCCATACACACGTACACAGACATGCACCTCACTTTTGCTGCTTAAAATGAACAGAAAAGTCAGGCCGAAACAAATCGTTCCCAAATGAAAAGTAAAAGTCGTATTGACAAAATTCTTTCACCGTGAGCGACAGCAGCTTCTAGTCTACTGAATTCTCAGTTTTCATGCCTGTGGAGTTTATTATATGGACGTGGTGACAGTGGAAAGACACCATGCTCTTCTGATTTTCAAACGAACCTTCTGAGCCATTTTAACATTAGAGTCTATGGAAGAGTTGGAAGGAGGAGGCTGTGCATTGGTGACATTTATGAAAGAACCGTAACACCTAGGACAATAGTAAACACATTGGATGAAAGAGGACAGCCATGGCTACGTTTTGAGGGTAAAATCATACCTGTAGAGCAAACGCTGCGGACACAGCAGCAGTTTTAAAAAAGATTTTAAGATTAATTTTTTTGCTCCTCTCACTCTAGCAGTTGAGCTGCCTCACTCTAGCCCCAACATTCCGTCCCATACACACCCATTATAAACTCTGAAACGGGTGAAAAAACATCATGAAACTTAAACTGGAACTGAAGAAAAAGTATAATAGATATTGAAAAGATAAATACAAGTTGAATAGTTGAATGTCTTGTCTTCGTTTTAAAGTTTGAATGGTGGCTCTATGTCAATGTATGTGGAAGTAGTAAGAGTTTAAAAATGAGTAAGTTGAATGAGAATTTGAAGGGTCTCCCCATTGAAATACATGGGAAATTTTTGTTGAATAAAGTTGAATAAAATTAAAAATATAAATGTTAAAAATGAGAAAATTAGAAGCAGTCATGTCCAAAATAATAGGAATCTAACGATGTTTGAATGGTTTTTCTAAGTTGAACGGTTTTGAAGGAGTAGGCTTTCAAAAAACGTACGGAAAAATAAAATATAATAATAATAATAACTAGAAAGTGCATTTTCTGAAGAAACTGCAGTGTGAATGCTTGAATCTGAATGTATGCACTGAAATGAATTAATTGCTGAATTTTGAGTTAAAAATATTGAATGAGATTAAAAAAAACCCCGAATTTAACCTGAAAACAACAGTGCTGAACTGCTAAAAGCTGAAGGTTACACAGAAGAAGAAGTTGGAAAAAAGCTGAAAATGTTTTAATTGTAAATTAGAAAAACCTAAGAAATGAGAAAAGAACATTTAGAGTCAGAAAACATCTGAAAGAATATTAAAAGGTCATATTCTTTGAATCACTGAATGACTCAAATGTGATCCCTCCACTTGGACCCACACAGTTTAAAAAGTTTACATCTCTGAGCTTTGAAAGACAAGATGTTGGAAAAAGAACAACGATGGCGACGTTTTGAGGGTAAAATGATGGCTTTAACACTGTGGACACAGCAGCAGTTGAAAGAGAAGTGCTTAAGATGAATTTTGGCAGAGTGAGAGAGAGAGCTCGTTAAGCAGGCAGGGCAGGCAGGTGTGAGCCTGGTTGCTATAGTGACCGCACCCAAGGGCTCCATACACACGGACACAGACATGCACCTCACTTTTGCTGCTTAAAATGAACAGAAAAGTCAGGCCGAAACAAATCGCTCCCAAATGAAAAGTAAAAGTCGTATTGACAAAATTCTTTCACCGTGAGCGACAGCAATGTCTAGTCTACCTAATTCTCAGTTTTCATGCCTGTGGAGCTTATTATATGGACGTGGTGACAGTGGAAAGACACCATGCTCTTCTGATTTTCAAACGAACCTTCTGAGCCATTTTAACATTAGAGTCTATGGAAGAGTTGGAGGGAGGAGGCTGTGCATTGGTGGCATTTATGAAAGAACCATAACACCTAGTACAATAGTAAACACATTGGATGAAAGAGGACAGCGATGGCTACGTTTTGAGGGTAAAATCATACCTGTAGAGCAAACGCTGCGGACACAGCAGCAGTTTTAAAAAAGATTTTAAGATTAATTTTTTTGCTCCTCTCACTCTAGCAGTTGAGCTGCCTCACTCTAGCCCCAACATTCCGTCCCATACACACCCATTATAAACTCTGAAACGGGTGAAAAAACATCATGAAACTTAAACTGGAACTGAAGAAAAAGTATAATAGATATTGAAAAGATAAATACAAGTTGAATAGTTGAATGTCTTGTCTTCGTTTTAAAGTTTGAATGGTGGCTCTATGTCAATGTATGTGGAAGTAGTAAGAGTTTAAAAATGAGTAAGTTGAATGAGAATTTGAAGGGTCTCCCCATTGAAATACATGGGAAATTTTTGTTGAATAAAGTTGAATAAAATTAAAAATATAAATGTTAAAAATGAGAAAAATAGAAGCAGTCATGTCCAAAATAATAGGAATCTAACGATGTTTGAATGGTTTTTCTAAGTTGAACGGTTTTGAAGGAGTAGGGTTTTAAAAAACGTACGGAAAAATAATAAAATATAATAATAAAGATTAGAAGAACAATACTGTGAATGCTTTTCAAGCATTCACACTAACTAGAAAGTGCATTTTCTGAAGAAACTGCAGTGTGAATGCTTGAATCTGAATGTATGCACTGAAATGAATTAATTACTGAATTTAAGTTAAAAATCTTGAATGAGATAAAAAAAAAAACCGAATTTAACCTGAAAACAAAAGTGCTGAACTGCTAAAAGCTGAAGGTTACACAGAAGAAGAAGTTGGAAAAAAGCTGAAAATGTTTTAATTGTAAATTAGAAAAACCTAAGAAATGAGAAAAGAACATTTAGAGTCAGAAAACATCTGAAAGAATATTAAAAGGTCATATTCTTTGAATCACTGAATGACTAAAATGTGATCCCTCCACTTGGACCCACACAGTTTAAAAAGTTTACATCTCTGAGCTTTGAAAGACAAGATGTTGGAAAAAGAACAACGATGGCGACGTTTTGAGGGTAAAATGATGGCTTTAACACTGTGGACACAGCAGCAGTTGAAAGAGAAGTGTTTAAGATTAATTTTGGTACAGTGGCAGGCAGAGCTCGTTAAGCAGGCAGGTGTGAGCCTGGTTGCTATAGTGACCGCACCCAATGGCTCCATACACACGTACACAGACATGCGCCTCACTTTTGCTGCTTAAAATGAACAGAAAAGTCAGGCCGAAACAAATCGCTCCCAAATGAAAAGTATAGGTCGTATTGACGAAATTCTTTCACCGTGAGCGGCAGCAATGTCCAGTCTACCTAATTCTCAGTTTTCATGCCTGTGGAGTTTATTATATGGACGTGGTGACAGTGTAAAAACACCATGCTCTTCTGATTTTCAAACGAACCTTCTGAGCCGTTTTAACATTAGAGTCTATGGAAGAGTTGGAGGGAGGAGGCTGTGCATTGGTGACATTTATGAAAGAACCATAACACCTAGTACAATAGTAAACACATTGGATGAAAGAGGACAGCGATGGCTACGTTTTGAGGATAAAATCATACCTGTAGAGCAAACGCTGTGGACACAGCAGCAGTTTTAAAAAAGATTTTAAGATTAATTTTTTTGCTCCTCTCACTCTAGCAGTTGAGCTGTCTCACTCTAGCGGCAACATTCCGTCCCATACACACCCATTATAAACTCTGAAACGGGTGAAAAAACATCATGAAACTTAAACTGGAACTGAAGAAAAAGTATAATAGATATTGAAAAGATAAATACAAGTTGAATAGTTGAATGTCTTGTCTTCGTTTTAAAGTTTGAATGGTGGCTCTATGTCAATGTATGTGGAAGTAGTAGGAGTTTAAAAATGAGTAAGTTGAATGAGAATTTGAAGGGTCTCCCCATTGAAATACATGGGAAATTTTTGTTGAATAAAGTTGAATAAAATTAAAAATATAAATGTTAAAAATGAGAAAAGTAGAAGCAGTCATGTCCAAAAGAAGAGGAATCTAATGGTGTTTGAATGGTTTTTCTAAGTTGAACGGTTTTGAAGGAGTAGGAGTACAAAAAACGTACGGAATAGATAAAATAGAATAATAAAGATTAGAAGAACAATACTGTGAATGCTTTTCAAGCATTCACACTAATAAAGATTAGAATAACAATACTGTGAATGCTTTTCAAGCATTCACACTAACTAGAAAGTGCATTTTCTGAAGAAACTGCAGTGTGAATGCTTGAATCTGAATGTATGCACTGAAATGAATTAATTGCTGAATTTTGAGTTAAAAATATTGAATGAGATTAAAAAAAAACAAAAAAAAAACGAATTTAACCTGAAAACAACAGTGCTGAACTGCTAAAAGCTGAAGGTTACACAGAAGAAGAAGTTGGAAAAAAGCTGAAAATGTTTTAATTGTAAATTAGAAAAACCTAAGAAATGAGAAAAGAACATTTAGAGTCAGAAAACATCTGAATGAATATTAAAAGGTCATATTCTTTGAATCACTGAATGACTCAAATGTGATCCCTCCACTTTGATCCACACAGTTTAAAAAGTTTAAATGCCTGAGCTTTGAAAGATACGGTGTTGGAAAGAGAACAATAATGGCGACAATTTGAGGGTAAAATGATGGCTTTAACACTGTGGACACAGCAGCAGTTGAAAGAGAAGTGCTTAAGATGAATCTTGGTACAGTGGCAGGCAGAGCTCGTTAAGCAGGCAGGTGTGAGCCTGGTTGCTATAGTGACCGCACCCAATGGCTCCATACACACGTACACAGACATGCGCCTCACTTTTGCTGCTTAAAATGAACAGAAAAGTCAGGCCGAAACAAATCGTTCCCAAATGAAAAGTAAAAGTCGTATTGACGAAATTCTTTCACCGTGAGCGACAGCAGCTTCTAGTCTACCTAATTCTCAGTTTTCATGTCTGTGGAGTTTATTATATGGACGTGGTGACAGTGGAAAGACACCATGCTCTTCTGATTTTCAAACGAACCTTCTGAGCCATTTTAACATTAGAGTCTATGGAAGAGTTGGAGGGAGGAGGCTGTGCATTGGTGACATTTACGAAAGAACCATAACACCTAGGACAATAGTAAACACATTGGATGAAAGAGGACAGCGATGGCTACGTTTTGAGGGTAAAATCATACCTGTAGAGCAAACGCTGCGGACACAGCAGCAGTTTTAAAAAAGATTTTAAGATTAATTTTTTTGCTCCTCTCACTCTAGCAGTTGAGCTGCCTCACTCTAGCCCCAACATTCCGTCCCATACACACCCATTATAAACTCTGAAACGGCTGAAAAAACATCATGAAACTTAAACTGGAACTGAAGAAAAAGTATAATAGATATTGAAAAGATAAATACAAGTTGAATAGTTGAATGTCTTGTCTTCGTTTTAAAGTTTGAATGGTGGCTCTATGTCAATGTATGTGGAAGTAGTAAGAGTTTAAAAATGAGTAAATTGAATGAGAATTTGAAGGGTCTCCCCATTGAAATACATGGGAAATTTTTGTTGAATAAAGTTGAATAAAATTAAAAATATAAATGTTAAAAATGAGAAAAATAGAAGCAGTGTTGTCCAAAAGAATAGGAATCTAATGGTGTTTGAATGGTTTTTCTAAGTTGAACGGTTTTGAAGGAGATAGATTACAAAAAACGTACGGAATCCATAATAATAAAATAGAATAAAGATTAGAAGAACAATACTGTGAATGCTTTTCAAGCATTCACACTAACTAGAAAGTGCATTTTCTGAAGAAACTGCAGTGTGAATGCTTGAATCTGAATGTATGGACTGAAATGAATTAATTGCTGAATTTTGAGTTAAAATTTTTGAATGAGATAAAAAAAAAACAACAACCTGAATTTAACCTGAAAACAAAAGTGCTGAACTGCTAAAAGCTGAAGGTTACACAGAAGAAGAAGTTGGAAAAAAGCTTCTGTGTAACCTTCAGCTTTTAGCAGTTCAGCACCTTTGTTTTCAGGTTAAATTCGGGGGTTTTTTGTTTGTTTTTTTAAAATTTCATTTAATATTTTTAACTCAAAATTCAGCAATTAATTCATTTCAGTGCATACATTCAGATTCAAGCATTCACACTGCAGTTTCTTCAGAAAATGCACTTTCTAGTTATTATTGTGTGGATGCTTTAAGCATCCACACTATTGTTTTCCTGTTTCTCTTTATTCTTTATTATTATTATTCTAGTTGCTTCCGTACACTTTTCGCCGTTAAACTACTTCCACAATTTTCAGCCGATTTTCACCGTTCAAATTTTAAACTATTCTGCTATTTTTGCTAATTCCTGCTACGATTTTTGCTATTTTTAACTATTATACTTTTTAAAATATTAAGCTTTTTTCCTTTAATTTGTCCCATTGAAATGAATGGGAAACTTCTGCAATTCTGCTAAATTTTGCTTGTTTTTGAAACTTAACTACTTCCTCATATTTTCACCTAGAACAACCATTCAAATTTTAAAATGTTCACAAATTATTTGGCTATTCAGGTATGATTCAGCTTTTTCAAATCTTCTACTGTTTTACTTTTATGCCTCTTAAAGTTTTGAGTTGCAAAATTGTGATTTTTCACAAAATACATGTGTTGTTATGGTTGCTATGCTCTTGGCTTCCAGTGTGCCACTGAAGGTTTTGCAATTTTCACTTCATGTCCGAACAACTTCCTGCTACTTGCTCAATTTTCACTCAACTTTCCTAACCGTAGGGGCTAGAGCGGTCATTCTTACACCGTTTTGTTCAGAAGAGATGGGGGAATCTTCCAGTGTTAACAATTTATCATTAAAATGTGAATTTTTAGAGATATACGACATGGATGACTTGTTGACTTAGAAGCCACGAATTCCCCCAATATGCAAATTTGAATGCCTGAGGCCACATATATGATTGGCTGGCTGGGAAGCCGTGCAGGCCCTGATTTGTGGATTTGAATTCATTTTCAGCTTTTCAAGCATTCACACTAACTAGAAAGTGCATTTTCTGAAGAAACTGCAGTGTGAATGCTTGAATCTGAATGTATGCACTGAAATGAATTAATTGCTGAATTTAAGTTATAAATTTTGAATGAGATGAAAAATACAGAAATTTTCACCTGAAAACAAAAGTGCTGAACTGCTAAAAGCTGATATCCACACAGAAGAAGTTGGAAAATAGCTGAAAATGTTTTAAATGTAAATTAGAAAAACCTAAGTAATGAGAAAAGAACATTTAGAGTCAGAAAACATCTGAATGAATATTAAAAGTTCATATTCTTTGAATCACTGAATGACTCAAATGTGATCCCTCCACTTGGATCCACACAGTTTAAAAAATTTAAAAGTCTGAGCTTTGAAAGACACGGTGTTGGAAAGAGAACAACGATGGCGACGTTTTGAGGGTAAAATGATGGCTCTAACACTGTGGACACAGCAGCAGTTGAAAGAGAAGTGTTTAATATGAATCTTGGCCCAGTGGCAGGCAGAGCTCGTTAAGCAGGCAGGTGTGAGCCTGGTTGCTATAGTGACCGCACCCAATGGCTCCATACACACGTACACAGACATGCACCTCACTTTTGCTGCTTAAAATGAACAGAAACGTCAGGCCGAAACAAATCGTTCCCAAATGAAAAGTATAGGTCGTATTGACGAAATTCTTTCACCGTGAGCGGCAGCAATGTCTAGTCTACTGAATTCTCAGTTTTCATGCCTGTGGAGTTTATTATATGGACGTGGTGACAGTGTAAAGACACCATGCTCTTCTGATTTTCAAACCAACCTTCTGAGACATTTTAACATTGGAGTCTATGGAAGAGTTGGAGGGAGGAGGCTGTGCATTGGTGACATTTATGAAAGAACCATAACACCTAGTACAATAGTAAACACATTGGATGAAAGAGGACAGCGATGGCTACGTTTTGAGGGTAAAATCATACCTGTAGAGCAAACGCTGTGGACACAGCAGCAGTTTTAAAAAAGATTTTAAGATTAATTTTTTTGCTCCTCTCACTCTAGCAGTTGAGCTGCCTCACTCTAGCCCCAACATTCCGTCCCATACACACCCATTATAAACTCTGAAACGGCTGAAAAAACATCATGAAACTTAAACTGGAACTGAAGAAAAAGTATAATAGATATTGAAAAGATAAATACAAGTTGAATAGTTGAATGTCTTGTCTTCGTTTTAAAGTTTGAATGGTGGCTCTATGTCAATGTATGTGGAAGTAGTAAGAGTTTAAAAATGAATAAGTTGAATGAGAATTTGAAGGGTCTCCCCATTGAAATACATGGGAAATTTTGGGAAATTTTTGTTGAATAAAGTTGAATAAAATTAAAAATATAAATGTTAAAAATATGAAAAATAGAAGCAGTGTTGTCCAAAAGAATAGGAATCTAACGGTGTTTGAATGGTTTTTCTGAGTTGAACGGTTTTGAAGGAGTAGGATTACAAAAAACGTACGGAATAGATAAAATATAATAATAACTAGAAAGTGCATTTTCTGAAGAAACTGCAGTGTGAATGCTTGAATCTGAATGTATGCACTGAAATGAATTAATTGCTGAATTTTGAGTTAAAAATATTGAACGAGATGAAAAATACAGAAATTTGCACATGAAAACAAAAAAGCTGAACTGCTAAAAGCTGACAATCACACAGAGAAGAAGTTGGAAAAAAGCTGAAAATGTTTAAAATGTAAATTAGAAAAAGATGAGTAATGAGAAAAGAAAATTTAGAGTCAGAAAACATCTGAAAGAATATTAAAAGGTCATATTCTTTGAATCACTGAATGACTAAAATGTGATCCCTCCACTTTGATCCACACAGTTTAAAAATTTTAAATGTCTGAGATTTTAAAGACACAGTGTTAGAAAGAGAACAACGATGGTGACGTTTTGAGGGTAAAATGATGGCTGTAACACTGTGGACACAGCAGCAGTTGAAAGAGAAGTGTTTAAGATGAATCTTGGCAGAGTGAGAGAGAGAGCTCGTTAAGCAGGCAGGTGTGAGCCTGGTTGCTATAGTGACTGCACCCAATGGCTCCATACACACGACACAGACATGCACCTCACTTTTGCTGCTTAAAATGAACAGAAAAGTCAGGCCGAAACAAATCGTTCCCATATGAAAAGTACAAGTCGTATTGACGACATTTTTTCACCGTGAGCGACAGCAATGTCTAGTCTACTGAATTCTCAGTTTTCATGCCTGTGGAGTTTATTATATGGACGTGGTGACAGTGGAAAGACACCATGCTCTTCTGATTTTCAAAAGAACCTTCTGAGCCATTTTAACATTAGAGTCTATGGAAGAGTTGGAGGGAGGAGGCTGTGCATTGGTGACATTTATGAAAGAACCATAACACCTAGGACAATAGTAAACACATTGGATGAAAGAGGACAGCGATGGCTACGTTTTGAGGGTAAAATGGTGGCTGTAGAGCAAACGCTGCGGACACAGCAGCAGTTTTAAAAAAGATTTTAAGATTAATTTTTTTGCTCCTCTCACTCTAGCAGTTGAGCTGTCTCACTCTAGCCCCAACATTCCGTCCCATACACACCCATTATAAACTCTGAAACGGGTGAAAAAACATCATGAAACTTAAACTGGAACTGAAGAAAAAGTATAATAGATATTGAAAAGATAAATACAAGTTGAATAGTTGAATGTCTTGTCTTCGTTTTAAAGTTTGAATGGTGGCTCTATGTCAATGTATGTGGAAGTAGTAAGAGTTTAAAAATGAGTAAGTTGAATGAGGATTTGAAGGGTCTCCCCATTGAAATACATTATAAATTTTTGTTGAATAAAGTTGAATAAAATTAAAAATATAAATGTTAAAAATATGAAAAATAGAAGCAGTGTTGTCCAAAAGAATAGGAATCTAACGGTGTTTGAATGGTTTTTCTAAGTTGAACGGTTTTGAAGGAGTAGGCTTTCAAAAAACGTACGGAAAAATAATAAAATATAATAATAACTAGAAAGTGCATTTTCTGAAGAAACTGCAGTGTGAATGCTTGAATCTGAATGTATGCACTGAAATGAATTAATTACTGAATTTAAGTTAAAAATCTTGAATGAGATAAAAAAAAAAAGACGAATTTAACCTGAAAACAAAAGTGCTGAACTGCTAAAAGCTGAAGGTTACACAGAAGAAGAAGTTGGAAAAAAGCTGAAAATGTTTTAATTGTAAATTAGAAAAACCTAAGAAATGAGAAAATAACATTTAGAGTCAGAAAACATCTGAAAGAATATTAAAAGGTCATATTCTTTGAATCACTGAATGACTAAAATGTGATCCCTCCACTTGGACCCACACAGTTTAAAAAGTTTACATCTCTGAGCTTTGAAAGACAAGATGTTGGAAAAAGAACAACGATGGCGACGTTTTGAGGGTAAAATGATGGCTGTAACACTGTGGACACAGCAGCAGTTGAAAGAGAAGTGTTTAAGATAAATCTTGGCAGAGAGAGAGAGAGCTCGTTAAGCAGGCAGGTGTGAGCCTGGTTGCTATAGTGACCGCACCCAATGGCTCCATACACACGTACACAGACATGCGCCTCACTTTTGCTGCTTAAAATGAACAGAAAAGTCAGGCCGAAACAAATCGTTCCCAAATGAAAAGTAAAAGTCGTATTGACAAAATTCTTTCACCGTGAGCGACAGCAGCTTCTAGTCTACTGAATTCTCAGTTTTCATGCCTGTGGAGTTTATTATATGGACGTGGTGACAGTAGAAAGACACCATGCTCTTCTGATTTTCAAACGAACCTTCTGAGCCATTTTAACATTAGAGTCTATGGAAGAGTTGGAGGGAGGAGGCTGTGCATTGGTGACATTTACGAAAGAACCATAACACCTAGGACAATAGTAAACACATTGGATGAAAGAGGACAGCCATGGCTACGTTTTGAGGGTAAAATCATACCTGTAGAGCAAACGCTGCGGACACAGCAGCAGTTTTAAAAAAGATTTTAAGATTAATTTTTTTGCTCCTCTCACTCTAGCAGTTGAGCTGCCTCACTCTAGCCCCAACATTCCGTCCCATACACACCCATTATAAACTCTGAAACGGGTGAAAAAACATCATGAAACTTAAACTGGAACTGAAGAAAAAGTATAATAGATATTGAAAAGATAAATACAAGTTGAATAGTTGAATGTCTTGTCTTCGTTTTAAAGTTTGAATGGTGGCTCTATGTGAACGTATGTTGAAGTAGTAAGAGTTTAAAAATGAGTAAGTTGAATGAGAATTTGAAGGGTCTCCCCATTGAAATACATGGGAAATTTTTGTTGAATAAAGTTGAATAAAATTAAAAATATAAATGTTAAAAATGAGAAAAATAGAAGCAATGTTGTCCAAAATAATAGGAATCTAACGATGTTTGAATGGTTTTTCTAAGTTGAACGGTTTTGAAGGAGTAGGCTTTCAAAAAACGTACGGAATACAGAATAAAATATAATAATAAAGATTAGAAGAACAATACTGTGAATGCTTTTCAAGCATTCACACTAATAAAGATTAGAAGAACAATACTGTGAATGCTTTTCAAGCATTCACACTAACTAGAAAGTGCATTTTCTGAAGAAACTGCAGTGTGAATGCTTGAATCTGAATGTATGCACTGAAATGAATTAATTGCTGAATTTTGAGTTAAAAATATTGAATGAGATAAAAAAAAAGTCCGAATTTAACCTGAAAACAAAAGTGCTGAACTGCTAAAAGCTGAAGGTTACACAGAAGAAGGAGTTGGAAAAAAGCTGAAAATGTTTTAATTGTAAATTAGAAAAACCTAAGAAATGAGAAAAGAACATTTAGAGTCAGAAAACATCTGAATGAATATTAAAAGTTCATATTCTTTGAATCACTGAATGACTAAAATGTGATCCCTCCACTTGGACCCACACAGTTTAAAAAGTTTACATCTCTGAGCTTTGAAAGACAAGATGTTGGAAAAAGAACAACGATGGCGACGTTTTGAGGGTAAAATGATGGCTCTAACACTGTGGACACAGCAGCAGTTGAAAGAGAAGTGTTTAATATGAATCTTGGCCCAGTGGCAGGCAGAGCTCGTTAAGCAGGCAGGTGTGAGCCTGGTTGCTATAGTGACCGCACCCAATGGCTCCATACACACGTACACAGACATGCACCTCACTTTTGCTGCTTAAAATGAACAGAAACGTCAGGCCGAAACAAATCGTTCCCAAATGAAAAGTATAGGTCGTATTGACGAAATTCTTTCACCGTGAGCGGCAGCAATGTCTAGTCTACTGAATTCTCAGTTTTCATGCCTGTGGAGTTTATTATATGGACGTGGTGACAGTGTAAAGACACCATGCTCTTCTGATTTTCAAACCAACCTTCTGAGACATTTTAACATTGGAGTCTATGGAAGAGTTGGAGGGAGGAGGCTGTGCATTGGTGACATTTATGAAAGAACCATAACACCTAGTACAATAGTAAACACATTGGATGAAAGAGGACAGCGATGGCTACGTTTTGAGGGTAAAATCATACCTGTAGAGCAAACGCTGTGGACACAGCAGCAGTTTTAAAAAAGATTTTAAGATTAATTTTTTTGCTCCTCTCACTCTAGCAGTTGAGCTGCCTCACTCTAGCCCCAACATTCCGTCCCATACACACCCATTATAAACTCTGAAACGGCTGAAAAAACATCATGAAACTTAAACTGGAACTGAAGAAAAAGTATAATAGATATTGAAAAGATAAATACAAGTTGAATAGTTGAATGTCTTGTCTTCGTTTTAAAGTTTGAATGGTGGCTCTATGTCAATGTATGTGGAAGTAGTAAGAGTTTAAAAATGAATAAGTTGAATGAGAATTTTAAGGGTCTCCCCATTGAAATACATGGGAAATTTTGGGAAATTTTTGTTGAATAAAGTTGAATAAAATTAAAAATATAAATGTTAAAAATATGAAAAATAGAAGCAGTGTTGTCCAAAAGAATAGGAATCTAACGGTGTTTGAATGGTTTTTCTGAGTTGAACGGTTTTGAAGGAGTAGGATTACAAAAAACGTACGGAATAGATAAAATATAATAATAACTAGAAAGTGCATTTTCTGAAGAAACTGCAGTGTGAATGCTTGAATCTGAATGTATGCACTGAAATGAATTAATTGCTGAATTTTGAGTTAAAAATATTGAATGAGATAAAAAAAAAGTCCGAATTTAACCTGAAAACAAAAGTGCTGAACTGCTAAAAGCTGAAGGTTACACAGAAGAAGGAGTTGGAAAAAAGCTGAAAATGTTTTAATTGTAAATTAGAAAAACCTAAGAAATGAGAAAAGAACATTTAGAGTCAGAAAACATCTGAATGAATATTAAAAGGTCATATTCTTTGAATCACTGAATGACTAAAATGTGATCCCTCCACTTGGACCCACACAGTTTAAAAAGTTTACATCTCTGAGCTTTGAAAGACAAGATGTTGGAAAAAGAACAACGATGGCGACGTTTTGAGGGTAAAATGATGGCTTTAACACTGTGGACACAGCAGCAGTTGAAAGAGAAGTGTTTAAGATGAATCTTGGCAGAGTGGCAGAGAGAGCTCGTTAAGCAGGCAGGTGTGAGCCTGGTTGCTATAGTGACCGCACCCAATGGCTCCATACACACGGACACAGACATGCGCCTCACTTTTGCTGCTTAAAATGAACAGAAAAGTCAGGCCGAAACAAATCGTTCCCAAATGAAAAGTAAAAGTCGTATTGACAAAATTCTTTCACTGTGAGCGACAGCAATGTCTAGTCTACCAAATTCTCAGTTTTCATGTCTGTGGAGTTTATTATATGGACGTGGTGACAGTGGAAAGACACCATGCTCTTCTGATTTTCAAACGAACCTTCTGAGCCATTTTAACATTAGAGTCTATGGAAGAGTTGGAGGGAGGAGGCTGTGCATTGGTGACATTTATGAAAGAACCATAACACCTAGTACAATACTAAACACATTGGATGAAAGAGGACAGCGATGGCTACGTTTTGAGGGTAAAATCATACCTGTAGAGCAAACGCTGCAGACACAGCAGCAGTTTTAAAAAAGATTTTAAGATTAAATTTTTTTGCTCCTCTCACTCTAGCAGTTGAGCTGTCTCACTCTAGCCCCAACATTCCGTCCCATACACACCCATTATAAATTTTGAAACGGGTGAAAAAACATCATGAAACTTAAACTGGAACTGAAGAAAAAGTATAATAGATATTGAAAAGATAAATACAAGTTGAATAGTTGAATGTCTTGTCTTCGTTTTAAAGTTTGAATGGTGGCTCTATGTCAATGTATGTGGAAGTAGTAAGAGTTTAAAAATGAGTAAGTTGAATGAGAATTTGAAGGGTCTCCCCATTGAAATACATGGGAAATTTTTGTTGAATAAAGTTGAATAAAATTAAAAATATAAATGTTAAAAATGAGAAAAATAGAAGCAGTCATGTCCAAAATAATAGGAATCTAACGATGTTTGAATGGTTTTTCTAAGTTGAACGGTTTTGAAGGAGTTAGATGCCAAAAAACGTACGGAATATGGAATAATAATAAAGATTTGAAGAACAATACTGTGAATGCTTTTTAAGCATTCACACTAATAATAATAAAGATTCGAATAACAATACTGTGAATGCTTTTCAAGCATTCACACTAATAATAAAGATTCGAATAACAATACTGTGAATGCTTTTCAAGCATTCACACTAATTAGAAGAACAATACTGTGAATGCTTTTCAAGCATTCACACTAATAATAATAATAATAAAGATTAGAAGAACAATACTGTGAATGCTTTTCAAGCATTCACACTAAATATAACTAGAAAGTGCATTTTCTGAAGAAACTGCAGTGTGAATGCTTGAATCTGAATGTATGCACTGAAATGAATTAATTGCTGAATTTTGAGTTAAAAATATTGAATGAGATTAAAAAAAAACAAAAAAAAAAAAACGAATTTAACCTGAAAACAAAGGTGCTGAACTGCTAAAAGCTGAAGGTTACACAGAAGAAGGAGTTGGAAAAAAACTGAAAATGTTTTAAATGTAAATTAGAAAACCCTAAGAAATGAGAAAAGAACATTTAGAGTCAGAAAACATCTGAATGAATATTAAAAGGTCATATTCTTTGAATCACTGAATGACTCAAATGTGATCCCTCCACTTTGATCCACACAGTTTAAAAAGTTTAAATGCCTGAGCTTTGAAAGATACGGTGTTGGAAAGAGAACAATAATGGCGACAATTTGAGGGTAAAATGATGGCTGTAACACTGTGGACACAGCAGCAGTTGAAAGAGAAGTGCTTAAGATGAATCTTGGTACAGTGGCAGGCAGAGCTCGTTAAGCAGGCAGGTGTGAGCCTGGTTGCTATAGTGACCGCACCCAATGGCTCCATACACACGTACACAGACATGCGCCTCACTTTTGCTGCTTAAAATGAACAGAAAAGTCAGGCCGAAACAAATCGCTCCCAAATGAAAAGTAAAAGTCGTATTGACAAAATTCTTTCACCGTGAGCGACAGCAATGTCTAGTCTACCTAATTCTCAGTTTTCATGCCTGTGGAGCTTATTATATGGACGTGGTGACAGTGGAAAGACACCATGCTCTTCTGATTTTCAAACGAACCTTCTGAGCCATTTTAACATTAGAGTCTATGGAAGAGTTGGAGGGAGGAGGCTGTGCATTGGTGACATTTATGAAAGAACCATAACACCTAGTACAATAGTAAACACATTGGAGGAAAGAGGACAGCCATGGCTACGTTTTGAGGGTAAAATCATACCTGTAGAGCAAACGCTGTGGACACAGCAGCAGTTTTAAAAAAGATTTTAAGATTAATTTTTTTGCTCCTCTCACTCTAGCAGTTGAGCTGTCTCACTCTAGCCCCAACATTCCGTCCCATACACACCCATTATAAACTCTGAAACGGGTGAAAAAACATCATGAAACTTAAACTGGAACTGAAGAAAAAGTATAATAGATATTGAAAAGATAAATACAAGTTGAATAGTTGAATGTCTTGTCTTCGTTTTAAAGTTTGAATGGTGGCTCTATGTCAATGTATGTGGAAGTAGTAAGAGTTTAAAAATGAGTAAGTTGAATGAGAATTTGAAGGGTCTCCCCATTGAAATACATTATAAATTTTTGTTGAATAAAGTTGAATAAAATTAAAAATATAAATGTTAAAAATGAGAAAAATAGAAGCAGTCATGTCCAAAAGAATAGGAATCTAACGGTGTTTGAATGGTTTTTCTAAGTTGAACGGTTTTGAAGTAGTAGGATTACAAAAAACGTACGGAATAGATAATAATAATAAAATGGAACTAGAAAGTGCATTTTCTGAAGAAACTGCAGTGTGAATGCTTGAATCTGAATGTATGCACTGAAATGAATTAATTACTGAATTTTGAGTTAAAAATATTGAATGAGATTAAAAAAACAAAAAAACAAAAACGAATTTAACCTGAAAACAAAGGTGCTGAACTGCTAAAAGCTGAAGGTTACACAGAAGAAGGAGTTGGAAAAAAACTGAAAATGTTTTAAATGTAAATTAGAAAACCCTAAGAAATGAGAAAAGAACATTTAGAGTCAGAAAACATCTGAAAGAATATTAAAAGGTCATATTCTTTGAATCACTGAATGACTAAAATGTGATCCCTCCACTTGGACCCACACAGTTTAAAAAGTTTACATCTCTGAGCTTTGAAAGACAAGATGTTGGAAAGAGAACAACGATGGCGACGTTTTGAGGGTAAAATGATGGCTGTAACACTGTGGAGACAGCAGCAGTTGAAAGAGAAGTGTTTAAGATGAATCTTGGCAGAGTGGCAGGCAGAGCTCGTTAAGCAGGCAGGTGTGAGCCTGGTTGCTATAGTGACTGCACCCAAGGGCTCCATACACACGTACACAGACATGCACCTCACTTTTGCTGCTTAAAATGAACAGAAAAGTCAGGCCGAAACAAATCGCTCCCAAATGAAAAGTAAAAGTTGTATTGACGAAATTCTTTCACCGTGAGCGACAGCAATGTCTAGTCTACCTAATTCTCAGTTTTCATGCCTGTGGAGCTTATTATATGGACGTGGTGACAGTGGAAAGACACCATGCTCTTCTGATTTTCAAACGAACCTTCTGAGCCATTTTAACATTAGAGTCTATGGAAGAGTTGGAGGGAGGAGGCTGTGCATTGGTGACATTTATGAAAGAACCATAACACCTAGGACAATAGTAAACACATTGGATGAAAGAGGACAGCGATGGCTACGTTTTGAGGGTAAAATCATACCTGTAGAGCAAACGCTGCGGACACAGCAGCAGTTTTAAAAAAGATTTTAAGATTAATTTTTTTGCTCCTCTCACTCTAGCAGTTGAGCTGCCTCACTCTAGCCCCAACATTCCGTCCCATACACACCCATTATAAACTCTGAAACGGGTGAAAAAACATCATGAAACTTAAACTGGAACTGAAGAAAAAGTATAATAGATATTGAAAAGATAAATACAAGTTGAATAGTTGAATGTCTTGTCTTCGTTTTAAAGTTTGAATAGTGGCTCTATGTCAATGTATGTGGAAGTAGTAAGAGTTTAAAAATGAGTAAGTTGAATGAGAATTTGAAGGGTCTCCCCATTGAAATACATGGGAAATTTTTGTTGAATAAAGTTGAATAAAATTAAAAATATAAATGTTAAAAATGAGAAAAATAGAAGCAGTCATGTCCAAAATAATAGGAATCTAACGATGTTTGAATGGTTTTTCTAAGTTGAACGGTTTTGAAGGAGTAGGCTTTCAAAAAACGTACGGAATAAGAAAATATAACTAGAAAAAATTGCATTTCCTGCGAAAATGCTGTGTGGATGCCTTACGCTGAAGATTTCTGCTGAAAAAAGCAGAAAAAGTTGAAAAAACAAAAAACATTGCCCTGAGCGAGATTCGAACCTGGCCTTTCTGATCTATAGGCGGCGTCTCACCTTACTGGACCAAACTGATTCTTACAAAGAAGAGGTGGAGAGACTGACAATTCTGGTGAAATTAGCAGAAGCTGCTTAGTATTGTGCTAATAAGAGGTGAAAAGGCTAAACATTTAGCAGAAAAGAGGTGAATCAGAAGAAGTTCTGCTGAAAAGAGGTAAAGAAGCAAAAAGATGAGTTGAAAAGAGGTGTAGAAGTGCTTGCTGAAGATGGCTGTATGTGTAATGACACACTGGAGAGTGTCAAGAAAGCAGAGCGCATGCAAGCAGGGAACATGTGTAGCAACTGTCACAGGTAGGATTCGAAACTCTGCCCCCGGGTCTCACGGCAGCTGCCCTACCCTCTGAGCCAAATGAGTTCTGGTCTCAAGCAAATATATGATGAGAGAGAAAATGTGCACTGTGGAGCAGAAGCTCAAATTAGCAGAAAAGAGGTGAAGAGGAAGAACTTTGTTGTGAAATGAGGTAAAGAAACTGAAATTTGTGCTTAAAACAAGTGAAAAAGCTGAACTCTGAAATCCTGCTAAAACAGTAGTAGAGGCTGATATTTTTCAGCTACTCACTGAGCCAAACTGGTTCTCACGTAACTGAAAAAAGGTGGAAAAGCTTAAAATTCTAATGAAAACAGCAGAAGAGGCTAAGTGCACTGTGGAGCAGGAGCTCTAATTAGCAGAAAAGAGGTGAAGAGGAATAATTTCTGCTGAAAAGAGGTAAAGAAGCAAAAAGCCGAGTTGAAAAGAAGTGTAGAAGCAGAAGTGCTTGCTGAAGATGGCTGTATGTGTAATGACACACTGGAGAGTGTCAAGAAAGCAGAGCGCATGCAAGCAGTGAACATGTGTAGCAGCTGTCACAGGTAGGATTCGAACCTCTGCCACCGGGTCTCACGACAGATGCCCTACCCTCTGAGCCAAATGAGTTCTGGTCACAAGCAAAGATATGATGAGAGGGAAAATGTGCACTGTGGAGCAGCAGCTCAAATTAGCAGAAAAGAGGTGAAGAGGAAGAACTTTGTTGTGAAATGAGGTAAAGAAACTGAAATTTGTGCTTAAAACAAGTGAAAAAGCTGAACTCTGAAATCCTGCTAAAACAGCAGAAGAGGCTGATATTTTTCAGCTACTCATTGAGCCAAACTGGTTCTCACGTAACTGAAAAAAGGTGGAAAAGCTTAAAATTCTAATGAAAACAGCAGAAGAGGCTGAGTGCACTGTGGAACAGAAGCTCAAATTAGCAGAAAAGAGGTGAAAACAGCAGAAGAGGGTGAGATTTGTGCTGATAAGAGGTGAAACTGCGGAACCAATCAGAGGTACTGCTTCTGTCTGCTTCATCAGGCTGTGTACTTGTATGTATTTCTGCCATAGACTGTTAACCAGAATCTGAGGTCCATATTAGAAAAGCTGCTAAAATCATTAAACTTTGCAGAGTTGTAATAAATTATCAATATGAATTACCGGTCTGTGATAGTGTATAAATTTGTAGTTAAAAAAAAAACATGTGGGCCAAGGTGGAATCGAACCCACGACCTCTGGTCTGAAGAGCGGTGTCATTACCAATCGCGCCACCTCTAAGGGGGCGGGCGCTTTGAAAAAAAGGGTGATGAGGAGTCAGAATTAGATCGCGGTGAGACGCGAAAAACGCCGTTTTTTGGAGTTACAAAACGTCGTGTAACTCAAAAACTAGGTGGGATAGAAGCATAATTCTTGCACTGGGTGAATCAGCGGACTTTGGTGTACTTTGACTGCGATTTACATAGCTCTTTGTATCTCCGTCGCGGAGATATGACGAGAGAAGAAACGGCTTCATTTTCGGAATTTGAAAAATGAGAGGAGGACAGATTTCCACCCCTCAAACAAGTCTAACTCATCTCAGAACGGTAATAGGTGAGAAAATAATTCTTGAATTGTGAGTGTCAGGAGTGTCTGAAGATATACAGGGACAAGCCTCATGTCTTAACTTTGCTTCGTTAAGGAGATATGACGATTTGAAAATGCCTTCAGTTTCAGTATTTCAGCTCTGAGTTTCACAACCTCCCCATAGACTTTGAATGGGGAGTTTTTAGACCATGTGTCACTTCGAGGCAAATTGTGAAAAAAACGTAACTCTCACAATAATTATAGTGACACTGTCTTAAAGCCAGCAAAAATACCTACGTTTTGATGTATAATTTGTGGAAGTTGAGTGGAAATTGAGCGAGTAGCAAGGAGTTGTTCAGACATGAAGAGAAAATTCAGAACGGACGAGTGTGCAGTGGGAGTTAATTGCATAGCAACCATAGCAACACATGTATTTTCTGAAAAATCACAAAGTTGTAACTGAAAACTTAAAGAGTCATTACATGAAAACGGTAACAGATATGAAAAAGCTGAATCACACAGGAATAGCCCAATCATCTGAGAACGTTTTAAAGTTTGAATGGAGTTTCTAGGTGAAAGTATGAGGAAGTAGTTAAGTTTCAAAGACAAGCAAGTTTTAGCAGAATTGTAGAAGTTTCCCATTCATTTCAATGGGACAAATTAAAGGAAAAAAGTGTAATATTTTAAAAAGTATAATAGTAATAAGTACCAAAAGATATAGCAGTCGAAAGCAGAAATAGCAGAACAGTTTAGAGTTTGAATGGTAAAAATCGGCTGAAAACTGAGGGAGTAGTTAAGCGGCAAAGAAACGGAGCAACTAGAATAATAAAGGATAAAGAATAAAGAGAAACAGGATCTCAATAGTGTGGATGCCTACGGCATCCACCCAATAATAAAGATTAGAAGAACAATACTGTGAATGCTTTTCAAGCATTCACACTAATAACTAGAAAGTGCATTTTCTGAAGAAACTGCAGTGTGAATGCTTGAATCTGAATGTATGCACTGAAATGAATTAATTGCTGAATGTTAAGTTAAAAATCTGAATGAGCTGGAAAATACAGAATTTTTAACCTGAAAATAAAAGTGCAGAACTTTTGAAAGCTGATGTTCACACAGAAGAAGTTGGAAAAAGCTAAGCATGTTTAAAATGTAAATAATAAAAAGATGAGTAATGACAAAAGAAAATTTAGAGTCAGAAAACCTCTGAATGAATATTAAAAGTTCATATTCTTCTAATTGAAATGAACTTAAAAGATGAACAAACATTCTGCAGAAAATACAAACTTTAATATACAGCATGATGTTTTTCAGACATATACACATGTGTATATCATGTTTAATAGTATTACATACATCAATTTGTTTTGTATGTCATAGAAAATAACATAAAAATCTTAAGTCATATACAGCTTCTTTCTGAAAAGGACTGGTAGAATAAAGAAAAATAACTAAATTAAATAACTAAATAAAAAATAATGAGCAACATATGAAATACATGAAAATTCAACTTTTAAAACCACAATCCTGAACCTTTAAATTGTGTTGGTTTCTTAGAACATGGCTGAACAGCTGTTTCTATCGGTCTACTTAATCTTCTGATCTGTCTACACATCTTTTTATTACTCATTCTTTTTTATGTTTTAATGTAAACAGAGTCCACACAGTGGTAAAAGAGAACTGTATAGAGATTTGTGAGTAAACTCAAATGAAAGCCTAAGGTGGTGACACAGTTTAACACATGCAAATAATCAAATAAACACATTAGTCCTTTTTGTGAACATGGATAAATAAGTATCAATACAGCATTGTTCAGCCATGCCACTAAATGCTTTTTTACACATTGTTTTAACCTGGGCTCAGACACAAAGTCCCAAATTTAGTTAGTCCCTGACTTTGAGTTGTGGTTATGACTAATTATTATACACAAGGCTTTATCTATCTAAACTCTAAGGACACAAATATGAAAAAACCTATACTTACCAGCTGATACCCCACACTACACACTAGGTGTGCCATGTGACCTGAAACTTTGGTACAAAATCATCATAATCATTCTGTTAACACTGTTTTTTAACACTGTTTGTGTTGCTGTTCAGCAGTTTAAAATGTTTTAGATTGGATTACATGGAATGAATTTGAATTTTCTTGGGGGTTTTTGTATGTGTTTCGTTCTCAGCAGATTTTTTCTTCCATACTGTTGAATTCCAGTTACCACATTTCTGGTCATATGACATCCCAAGTGCCCACTTAAAAAAATCCCCACAGTTAATTCAACATTAAAACAAAATAAAAAAAATGTTAAATAAATAAAGGTTTGCTCTGTGATGAAATATTAAATAAGCATACATTGTACAGAGCACTAACAATGAAAACAATCCTTTAGCCTGTTGATCAGAGAGAGGCCGTCATTGTATCCATTTAAAACCTGTAATCACAGAGCACAATGTTTCTGTGAAACTATGAAGTCCCATATGATCCTCATCACGTCCAGTGACTTCAGAGTGGATCCTCCCTGTCATCCGGCCAGTGTTTGATGTGTGGCAAGCAGCACAGAAGCAGGATAGCTGAGGACTTTAAAAGAAGAGCAGAAAACGGGAACATATGTAGTTGTAAATGTAAATATCAGTGATACTTGTCTTGTCAAAGGGAATAAAATAATGAAAATGTTAACTTACACACTCATTTAGAGAGGATCTTGACACTGCACAGAGGAGGCACAGTCAGTCTGACAATGATGGTGATCTCCAGGGATGTTTTCCTGCAGCAACATTCCTGCCAACTGGCCATATGATCCAGAGTAGTTGGTTTGTAATGAACAGAAAGGTGTATATGTTAGGTAGTGTGCACTCAGAGCTGGTCCTAAGAAACAAACACATCCTGTAATAAACTGAATACCTGTAGTAGTGCTGCTGCAAATATGAAGCCCTTCTATCATGAGTGGTTTCAAAGAAGGTGTTTTGGAGGCTCAGTCACAGAAACTGTGCAGTCTGTTCAGTCCTGAGTGTCTCAGCTCTGATGGGGATGGATCACAGAGGGAAACACCTGAGTACAGACATTACAATACACTCTAACACTCCTAAGGTCAAGTGAAAACACAATTTAAACACTTTACAAAGAATGAATACATGTTTTCATGGAAATTATGTCATTAACCCTTTTTGTTGTGAGTAAATCTCACCGACTGCTTGTGGGACAAGCTAGAAGGAGGACTTATCACAGAATGTCTCCTGTGCTCCAGATGTGAAGTCTCACGCTCTGATCGTACGGCGATGAAGATGGTGATGATGAAGCCTCTCTGATCTGTGGCATTACAGTTTCTAGCTGCTATGTGCTTCACACTGTTGGATCTTACATGTGAAGCTTGGAGAAGACACAGGAGGACTGTGTCTCTCTTAAAAAAGAAAAAGAAAAAAGGAAACCTAACACCCCCCCCCCTCAGCTCCCACCGTAAACCCCCCCCCCCCCACTCAACTCCCCAACCTCACACCATCCAATGTCTATACAAATGTAGGGTATCAGCTGGTAACAGAAAGCAAGTGTTACATATGTACTACTTATGTAACACTGCTGAAACATTTCTGGCCAGAAATGTGCAGTTATCAACCCAGACCCACCCTGATGATTGCACTGGCCGAAACATGATAAAAGCTCATAAAAATGTATGTTTCATCGAAAGATTTGTCCAAAAATATAATCGTATACTTTTGAAAAAGTTTAAAGTTTATAACAAACCAAAATAATAACATTTTTGTAAATAGTATTTCAAAATAGAGGCACACATAAAGTGGCTTAACTGTCATTATTGCTGTAATTAGGTTTGTTTGTTTGTTTGTTTGTTTGTTTAAAAAGCAACCTTTAGTCATTATTGTTCTCTCAGAAACAATGAAGAAGCTGTTGAACATTTATGTGTTGTGTAGGCAATCCTCTGGTCCACCCTCCCTCCCTCCCAGCCACAGTGAGACTGGGGCAGCCTGGCAGGATGTTGAAGCCTGGCTGCAGAGAGGATATGCCTACACTATTCATTTTAAACTGCTATATTTGATTTTTCTGACATTTATAGGTTACTGTTAGTGAACTTTAGATTTTCTGTGATAAATAAAATTGTCATCTTTTACTGATATCATTACTTAATTCATGTAATTGTATTTTATGTAAACAATTCAACCATTATACTGCAATGCAGAGCGTCAACTTTTAAATATCGCTCTACTTTCTTAAGTCATTCAAAAATATAGATATTACTTACTGTATTCAAAGATCTAGATCATGAATCATCACAGGACAATACACAGTATACTGGGTCATGGTAACTATGGTAGGTCTTCATGACTCCAGAATGGAGACATCGATCTGACTGAGAAATGAAAATTAGGTCAAGCAGTGTGTTCTTCTCTGTGGTAGGGGCAGTGATGACCTGTGCGTATCCCCTAGACTCAAACAGCTCCAGGATTGGTTTGTTTGCACTGGATAAAACATTCTCATTAAAATCACCACAAACTATGATGGGATGACAGTCCATGATCTCCAATGAGTCTAATAGGCTTACCAGGTTTTTCAGGAATGGCCTCAGAGTGTAGTCTGGAGGTCTGTATACAACTGCAATCAGAGCACTGACTGGTGCTTCAACCTTTAAAGCCAGAAATTCAAGGTCAGTTACATTATGAATGTACTGTTTTTCATGCACTTGAATGTCACTTTTCACATAAACAGCAACTCCACCACCACTTCTGTTTGCCATCTGGGGAAAGTTTGTGTAGGACAGGTGTCTGTTGCGTTTGAACAAATTGTAATTTTCCAAGTGGAGACTCTCTGCGACAAAAGAGCCCCGCAGGTGTGTTTCTGTTAGGCACAAAACATCTGCTAGACACAATTCATGGTGACTTTTGATGTCATTAATGTGAGCTGGCAGTCCCTCTGTATTATGATGAACAATGGTGAAAACCTCTGACCTGCTCAGTGTTTGCCTCACGTGTAGAAGAGGCATCATGTCATCAAGGTTGGCTTGTCTCATGTTCTCAAGCGCTGCAGTGATTTCTGGGTTGGTGAATATTTTTTTCTCCTCCATATCAAGAAGATACAGTCCACTGAGAGACGTCACTCTACTGACAGCTACGTAGGCCATGCCGGGCTCAAAAATGCTCTTAAGAGAGACAACAGCTGATGTAGTTGTCATACCCTGTACCTTATGTATTGTACATGCAAAGGCCAGCTTCACTGGGAACTGTCTTCGTACCACTCCTTTCTGCTTCAGATTCTCCTCTGCTCTCTCAATGTACACCATGTCGTCTGCTGGTGTGCGGTTATTCTTTCCAGATGTCTCATTATCCATTTTAAGTCCAAGCTTGATTATGTGTTGGTCGTTTTCAGAGTGAACTACTCTAAGTAGTATTCCAAAAGCTCCATTAACCAAACCATTTTGTATGTCAATGTTTCTGGTGAGCATGACACGAGCTCCTTCTGCAACTTTCAGTGTGTCTGGTAACTCGTTTTTACCTCCTTTCAATGGTCTGTCTTGAAGTGCCATTCTGCCAGTTCTAGGATCTTTTCTATAATCATCTGCATGGATGTCAATGATATGAGTGTGGAGCAGAGCCAGTGTTGCAGAGTTGTGTGCATCCACTTCTTTATTAGTTGCAAAAATGTGCAACGCATCAGTTGGACAAAGGGCTGGTTCAGTTATGGCCTGTGACAACAAATTTCTATCTGCTTCGCAAAGCTCATCCAACTTTCCTTTCACACGAATTCTGTTCAGCATCTCTGCAAAGACAACATCATCTTTCTGACGCATAATCTCAGTCAGAGTGATCATCTGAAAATGCTCCCGCCACAGGTCGATCTCAGACGGGTCGTGCACACAGAGAGGTTTAGACTGTCGCACTGGGGGTAGCTGATAGAAGTCTCCGACAGCAATGACTGACATGCCTCCAAAGGGTCTCCGAGTCCCTTTGATCTGTTTGAGTCTTGCATCTACATATGCAAACAGATGTCTTGACACCATAGACACTTCGTCAATGACGATTATTTCAGCATTCAAAAGTTCTGATCTGACTTCATCCAGCTGATTGCCAAGTCCCTGAATGGGAGGTTTTAAGCTTCTAGGCAGCTTGAGAAGAGAATGCAGTGTTGTTCCAGAAATGTTAAAAGCTGCAGTCCCAGTGAAAGCAGTTAACAGGACAGTGGGTTTTGATATGTCAACGTCGTCTGCATATCTGGGCACTTTGCTCAGTATCTTAGATGCTTCTGAGTAGATGCATTTGATAAGATGTGATTTTCCTGTTCCAGCACCACCATTAATATAAAAGAAAAACTGCTCTGGATTTAGAGCACAGACTCTTTTAATGCACCAGTCTCTAACTGCATAAAATATGCAGGCTTGCTTCTTGTTCAGATTCTGAAACATCTGACGTAACAATGTGGGATCAATAGCAGGGGGTTCCCTGATGGCTCTGACTTCTGTTGAAGCATCAGCCTGACGGCTGTAGTCGGGCACATCTTCCTGTTCATTTTCATTGTCTCGCTCTCTTTCTTGTTCGGCAAGTGGCAACCTTACGAGATCTGATTCAGGTGCCAGATTACACCATTCGTCAGTCACACCTCTGTTCTGCTCATATTCCTCAACAGCGCTCTCGATCTCCTCACTGTTTTTCTCATATTTTTCTCTGTTTCTTTTGACAATGTGTTGCACGTACTCAAGATGGTCAGTACCTGGTAGCTGTACACAGCCAGCACCATAGAAAGCCTGATAGGTTGGCAACGATGGTGTTTTCAGTTCGTGGTCTGAACGATGAGGAAGGTACAGTTTAAGCAGTCTTCCGTAATATTGCTCTGGATGTTTTTCTTGTGAGCAGCGGTGAAATCTGATGATAGCAGGCTTATTGTTTTTGCGCCTTTGCACAAACCCCATCTCATTGAGAAGGGGCAAAACATCTTTACCTTTTTTCTGTTGGCCATAGACAATCCTGCAAGTAGCAGCAAAGTCTGCCATGCACATCTCCTCATACTCTGGTGTTTCAGGTCTGGCTTTGTATTTGTCATTCAAAGATGTCATCCAAACATTGGAAGACTCAGGTGTTGTGTTGTCCAGAACTGACAGGGGACGACTCATTTTCACAGGATTATCATCAGTTGGAATGAATATTACAGCACGTGAGCATTGCTTCATGTGAAGACCACATGCACGAGCAACACACTCCTGTGCACTGATCTCTCGCTTCTTTGAATATGCCTGCATGACGGCTCTCATTTCATCGCACTCATTTACACTGTCCTTATGGGAGTTCTCAATGACAGTTTTCAGGTACTCAGATAGCCCGCCCTCTTTTTTTGATATATATTTCATTAAATAATTTGCAGCACCAAAAGCATCTAAAACAAAGCTTATGTCGATATTACTGTTCCAGGCTTCAAGCAGATGTGGATTATAGCCGTTTATCCAAGAGTCTTTTGGATCACGCTTTAGTATGATCGTACTCCTCATGTTCATTTTATTCAGGTATCTCTCATATTCTGCATGTGTCAACTTGCATCTTTCCAAGAGCTGCTCTAAACTCATGGAAGCAGTTTCAGGTTCATTTAGCAGCTGGTTCAGTGGTCTGAGCTTGTTCTTTGCCGTTTCTACTTCCAGTGCATCATCCTCACTGGGTCTTGTGATCATTGTCTCATTGCAGGGTGGTTTGGGAAAACCAAAACGGCACCCGGAGCTTAAACTCCTAAAGCACGTCTTTGTGTGGTTCTTACTGTGTTTTTGCACTTCTGTTACTTTTTTGTACAGTTCAGGTTGTTTATGTGGATCAGGCAGCTGAGCTGTGATGTATTTGTTTATAAAATCAAGAACAGTTTGCTCATCATCCTCCTCAAACACAGGAGCACCTTCTACCCACAGGAGGCAGTGTATGTGTGGGCTTCCTCTGTGCTGAAACTCAACTCTGTAAAAGTAGTCAATGACTTTGCCAAGTGGCTCTGCGGGAGATAAGAGTAAATCTCTGAATAATGCTTCAACTCTCTTGTCAAACATGCGCATTGTTGTGACAGGATTGCTTCTCAGGATGTCACACTTTGCTGACCAGTCGAGTCCTTCAAAATTCACTTGTTCACCTTGCTGCCTTGTTATTGCCTCGATCACTTCAGGCCAGCGCATTTCAGCAGCTGAAAATGTGCAAAAGAACGTGGGAGTTCCCAACTGTCTGATCATGGCAAAAAGATCTCTTGTTGTTTTCTCCCAATAGGCTGGGGTTCCTCTCAGAGGCTGCATGAATCTCACTGCATCTTTATTTCGCACCAGTTTCTCCACCTCATGTTTATCTTGTAACATGCCTGAGGTTATTTTTCTACCATCTCTGGTCAGAGGCTTTGCCTTCCTTAACTGTACTGTCATGCTGGATGTAGCCAAGTGTATTTCAGTCACAAACTGTGCAAAGAACAAATAGTTTGTGTCTTTGGCAAAACGATCATCAATGCAGAAAAGTCTTGATTTGAAATACCCACTGGGGGATACTTTGATCAGCCTTCTTTCATCAAGTGTGTTTTGGCCTGTAGGAAACTGCACAGGGAAGGCCATGGCCTCCAGTTTAGGTGTTTTGAAAAAACTTATTGGATTGTTTCTCTCTGCAGGAGCAACAGAGTAGATTCCTTCACTGAAACATAATATCTCCTCAGCCACATCAGGGGGCTGCAAACAGGACTCGAGTGCAAAACCACCATTAGTCAGTCCATCTGCTTGCTCTGAATCATCTCTCATCTGTTCATGCGATTGTTCACCATCACAGGGTAACGTGTCAATGTCCTGTTCATTTTTATTTTGTGCTTCACTCAGTGCATTTTTCTCACAGCTGTCAATTTCCATTAAATCAGCCTCATCATAATCGTCCTCATTCATGTTTTCATCATCATCATCATCATCATCATCATCATCATCATCATCATCATCTTCATCAGGAAGTGTTGGATCACACAGCTCAGCATCATCTCTGATGCTCACATCCTTATACTGTGGGTGAATCTGCTTGAGTTTATGCAGTGCTTGCACAAGTTTAGACCAGCTTACAGTCTGAAACAGCTGATGACCTTTGTAAGACAAGCGTCTCTTCAGTTTTATTCTCATGACCTGAGAATTAATTCTCAATCGAGGCAATGCTTCAACAGTTTCCTGTACCTCGGATGGGACACAGACCACATTTCCTCTAATTGCTCTTTGTCTGCCTTTGGGAAGAGGAATGATCTTGGCAAATGGTATGCACTTGGCTATGAGATGTCTCTCCAGTATGTTGAGATCAGACAGTTCAGGTGGAGTATCAGCAAGATCCAGTTTATTGGCAACAGCAAGTGCTGGCATGGATCCATTTTTAAGATGATCGTGGCAGGTGTGACAAATCCACTCTCTCTTTCTCTCATCGGGAACATTGCACTGCTCATTTCTGCAGTTTTCATCACAAACATGAACAAATCTTCCAGTCAAACATGTTGCAACCACATGTGGGTTTTTGACATACTTTGACCTTGTGCAGGGTCGCACTTGGTTTGGAAATGAAGCCTTGAAACAGACAGTACATGGGTATGAGGGTCCAGCTTTGATTTGTGATTTGAACACAGATATGGCCTCGTTGATCACACTGTTGTCACTCTCTTGGGTTTGTCTGTTCACCCATCTGTATTTCCTTTTTATTTTCATGGCACATCTCATGTTGTGCATAATCCTGAATGCAAGATTACTTTGATACCTGTCTCGCATTAGTTGTTTCATTAGTTGTTTGTGTCTTACTCTGAATGCGTTGTCACGTGCATAACGCTGAGTCACACGAGATCTCTGTCTCTCTCTGAATTCTGGGCTTTCTCGATACCTTTTACTGATATAGCTTTTTTTCTCCTCTCTGAAATCAGTATTCTCATAGTAGCGTCTTTTAATATATTGTTTTTGTTTCTGTCTAACTTTAGCATTCTCACAGTAACGTCTTTTAACATACTGTTGTTGTTTCTGTCTGAATTCTGCATTCTCACAGTAACGTCTTTTAACATACTGTTGTTGTTTTTGTCTAACTTCAGGATTGTTTTTATATGCCCCGCTTGTGCAAGATTTTTTCTTTTCTTTGTACTCTTTATTTGAAGCATACTTTTGTCGTTCTTTCCTTTTTTGGTTTTCTTTTCTCTGATTTCTGGGTTTCTCTGATGCCATTAATCTTCTTTTCATTTTGTGCCTTTGTTGTTTGTTAACTTTTTTCAGTTTTTGTAAAACTATATCAGAAAGGTCACAGGCAGCAACATTTTTTATTGCAGCATTTGATTGGCATGAAAAAACATCATTTGATGGAAGCAAATTTAATTCACTGCATAGTTCTTCAGTTGGTATATTAGGAGGTTCATTCTGATCTTCATATGGTGTGAACTGAGTCATGCGGACTTCTTTTTGTTTCACCAGTGGCGTGTAAATGGACATTTGACAAAAGATGTTCTCAGTCAGACCAGTGGTTGTGTTTCTCCTTGGAGTAGAGGAGTTTGCTTCAGTTGTATCAGAGTGAGTAGGTCCCACAGCAGTGGCAGCTGTTGGTCTGCAGACTGTGTCTGTGATAGTATCACTCAGGTTGACTGTGCTCATACTGTAGAACTGCACAGGCTTCAGTTCATAGGTACAAGAAGGTGATATCTCCATCCCTTCATAAGAATCCTGGAGCCTCTTAATCATGTCACTGAGGAGTGTGAATTTCACCATCACAGCCGTACCACGGTCACGTGACCATAGTGCTAGAGGAAGACCACTGGCTGTTCTGGAGTGTGGATCAAAGAAACCATATTTGCCTGATGTGGATCTGAACACTGCGATACACAATCCACTCATAATCAATAAGGCATACTGCACATCTGACAACAGGCAGCTCAGTCCTGCTTCTAAGCTGAGAAAGGTATCTACTGCCTCCTCTGGAGGTTCTTCAAATGTCCCATACCGGGAAGGCTGTGTCATGTCGACATGATACATAGACCTGCGAGCATCAACTTTGTCTGGCAGCTCATCGGTAGCCAAATGAATATTTTTAGGAAATCTTTTCTTGGCCTCTTTGTACATCACATCACCTTTATCCAAGACCAGATTAAGGTCAGCTGTAGTCATGTTATCATTCTCATGAAGGAAAGCAAGAAATGTGAGTGAGTTACATGTGCACTGCTTGTTTCTGGAGTCTCCATATTTGGGATGAGCCTGGCTGTGAGATGCACAGATATGTGTAACAGAGGGCTGGTTTTCAAAGTTCACTCTTTCTGCATGAGATGGTCCTGCCACATCACTGTGACGGCCTCTTTTTACAATATCAGCATAACCCACCTGTGGGGCACTTGACACCTCAGGTTGGTCTCTATGGTTTACCTGATGATCATTAAATTCATGCTGCAATCCAATCTTTACAGCATCTGCATAGGATACCTGTTGTACATGTGCAGGAACATGTTGACCTGCCTGTTTGACACCATCAGCATTGGTCTTTGCAGACACAAAGTCTTCTGCAGAGCTCTGAGGAAAATCACACTCAGCTTGTTCACATGTTGGTACTTCATGAAACTCATGGAACTTCTTCCAGCGTTGTTTTGCAGCTTGTGACTTTTTCTGCTTCCTTGGCATTTTTACACAAGTGTTTCTCTTAGTCTTTAGAAAGTATGTTTATAAAATAAGAGTGTCACACAGCAGATGTTCTCTTTGTCTTTATATTTCAGTTTTTATTTCTCAGAAACAGATGTCTTTGTTTGTTTGACAGTTTGTCAGTCGAGAGAATAATATGCACTCTCTTTATTGGCTTGGCACAACTTAGCAGCAAGCGCAAAGTGAAAAACAGCTAGAGAGAAAATTTAGAAGAGAGAACAGACAGAGCAGGAGAAACACGGCTGGGAAATCACAATCAAACCGTGAATTAGAGTTTTCTTTATTTGTTCAGTTTGTTCTCAGGTAGAGGCAATATGCACTCTTTATTGCTTTAATGGCTTGGCATTTTTCAGCAGCAAGCCAAGAGTGAAAAACAGGTAGAGAGAAAATTTAGCAGAGAGAACAGACAGAGCAGGAGAGACACGGCTTTAAATCAAACCGCAGAGTTTTCTTTGTTTGTTCAGTTTGTTCTCAGGTTGAGGCAAAATATGCACTCTTTATTGCTTTATTGGCTTGTGCATTTTTCAGCAGCAAGCCAAAGAGTGAAAAACAGGTAGAGAGAAAATTTAGCAGAGAGAACAGACAGAGCAGGAGAGACACGGCTTTAAATCAAACCGCAATAAGATTCTTGGTTTGGCAAAATTTCTCACAAACCACAGGGTGAAATACAGATGGAAAGAAGGCAGAGACAACAGGTGGAGTAGGACAGAGGATAGAGGGGTTGGGGGGTTGGGATGTGAGATAGAAGACTGGAGATCTGGTCCTTGTTCTTCTTCTGCACACTGTGAACAAAAAACAAGAAAAAAAAATAATTTTAATAAAATTATATTACATGGTAATTGTATGAACTAATTGTGACTACTGAAAAAGGACAAAACAAATATTCAAGCTAAACTGTTGTCGGCTGCCATGTGCAAAAAGTTGCACAATTTGGCACTTTTTAAAAGAATAAATATTTAATTAAATTCAGCAATAATATTTTTAAATACAAATATGATTGAGTGAATTGTTAACTAATCACATGTAATGTGCAAAAATGTACGAAAAAAATATTTTAGCCCAATTGTTAAGCTGAACTTATGTGTATTTATTATAAAAATGTGTTTAAAAGGTCTAGCACAAAGTTTGAACCCATCACTTTAAAGCTTATATTAGTCAGACTCTTTTTTTAAAATTTTGGTGTACTTCTCTAACAGTATGTGCACACCTACCAGGCAAAGCACAGATGTGAGTCAAGTTCCTGAAAGTGTAAGACAAGAAATAACATGTTAGTTGTCTGTACAGTGTTATCAGACTAACAAAAAAACAAAGCCCACACGACATGATACACTGAACTTATAGTCAGCAGGGTAATTATAGAGTAATATAGCACACCAGCTGATACAGCAGCCATTTTATAATTCAAACTAATTAACTGAAGTATTTATTTAAGTACTTATATAAGGCTACTGTTAGACTGTTACTAGCCTTAGCATCGCTGCTAACGCTAGCAGGAATGCTAGCGTTAGCACTTCAGTTAGTGTTAGCACTGCTGGTAGAACTAGCACTCTTACTGTTAAAACTGAGGCACAATGGCAATAATAAAGCTCATTTGTTACTTTTGTCTCACTGACCGCCAATAAATATCACAGGAATATCACAGGAATATTCTTTTTGTCAGTTAAAAACTGCTAAGGCTAGTGTTGGCACTATAGCTAGCGTTAGCATTGATGCTAGCATTAGCATCGAAGCTAGCATTAGCACTGCTACTAACAGCAAAAGTCATGAAGTACTCTTACTGTTAAAACTGAGGCACAATGGCAATAATAAATCTCATTTGTTACTTTTGTCTCACTGACCGCCAATAAATATCACAGGAATATCACAAGAATATTCTTTTTGTCAGTTAACAACTGCTAAGGCTAGTGTTAGCACTATAGCTAGCATTAGCATTGAAGCTAGCGTTAGCACTGCTGCTAACAGCAAAAGTCATAAACCTATATAAATGGTAGCAAAGGTTATTCTTTTTTTGCTTTCTTTATTCTTTGAACTCTGTTGAACTTTAAAAAGACTTGATATGTGAGTTTAAATGTCAAACATGTATTTTTACCATAAAATTAAAACAGTGCTGTACTGAGTGTATTGTACTTACCACAGCAGAGAGCAAAGCGGAATGACGGCAGTTGGTGCAGTGATTAGTTAAAGACTGATGAGGCGTTCAGGTGGTGCTTGGAAATTTGAGCATCAGTTTGAACATCAATAATGAGCATATATATTTCTCTGTCATAGAGAGACAGAGAAAAAAATACACAAGACTCACCAGCATACAAATTGGTACTTTTTCTCTTTATGTCACTCATTCGCTTATACTCAGGAAAGAGGGCAACTGGCATTAAATTAGCAAATAAAAAGTATGTCATCTTGAACTGTTTTATGGATTTTATTTTAAGACTACTTTGAGCGTATTCGTGGGGAGATAAACTATACAGACTAAAAACAGAGACATTAAATGAGATTCGATTATTTAAAATGTGGGAAAATACACTACAGACAGGTAGATGCTGTGAGCTTTAATTATCCAGTCAGAAAAGATTATTTTAAAGTCATCAACTGACTAAAACTGCCGAGGTATGAAAAACCTGTGTGGAGAAGACAAGTCCACCAATACACAATCAACTTGAATTTAACAGGGCAATAATTCAGGGCTCTATTCAGTTAGCCTATATTAACTACTGACATACTGTTAATCTGTGGCAAAAGCCTGTCAAACCTGTCTTATTGTACCTATTGAAAAAGTTAATCTTACTACAACTGCTTAGATGTAACACACATTTTTGATTTAATCTTGGCAGAGTGAGAGACAGAGCTTGTTAAGCAGGCAGGTGTGAGCCTGGTTGCTATAGTGACTGCACCCAAGGGCTCCATACACACGGACACAGACATGCACCTCACTTTTGCTGCTTAAAATGAACAGAAAAGTCAGGCCCAAACAAATCGCTCCCAAATGAAAAGTAAAAGTCGTATTGACAAAATTCTTTCACCGTGAGCGACAGCAATGTCTAGTCTACCTAATTCTCAGTTTTCATGCCTGTGGAGCTTATTATATGGACGTGGTGACAGTGGAAAGACACCATGCTCTTCTGATTTTCAAACGAACCTTCTGAGCCATTTTAACATTAGAGTCTATGGAAGAGTTGGAGGGAGGAGGCTGTGCATTGGTGACATTTATGAAAGAACCATAACACCTAGTACAATAGTAAACACATTGGATGAAAGAGGACAGTCATGGCTACGTTTTGAGGGTAAAATCATACCTGTAGAGCAAACGCTGCGGACACAGCAGCAGTTTTAAAAAAGATTTTAAGATTAATTTTTTTGCTCCTCTCACTCTAGCAGTTGAGCTGCCTCACTCTAGCCCCAACATTCCGTCCCATACACACCCATTATAAACTCTGAAACGGGTGAAAAAACATCATGAAACTTAAACTGGAACTGAAGAAAAAGTATAATAGATATTGAAAAGATAAATACAAGTTGAATAGTTGAATGTCTTGTCTTCGTTTTAAAGTTTGAATGGTGGCTCTATGTCAACGTATGTGGAAGTAGTAGGAGTTTAAAAATGAGTAAGTTGAATGAGAATTTGAAGGGTCTCCCCATTGAAATACATGGGAAATTTTTGTTGAATAAAGTTGAATAAAATTAAAAATATAAATGTTAAAAATGAGAAAAGTAGAAGCAGTCATGTCCAAAAGAAGAGGAATCTAATGGTGTTTGAATGGTTTTTCTAAGTTGAACGGTTTTGAAGGAGTAGGAGTACAAAAAACGTACGGAATAGATAAAATAGAATAACTAGAAAGTGCATTTTCTGAAGAAACTGCAGTGTGAATGCTTGAATCTGAATGTATGCACTGAAATGAATTAATTGCTGAATTTTGAGTTAAAAATATTGAATGAAATAAAAAAAAATCAAAAAATCAAATTTAACCTGAAAACAAAGGTGCTGAACTGCTAAAAGCTGAAGGTTACACAGAAGAAGGAGTTGGAAAAAAACTGAAAATGTTTTAAATGTAAATTAGAAAACCCTAAGAAATGAGAAAAGAACATTTAGAGTCAGAAAACATCTGAATGATGAGGTCATATTCTTTGAATCACTGAATGACTCAAATGTGATCCCTCCACTTTGATCCACACAGTTTAAAAAGTTTAAATGCCTGAGCTTTGAAAGATACGGTGTTGGAAAGAGAACAATAATGGCGACAATTTGAGGGTAAAATGATGGCTGTAACACTGTGGACACAGCAGCAGTTGAAAGAGAAGTGCTTAAGATGAATCTTGGTTGAGTGGCAGGCAGAGCTCGTAAAGCAGGCAGGTGTGAGCCTGGTTGCTATAGTGACCGCACCCAATGGCTCCATACACACGTACACAGACATGCGCCTCACTTTTGCTGCTTAAAATGAACAGAAAAGTCAGGCCGAAACAAATCGTTCCCAAATGAAAAGTAAAAGTCGTATTGACGAAATTCTTTCACCGTGAGCGACAGCAATGTCTAGTCTACCTAATTCTCAGTTTTCATGCCTGTGGAGCTTATTATATGGACGTGGTGACAGTGGAAAGACACCATGCTCTTCTGATTTTCAAACGAACCTTCTGAGCCATTTTAACATTAGAGTCTATGGAAGAGTTGGAGGGAGGAGGCTGTGCATTGGTGACATTTATGAAAGAACCATAACACCTAGGACAATAGTAAACACATTGGATGAAAGAGGACAGCGATGGCTACGTTTTGAGGGTAAAATCATACCTGTAGAGCAAACGCTGCAGACACAGCAGCAGTTTTAAAAAAGATTTTAAGATTAATTTTTTTGCTCCTCTCACTCTAGCAGTTGAGCTGTCTCACTCTAGCCCCAACATTCCGTCCCATACACACCCATTATAAACTCTGAAACGGGTGAAAAAACATCATGAAACTTAAACTGGAACTGAAGAAAAAGTATAATAGATATTGAAAAGATAAATACAAGTTGAATAGTTGAATGTCTTGTCTTCGTTTTAAAGTTTGAATGGTGGCTCTATGTCAATGTATGTGGAAGTAGTAAGAGTTTAAAAATGAGTAAGTTGAATGAGGATTTGAAGGGTCTCCCCATTGAAATACATTATAAATTTTTGTTGAATAAAGTTGAATAAAATTAAAAATATAAATGTTAAAAATATGAAAAATAGAAGCAGTGTTGTCCAAAAGAATAGGAATCTAACGGTGTTTGAATGGTTTTTCTAAGTTGAACGGTTTTGAAGGAGTAGGCTTTCAAAAAACGTACGGAAAAATAATAAAATATAACTAGAAAAATTTGCATTTCCTGCGAAAATGCAGTGTGGATGCTTAAAGCTGAAGCTGTATGCAAAAAGTAGCTGAAAAAGCTGAAAAGTTGCAGAAATTGTAAAAACTTTGCAGAAGCAAAAGAAGTTTGCTAAAATGGAATAACTTAGCAGAACTGCAATATCTTAGAGGAAACATAATACTTGGCAGAAATACAATAGCATAGCAGAATTTAGCAGAAATATTGTAACTTACCAGAAACATGATAACTTCTCAAAAATACAAGAATTTAGGAGAAATAGTATAAGATAACAGAAAGAATATATTTAGCCAAAAATACTTAAACATTACAGAAACACTATGATTTAGAAAAATAGTACAACAGAGCAGAAATATTGTGATTTACCAGAGACACTGTGATGAACTATGAATATTGTAATTTTAAATTGAGACTATGTTTTAGCACAAATATTATAATTTGGCAGAAATACTATAATTTAGCAGAAATACTATATTAAGCACAAATCCTATAAAAAGCAGAAATGGTATGATTAAGCACAAATACTACATTTAGTAGAAATACTTTGTTTTAGCACAAATCCCATAAAAAGCAGAAATACTGTACTATGATTTAGTAGAAAAACTATAATTAATCAGAAATACTAAATTTAGCAGAAACACTATATTAAGCACAAATACTATGAAAAGCAGAAATAGTATGATTAAGCATAAATACTACATTTAGCAGAAATACTATATTAAGCACAAATCCTATAAAAGCAGAAATAGTATGATTTAGCACAATAGTAACAAGTTAAACAGAAAAATTGGAAAAGCAAAATGGACAGCTGAAAAAATGCTGAACATGCTGAGGGTCCCTCAAATATACTTGTTAAATGACAAAAATCTGCAAAAAAATTTATTACAGCCACACAATCACAAATATGTACACATGAGGAAACACACATGCACAGAGAGACCCACACACAAGATCCAATTCAGTCAACCAGTCTAAATATATTGAATTTAAATCTTAGAATGAGATCATCCCATTAAAAGCCTTTCTCTCTCTCTCTCTCTCTCTCTCTCTCTCTCTCTATCTCTCTGTCACACACACACACACACACACACACACAGGGAGAGAGAAGTAAGTTTCTAGGTCAGCCTGGGAGCTGGTGAATTTGAATCCACCAATCAGAGAGGCTGTGCACTTTTCCCCACCAAAACAGGTGCATCTGTTTACACACGCAGCAGCACAGAGAGACACAGGATTTTTGCAGTCTATTTCTCATAGTGACGACTCCCCTCAAACAAATGACCGTAATTTCCTAACCGTAGGGGCTAGAACGGTCATTCTTACACCGTTTTGTTCAGAAGAGATGGGGGAATCTTCAAGTGTTGACAATTTAATATTAAAATATGAATTTTTAGAGATATATGACATGGATGACTTGTTGACTTAGAAGCCACGAATTCCCCAATATGCAAATTTGAATGCCTGAGACCACATATGTGATTGGCTGGCTGGGAAGCCGTGCAGGCCCTGATTTGTGGATTTGAATTCCTCAGCCCTCAGATATGATTGGCTGGCTTAGAAGCCACGAAGGCCCCAATATGCAAATTTGAATGCCTCAGGACACTTATTTGATTGGCTGGGAAACTGTGCAGGCCCTGATTTGAAAATTTGAATGTCTCAGTCCTCACAGAGGATTGGCTGCCTGGGGACCTGGCAGAAATATATAGAAATACTATTATTAAGCATAAATACTACATTTAGTAGAAATACTATGTTTTAGCACAAATATTATAAAAAGAAGAAAAACTATAATTTAGCAGAAATACTATATTAAGCACAAATCCTATAAAAAGCAGAAATACTATAATTTAGAACAAATAGTATAAAAAGCAGAAATACTATAATTTAGCAGAAATACTATGTTAGGCACAAATCCTATAAAAAGCAGAAATACTATAATTTAGCAGAAATACTATGTTAGGCACAAATCCTATAAAAAGCAGAAATACTATAATTTAGCAGAAATACTATATTAGGCACAAATCCTATAAAAAGCAGAAATAGTATAATTTAGCAGAAATACTATATCAAGCACAAATCCTATAAAAAGCAGAAATACTATAATTTAGAACAAATAGTATAAAAAGCAGAAATACTATAATTTAGCAGAAATACTATGTTAGGCACAAATCCTATAAAAAGCAGAAATACTATAATTTAGCAGAAATACTATATTAGGCATAAATCCTATGAAAAGCAGAAATAGTATGATTTAGCAGAAATACTGTATTTAGCACAAGTACCGAAAAGTACCAGAAATACTATGATTTAGCAGAATAGTAATAACTTATTGAAACACAAATGCACAGAGGGACACACAAACACAGGCTCTAATCCAGTCAACCAGTCTAACTATGTTCAATTTAAATCCTACAATGACATGCTGTCAAATAAGGGCAGGGTCCTCTCTCTCTCACTAAACACACACACACACACACACACACACACACACACACACACACACACACACACACACACACACAGGGAGAGAGGACTAAGTTTATAGGTCAGCCTGGGAGCTGCTGAATTTGAATCCACCAATCAGAGAGGCTGTTTACGTTTTCCCGCCAAAACAGGTGCATCTTTTTACACACGCAGCACAGAGACATAGACCTGCTTCTTTCAGTTTATTTCACATAGTGAGGATTCCCCTCAAACAAATGACCATAATTTCCTAACCATAGGGGCTAGAGCGGTCATTCTTACACCGTTTTGTTCAGAAGAGATGGGGGAATCTTCAAGTGTTGACAATTTATCATTAAAATATGAATTTTTAGAGATATATGACATGGATGACTTGTTGACTTAGAAGCCACGAATTCCCCAATATGCAAATTTGAATACCTGGAGCCCACATACATGATTGGCTGGCTGGGAAGCTGTGCAGGCCCTGATTTGTGGATTTGAATTCCTCAGCCCTCAGATATGATTGGCTGGCTTAGAAGCCATGAAGGCCCCAATATGCAAATTTGAATGCCTCAGGACACATATATGATTGGCTGGGAAGCCGTGCAGGCCCTGATTTGAAAATTTGAATTTCTCAGTCCTCACAGAGGATTGGCTGCCTGGGGACCTGGCAGAAATATATAGAAATACTATGATTAAGCATAAATACTACATTTAGTAGAAATACTATGTTTTAGCACAAATACTATAAAAAGCAGAAATACTATAATTTAGCAGAAATACTATATTAAGCACAAATCCTATAAAAAGTAGAAATAGGATGATTAAGCATAAATACTACATTTAGTAGAAATACTATGTTTTAGCACAAATAGTATAAAAAGCAGAAATATTGTAATTTAGCAGAAATACTATATTAGGCACAAATCTTATAAAATAGCAGAAATAGTATTATTTAGCACAATAGTAATAAGTTAAACAGAAAAATTGGAAAAGCAAAATGGACAGCTGAAAAAATGCTGAACATGCTGAGGGTCCCTCAAATATACTTGTTAAATGAAAAAATCAGCAAAAAAATGCACAGGGAGAGAGAAGTAAGTTTCTAGGTCAGCCTGGGAGCTGCTGAATTTGAATCCACCAATCAGAGAGCCTGTGTACTTTTTCCCGCCAAAACATGTGCCTCTTTTTACACACGCAGCACAGAGAGGCACAGGATTATTGCAGCCTATTTCTCATAGTGAGGACTCCCCTCAAACAAATGACCATAATTTCCAAACCGTAGGGGCTAGAGCGGTCATTCTTACACCGTTTTGTTCAGAAGAGATGGGGGAATCTTCCAGTGTTTACAATTTATCATTAAAATATGAATTATTAAAGATATTTGACTTGTAATGCACCATAACTGAGTAGAGCGAAGCAAAAACTGCCTTGACTTGCCCTCAAACAACGCTTTCTAACTCGAAATCTATTTGGAGTATCGATATCATTCTTTCACCGTAAGAGACAGCAGGCTTTGGTGAACAATCATGGAAATTTTCAGGTCTCTGTGGAAATCCAACAAAAAGTTATGACGAGAGAAAAAAGTGGTTCATTTCCACAGTTTGAAATCTGAAGAAATCTGAGCGAAGGACGAATTTCCTACCCTCAAACAAGTCCAACTCATTTCAGAACGGTAATAGGTGAGAAAGAAATTCTTGAATTGTGAGCGTCAGGGGTGTCTGAAGATATTCGGGGACAAGCCTCATGTCTTAACTTTGCTTCGTTAAGGAGATATGACGATTCGAATATGCCTCTCATTACAGAAATCCAGCGATGATTTTGAACAAGCTCTCCATTCACTTTATATGGAGAGTTTTCTGACCTTGTGTTAGTCTGAGGAGATTTGCAAAAATTCTATAAATCCCACAACAATGATGGTGACATTTTCTGAAAGCCAGCAAAAATACCTACGTTTTGATGTATAATTTGTGGAAGTTGAGTGAAAATTGAGCAAGTAGCAGGAAGTTGTTCGGACATGAAGTGAAAATTGCAAAACCTTCAGTGGCACACTGGAAGCCAAGAGCATAGCAACCATAACAACACATGTATTTTGTGAAAAATCACAATTTTGCAACTCAAAACTTTAAGAGGCATAAAAGTAAAACAGTAAAACATTTGAAAAAGCTGAATCATACCTGAATAGCCCAATAATTTGTGAACATTTTAAAGTTTGAATGGTTGTTCTAGGTGAAAATATGAGGAAGTAGTTAAGTTTCAAAAACAAGCAAATTTGAGCAGAATTGCTGAAGTTTCCCATTCATTTCAATGGGACAAATTAAAGGAAAAAAGCTTAATATTTTAAAAAGTATAATAGTTAAAAATAGCAAAAATCGTAGCAGGAATTAGCAAAAATAGCTGAATAGTTTAAAATTTGAACGGTGAAAATCGGCTGAAAATTGTGGAAGTAGTTTAACGGCGAAAAGTGTACGGAAGCAACTAGAATAATAATAATAATAACTAGAAAAATTTGCATTTCCTGCGAAAATGCAGTGTGGATGCTTAAAGCTGAAGCTGTATGCAAAAAGTAGCTGAAAAAGCTGAAAAGTTGCAGAAATTGTAAAAACTTTGCAGAAGCAAAAGAAGTTTGCTAAAATGGAATAACTTAGCAGAACTGCAATATCTTAGAGGAAACATAATACTTGGCAGAAATACAATAGCATAGCAGAATTTAGCAGAAATATTGTAACTTACCAGAAACATGATAACTTCTCAAAAATACAAGAATTTAGGAGAAATAGTATAAGATAACAGAAAGAATATATTTAGCCAAAAATACTTAAACATTACAGAAACACTATGATTTAGAAAAATAGTACAACAGAGCAGAAATATTGTGATTTACCAGAGACACTGTGATGAACTATGAATATTGTAATTTTAAATTGAGACTATGTTTTAGCACAAATATTATAATTTGACAGAAATACTATAATTTAGCAGAAATACTATATTAAGCACAAATCCTATAAAAAGCAGAAATGGGATGATTAAGCACAAATACTACATTTAGTAGAAATACTTTGTTTTAGCACAAATCCCATAAAAAGCAGAAATACTGTACTATGATTTAGTAGAAAAACTATAATTAATCAGAAATACTAAATTTAGCAGAAATACTATATTAAGCACAAATACTATAAAAAGCAGAAATAGTATGATTAAGCATAAATACTACATTTAGCAGAAATACTATATTAAGCACAAATCCTATAAAAGCAGAAATAGTATATTAAGCACAAATCTTATAAAATAGCAGAAATAGTATGATTTAGCACAATAGTAATAAGTTAAACAGAAAAATTGGAAAAGCAAAATGGACAGCTGAAAAAATGCTGAACATGCTGAGGGTCCCTCAAATATACTTGTTAAATGACAAAAATCTGCAAAAAAATTTATTACAGCCACACAATCACAAATATGTACACATGAGGAAACACACATGCACAGAGAGACCCACACACAAGATCCAATTCAGTCAACCAGTCTAAATATATTGAATTTAAATCTTAGAATGAGATCATCCCATTAAAAGCCTTTCTCTCTCTCTCTCTGTCACACACACACACACACACACACACACACACACACACACACACAGGGAGAGAGAAGTAAGTTTCTAGGTCAGCCTGGGAGCTGGTGAATTTGAATCCACCAATCAGAGAGGCTGTGCACTTTTCCCCACCAAAACAGGTGCATCTGTTTACACACGCAGCAGCACAGAGAGACACAGGATTTTTGCAGTCTATTTCTCATAGTGACGACTCCCCTCAAACAAATGACCATAATTTCCTAACCGTAGGGGCTAGAGCGGTCATTCTTACACCGTTTTGTTCAGAAGAGATGGGGGAATCTTCAAGTGTTGACAATTTAATATTAAAATATGAATTTTTAGAGATATATGACATGGATGACTTGTTGACTTAGAAGCCACGAATTCCCCAATATGCAAATTTGAATGCCTGAGACCACATATGTGATTGGCTGGCTGGGAAGCCGTGCAGGCCCTGATTTGTGGATTTGAATTCCTCAGCCCTCAGATATGATTGGCTGGCTTAGAAGCCACGAAGGCCCCAATATGCAAATTTGAATGCCTCAGGACACTTATTTGATTGGCTGGGAAACTGTGCAGGCCCTGATTTGAAAATTTGAATGTCTCAGTCCTCACAGAGGATTGGCTGCCTGGGGACCTGGCAGAAATATATAGAAATACTATTATTAAGCATAAATACTACATTTAGTAGAAATACTATGTTTTAGCACAAATACTATAAAAAGCAGAAATAGGATGATTAAGCATAAACACTACATTTAGTAGAAATATTATGTTTGAGCAAAAATACTATAAAAAGCAGAAATACTATAATTTAGCAGAAATACTATATTAAGCACAAATCCTATAAAAAGCAGAAATACTATATTAGGCACAAATCCTATAAAAAGCAGAAATAGTATGATTAAGCATAAATACTACATTTAGTAGAAATACTATGTTTTAGCACAAATAGTATAAAAAGCAGAAATACTGTAATTTAGCAGAAATACTATATTACGCACAAATCTTATAAAATAGCAGAAATAGTATGATTTAGCACAATAGTAATCAGTTAAACAGAAAAATTGGAAAAGCAAAATGGACAGCTGAAAAAATGCTGAACATGCTGAGGGTCCCTCAAATATACTTGTTAAATGAAAAAATCAGCAAAAAAATGCACAGGGAGAGAGAAGTAAGTTTCTAGGTCAGCCTGGGAGCTGCTGAATTTGAATCCACCAATCAGAGAGCCTGTGTACTTTTTCCCGCCAAAACATGTGCCTCTTTTTACACACGCAGCACAGAGAGGCACAGGATTATTGCAGCCTATTTCTCATAGTGAGGACTCCCCTCAAACAAATGACCATAATTCCCAAACCGTAGGGGCTAGAGCGGTCATTCTTACACCGTTTTGTTCAGAAGTGATTGGGGAATCTTCCAGTGTTTACAATTTATCATTAAAATATGAATTATTAAAGATATTTGACTTGTAATGCACCATAACTGAGTAGAGCGAAGCAAAAACTGCCTTGACTTGCCCTCAAACAACGCTTTGTAACTCGAAATCTATTTGGAGTATCGATATCATTCTTTCACCGTAAGAGACAGCAGGCTTTGGTGAACAATCATGGAAATTTTCAGGTCTCTGTGGAAATCCAACAAAAAGTTATGACGAGAGAAAAAAGTGGTTCATTTCCACAGTTTGAAATCTGAAGAAATCTGAGCGAAGGACGAATTTCCTACCCTCAAACAAGTCCAACTCATTTCAGAACGGTAATAGGTGAGAAAGAAATTCTTGAATTGTGAGCGTCAGGGGTGTCTGAAGATATTCGGGGACAAGCCTCATGTCTTAAAGTCACTTCGTTAAGGAGATATGACGATTCGAATATGCCTCTCATTACAGAAATCCAGCGGTGATTTTGAACAAGCTCTCCATTCACTTTATATGGAGAGTTTTCTGACATTGTGTTGGTCTGAGGAGATTTGCGAAAATTCTATAAATCCCACAACAATGATAGTGACATTTCCTGAAAGCCAGCAAAAATACCTACGTTTTGATGTATAATTTGTGGAAGTTGAGTGAAAATTGAGCAAGTAGCAAACAGTTGTTCGGACATGAAGAGAAGACTGCAAAAGCTTCAGTGACACACTGGAAGCCAAGAGCATAGCAACCATAGCAACGCATGTATTTTGTGAAAAATCACAATTGTGCAACTCAAAACTTTAAGAGGCATAAAAGTAAAACGGTAAAAGATTTGAAATAGCTGAATCATACCTGAATAGCCCAATAATTTGTGAACATTTTAAAATTTGAATGGTTGTTCTAGGCGAAAGTATGAGGAAGTAGTTAGGTTTCAAAAACAAGCAAAATTTAGCAGAATTTTGGAAGTTTTCCATTCATTTCAATGGGACAAATTAAAGGAAAAAAGTGGAATATTTTAAAAAGTATAATAGCAAAAAATAGCAAAAATCATAGCAAGAAAGAGCAAAAATAGCAGAATAGTTTAAAATTTGAACGGTGAAAATAGCATAAAAATTGTGGAAGTAGTTAAGTGCCAAAAAGTGTACGGAAGCAACTGGAATAATAATAATAAAGTATAAAGAATAAAGAGAAACAGGAACTCAATAGTGTGGATGCTTAAAGCATCCACACAACTAGAAAAATTTGCATTTCCTGCGAAAATGCAGTGTGGATGCTTAAAGCTGAAGCTGTATGCAAAAAGTAGCTGAAAAAGCTGAAAAGTTGCAGAAATTGTAAAAACTTTGCAGAAGCAAAAGAAGTTTGCTAAAATGGAATAACTTAGCAGAACTGCAATATCTTAGAGGAAACATAATACTTGGCAGAAATACAATAGCATAGCAGAATTCAGCAGAAATATTGTAACTTACCAGAAACATGATAACTTCTCAAAAATACAAGAATTTAGGAGAAATAGTATAAGATAACAGAAAGAATATATTTAGCCAAAAATACTTAAACATTACAGAAACACTATGATTTAGAAAAATAGTACAACAGAGCAGAAATATTGTGATTTACCAGAGACACTGTGATGAACTATGAATATTGTAATTTTAAATTGAGACTATGTTTTAGCACAAATATTATAATTTGGCAGAAATACTATAATTTAGCAGAAATACTATATTAAGCACAAATCCTATAAAAAGCAGAAATGGTATGATTAAGCACAAATACTACATTTAGTAGAAATACTTTGTTTTAGCACAAATCCCATAAAAAGCAGAAATACTGTACTATGATTTAGTAGAAAAACTATAATTAATCAGAAATACTAAATTTAGCAGAAATACTATATTAAGCACAAATACTATGAAAAGCAAAAATAGTATGATTAAGCATAAATACTACATTTAGCAGAAATACTATATTAAGCACAAATACTATGAAAAGCAAAAATAGTATGATTAAGCATAAATACTACATTTAGCAGAAATACTATATTAAGCACAAATCCTATAAAAGCAGAAATAGTATATTAAGCACAAATCTTATAAAATAGCAGAAATAGTGTGATTTAGCACAATAGTAATAAGTTAAACAGAAAAATTGGAAAAGCAAAATGGACAGCTGAAAAAATGCTGAACATGCTGAGGGTCCCTCAAATATACTTGTTAAATGACAAAAATCTGCAAAAAAATTTATTACAGCCACACAATCACAAATATGTACACATGAGGAAACACACATGCACAGAGAGACCCACACACAAGATCCAATTCAGTCAACCAGTCTAAATATATTGAATTTAAATCTTAGAATGAGATCATCCCATTAAAAGCCTCTCTCTCTCTCTCTCTCTCTCTCTCTCTCTGTCACACACACACACACACACACACACACACACACACACACACACACACACACAGGGAGAGAGAAGTAAGTTTCTAGGTCAGCCTGGGAGCTGGTGAATTTGAATCCACCAATCAGAGAGCCTGTGCACTTTTCCCCACCAAAACAGGTGCATCTGTTTACACACGCAGCAGCACAGAGAGACACAGGATTTTTGCAGTCTATTTCTCATAGTGACGACTCCCCTCAAACAAATGACCATAATTTCCTAACCATAGGGGTTAGAGCGGTCATTCTTACACCGTTTTGTTCAGAAGAGATGGGGGAATCTTCAAGTGTTGACAATTTATCATTAAAATATGAATTTTTAGAGATATATGACATGGATGACTTGTTGACTTAGAAGTCACGAATTCCCCAATATGCAAATTTGAATACCTGGAGCCCACATATGTGATTGGCTGGCTGGGAAGCTGTGCAGGCCCTGATTTGTGGATTTGAATTCCTCAGCCCTCAGATATGATTGGCTGGCTTAGAAGCCATGAAGGCCCCAATATGCAAATTTGAATGCCTCAGGACACATATATGATTGGCTGGGAAGCCGTGCAGGCCCTGATTTGAAAATTTGAATTTCTCAGTCCTCACAGAGGATTGGCTGCCTGGGGACCTGGCAGAAATATATAGAAATACTATGATTAAGCATAAATACTACATTTAGTAGAAATACTATGTTTTAGCACAAATACTATAAAAAGCAGAAATACTATAATTTAGCAGAAATACTATATTAAGCACAAATCCTATAAAAAGCAGAAATAGGATGATTAAGCATAAACACTACATTTAGTAGAAATACTATGTTTGAGCAAAAATCCTATAAAAAGCAGAAATACTATATTAGGCAAAAATCCCATAAAAAGCAGAAATAGCATGATTAAGCATAAATACTACATTTAGTAGAAATACTATGTTTTAGCACAAATAGTATAAAAAGCAGAAATACTATAATTTAGCAGAAATACCATATTAAGCACAAATCCTATAAAAAGCAGAAATAGGATGATTAAGCATAAACACTACATTTAGTAGAAATACTATGTTTGAGCAAAAATCCTATAAAAAGCAGAAATACTATATTAGGCACAAATCCTATAAAAAGCAGAAATAGCATGATTAAGCATAAATACTACATTTAGTAGAAATACTATGTTTTAGCACAAATAGTATAAAAAGCAGAAATATTGTAATTTAGCAGAAATACTATATTAGGCACAAATCTTATAAAATAGCAGAAATAGTATTATTTAGCACAATAGTAATAAGTTAAACAGAAAAATTGGAAAAGCAAAATGGATAGCTGAAAAAATGCTGAACATGCTGAGGGTCCCTCAAATATACTTGTTAAATGAAAAAATCAGCAAAAAAATGCACAGGGAGAGAGAAGTAAGTTTCTAGGTCAGCCTGGGAGCTGCTGAATTTGAATCCACCAATCAGAGAGCCTGTGTACTTTTTCCCGCCAAAACAGGTGCATCTTTTTACACACGCAGCAGAGAGAGGCACAGGATTATTGCAGCCTATTTCTCATAGTGAGGACTCCCCTCAAACAAATGACCATAATTTCTAAACCGTAGGGGCTAGAGCGGTCATTCTTACACCGTTTTGTTCAGAAGAGATGGGGGAATCTTCCAGTGTTAACAATTTATCATTAAAATGTGAATTTTTAGAGATATACGACATGGATGACTTGTTGACTTAGAAGCCACGAATTCCCCCAATATGCAAATTTGAATGCCTGAGGCCACATATATGATTGGCTGGCTTGGAAGCCGTGCAGGCCCCAATATGCAAATTTGAATGCCTCAGGACACATATATGATTGGCTGGGAAACCGTGCAGGCCCTGATTTGAAAATTTGAATGTCTAAGTCCTCACAGAGGATTGGCTGCCTGGGGACCTGGCAGAAATATATAGAAATACTATGATTAAGCATAAATACTACATTTAGTAGAAATACTATGTTTTAGCACAAATACTATAAAAAGCAGAAATACTATAATTTAGCAGAAATACTATATTAAGCACAAATCCTATAAAAAGCAGAAATACTATATTAAGCACAAATTCTATAAAAAGCAGAAATACTATATTAAGCACAAATTCTATTAAAAGCAGAAATACTATATTAAGCACAAATCTTGTAAAATAGCAGAAACAGTATGATTTACCACAATAGTAATAAGTTAAACAGAAAAATTGGAAAAGCAAAATGGACAGCTGAAAAAATGCTGAACATGCTGAGGGTCCCTCAAATATACTTGTTAAATGAAAAAATCAGCAAAAAAATGCACAGGGAGAGAGAAGTAAGTTTCTAGGTCAGCCTGGGAGCTGCTGAATTTGAATCCACCAATCAGAGAGCCTGTGTACTTTTTCCCGCCAAAACAGGTGCATCTTTTTACACACGCAGCAGAGAGAGGCACAGGATTATTGCAGCCTATTTCTCATAGTGAGGACTCGCCTCAAACAAATGACCATAATTTCTAAACCGTAGGGGCTAGAGCGGTCATTCTTACACCGTTTTGTTCAGAAGAGATGGGGGAATCTTCCAGTGTTTACAATTTATCATTAAAATATGAATTATTAAAGATATTTGACTTCTAATGCACCATAACTGAGTAGAGCGAAGCAAAAACTGCCTTGACTTGCCCTCAAACAACGCTTTGTAACTCGAAATCTATTTGGAGTATCGATATCATTCTTTCACCGTAAGAGACAGCAGGCTTTGGTGAACAGTCATGGAAATTTTCAGGTCTCTGTGGAAATCCAAAAAAAAGTTATGACGAGAGAAAAAAGTGGTTCATTTCCAGAGTTTTAAATCTGAAGAAATCTGAGCGAAGGACGAATTTCCTACCCTCAAACAAGTCCAACTCATTTCAGAACGGTAATAGGTGAGAAAGAAATTCTTGAATTGTGAGCGTCAGGGGTGTCTGAAGATATTCGGGGACAAGCCTCATGTCTTAAAGTCGCTTCGTTAAGGAGATATGACGATTCGAATATGCCTCTCATTACAGAAATCCAGCGGTGATTTTGAACAAGCTCTCCATTCACTTTATATGGAGAGTTTTCTGACCTTGTGTTAGTCTGAGGAGATTTGCAAAAATTCTATAAATCCCACAACAATGATGGTGACATTTTCTGAAAGCCAGCAAAAATACCTACGTTTTGATGTATAATTTGTGGAAGTTGAGTGAAAATTGAGCAAGTAGCAGGAAGTTGTTCGGACATGAAGTGAAAATTGCAAAACCTTCAGTGGCACACTGGAAGCCAAGAGCATAGCAACCATAACAACACATGTATTTTGTGAAAAATCACAATTTTGCAACTCAAAACTTTAAGAGGCATAAAAGTAAAACAGTAGAAGATTTGAAAAAGCTGAATCATACCTGAATAGCTCAATAATTTGTGAACATTTTAAAATTTGAATGGTTGTTCTAGGTGAAAATATGAGGAAGTAGTTAAGTTTCAAAAACAAGCAAATTTTAGCAGAATTGCAGAAGTTTCCCATTCATTTCAATGGGACAAATTAAAGGAAAAAAGTGGAATATTTTAAAAAGTATAATAGTTAAAAATAGCAAAAATCGTAGCAGGAAAGAGCAAAAATAGCAGAATAGTTTAAAATTTGAACGGTGAAAATCGGCTGAAAATTGTGGAAGTAGTTAAACGGCGAAAAGTGTACGGAAGCAACTAGAATAATAATAATAATAATAAAGAATAAAGAGAAACAGGAACTCAATAGTGTGGATGCTTAAAGCATCCACACAACTAGAAAAATTTGCATTTCCTGCGAAAATGCAGTGTGGATGCTTAAAGCTGAAGCTGTATGCAAAAACTAGCTGAAAAAGCTGAAAAGTTGCAGAAATTGTAAAAACTTTGCAGAAGCAAAGGAAGTTTGCTAAAATGGAATAACTTAGCAGAACTGCAATATCTTAGAGGAAACATAATACTTGGCAGAAATACAATAGCATAGCAGAATTTAGCAGAAATATTGTAACTTACCAGAAACATGATAACTTCTCAAAAATACAAGAATTTAGGAGAAATAGTATAAGATAACAGAAAGAATATATTTAGCCAAAAATACTTAAACATTACAGAAACACTATGATTTAGAAAAATAGTACAACAGAGCAGAAATATTGTGATTTACCAGAGACACTGTGATGAACTATGAATATTGTAATTTTAAATTGAGACTATGTTTTAGCACAAATATTATAATTTGGCAGAAATACTATAATTTAGCAGAAATACTATATTAAGCACAAATCCCATAAAAAGCAGAAATACTGTACTATGATTTAGTAGAAAAACTATAATTAATCAGAAATACTAAATTTAGCAGAAATACTATATTAAGCACAAATACTATGAAAAGCAGAAATAGTATGATTAAGCATAAATACTACATTTAGCAGAAATACTATATTAAGCACAAATCCTATAAAAGCAGAAATAGTATATTAAGCACAAATCTTATAAAATAGCAGAAATAGTATGATTTAGCACAATAGTAATAAGTTAAACAGAAAAATTGGAAAAGCAAAATGGACAGCTGAAAAAATGCTGAACATGCTGAGGGTCCCTCAAATATACTTGTTAAATGACAAAAATCTGCAAAAAAATTTATTACAGCCACACAATCACAAATATGTACACATGAGGAAACACACATGCACAGAGAGACCCACACACAAGATCCAATTCAGTCAACCAGTCTAAATATATTGAATTTAAATCTTAGAATGAGATCATCCCATTAAAAGCCTTTCTCTCTCTCTCTCTCTCTCTCTCTGTCACACACACACACACACACACACACACACACACACACACACACACACACACACACACACACACACACAGGGAGAGAGAAGTAAGTTTCTAGGTCAGCCTGGGAGCTGGTGAATTTGAATCCACCAATCAGAGAGGCTGTGCACTTTTCCCCACCAAAACAGGTGCAGCAGCACAGAGAGACACAGGATTTTTGCAGTCTATTTCTCATAGTGACGACTCCCCTCAAACAAATGACCGTAATTTCCTAACCGTAGGGGCTAGAACGGTCATTCTTACACCGTTTTGTTCAGAAGAGATGGGGGAATCTTCAAGTGTTGACAATTTAATATTAAAATATGAATTTTTAGAGATATATGACATGGATGACTTGTTGACTTAGAAGCCACGAATTCCCCAATATGCAAATTTGAATGCCTGAGACCACATATGTGATTGGCTGGCTGGGAAGCCGTGCAGGCCCTGATTTGTGGATTTGAATTCCTCAGCCCTCAGATATGATTGGCTGGCTTAGAAGCCACGAAGGCCCCAATATGCAAATTTGAATGCCTCAGGACACTTATTTGATTGGCTGGGAAACTGTGCAGGCCCTGATTTGAAAATTTGAATGTCTCAGTCCTCACAGAGGATTGGCTGCCTGGGGACCTGGCAGAAATATATAGAAATACTATTATTAAGCATAAATACTACATTTAGTAGAAATACTATGTTTTAGCACAAATATTATAAAAAGAAGAAAAACTATAATTTAGCAGAAATACTATATTAAGCACAAATCCTATAAAAAGCAGAAATACTATAATTTATAACAAATAGTATAAAAAGCAGAAATACTATAATTTAGCAGAAATACTATGTTAGGCACAAATCCTATAAAAAGCAGAAATACTATAATTTAGCAGAAATACTATATTAGGCATAAATCCTATGAAAAGCAGAAATAGTATGATTTAGCAGAAATACTGTATTTAGCACAAGTACCGAAAAGTACCAGAAATACTATGATTTAGCAGAATAGTAATAACTTATTGAAACACAAATGCACAGAGGGACACACAAACACAGGCTCTAATCCAGTCAACCAGTCTAACTATGTTCAATTTAAATCCTACAATGACATGCTGTCAAATAAGGGCAGGATCCTCTCTCTCCCACTAAACACACACACACACACACACACACACACACACACACACACACACACACACACACACACAGGGAGAGAGGACTAAGTTTCTAGGTCAGCCTGGGAGCTGCTGAATTTGAATCCACCAATCAGAGAGGCTGTTTACGTTTTCCCGCCAAAACAGGTGCCTCTTTTTACACACGCAGCACAGAGACATAGACCTGCTTCTTTCAGTTTATTTCACATAGTGAGGATTCCCCTCAAACAAATGACCATAATTTCCTAACCATAGGGGCTAGAGCGGTCATTCTTACACCGTTTTGTTCAGAAGAGATGGGGGAATCTTCAAGTGTTGACAATTTATCATTAAAATATGAATTTTTAGAGATATATGACATGGATGACTTGTTGACTTAGAAACCACGAATTCCCCAATATGCAAATTTGAATACCTGGAGCCCACATACATGATTGGCTGGCTGGGAAGCTGTGCAGTTCCTGATTTGTGGATTTGAATTCCTCAGCCCTCAGATATGATTGGCTGGCTTAGAAGCCATGAAGGCCCCAATATGCAAATTTGAATGCCTCAGGACACATATATGATTGGCTGGGAAGCCGTGCAGGCCCTGATTTGAAAATTTGAATTTCTCAGTCCTCACAGAGGATTGGCTGCCTGGGGACCTGGCAGAAATATATAGAAATACTATGATTAAGCATAAATACTACATTTAGTAGAAATACTATGTTTTAGCACAAATACTATAAAAAGCAGAAATACTATAATTTAGCAGAAATACTATATTAAGCACAAATCCTATAAAAAGCAGAAATAGGATGATTAAGCATAAACACTACATTTAGTAGAAATACTATGTTTGAGCAAAAATCCTATAAAAAGCAGAAATACTATATTAGGCACAAATCCCATAAAAAGCAGAAATAGTATGATTAAGCATAAATACTACATTTAGTAGAAATACTATGTTTTAGCACAAATAGTATAAAAAGCAGAAATATTGTAATTTAGCAGAAATACTATATTAGGCACAAATCTTATAAAATAGCAGAAATAGTATTATTTAGCACAATAGTAATAAGTTAAACAGAAAAATTGGAAAAGCAAAATGGACAGCTGAAAAAATGCTGAACATGCTGAGGGTCCCTCAAATATACTTGTTAAATGAAAAAATCAGCAAAAAAATGCACAGGGAGAGAGAAGTAAGTTTCTAGGTCAGCCTGGGAGCTGCTGAATTTGAATCCACCAATCAGAGAGCCTGTGTACTTTTTCCCGCCAAAACATGTGCCTCTTTTTACACACGCAGCACAGAGAGGCACAGGATTATTGCAGCCTATTTCTCATAGTGAGGACTCCCCTCAAACAAATGACCATAATTTCCAAACCGTAGGGGCTAGAGCGGTCATTCTTACACCGTTTTGTTCAGAAGAGATGGGGGGATCTTCCAGTGTTTACAATTTATCATTAAAATATGAATTATTAAAGATATTTGACTTGTAATGCACCATAACGGAGTAGAGCGAAGCAAAAACTGCCTTGACTTGCCCTCAAACAACGCTTTCTAACTCGAAATCTATTTGGAGTATCGATATCATTCTTTCACCGTAAGAGACAGCAGGCTTTGGTGAACAATCATGGAAATTTTCAGGTCTCTGTGGAAATCCAACAAAAAGTTATGACGAGAGAAAAAAGTGGTTCATTTCCACAGTTTGAAATCTGAAGAAATCTGAGCGAAGGACGAATTTCCTACCCTCAAACAAGTCCAACTCATTTCAGAACGGTAATAGGTGAGAAAGAAATTCTTGAATTGTGAGCGTCAGGGGTGTCTGAAGATATTCGGGGACAAGCCTCATGTCTTAACTTTGCTTCGTTAAGGAGATATGACGATTCGAATATGCCTCTCATTACAGAAATCCAGCGGTGATTTTGAACAAGCTCTCCATTCACTTTATATGGAGAGTTTTCTGACCTTGTGTTAGTCTGAGGAGATTTGCAAAAATTCTATAAATCCCACAACAATGATGGTGACATTTTCTGAAAGCCAGCAAAAATACCTACGTTTTGATGTATAATTTGTGGAAGTTGAGTGAAAATTGAGCAAGTAGCAGGAAGTTGTTCGGACGTGAAGTGAAAATTGCAAAACCTTCAGTGGCACACTGGAAGCCAAGAGCATAGCAACCATAACAACACATGTATTTTGTGAAAAATCACAATTTTGCAACTCAAAACTTTAAGAGGCATAAAAGTAAAACAGTAGAAGATTTGAAAAAGCTGAATCATACCTGAATAGCCAAATAATTTGTGAACATTTTAAAATTTGAATGGTTGTTCTAGGTGAAAATATGAGGAAGTAGTTAAGTTTCAAAAACAGGCAAAATTTAGCAGAATTGCAGAAGTTTCCCATTCATTTCAATGGGACAAATTAAAGGAAAAAAGCTTAATATTTTAAAAAGTATAATAGTTAAAAATAGCAAAAATCGTAGCAGGAATTAGCAAAAATAGCTGAATAGTTTAAAGTTTGAACGGTGAAAATAGCACAAAAATTGTGGAAGTAGTTAAACGGCGAAAAGTGTACGGAAACACCCGGAATAATAATAATAATAAAGAATAAAGAGAAACAGGAACTCTATAGTGTGGATGCTTAAAGCATCCACACAATAAAGAATAAAGAGAAACAGGAACTCAATAGTGTGGATGCTTAAAGCATCCACACAATAACTAGAAAGTGCATTTTCTGAAGAAACTGCAGTGTGAATGCTTGAATCTGAATGTATGCACTGAAATGAATTAATTACTGAATTTAAGTTAAAAATCTTGAATGAGATAAAAAAAAAAACCGAATTTAACCTGAAAACAAAAGTGCTGAACTGCTAAAAGCTGAAGGTTACACAGAAGAAGAAGTTGGAAAAAAGCTGAAAATGTTTTAATTGTAAATTAGAAAAACCTAAGAAATGAGAAAAGAACATTTAGAGTCAGAAAACATCTGAAAGAATATTAAAAGGTCATATTCTTTGAATCACTGAATGACTAAAATGTGATCCCTCCACTTGGACCCACACAGTTTAAAAAGTTTACATCTCTGAGCTTTGAAAGACAAGATGTTGGAAAAAGAACAACGATGGCGACGTTTTGAGGGTAAAATGATGGCTTTAACACTGTGGACACAGCAGCAGTTGAAAGAGAAGTGTTTAAGATTAATTTTGGTACAGTGGCAGGCAGAGCTCGTTAAGCAGGCAGGTGTGAGCCTGGTTGCTATAGTGACCGCACCCAATGGCTCCATACACACGTACACAGACATGCGCCTCACTTTTGCTGCTTAAAATGAACAGAAAAGTCAGGCCGAAACAAATCGCTCCCAAATGAAAAGTATAGGTCGTATTGACGAAATTCTTTCACCGTGAGCGGCAGCAATGTCCAGTCTACCTAATTCTCAGTTTTCATGCCTGTGGAGTTTATTATATGGACGTGGTGACAGTGTAAAAACACCATGCTCTTCTGATTTTCAAACGAACCTTCTGAGCCGTTTTAACATTAGAGTCTATGGAAGAGTTGGAGGGAGGAGGCTGTGCATTGGTGACATTTATGAAAGAACCATAACACCTAGTACAATAGTAAACACATTGGATGAAAGAGGACAGCGATGGCTACGTTTTGAGGATAAAATCATACCTGTAGAGCAAACGCTGTGGACACAGCAGCAGTTTTAAAAAAGATTTTAAGATTAATTTTTTTGCTCCTCTCACTCTAGCAGTTGAGCTGTCTCACTCTAGCGGCAACATTCCGTCCCATACACACCCATTATAAACTCTGAAACGGGTGAAAAAACATCATGAAACTTAAACTGGAACTGAAGAAAAAGTATAATAGATATTGAAAAGATAAATACAAGTTGAATAGTTGAATGTCTTGTCTTCGTTTTAAAGTTTGAATGGTGGCTCTATGTCAATGTATGTGGAAGTAGTAGGAGTTTAAAAATGAGTAAGTTGAATGAGAATTTGAAGGGTCTCCCCATTGAAATACATGGGAAATTTTTGTTGAATAAAGTTGAATAAAATTAAAAATATAAATGTTAAAAATGAGAAAAGTAGAAGCAGTCATGTCCAAAAGAAGAGGAATCTAATGGTGTTTGAATGGTTTTTCTAAGTTGAACGGTTTTGAAGGAGTAGGAGTACAAAAAACGTACGGAATAGATAAAATAGAATAACTAGAAAGTGCATTTTCTGAAGAAACTGCAGTGTGAATGCTTGAATCTGAATGTATGCACTGAAATGAATTAATTGCTGAATTTTGAGTTAAAACTTTTTTAATGAGATAAAAAAAAAAACCAAATTTAACCTGAAAACAAAAGTGCTGAACTGCTAAAAGCTGAAGGTTACACAGAAGAAGAAGTTGGAAAAAAGCTGAAAATGTTTTAATTGTAAATTAGAAAAACCTAAGAAATGAGAAAAGAACATTTAGAGTCAGAAAACATCTGAAAGAATATTAAAAGGTCATATTCTTTGAATCACTGAATGACTCAAATGTGATCCCTCCACTTTGATCCACACAGTTTAAAAAGTTTAAATGCCTGAGCTTTGAAAGATACGGTGTTGGAAAGAGAACAATAATGGCGACAATTTGAGGGTAAAATGATGGCTGTAACACTGTGGACACAGCAGCAGTTGAAAGAGAAGTGCTTAAGATGAATCTTGGTACAGTGGCAGGCAGAGCTCGTTAAGCAGGCAGGTGTGAGCCTGGTTGCTATAGTGACCGCACCCAATGGCTCCATACACACGTACACAGACATGCGCCTCACTTTTGCTGCTTAAAATGAACAGAAAAGTCAGGCCGAAACAAATCGTTCCCAAATGAAAAGTAAAAGTCGTATTGACGAAATTCTTTCACCGTGAGCGACAGCAATGTCTAGTCTACCTAATTCTCAGTTTTCATGCCTGTGGAGCTTATTATATGGACGTGGTGACAGTGGAAAGACACCATGCTCTTCTGATTTTCAAACGAACCTTCTGAGCCATTTTAACATTAGAGTCTATGGAAGAGTTGGAGGGAGGAGGCTGTGCATTGGTGACATTTATGAAAGAACCATAACACCTAGGACAATAGTAAACACATTGGATGAAAGAGGACAGCGATGGCTACGTTTTGAGGGTAAAATCATACCTGTAGAGCAAACGCTGCAGACACAGCAGCAGTTTTAAAAAATATTTTAAGATTAATTTTTTTGCTCCTCTCACTCTAGCAGTTGAGCTGCCTCACTCTAGCCCCAACATTCCGTCCCATACACACCCATTATAAACTCTGAAACGGGTGAAAAAACATCATGAAACTTAAACTGGAACTGAAGAAAAAGTATAATAGATATTGAAAAGATAAATACAAGTTGAATAGTTGAATGTCTTGTCTTCGTTTTAAAGTTTGAATGGTGGCTCTATGTCAATGTATGTGGAAGTAGTAAGAGTTTAAAAATGAGTAAGTTGAATGAGGATTTGAAGGGTCTCTCCATTGAAATACATTATAAATTTTTGTTAAATAAAGTTGAATAAAATTAAAAATATAAATGTTAAAAATGAGAAAAGTAGAAGCATTCATGTCCAAAAGAATAGGAATCTAACGGTGTTTGAATGGTTTTTCTAAGTTGAGCGGTTTTGAAGGAGTGAGATGCCAAAAAACGTACGGAATATATAATAATAATAATAATAACTAGAAAGTGCATTTTCTGAAGAAACTGCAGTGTGAATGCTTGAATCTGAATGTATGCATTGAAATGAAATAATTACTGAATTTAAGTTAAAAATTTTGAATGAGATAAAAAAAAAAAAACCCGAATTTAACCTGAAAACAAAAGTGCTGAACTGCTAAAAGCTGAAGGTTACACAGAAGAAGAAGTTGGAAAAAAGCTGAAAATGTTTTAATTGTAAATTAGAAAAACCTAAGAAATGAGAAAAGAACATTTAGAGTCAGAAAACATCTGAAAGAATATTAAAAGGTCATATTCTTTGAATCACTGAATGACTAAAATGTGATCCCTCCACTTGGATCCACACAGTTTAAAAAGTTGACATCTCTGAGCTTTGAAAGACAAGATGTTGGAAAAAGAACAACGATGGCGACGTTTTGAGGGTAAAATGATGGCTTTAACACTGTGGACACAGCAGCAGTTGAAAGAGAAGTGTTTAAGATGAATCTTGGCAGAGTGGCAGGCAGAGCTCGTTAAGCAGGCAGGTGTGAGCCTGGTTGCTATAGTGACCGCACCCAATGGCTCCATACACACGTACACAGACATGCGCCTCACTTTTGCTGCTTAAAATGAACAGAAAAGTCAGGCCGAAACAAATCGTTCCCAAATGAAAAGTAAAAGTCGTATTGACGAAATTCTTTCACCGTGAGCGACAGCAATGTCTAGTCTACCTAATTCTCAGTTTTCATGCCTGTGGAGCTTATTATATGGACGTGGTGACAGTGGAAAGACACCATGCTCTTCTGATTTTCAAACGAACCTTCTGAGCCATTTTAACATTAGAGTCTATGGAAGAGTTGGAGGGAGGAGGCTGTGCATTGGTGACATTTATGAAAGAACCATAACACCTAGGACAATAGTAAACACATTGGATGAAAGAGGACAGCGATGGCTACGTTTTGAGGGTAAAATCATACCTGTAGAGCAAACGCTGCAGACACAGCAGCAGTTTTAAAAAAGATTTTAAGATTAATTTTTTTGCTCCTCTCACTCTAGCAGTTGAGCTGCCTCACTCTAGCCCCAACATTCCGTCCCATACACACCCATTATAAACTCTGAAACGGGTGAAAAAACATCATGAAACTTAAACTGGAACTGAAGAAAAAGTATAATAGATATTGAAAAGATAAATACAAGTTGAATAGTTGAATGTCTTGTCTTCGTTTTAAAGTTTGAATGGTGGCTCTATGTCAATGTATGTGGAAGTAGTAAGAGTTTAAAAATGAGTAAGTTGAATGAGGATTTGAAGGGTCTCTCCATTGAAATACATTATAAATTTTTGTTAAATAAAGTTGAATAAAATTAAAAATATAAATGTTAAAAATGAGAAAAGTAGAAGCATTCATGTCCAAAAGAATAGGAATCTAACGGTGTTTGAATGGTTTTTCTAAGTTGAGCGGTTTTGAAGGAGTGAGATGCCAAAAAACGTACGGAATATATAATAATAATAATAATAATAATAATAATAAAGATTCGAATAACAATACTGTGAATGCTTTTCAAGCATTCACACTAATAATAATAAAGATTCGAATAACAATACTGTGAATGCTTTTCAAGCATTCACACTAATAAAGATTAGAAGAACAATACTGTGAATGCTTTTCAAGCATTCACACTAATAACTAGAAAGTGCATTTTCTGAAGAAACTGCAGTGTGAATGCTTGAATCTGAATGTATGGACTGAAATGAATTAATTGCTGAATTTTGAGTTAAAAATTTTGAATGAGATAAAAAAAAAAAAAAAACAACCTGAATTTAACCTGAAAACAACAGTGCTGAACTGCTAAAAGCTGAAGGTTACACAGAAGAAGAAGTTGGAAAAAAGCTGAAAATGTTTTAATTGTAAATTAGAAAAACCTAAGAAATGAGAAGAGAACATTTAGAGTCAGAAAACATCTGAAAGAATATTAAAAGGTCATATTCTTTGAATCACTGAATGACTAAAATGTGATCCCTCCACTTGGACCCACACAGTTTAAAAAGTTTACATCTCTGAGCTTTGAAAGACAAGATGTTGGAAAAAGAACAACGATGGCGACGTTTTGAGGGTAAAATGATGGCTTTAACACTGTGGACACAGCAGCAGTTGAAAGAGAAGTGTTTAAGATGAATTTTGGCAGAGTGGCAGAGAGAGCTCGTTAAGCAGGCAGGTGTGAGCCTGGTTGCTATAGTGACCGCACCCAATGGCTCCATACACACGCACACAGACATGCACCTCACTTTTGCTGCTTAAAATGAACAGAAAAGTCAGGCCGAAACAAATCGTTCCCAAATGAAAAGTAAAAGTCGTATTGACAAAATTCTTTCACCGTGAGCGACAGCAATGTCTAGTCTACCAAATTCTCAGTTTTCATGTCTGTGGAGTTTATTATATGGACGTGGTGACAGTGGAAAGACACCATGCTCTTCTGATTTTCAAACGAACCTTCTGAGCCATTTTAACATTAGAGTCTATGGAACAGTTGGAGGGAGGAGGCTGTGCATTGGTGACATTTATGAAAGAACCATAACACCTAGGACAATAGTAAACACATTGGATGAAAGAGGACAGCGATGGCTACATTTTGAGGGTAAAATCATACCTGTAGAGCAAACGCTGCGGACACAGCAGCAGTTTTAAAAAAGATTTTAAGATTAATTTTTTTGCTCCTCTCACTCTAGCAGTTGAGCTGCCTCACTCTAGCCCCAACATTCCGTCCCATACACACCCATTATAAACTCTGAAACGGGTGAAAAAACATCATGAAACTTAAACTGGAACTGAAGAAAAAGTATAATAGATATTGAAAAGATAAATACAAGTTGAATAGTTGAATGTCTTGTCTTCGTTTTAAAGTTTGAATGGTGGCTCTATGTCAACGTATGTGGAAGTAGTAGGAGTTTAAAAATGAGTAAGTTGAATGAGAATTTGAAGGGTCTCCCCATTGAAATACATGGGAAATTTTTGTTGAATAAAGTTGAATAAAATTAAAAATATAAATGTTAAAAATGAGAAAAGTAGAAGCAGTCATGTCCAAAAGAATAGGAATCTAATGGTGTTTGAATGGTTTTTCTAAGTTGAACGGTTTTGAAGGAGATAGATTACAAAAAACGTACGGAATAGATAATAATAAAATAGAACTAGAAAGTGCATTTTCTGAAGAAACTGCAGTGTGAATGCTTGAATCTGAATGTATGCACTGAAATGAATTAATTGCTGAATTTTGAGTTAAAAATATTGAATGAGATTAAAAAAAAACAAAAAAAAAACGAATTTAACCTGAAAACAAAGGTGCTGAACTGCTAAAAGCTGAAGGTTACACAGAAGAAGGAGTTGGAAAAAAACTGAAAATGTTTTAAATGTAAATTAGAAAACCCTAAGAAATGAGAAAAGAACATTTAGAGTCAGAAAACATCTGAATGAATATTAAAAGGTCATATTCTTTGAATCACTGAATGACTCAAATGTGATCCCTCCACTTTGATCCACACAGTTTAAAAAGTTTAAATGCCTGAGCTTTGAAAGATACGGTGTTGGAAAGAGAACAATAATGGCGACGTTTTGAGGGTAAAATGATGGCTGTAACACTGTGGACACAGCAGCAGTTGAAAGAGAAGTGCTTAAGATGAATCTTGGTACAGTGGCAGGCAGAGCTCGTTAAGCAGGCAGGTGTGAGCCTGGTTGCTATAGTGACCGCACCCAATGGCTCCATACACACGTACACAGACATGCGCCTCACTTTTGCTGCTTAAAATGAACAGAAAAGTCAGGCCGAAACAAATCGTTCCCAAATGAAAAGTAAAAGTCGTATTGACAAAATTCTTTCACCGTGAGTGACAGCAATGTCTAGTCTACTGAATTCTCAGTTTTCATGCCTGTGGAGTTTATTATATGGACGTGGTGACAGTGGAAAGACACCATGCTCTTCTGATTTTCAAACGAACCTTCTGAGCCATTTTAACATTAGAGTCTATGGAAGAGTTGGAGGGAGGAGGCTGTGCATTGGTGACATTTATGAAAGAACCATAACACCTAGTACAATAGTAAACACATTGGATGAAAGAGGACAGCCATGGCTACGTTTTGAGGGTAAAATCATACCTGTAGAGCAAACGCTGCGGACACAGCAGCAGTTTTAAAAAAGATTTTAAGATTAATTTTTTTGCTCCTCTCACTCTAGCAGTTGAGCTGCCTCACTCTAGCCCCAACATTCCGTCCCATACACACCCATTATAAACTCTGAAACGGGTGAAAAAACATCATGAAACTTAAACTGGAACTGAAGAAAAAGTATAATAGATATTGAAAATATAAATACAAGTTGAATAGTTGAATGTCTTGTCTTCGTTTTAAAGTTTGAATGGTGGCTCTATGTGAACGTATGTTGAAGTAGTAAGAGTTTAAAAATGAGTAAGTTGAATGAGAATTTGAAGGGACTCCCCATTGAAATACATTGGAAATTTTTGTTGAATAAAGTTGAATAAAATTAAAAATATAAATGTTAAAAATGAGAAAAATAGAAGCAGTCATGTCCAAAAGAATAGGAATCTAATGGTGTTTGAATGGTTTTTCTAAGTTGAACGGTTTTGAAGGAGTTAGATGCCAAAAAACGTACGGAAGATGATATAATAATAAAGATTAGAAGAACAATACTGTGAATGCTTTTCAAGCATTCACACTAACTAGAAAGTGCATTTTCTGAAGAAACTGCAGTGTGAATGCTTGAATCTGAATGTATGCATTGAAATGAAATAATTACTGAATTTAAGTTAAAAATTTTGAATGAGATAAAAAAAAAAAACCCCGAATTTAACCTGAAAACAAAAGTGCTGAACTGCTAAAAGCTGAAGGTTACACAGAAGAAGAAGTTGGAAAAAAGCTGAAAATGTTTTAATTGTAAATTAGAAAAACCTAAGAAATGAGAAAAGAGCATTTAGAGTCAGAAAACATCTGAAAGAATATTAAAAGGTCATATTCTTTGAATCACTGAATGACTAAAATGTGATCCCTCCACTTGGACCCACACAGTTTAAAAAGTTTACATCTCTGAGCTTTGAAAGACAAGATGTTGGAAAGAGAACAACGATGGCGACGTTTTGAGGGTAAAATGATGGCTGTGACACTGTGGACACAGCAGCAGTTGAAAGAGAAGTGTTTAAGATGAATCTTGGTACAGTGGCAGGCAGAGCTCGTTAAGCAGGCAGGTGTGAGCCTGGTTGCTATAGTGACCGCACCCAATGGCTCCATACACACGGACACAGACATGCACCTCACTTTTGCTGCTTAAAATGAACAGAAAAGTCAGGCCGAAACAAATCGTTCCCAAATGAAAAGTAAAAGTCGTATTGACAAAATTCTTTCACTGTGAGCGACAGCAATGTCTAGTCTACCAAATTCTCAGTTTTCATGTCTGTGGAGTTTATTATATGGACGTGGTGACAGTGGAAAGACACCATGCTCTTCTGATTTTCAAACGAACCTTCTGAGCCATTTTAACATTAGAGTCTATGGAAGAGTTGGAGGGAGGAGGCTGTGCATTGGTGACATTTATGAAAGAACCATAACACCTAGTACAATAGTAAACACACTGGATGAAAGAGGACAGCCATGGCTACGTTTTGAGGGTAAAATCATACCTGTAGAGCAAACGCTGCGGACACAGCAGCAGTTTTAAAAAAGATTTTAAGATTATTTTTTTTGCTCCTCTCACTCTAGCAGTTGAGCTGCCTCACTCTAGCCCCAACATTCCGTCCCATACACACCCATTATAAACTCTGAAACGGGTGAAAAAACATCATGAAACTTAAACTGGAACTGAAAAAAAAGTATAATAGATATTGAAAAGATAAATACAAGTTGAATAGTTGAATGTCTTGTCTTCGTTTTAAAGTTTGAATGGTGGCTCTATGTCAATGTATGTGGAAGTAGTAAGAGTTTAAAAATGAGTAAGTTGAATGAGGATTTGAAGGGTCTCCCCATTGAAATACATGGGAAATTTTTGTTGAATAAAGTTGAATAAAATTAAAAATATAAATGTTAAAAATATGAAAAATAGAAGCAGTGTTGTCCAAAAGAATAGGAATCTAACGGTGTTTGAATGGTTTTTCTAAGTTGAACGGTTTTGAAGTAGTAGGATTATAAAAAACGTACGGAATAGATAATAATAATAATAAAATAGAATAATAATAATAAAGATTCGAATAACAATACTGTGAATGCTTTTCAAGCATTCACACTAATAAAGATTCGAAGAACAATACTGTGAATGCTTTTCAAGCATTCACACTAATAAAGATTAGAAGAACAATACTGTGAATGCTTTTCAAGCATTCACACTAATAAAGATTAGAAGAACAATACTGTGAATGCTTTTCAAGCATTCACACTAATAATAAAGATTCGAATAACAATACTGTGAATGCTTTTCAAGCATTCACACTAATAATAATAAAGATTAGAAGAACAATACTGTGAATGCTTTTCAAGCATTCACACTAATAAAGATTAGAAGAACAATACTGTGAATGCTTTTCAAGCATTCACACTAATAATAAAGATTTGAAGAACAATACTGTGAATGCTTTTCAAGCATTCACACTAATTACTATAAAAGAACAATAGAAGGCAGAGAGCGTAACAAAAGTTGATTACGTACCAAGTAACCCGGGTCATAGAATGTAAGCAGAATAGCTCAGAGGAGGCTTCTATAGCTACGACCAGCCGCGATGGAGACTTTAGAGGAGTAACCCACAAACGATCTCTACCACACCGAGGAAGTCAGGTGACCAAAAAGGAGATCACAGGCAAGCGATGCAGAGACACTCAAATGGCCACTATTTATACCAGCGCCCCCTAATGGGCCAGGCTGAAAGTGGGTTGGACCGAGGGATAACATTCATCCTGCCACACTAACAGAACTGAGCTTTGAAAAACCCTGTTTGTGTGTCACCAAATACCGTTTTAATATTTTTTTAGCCGAGAATGTAGTGGTTTAATCTTCATGTGTCTGGTCGGTTTGTCAAGATACAGCCTCTTTGCAAAAGTGCTTCGATGATTTCGGAGACGTCTGCCCAGTCTCACGGCAAAGCGTGGGATAGACCCGCTCGCCTCGCAAGCAATCCCACCGACAAAGCGCAGGCCCCGGTACACAGCTGTAGTAACCCCCGCTGACTTCTTTTACTGAGGTTATATTTATCGGTGTTTTATTTCCTGATGTTCTTATGTGTCCTACGTGTTTCAGTCGCCAATTCTGAATTATAACTAACATTAAAAACATGTTTAAGGAGGAGAGAGAGCAAATAAATCTGTTTAACATCTGATCTTTGGGTTTTTGTTCAGTAATCAGCGTGACCTGTGTATAAACGCATAAAAGAGATAACGTTGGTGTTTCTGTCATGTAGTATATGCTGCCCTCACGACACGTGACCATGTGAAGCTAGACAGCTAGCGAACAAAATAGAGGAGATCTTCCACACAAGGCTTGCCTTTCTTGCTTTTAATGAAGATCCTTTAAAGCCTTATCTCTCTCAAGGCTTCTCCTTGCTATTTCTCATTTGTAACTGAAACATACAGAAAATGAAAATAAATTGCTAGCTAATACACATCTTAATGACAACTTACTGATTAGCCTAGCTTAACACGTGCGTTACATTAGCATCACAGTTCACTCCATGTAAACACATATAAAAGTTATCTCTGAACATATTAATATTGACAAAGACGAACGTTTCCCAAGGTACAAGCGTGTAGGGCACTCTTAGCGTGTACATGAACTCGTTCACTCTTTTAATACTGCCGAAACACTTTTCACGGCATTAACGGAGAAAATACGTCAAAGATATGTTAATGATCAGAGCGCTCCCTCGCTCCCATTTCCGCACATACAATACAAAGATCGCTTGTGATAACGATGTCTCACTCTGAGCAAATTACAAACCCATACATTTTAACTGTTTTTAGCATGAATCACTTATAATATTTCTTAACTTTGAACTTATTTATCACTTTGCTTATGTAACTTAATCAGACTATGCACTAACTACTGACTTTTGACCAAAAGGCATAACATAGTAACTGCTGGCTTTAACTGTACAAAGGTTGTTCGACACTATGAAACACATACAGACTTCATGATGTTCGGCTAATATTTTTATTGTGAATATTAATCATGAGGGTAAACGGCCCTGTACACCACGGAGCGAGGTCAGCATATCCACGATATGCAGAGTTTCCCAGCTGACTAACTGCCAACTATTCCAGAGACGTGAAAATATACAGCATAAAGAAAAGTGTAAGAGACCCAGCAGCAGATTAGAATAACAGTTATACATTTAATAAATCACCAAATGAATCCAAGAAACGAGCAAACCTGTTCCGACAATTTGAGTTTGTGTTCCCTCAGCTGCAGACTCGCTGCTGTTTAAATGTTTGAAAAGGAAGATTAGATATAAACAAACGTCAAACGTAGACTCATTCTGCCTTCACATTTGATATGAGGCCACACAGTAAAAAACTGTCAATTTTACACTTAGAGAGTTGATTTTAACTCTGTTTCAGATAACATTTGGTCCCACTCAAAATTAGGGTAAAATTTACTCTATGGCCAGTGTTAACTTTTTAGTGTTAATTCTACTCAGTTTAGTGTCAAAATTAACAACAAAATGTGTAAAAATATTTAACACTGAGGGTTATTCACACTGTTTAGAGTAATATGATTTCACTTTATAGAGTTATTTTTAGTCCAAGTTCACTCTAATGTGTAATAATATTTCATTTTCATTATTTTTTCATATTTATCATATGATGCTATATTTCTAAATGGCTGTGATCTATCCTATATTATGAAAATAACTACAAACATACAGGTTACAGTAACAGCATTTATTAGCATAACAAACTCTTACAAATGACAGTAAGTAATGACAGTTGTCATTCACTCCATACGACAATTGTATGTCAAAAGGCCTGGGATAATGCAGGCTGTCAACATGAAAGACAACTAAATCTTGCTTTGTCCTGGTCAACTCATAAGCATGGAAATGTTCTTGAAAGGCTACTGTACATAATGGCAAAATGAGAAGTACCAGTTTCTCATGTATTATCAGAACTGACTCAATCTGGTAAAACACAGGCATTTCAGACACTACTTTGCCACAAATAACCAAATGCGGGCGGTAAACAATACCATTCTGTTTAGCCCAGTTCACTTTCATAACTTGAACTCTATTGGGCAGTTGCATTGCTATTGCAATTCCAGAACCTCCTTTTACCATATCTAAAGACACCATTTTTCCTGGACCAATGTCTAACCGACTAAAGGTTGTTGAAGATTGCCAAATGTATGCCATATAATTCTGGTGTTTTTTTGGCCAGCGTTTTGGTGATATTTTTGAATGATTTGAGCAGTTTCTTGAAAAAATTGTGCTTACCTTCATAGCGCATGCACCAACTATGAAGTACAGGCCCTATTTTTTGGATGCAGCGAGGATAATGGATAAGAAAATGGTGCTTTGGTAAAAGTTTTTTCTGGGGATACAACATCTTGAACAGTTTGTGGTGTTCCACAATCAAATGTTTTAAATATACACACATACCTTGAGATAACATAGGAGAAAATACAATGTTAACTATCTGTAGTAATAAAAGTAGTAGGCCCCGATGTTGGTCAGTAGAGGTTACCAAATCTCCAAACATGAGGGGAACATTCCTCAGTAAGCACCATGTCTGAATAGCATTCAGTCCCAGATCATTAGACTCTCCACCTAAATTCACAGCTACTGGCCTATTGTTTTTCTCCATGAATCCATAATCAAAACTTTGTATTCTCAAATTCACTTCTCCCAATGTAAGATGTTGTTCTTTTAAATACAAAAACAATAACTTCAGTTTGTACTGGGCCACTCCTTCCAAAACATCATGCATCACATCAACTGAGAAGTTCTCAGTTGTGTGAAAATATGTCAGTGAATTCAATAAGCATGAACTCTTTACACCAAAAACATAAGGAAGCAATGGATTATTAGACATTTCCTGACAGTGAGCAGTGTGGTTGTCTTTGGTGCGCAACACTATTTTGGGGGAATCTTCAGAGAATTCTGTTTGAAAGTCATCTTTATCAGCTAAACAAAACCTGCAACAGTACCTTGCACTGAAAGACTCCACCAGACCAAACAAGCTATGTAAGCCTAAATTATCACCAGTGACCTGTACCACACTACCACGAACATAACCACCGAATAGTGGAATCTCAATACCATCGCTCTCTAACACTTTAATGTCTCGAACAATAGGAACAAGAATTTCACTAAAACCATAACGTTTCAGATCTTGTGCATGAAATAAGGCACAAAGGTGTATGTTGGCCAAAAAAGAATTCCATTTGGGAGAGAAGTTTCTTAAGGTAAAATATACTGCACCCAACTTGTGAATACCTCGCTTGGAACCAAGAGGATTTGCAACCTCAAAGTCATCATAGAACATTTGGATCTGAACTGTGTGCTTTTCTGTTGAAAAAAAGAGGGCGTGTCTTCAATAGAGATCCATCACAAATATCTCTGCGTCTTGAATCACAAGTGTCTGATTTTTTCAACATTTCTCCAACATGCTGACTCTTAAATATTGATTCCAATGTTGATAAAACTGGAACATACATGAATTTATCTTGAACAACTGCCTGATCATATGTTCCAGTCTTTTTATTTCGCCTTGTGTCAAATCTTGAGCCAATTACACATTCAACTGGTTCTACAGTTTCCCACTTGTCTGATAAATATTTTGACCTCTTGTACTCAGAATTAAGAACTGAGAAAGGATTCTCTAACTCATCAAAACATGCTTCAACTTTCTTGCACATTTCTGTTTCTCTTTCATTACTAAATACATGCTTAATGACTGTTTCTTTAGCATGTTGTTGGATATCTTGAACAATCTCTTCCATGGAATTCACTACAGAATTCACTACACTTTGGCCTACACCTGCTGCCTTTAGATCAGAAATAACAGCTGCACAACTATTTACAAGGTCTGCTGAAGATAATTCCGACTCAGCCTCTAAATCAGGGGTGTCAAACTCAAATACACAGTGGGCCAAAATTCAAAACTGGAACAAAGTCGCGGGCTAACATTAATATTTATTGAAAAAAAAAATCTTCCTCTAGATATAAGAATGAATCTTTTTTTATGGACTCAAACAAGTTTTGCTGAAAACCTGAATATGGAACAAGCAAAGCTTAATACTAAACAATATATATATTAACTGTATAATACCAGTAGGCCAGCTCTAATAGTAATTTGGTATGGCTTCGCGGGCCAAATGTAATCAGGCTGCGGGCCAAATCTGGCCCGCGGGCCAGAGTTTGACACCTATGCTCTAAATGTTCAGGCACCACATCAACATTAGCAGTAGTACTTGTGTCCGTAACACTTTGAACTGGTGAAAAATCTAGTTCTGCAGAATCAAATGAACTGCTTACGTGGCATTTGTTCAGGTGCTTTCTAAAGCCAGAAAAACTACTAAAAGAACGTGAGCATCCCACTTGGCCACATTTGAGATATAGTGTCCTCCCAGTACAGAGACCATGAATTACCTTAAGGTGTTTTACAAGGCTGTTTGGTCTACCATGATCACTTTTGCAAAGAAAGCACTTCATTATTTTGATCTCAATGGATACTAACGCACCATTCTTGCTCGCAACTCTGGGAGTTTCCTTTGTTTCCCCAACATCAATGTTGTAAATGGTTGTTTGCAGAAAAGTGAAAAAGTTGGTCAGGGATGAACTGTATGACGTATCAAAGACATAATGGGCCTTAAAGAGTTCATCAAGGGCTCCTACTGAACCTGTCGCTTTACATGGAAGTGCATGCTTGTCAATCACAATGAAGAAGGTGTGGATGCTGCTTCTTGTGGGTCCCTGAGCAAGAAGGTAGGGCTGACTGCTTCGGGTGATGTTGTCTAGATGCTGCTGTACACTGGTTCCAGCCTACAACAACACATTAAACAGCAGTATTTAGTGACTATCCCATTAGATTAGATCACCTTACTGTACATTACAATGGCGGTGATGGAATATATATTTTAAATAACATACCTTTAGGAATTTGATGAGGTTATCGACAGCTTGAGATGCAGACATCTTTCCTGGTCTCTTTCACCCTTGTGCAGATGGCGGTAGCAGATGTAGCAGCAGCAAGATAGCAGACATGTCACTGTCCCAGCCTACAGACGAATAAACAAAGAATTACTCCAAAAATACATTCGATAGACAGAATTGCCTATATAACCAACAATGGCAAATAAAAACAGTCAGTCATACCATTCTCAACTTCAGTAGCTGACTCAGCATTGCACATCAACTCCAAGAGCTCCGAGGTGGGTACAAGTCCATGACTTTCCTTTACAATCTTTGATTTGAGATCGATGGGCCACCTCTCCAAGAATTTGTTGGCAGTGACCTCATCAAACAGGAGTCTGAAATCTTGTTCTATCTATAATGCAAAAATAGAAGATAAGAGGTGTAATGAGTGAAATTGCAAGCTGCATGGAATATTTCAGTGATTCAACAAATGAAGATGTCTTACCAGTCCTGGTGTGTCCAGAAACCGCGGGAAGACTATGAAGACATCTGCTGCATTCTTATCATCGCTGACCATTGAATGCCGATAAATGAAGGTAGCTTTCATCTTTTCACGGATAGTGTCTTCATCAGCAGAGTGTCTCAAAAGAGCAATAGCTGCTTTTACATCCTCATCTGATAACACTGTCTCAGTGGTGAGTGGTCTGGATCGACCACGGCCTGGCCCGCCAACTTAAGAAAAAACAATTTGATTGACTCCTGCCTACAAATTAGATCAGAATCATTTAAATCACAAGTGAACTTACTTTTAGGAGATTTGGAAAGTGAGACACTTCTTTCCTCTGCAGCTTTTCTTTGAATTGTCTTCAACCGCCACGCAAGGTATCCTGAACCGCTCTCTGGATCATAGTAATGTTCTTATGTAATTAAATACAAGCAGAATGTTATCAACATTTCTGAGGGCAACTATGTGTTTAATGTTGCAAAGTCCCCTTTACTTACATATCCATGTTGTGAATATGGGTCTTCCAGATATGGAAACAGAGCAACAATCCCCTGCGCATACATCACTCTTACACTTTTAGGGGGAGATGTCCTAATGTATAAATTCAGTGATGACCGTCACTCAATTGGCATTGAACATCACAATTAAAAATAATACAATACTAAAAATGTTTCTTTATAGACTACATTTATGATTCTTACCCATGTGCTTCTGTCATCTCAGCAGCAAGTATGTTTATCATCTGTCTTCTAGTTGCATCTGTCAGAGATTTGGTTTTTGCATACTCTTGTATGATGTGTTCACCACCAGGCTTTGTTGTTAGGATTTTTTCAATCAACTTAAATAGACATAAAATATGAAGTCAGAAATTTTTTAAACCTTGAGAAAAACTGGAAAACGATTACATAAAAACACTTCACATCAAACATGCAAATTAGACTAACAATGTTCACTACCCACAGCTTTTGCCTCATAGTTTATATGGCATGGCCTTTTAGGTTGTCTTCCTTCAGTGGTTGCTGCTTCTTCAGGAGGTTCACACATTGTGAAGTTTAGAATGATTGTATCATCCGATGGAGAAGATGATGATGACAGAGATACACCTGTGCATTAAGGAACATGACCAAAGCAGAAGCATTAAATTTAACTGTTAATGCTTCAATCTCAACCTTTAAATTTCATATAAACATATACGTATGTGAGTGATTACCAAGTTCTTCATTGCTCAGCATGACTCGGAAGGTTACAGGTGACCCCTTCACTATTTCTTCAAACACCTCTGCGTCTACTTCTGTGTCAGACTGGTCAAACACCTTCATATCTAGCTGTCTGCCTTCTGGTATGTTAAATTTTAGGCACACTGAAGTAAGGTAAGAGAAAAGAAATGTTACAGAAATTGTTAAAAAAAAAAAAAGGCCATGCATTTTCTTATCAAATGGTAGAGTAAGGCTATGTCTTCACAAAATATTGATGAGATGAAGCTTAAGAATATAGGTAATTCTCATTCATTGTTGAAGTAGAAACAATTATCAACTTAGGTAGTTGACTTAGAATATAATTAAGCTTGTTTATTGACCAGGTAAACGTTGTTATCTTGTTTTATCCTGATATTCTAACCTTCTTTCATGAAAGCATCAAATGTCAGGGCCCTATTTCAGGAAGCCGGTTTAGAAAACTCAGAGTGAAAAACGATACTCAGGGTTGAGTAACCCCGAACTGTCCAACTCGGAATATTCGGTTTCAGAAAGGCTGATAACAATCAGTTCAATCAACGCGGAGTTGCTTTAACCCCAAGTCAAGCGCGCGCACGAGGATACATAAAGCCCTGATAAGCGGAGCACAGATTAAGCGAGTCACCATGGAGACGGAGGGAAAGAAGGCGCGGTCAATGTATTTTACAGCGCTTGAGGCCGAAATTCTGATGGCAGCATATGCCGATAACATGCAAATTTTGCGGAAAAAAAGTAACACAGCCTCAGCTGCGAAACAAAGGGAGCATGCATGGCAAAACATAGCCGACAGAGTCAATGCGTGAGTGTTACTTTAAACATTGATCTAGGGATTTCCACCCATTTAACACGTTATTTTATTTTATTTTTTATTTTATACATTTTATTTTGTGACGTGATGTGAGCGCAGGTGCAACCCAACAGGCCCCAAACGTTCCTGGCAGCAAGTAAAAATGAAATATAAAAATATAGTCCAAACAGGTAAGGTGTAATTGTATTATGAGCCATAGTGCTTGGTCTGTTTGTCCCATGTAAATCAATTGCAGTTAGAGGCTACATTAATTTTCCTTCTGTAAGCACTTATTGAAATTATCTGAGCACATTACAAGTACATATTTGCTTACTCTGTATGCTCAAATGTGACCCCGTTATAGCCAACAGAAAAAAAGCAGAGGCCTGAAAAACAGGTGGGGGTCCTCCACCACCACCACTCACAGAGGCTGAGCAGTTGGCCCTCAGCCAAAACAGTGGGCGCCCTGTGGCTGAAGGCATCTCTGCGGGGACATCCTCTGAGTCAGTAACCCCGCAAGACACAAGTGCCTACATAAGAGGTAAATTCAAAATAATACATGATGTGCATACATCCTTTCTTCACAGTCACCTTTGCAGTGCTACTCATTCATTTGATAAACTCTTTACCATAATGAATTATTTTGTAGTGAAGTTATTTTCCTACTGATTTTGCCTTCCCTCAGTCTTGGTTGTCTTTGAGAGCATAATGACAATGAAGTGTAAGGTGATTGGTATGTTTGTTAATTGCCATTTGGTCCCTTGTAAGTTATAAGTGACCTGTATAAACCTCATATTCTATCAGTTGATGGTGATGGTGTACTGCATCTGGTGCAGCCTCCTGTTGAGCCAGACCAACATGCAGTTATGAGTACTCTTAATACTCCACAGATTATATGAGTTTACAGTAGAACAGCAATGTTGTTAATTTCTTTACTACAGGAAAATAATGAAGAAACATTGACAGCTGTTACAGAGGAGGAAGCAACAGAGACACTTTATGAGGTTTACATCTTACAATGGAAAATATAACAATTGAATAAAATGTGGTACTATAATAAAACCATGGACTTTCTATGTCTCTAACAGAGTGATGATGGAAATGAAGAGGAAGAGGGTCCAGCCACGTCTCCAACAAACCTTTCCTCAGTAAGATGTTCAGCACTGATTTACAACCAACCTAAGTAGGCATGTACTATGAATGTCAATGCTATTTTCTGTGTTTCAATAGCTCCCTGTAAAGCAGCTGTACAAGACCCATTTGATCAAGAAAATAAAAAAATGTGACTTGGAAATGGAACACTTCAAGCAGCAGATCCAAAAGACCAAGATTGAGATTTTACTGCTAGAACATCAGTTAAGGGTGGGTGAAGTGGTCAGAGATGGACGAATTATTTCAGTGTTATATACTTATACATAATAATATACTTATTAATACTTTGTGTACAGGAAATACAGGCGACCAATAAAGCCAGTTGAACAAAAAATCTGTTTATTCTTCTTTCAACATGTTGAGGTGATGGGTCAAAGGAAATGATTGTGACATATGGTGTCTCTGACTGCTCTTCCATCTTGTATGTCCGTGGGAGGGTCAGGATGTTCATGGTTTGGATCACTGCTGATGTTTGGTTCAGAAGGACAGTGTTCTCCTCTAATTGTGGCAATGTTGTGAAGAATCACACATGCCACAATAATGTCACATGCCCTTTCTGGGGTGACCCTGAGTCTTTGAAGGCACTGGAACCGGGCCTTAAGCATTCCGATAGTCATTTCAACTCTGGCTCTTGTCCTGCAATGAGCCAGATTATATCGCTGCTGTGGGCCCGGTTCAGGGTCAGGGTAAGGGGTAAGCAAATAGGGTAAACATGGATACCCCCTATCACCAAGCAAGTAGCCAGTGAACTCTCCTAAGACAGAAGGATACACTTCAGTTCAAATGTCCCTGTAGCAATTGGTCTTTATATATTTTAAAGTATTTTCAACTCACCATGTCCAAATTTTGTGCTCAGTGTACATTCACAAAAAATTCGTGAGTCATGAACAGAGCCTGGCCACTTGGCTTCCACATTTGTCATAATGTTGGCAGCATCACATATGATCTTCACAGTGCAGAGAACACAAATTAGCATCCATTACTATAATGAAATAATTTGTTAGTTTGAAATGCTACAGGGAACTATGTACCTGTACATTAATGCTGTGGAAAGACTTCCTGTTCACATAGTCTCCTTCATTTACTGAAGGAGCAATGATTGGAATGTGAGTGCCATCTATACAGCCAATCACGCCTGGGAACCCTGAAAATAAATGTAAAATTTAAGTAGTAGTTCAAGTATCACCACATCATGAATTGAGTTTTGTTCATCCTGATACCTGCAATTTTGTGGAATCCCTCTTTGATAAATCTTGTGGGTCTATGACCAGGGAACACCACAGACGAGTGCAGGAGACGTTTCAGTGCAACTGTAACATTCCTGACTGCCCGACAGACGGTAGCCTTGGAAACGTGCTCAGCGTCACCAATATTATACAGAAAGCTCCCGTTTGCAAAAAAACGAAGTGCAATACAAATAATATGTACAGAAC